>NC_054469.1:48387877-49032877 GCF_017639515.1 Carcharodon carcharias
CTCTCTTCCTCTCTCTCTCCTCCTCCCGCTCTTGCTCTCTCTCCTCCTCCCTCTCTCTCCTCCTCCTCCCTCTCTCTCCTCCTCCTCCCTCTCCTCCTCCTCCCTCCCTCTCCTCCTTCTCCCTCTCTCTCCTCCTCCTCCCTCTCTCTCCTCCTCCCTCTCTCTCCTCTTCCTCCCTCTCTCTCCTCCTCCTCCCTCTCTCTCCTCCTCCTCCCTCTCTCTCCTCTTCCCTCTCTCTCCTTCTCCTCCCTCTCTCTCTCTCCTCCTCCTCCCTCTCTCTCTCTCCTTCTCCACCCATTTCTCTCTCGCGCTCTCGCTCCCTTCCTCTTGCGCTCTCGCTCCCTTCAACTTGTCAAAAGGCCAATGCTGCCACACTTCAAGGAGAGCTTGAGTGTTTGCAGCAGCTGGCGTTGTCGCAGCTGCACCTTTGGTGGATCTCTTCATCAATGGATGCCTTTTGCGTGAAGCGACTACCGAGGTATGGGAAGTGGTCACATATCCTGGTGTCTCTCCTTCAACATGTATAGGAGGTGGAATATTTGGCTATGAGTTTTGTTTTGGCAATATTCAAGTACAAGCCAAGTTTAGAATTAAAGAGATCGAGAGTGGCTTGTAAATCTGGTGCAGAGTGGGCAACGACACTGCAGTCATCCCCAAATTGTAGATTGTGTTTATCTATGGTGGTCAGTCTAATTTTGGCGTGGAGGCGACCATCTCGATGGTATTTAATTCTGACATTGAAGGACATCTGACCTTTGAAGTGAATAGCCACCATCAGTGGATTGTGAATATTTATGGGGGCTATCGCACAGTCTTGTTTGACCCTAGTTTGGATTTTGAAGGCATCTGTTTCAGATTTCCCACTGAAGACAGTTACAGTCATGTCATCATGAAGCAATTGCAGGATTGTGCTCCAAAGTTTTGGAGCACAGTCCGCAGAAACTCATGATTTAGAGCCAAATGTTTGGGTCAGGGCACTGATGCAACAAAGAGTTCCTGGTGGTGTTCTCAACATTTTTCTTAGATTTGCCTGGCAACAAAGACCACGTCAAAGGTTGTTCTGGAAAGGGGGCATGTGTGTAACGTGGGAGGTCTTTCACTTCCCAATTCTGTAGGGTGAGTGAATGGAATGTTGATGTGAGCAAAAATCCACCAGCTTTGAAGATCTCAGTTGGAATACCATGAGGGCTGCAGGCTTTGTTGTTTTTCATTCATTGGATTGCTTGTTGCAGCTCTTCCATCGATGGTGGTTCACCCATGGATTCTACCACAGGGCACCGGGAGATAACCTGGAAGATATTAGCTGCCACTGTGGATTCATGGTAGTGGAGTTGGTCAAAATATTCTTTCCAGCATTGATGGATGGCAGTCTCATTTTTGAGAAGAGAAACCCCATCCTTTGAATGAAGGGGATTTTCTTCCATTTGATCTTGGTCTATAGATGGCTCTGGTGGCTTCAAAAATGCTTTACATGCAATGATGATCTCTTGAACTTTCTCTTCTCACTACATGTCCTTTATCTTCTGGATTTCTTCAATTGTACCCAAAATTTAAATGGACATGCAGATTATAATGAGATCATATGCTTAATGACCATGACTCTTATTCTTTGTTTATTAATCAAAAGTGTAATTATTAGCCACATTTGACTCCTGGCTAACCTGTTGAACAACACATCATGTGTTGGCATCAAGGTGCCCTAGTGAAATTCAAGTCAATGGGAATCAGGAAGAAAACTCTCCACTGGCTGGAGTCATACTGAGCTCAAAGGAAGATGGTTGTGGGAGGCCAATTATCTCAGCCCTAGGATATCACTGCAGAAGTTCCTGAAGGTAGTGCCCTCAGTCCAACCACCTTCAGCTGAATCATCAATGACCTTCCCTATATCATAAGGTCAAAAGTGGGGATGTTCACTGATTGTGTCCATATGCAGCAAGACCTGGACAATATTTAGACTTGGGCTGATAACTGATGAGTAGCATTTGTGCCACACAAGTGCCAGATAATGACCATCTCCAACAAGAGAGAAACCACCTCCCCTTGACATTCAATGATATACCATTGCTGAATCCCCCATCATCAACATCCTGGGGTTAGCATTGGCCAGAAACTGAACTGGACTAGCCATATAAATACTATGGTGACAAGAACAGGTCAGAGGCTGGATATTCTGCAGCGAGTAGCTTACCACCTGACTCCCCAAAGCCTGTCCACTATCTCTAAGGCACAAGTCAGGAGTGCGATGGAATACTCACCGCTTGCCTGGATGAGTGCAGCTCCAACAACACTCGAAGCTTGACACCATCCAGGACAAATCAGTCCTCTTGATTGGCACCACATTCAGCTTGCACTACTTCCACCACTGGCGCACGGTATTACCAGTGTGTACCATCTACAAGATTTCCTGCAACAACCGCACAAACCTCCTTTGACAGCACCTTTCAACCAGCACATAATATCCTCTCACCGAGAGCAGCAGTACTAACTAGAAAAATAGCGAGGTCCAATTGGGATATTGGAAAATTTTAATTGGGCCACAAGTAGAATTTAAAAAATATTCTAATTCCACTCAAGAATTTTTAAAAATTCACTGTGATTTATTTCTTCAAAAAGGTGTACAAAAATACAAAAAAGGATTATAAAAGATAAATGCATGAGTTCCAGTACAAAATATGAATATCACATCTTGCATTTATTTTGATGATGTTGGGTGGCATCTCCCTGCGACACCCATCCTCCCTCATTCACCTGTGGCCTGGATCCCTTGCTGATCCTGGGTCTTTGGTGGCTGCATTGCCAGCAGCTGCCATGTTCCCCTTGTGGCCCTGATGACAGGAAGGTGCTGTCAGCCTCTCCTTGTGTCAGGATTTCTGCCCTGGGGTCCTTGATCCTGGAGACAACTCACCCGCTGGCCACAAGAACTTGATTGGCACTTATTACAGTGGGCCTTCCTCAAAGGAGGCAATGCGGGGCTCTTGCTGGGTCTCCAGCTGGTGGACAACACTCCCATCACTGGATTAAATTTTTTTCTCTCTTCCGTGCCGCAGGAAAGACTAGTGCGGAGCACAAATGGCCCAGGGGCTGCATAGTGAATACCACTGACCTAGAAGGACGAGGGCAGCAGATGCTTGGGAATACCACCACCTACAAGATCCCCTCTAAGTTACACACCATCCTGACTTGGAACTATATCGTCGTTCCTTCACTGTCACTGGATCAAAATCCTGGGACTCCCTTGCTGACAGCACTGTGGGTGTACCTACTTAACATGGTGGTTTAAGCCAACACCGAACAACCACCACCACCTCCTGAGCAATAAGGAATGAGCAACAAGTGTTGGCCTAGCAATCTCTCATCTCAAGAAAGGATAAAACAAACATAATTTGCCTATATGTATTTGCTCAATAGAAAATAGATTAAAAAATAGATGGGATTTGATAGAGGTGCTCAGAGTCATGAGGGGTCTCTACAGAGTAGATAGGGTGAAGCTGTTCCCATTGTTGGAAGGTTTGAGAACCGGAGCACACTGTTTTAAAGTGATTGGCCAGAAAATGTTGTGAAATGAGAAGAAACATTTTTATGCAGCCAGTGGTTAAGATCTGGAATACACTGCCTGAGGGTTTGCTGGAGGCAGGTTCAAAAGAGAATTAGATACTTATCAGAATAAAAATAAAAATGAGGGCTATGGGGAAAAGACAGAAGTGGACTAGCCGATTCACTCTTGCAGAGAGCCAGAACTGACATTGTGCTGAATGGCCTCCTGCGTAGTAACCATTCTAGGATTCTACAATAAAAAACAGTTGAAATGATTGAGGGGAATTTATCCTCTGTTGGATCCTAGTGAGAACAAAATTGAATATGGGAGTTTAGAAATACAGAACTGAAACATTCAAGCTGAAGTACTCACTGTGACGTAGAAACAGATTGTGTAAGCTCATAACATAATGTGCCACTGGATTTGTGATATGGATTTATTTTTTAATTAATTTGAAAGTGTGGGCCATCCAGATTTCAATTATTTAGGAATGCCTGCTTTTCAGTATTATAATCCTAATTTTTTTAATTGTAAGTTTGTGTGCTGGATAAGGTCAAATGTGCCGCCCTTGTCAGATATCAAATATTTTGGTATCTGACCAAATTTGCTCATTTTTTGGGGGCTAATGGTCATTACCCAGGAAATGGCTATAATACTTTCATTACGTGGCATGTTGCTCACTCTTTTTGAAGAAGAGAATGTTGTAGTATTGGAATGGGGACTGGCTATTCAGCGGCCAGCTTTAACCTACCCGCTGACCCCGCTGAGAGACTCTTTAACCGCAGAGAAGTATCTTGGGCTGGATACCTGAATGTGTTTGCTATTTTAAAGGCAAAATACTGCGGATGCTGGAAATCTGAAACAAAACCAAAAAAAGGCTGGAAAATCTCAGCAGGCCTGACAGCATCTGTGGAGAGACAGAGCTCTGAAGAAGTCGTACGGACTCGAAACGTTAACTCTTTTTTTTCTCTCCACAGATGCTGTCAGACCTGCTGAGTTTTTCCAGCATTTTTTGTGATTGTGTTTGCTATAAGTCCAGTTTTAGTGCAATGAAAGAATCTGCAAAAGGATGAAGATTAATTACAATGCTTTGAAATAAACTTGATGGCCTCACAAGTAATATGTACAAAAGTGAGAAACAAATTCTCTTCTTCAGTTCACTCCTAACAGAAAACTTCTCTCCTGCTGGAGCCAGGTACATCCCCACATTGATCTCCATCTGCCACTGTTTTAACACAACACCTGTTCTGCCTACATTCTCCCTGCTCCTATCTACATAATTAACTGAACCTAATAAGGAAGTTCTGGTTAAAGAATTGTCCCAAAATCTCTTTAGTCATAATTCCACAGATGGGGTTTAAACTTGTAAAACACATTCACCTGTTTAATACAAGACGGAGTAAAGATGATATATTCCCTATAATGGACTTTATCTCTTTCATTTGCTTAAAAAATCACCTCATTTTTTGGTGCACTGCAGAGGAAGGATGGATGTTGATTTTAATGCAGCAGATTTTTATTGTAATTCAAAATTTACGGTGGAATGTTTGTCATGATGGCTGCAGTGCATAGTAATCTCCTGTGTGGAGCATGTACGTCAATAGGAAAAAATAATAATGAAAACAAATTAATATTGTTTAGGTTTTTAAAAATTTTTTTAAAATATAAAGCCACGCTGCATGGTTTATTCAGGTACCTGCTTTTCCAGCTGCAGCTCTGCAAGTTCATCTTACATTTGGGATTATTTGCATTACACATATAGCTCAAGTGCCAGAACAGAAATTTAACCCACTGTGTGGACATAGTGATTTGTATTTTTTGATGCTAGTTTACTGCGCAGAATGCCAGAGGTTTACTGTATGTACATGTTGAACTTTTGTTTGTATCCCTGGATTCGTTACCCATCAGTGACAAACTTCCTTCCACTTTCCATAGCTAAAGTTTGAACACAAGTCTCTGAACCATACAGTAATGTTATTTGTTGCACAAAATGTTCTTGCAATATTTTATTAAATGTGCAAAAGTGGCATAAGATTCTCTGGAAGCAGGATTTTATGGCTAATGCAGTGAAAAACATGCAGGCTGAAGTTCTATAGGACTTTTGCCTTTCTCCCCGTGTTAGCCCAGAGGGAGAATGTAAGTACCACAAGATAAGCAGTGGAGCTGTGATTGTACTGGGTCTCCATTGTTTCCATTGTTTTACTCTACCTTGAACTTTGGACAGGTGTTCTCACTCCTGTACCTGAAATGGGATCCCATATAGGAATGACAGCCAACTTGGATTGAGGCATACTAGTCTGTACAAGGGTGTATGTGGGCCTCATTGGCGGGGTCCAATATTGGCCCGGAAGATATTTACAATTTGAAATCAGAAATACTGCAGATTATCCTCCTTGCTGTAATTGGGCAGGGATGGAGGGGTGCTGATAATACTGGTTGGAGGAAAGAATATGGGTCACCACATGAGTTGTTGGCAGGTTTTGAACAGGTGAGCACTAGAGATGTGCCTGAAGTGGCACTTTAATTTGCCTGGCTCATGCTATTGAGGTGTCTTTCACTGTGTCCACCAGCATAGAATTAGTGGAGAGGGTGAGGGTTTCTTATTATGGCAGACTTGAATTGTTGGATGTAGAGTTAGGCCTACCCACTGTACAAAAATAAGTATGATTGGAAACACTGCAGACCATTTACACATGCATAAAATACACCATTAACATAGCAGGCATGTTAATTGTGCCTATTTAATGCTAACTAATTAACATTTCAGCCCTTGCTTATCATTATTTCAATGAAAACATATGAAACGTCCATTCTATTCAAACAGCTTGTGCTCTACTAATCCCCTGTAACCAGGCTGTTTCCCCTTGACTCTCCCTTTCATTTTGTCAGTGAGCCGTTATGAATACTACTGCCACCTAGCCTCAGACCATTGGGCATCTTGCATTCTCTTTCCAGAAGTGCCAAAATTGCACCAACAGATATTGGAGTGAAGGGCATGAGTGGTATTTTAAAGCCTAGCTCTTTGACTGAGTTTTTGGTCATCTAATCTAATATCAGTTGTGGTTTGGTGGGGAGCGGGGGGAAAGTAAAGCTGAAGTCTAAGATCAGCTATGACCCAATCAATGATAGACCAGACTTGATGGGTGATATGGTCTACTCCTGCTCCTATCTCTTGTGTTGTACAGTCTTTTATCACACTCCTGTGGAGTGCCTTATGTCAAAGGTGCTATATAAATATAAGTTATTTTAATTTGGATCCTGCCAATCAGATTTTATAATGGACAGTGGGGAGTGTGGACCATAACAGCAAGATAACTAACTGAAGGGAAGAGTAACCAAGAATAGCACTGGCTCGTGATTATACATGTCATAGGGTTATATTTAGATCTTGTTTTGTGTTGTCAGCTTTTTAAAACTATTGGTCAGCTCCTGCTTTTTTTTTTTTGAGGTTGCCACGTATGGCTTTGTACAGAACAGTGTGCTTCAAGTGTCTGCATATTAGTATGAGAAACTGAAAGAAAATTTGGTGGAAATAATCCACCAGCTGTAAAGTTATAACAATGCGGCAAATGCAGAGGAAGTGAAGGATTGCTGCTACAGGCATCACAAAACAAAATGGTGTGCAGCAGGGTTAGATGTGATTCAGGGAATATTGATTTACACAAAAGGAAGTAATGAGAATTTCACATACTGTACTTTGTATGATATTCTAAAATAAGTTCTTAAACCACTTCATTCCAAGGCTTATCCATGCAGGCAGCATTAAGGCTGTATTGATGTTAACTGCTGTGTCAGCTGGCAGAATAGCAGCCCACTGTGCCACAGGAACCTCTGGTAGTTAGGTTTTAAAAAATCCGACAAACATCAGGACATTCCTGGTAACGTGTGAAGCTGGAAAATGAATAAATGCTGTGTAGTTTGCGTTCAATGTGTTGTCATGCTCCCCCTGGCTGTTGAATGTAGAGTAGTTGAAATGTAACTGAGTGTGCATTCTTTTGAGTCATTGCTGCCAGGAAAAAAATTCTTCTTACAGTCCCAAGAAAGTGTAGAATTAAAATTAGTAAATGCAAAATCAGTACTGGACTCCTATACAGAGTTCCTTCCAATTAAAGCATATGAAATTAGCTGTTTTGTTTGCCACATGTAATCCTATTTAAATTGGTTTAAATAGGCTGTCTTTCAAATAACAACCAAAATCTGAGCCGTGTTGGTAGTAGGGACGCAGGTAGTGGTGGGGGGCTAGGGAATGAGGAAAAGGCAAGAATAACATGCTACATTTGGATTATCTGTGAACAACACCTCTAACTAACGCTTGTTCTCACCAAATTTCAAGTACTAACTTCTCTGCTTATAATGGCTATTGTAGGAATCATGCATGTAACCTATTTGCATGTCCGCTAAAGGTACTTTCTTTGGGCATTCACAAAGTGGATCTTGGCTTAAGAAGATGTATATCCATATCCGAACTGTATTTTAAAAGGAAATACTTTCTGCTTTCTTAAGCATTCAGTTTAATATTTTGAGAGAGAAATTTTGAATTAACTATAACAACATTACAGTTAAGGACCTGGACTATGTCACTGAAGGAGATTTAAAGTTGAGAATGGTCATGAGTTTATTACAAATGTTTTTTTTTCCCTCCTGTCCATTTAGTTTTGGCATCTTTCACAAGGTCCAATGTAAAATCATTCTAAATAAACCTGATATATGATGCATTTCAAAATAAACTATATATGGAATTGGAAGTGTGCGTATGTGTGAATGTATAGTGTTTGGTTGACTAGATTGATTCACTCCTTGAAGTGAGACAATGCTGTTGTTTTATATTGGACCAAAGTTTGGACTGGACAGCAAAGTAACGGTTTTTGCCATTCAACTGGGGTACAATTGCTCTCAGCCTTTTTACAGGTCTTTTTCGGTAGAAATGTCCACTAACCCAGCATCTGTTTCAGTGTGGCTCAATTTACAGGAGACCTGTTTCAGCCATTGGCAACAGTGGTGCTCTTTAACCAATCTTTTTGTTTATTCATTCATGGGATGTGGGCTTTGCTGGCTGGGCCAGTATTTATTGCCCATCCCTAGATGCCCTTGAGAAGGTGGTGGTGAGCTGCCTTCTTGAACCGCTGCAGCCCATGTGTGTTGGTACATCCACAGTGCTGTTAGGAAGGGAGTTCCGGGATTTCATCCAGCCACAGTGAAGGAACGGTGATATATTTCCAAGTCAGGATGGTGAGTGACATGGAGGGGAACTTTCAGGTAGTGGTGTTCCCATTTATCTGCTGTCCTTGTCCTTCTAGGTGGTAGTGGTTGTGGGTTTGGAAGGCGCTGTCAAAGGAGCCTTGGTGAATTCCTGCATTGCATCTTGTATATGGCACACACTGCTGCTACTGTGCATCGGTGGTGGAGGGAATGAATGCTTTGGATGTGGTGCCAATCAAGCAGGCTGTTTTGTCCTGAACGGTGTCAAGCTTCTAGAGTGTTGCAGGGGCTGAACTCATCCAGACAAACGGGGAGTATTCCATCACATTCCTGACTTCTGCCTTGTACATAGTGGACAGGCTTTGAGGAGTCAGGAGGTGAGTTACTCATCGCAGGGATCCAGTGACAGTAATGCCATTGAACATCAGGGTGCAATGTTTGGATTCTCTCTTGTTGGAGATGGTCGTTGCCTGACACCGTGTGGTGCGAATGTTACTTGCTGCTTGTCAGCCCAAGCCTGGATATTGTCCAGCCCTTGCTGCGTTTGGACATGAATTGCTTCAGTATCTGAGGAGTTGCGAATGGTGCTGAACATTGTGCAGTCATCAGCGAACATACCCACTTCTGACCTTATGATGGAAGGAAGGTCATTGATGAAGCAGCTGAAGATGGTTGGGTTGAGGACACTACCCTGAGGAACTCCTGCAGTGATGTCCTGGAGCTGAGATGACTGACCTCCAACGACCACAACCATCTTCCTTTGTGCTAGGTATGACTCCAACCAGTGGAGATTTTCCCCTGATCCCCATTGACTCCAGTTTTGCTAGGGTTCCTTGATGCCACACTCGGTCAAATGCTGCCTTGATGTCCAGGGCAGTCACTCTCACCTCACCTTGAGAGTTCAGCTCTTTTGTCCATGTTTGAACCAAGGCTGTAATGAGGTCAGGAGCTGAGTGGCCCTGGCGGAACCCAAACTAGGCATCAGTGAGCAAGTTATTGCTAAGCAAGTGCCTTTTGATAGCACTGTTGATGACACCTTCCATTACTTTACTGATGATTGCGAGTCGACTGATGGGGTGGTAGTTGGCCAGGTTGGATTTCTCCTGCTTTGTGTGTGTACAGGACATACCTGGGCAATTTTCCACATAGCCGGGTAGATGCCAGTGTTGTAGCTGTACTGGAACAGCTTGGCTCGGGGTGCGGCAAGTTTTGGAGCACAAGTCTTCAGTACTATTGCTGGAATGATGTCAGGGCCCATAGACTTTGCACTATCCAGTGCCTTCAGCTTTTCTTGATATCATGTGGAATGAATCGAATTGGCTGAAGACTGGCATCTGTAATGCTGGGAACCTCCGGAGGAGGCTGAGATGGATCATCCACTACGCACTTCTGGCTGAAGATTGTTGCGAATGCTTCGGCCTTATCTTTTGCACTGCTGTGCTGGGCTCCTCATTGAGGATGGGGATATTTGTGGAGCCTCCGTCTCCAGTGAATTGTTTAATTGTCCACCACCATTCACGATAGGATGTGGCAGGACTGCAGAGCTTAGATCTGACCCTTTGGTTGTTGGATCACTTAGCTCTCTCTATCACTTGCTGTTTATGCTGTCTGGCACACAAGTAGTCTTGTTTTTGTAGCATCACCAGGTTGACAGCTCATTTTTAGGTATGCCTGGTGTTCCTGGCCTGCCCTCCTGCACACTTCACTGAACCAGATTTGATCCCCTGGCTTGATGGTAATGGTAGAGTGGGGGATATGCTGGGCCATGAGGTTACAGATTGTGTTTGAATGCAATTCTGCTGCTGTTGATGACCCACGGTGCCTCATGGATGCCCAATCTCGAGTTGTTAGATCTGTTTGAAATCTATCCCATTTAGCACAGTGGTAGTGCCACACAATGTGATGGAGGGTATCCTCAATGTGTGGGTGGGACTTCATCTCCACAATGGCTATGCGGTGGTCACTCCTACTGATACTGTCATGGACAGATGCATCTGTGGCAGACAGGTTGATGAGGATAAAGTCAAGAATGTTTATTCCCCCTTTGTTGGTTCCCTCACCACCAGCTGCAGACACTGTCTAGCAGCTATGTCATTTAGGGCTCAGTCAGTAATGGTGCTACCAAGCCACTCTTGGTGGTGGACATTGAAGTCCCCCACCCAGAGTACATTCTGTGCCCTTGCCACCCTCAGTGCTTCCTCCAAGTGATGTTCAACATGGCGGAGCACTGATTACTCAGCTGAGGGTGGGCGGTACATGGTAATCAGCAAGAGGTTTCCTTGCCCATGTTTGGCCTGATGCCATCAGACTTCATGGGGGTCTGGAGTCAACGTTGAGGACTCCCAGGGCAACTCTTTATCCTGACTGTGTGCCGCCACCTCTGCTGGGTCTGACCTGCTGGGGGGTACAAGACATATCCAGGGATGGTGGTGTCTGGGACATTGTCTGCAAGGTATTATCCAGTGAGGATGACTATGTCAGGCTGTTGCTTGACTGGTCTGTGAGACAGCACTCCTAATTTTGGCACTTGCCCCCAGAAGTTTGTAATGAGGGCTTTGCAGGGTTGACGGGGCCTAGGTTGATGCCAGGTGGTCTGTCTGGTTTCATTTTTTTGTGCCTTTGTAGCGGTTTAGTGGCTTGCTAGGCCATTTCAGAGGGCATTTAAGAGTCAGCCACATTGCTGTGAGTCTGGAGTCACATTTAGGCCAGACCAGGTTTTTTTATTGAATTCATCTGCCTACCGGGATTTGAACCTGGGTCCCCAGAGCATTACTTTGGGTCTCTGGATTACTAGTCCAGTGACAATACCACTACGCCATCGCCTACCAATCTGCTTAAGGTATTAAACTTTGGGAAGACGGAAACCATTGTTTCCGGTCCCCACTTCAAACCCCGTTCCTTAACTGACTCCGTCCCTTTCCCTGGCAAGCCAGTCTGTTCATCAACTTGTTGTCACTTTTGATCCCAGGAAGAGCTTCTAATCTCATTAGTGCCATTGTTAAGGCTGCTTATTTCTACCCATAACTTCACCCCTGTCTCAAATAATCTGCTGCTGATTCATGTCTTCCTTACCTCCTAGACTTGACTATTCCAATGCACTGCTGGCTGGTCACCCGCATTCTACCCTCGGTAAACTTGAAGTCGTCTGAGGCTCTGCTGCCCATGTCTTAACTCACACCAAGTTCCATTCCCCTATCACCCCATGCTCGCTGACTTAAATTGGCTCCTGATCAAGCAACATCTTCATTTTAAAATTCTCATCCTTCTTTTCAAACCTCTCCATCTCTATTTCTGTAATCTCCAGCAACCTCATAACCCACTGAGATATCTGTACTACTCTAAACTGGTTGCTTCTGCATCCTTGATTTTAATCGCTACAGCATTGGTGGCTGTGCCTATAGTGGTCTATGCCCCAAGCTCTGGAATATGTCCCTCCCTGCCTCTATCTTTACCCTTCTTTTCTCCTTTAAGACACTCCTTTAAAAACCTACCTCTAACCAAGCTTTTGGACACCTGAATTCACATCTCCTTAAGTAACTCAGTGACAAACTTTGTTTTATAATGCTCCTCTGATGCTGCAAAGGCTATGGCCCCTGACAATAGTACTAAAGACTTACTGTGCCCCTAGCCAAGCTGTCCAGTACAGCTATAGCACTGGCATCTACCTGGCTATGTGGAAAATTGCCCGGACATGTCCTGTACACGAAAAGCAGGACAAATCCAACCTGGCCAATTACCGCTTCATTCATCTACTCTCTATTATCAGTAAAATGATGGAAGGGGTCATCAACAGTGCTATCGAGCAGCACTTGCTTAGCAATAATGTGCTTACTGACGCTCAGTTTGGGTTCTGTCAGGGTCACTCAGCTCCTGACCTTATTACAGCCTTGGTTCAAGCATGGACAAAGGAGTTGAACTCCCCAGGTGAGGTGAGAGTGACTGTCCTTGACTTCAAGGCCTCATTTGACTCAAAGAGCCCTAGCAAAACTGGAATTGATGGGAATCCGGCGTGAAAACTCTCCATTGGTTGGAGTCATACCTAGCATACAGGAAGATGTTTGTGGTTGTTGGAGGTCAGTCATCTCACTTCCAGGACATCACTGCAGGAGTTCCGCAGAATTGTGTCCTCGGCCCAACCATCTTCAGTTGCTTCATCAACGACCTTCCTTCCATCATAAGGTCAGCAGTGGGTATGTTCGCTGATGATTGCACAATGTTCAGCACCATTCGCGACGACTCAGATACTGAAGCAGTCCATGTCCAAATGTAGCAAGACCTGGACAATATCCAGGCTTGGGCGGACAAGTGGCAAGTCACATTTGCGTCACACGAATGTCAGGCAATGACCATCTCCAACAAGAGAGAATTTAACCATTGCCCCTTGACATTCAATGGCTTAACCATTGCTGTATCCCCCCCCCATTATCAACATCCTGGGGGTTACCATTGACCAGAAACTGAATGGGACTAGCCATATAAATACTGTGGCTTCAAGAGCAGGTCAGAGGCTAGGAGTCCTGCGACAAGTAACTCACTTCCTGACTCGCTAAAGTCTGTCGACCATATAAAAGGCACAAGTCAGGAATGTGATTCAATATTCCCACTTGTCTGGATAAGTGCAGCTCGCACAACACTCAAGAAGCTTGACATGATCCAGGACAAAGCAGCCTGCTTGATGGGCACCACATCCACAAACATTCACTGCTTCCTCCACCAACGCACAGTGGCAGCAGTGTGTACCATCTACCAGATACACTGCAGGAACCCACCAAGGCTCCTTAGACAGCACCTACCAAACCCATGACCACTACCATCTAGAAGGACTAGTGCAGCAGATACATGGGAACCTGGATGTTCCCCTCCAAATCACTCCCCATCTTGACTTGGGAGTATTTTGCCATTCCTGGAACTTGGAATCTTGGAACTCCCTTCCGAGCAGCACTGTGGGTGTACCTATACCACATGGACTGCAGCAGTCCAAGAAGGCAGCTTACCATCCCCTTCTGAGGGCAACTAGGGATGGGTAATAAATGCTGGCCCGGCCAGCGAAGCTCACATCCTGTGAATGAATTTTTAAAAAAAAAAATAAAGGTGCTATATAAATAGAAGCTGTTGTTATTCTCACTGAGATGCACAGAATGCAAATCAGGAAATATAAATTGCATTTACACCATGTGCTAGAAGTGAAATAAAGTTTTGGAAATACAGATGGGATTAAGGGGGAAGGGGGTGAGACAAAAATATTGCAACAAAATTATTTTGAGGAAATAAGACTCCTTGTAAAATTAATTTTTCAAGACTAAAGAGGTTGCTTGGTGGTAATTATCACTTAATAGGCAGTTTAAAAACTCACTCATCCCTGAATGTGCTAGCACTAATATTTTTAGCCATCCCTAATGTGGCACTCGTGGGTAAATACCCCAAGTTCATACCATTTAGTGATTTCTGTTGGCGAGGACTGAAATAGCACACCATGTGGAGGAGCAGGGTGTCTGACAGCAACCTCTACCATTACATCGACAGACTAGCCTGGATTTTACTATCAATAAACTCATACAGTAAGTTTGAATTCTGTCACTACAAAGCATGTTGATTTCTATTGTCAACAATGACCTTCAAAATAAATCCTATGTAATACAGTATAATTTATTTTTGCTCAAGTCCCCAGGGTTCAGGAAGTATGCGCTTGAATAATCATTAAGATATAAAGGATTATATTCCAGTTGACACACAATGCCTTTTCAAGTAACTTCTTGTTACAATTGCATCACTTGTATGAATGAATGTGACCTGAAGTTGTTATATATTTATCCACCTAATGTTTAAACTTCACATATTATATAAGTTTGTCAATTAAGAAAAATGCTTGCTGTTTACTTGCTTGAAACTGAATGTAGTTGAAATTAACGTTTCTGTAGTTATATGCCATAATGCCAAAAGAAATGTTGCTGAAATGAGTTTTTATATTTGCAGGTCTTTCTTTCCATTGCAACCCACTGACAGTCATCTTGAAGGAAACCATACAAATTTCTTTTGTAACTATGGATTGGATATTGTATGTTAATTTTAACCGAAGCCTTGATGATTCCACTAAAGGATACTTGCTTGGTAAGTCTTTAAAAGTCTTTATGTACAAGGTATGTTAGTATGCACCATGCCAGATTTCTCACAAAGCTAGGCGTGGACACTTTAATGTGATGAAATTGAAGATGCCTCAATCTTTGCTAATATTAAAGTACTACATTGCTGATTTTTTTTCAATTAAAAATAATCTGCTGCTGAACATTTTCATTCAAACATGCAAATTCTCATCAGCAACCTTATTTTCACTAATAGCAACTTTATTTTCACTAATACTCCATGAGTTAAGACTTGAATTGTTTTACTTTCTGTTCTATACGCTTCAGGATAATTGTCTGTTGGTGCATTATTGGGTACACTGTCTTTGTAAATTGGCAATATTAGCATTGCAGCATAAGATCCCATGTCAACCTTACTGGAGGATTTCTAAGTTTTAAATGTAAAGCAAAAACAGTGCTTCACGTGAAGATTTAAAATGCTGTACTATGTGGTGTAATGTGCATCATTTCGTTATTTTGCCTGAAAAATTGGTCTGTCTTTGATTTTGAGAGAGATTTTTCTGTCCCTAAAATGAGATTGGAACACTAAACTTAAATCATCAAACCTTGATCCAGAGCATTGGTATTGCCATCAGTGGAACACACTGTAGAATGTGATCTGAAATAGCAGACCGAAAGTACAATGCCAAGAGATGTAGCATACAACCATGACTGAACACTGTGGAAGTACAGACAAGGTACATCTCACACTCCACACAAATATGAATGTACCTGTAAGTAAATTGGTCAATTTAGCCGGTATCCTAAATGGCAGAATTATGAAACTTCAGCATTTTTAAAAGGTTCAGCAAAGCTCTCTATTTTTTTTAAGATTAAAATTACATATTTTATAGGGTGGCCTGGGAGGTGGTGGTGAAGGGTAAGAAAGAGACTAAACCAAATTATGATTTACTTTATGTCAAGTCCTGACCTAATGTCAGCTGAGTTTAGAAAAGTTATAGTACAGAAGGGAAACCATTCAGCCTAACACATTTCCAGAATTATATAAAATGTATAGCACAGAAAGGGGAATTTCTGCCCAACTGATTCATGTTGGTTTTTAGGATGTGCACGAGACTCCTCCCACCCCTCTTCTAACTCTGTCAGCAATACTTTCTATTCCTTTTGCCAGTTTCCAGCTAAATGTATTTATGTTACTCACCTCAATTATTCCCTATGGTAGCACGTTACACATACTAATCCTCCTCTGGGTAAAAACATTTCATTTGCAGTCATTCTTTTCTTTCTTACTTTTACTTTTAAAGCATAACACTATAATTTTTACTACTTTATAAAACAATATGAAGAGCAGATGAATCTTTATCATTGTGAATCGCATTTTTCTCCAAGATCTCAAATAAAATCATGTCTGATTCTCTCAAGAACACTTCCCAAACACCAGTACCTAAAAGGTTGTCCTGAAATATAGGATGATGCATCTTTAACGTTCAACCTTTCCTTATCATCCATTCATACGGCACAGAATAAAGTCATTTCAACAAGTGTAACAAAGTCTTGTTAAAACTGTACAGGTTGTTGCTGACCACACGTGGACAATTTTGGCTGCCTTGTTTGAGGAGAGATATACTTATATTAGTGGGCCAGTTCACTCAGTTAGCTAGACACTTGTGTATGGATCAGATTAACACCAGCAGCATGGCTTTGATTCCACTTCCAGCTGAGGTAGACTCGGCACTTGCTCCTTTCCTTACCTGTAGTAAAAATCATAGCATTTTGCGTGGCTTGGCAAATAATCATCAAGGACCTGCCTTTGGGCTGAGAACTCAGGAAGATGATAGTTGCATTGGAGGCAGTTCAGAGAAGGTTCACTAGGTTGATCCCAGAGATGAAATGGTTGTCTTGTGAGAAAAGGTTGAACAGATTGGGCCTATACTTTTTGGAGTTTAGAGGAATGAGAGGTGATCTTATTGAAACATATAGGATTCTGCAGAGGCTTGACCAGGTAGGTGCCGAGAGGAACAAGAACACAAGAAAGGGGAGCAGAAGTAAACTGTGCAGTTGAGTCTGCTCCGCCATTCAGTATGACTGTGACTGATTTTGGGCATCAGCTCCAATTTCCTGCTCATTGCCTATACCCCTGGATTCCCTGAGAGACCAAAAATCTGTCTCGGGCTTAAATCTATTCAACAATCCAGCATCCACAGCCCTCTGGGATAGTAAATTCCAAAGATTCACAACCTTTTGAGTGAAGTAATTTCTCTTCATCTTAGTCCTAAATGATCGGCCCTGATAAAGATGGTTCCTCTTCTTAGGAAGCATAGAACTAACGACACAGTTTAAAAATAATGGATCTCCCATTTAAGATGGCGATGAGGAGGAATTTCTTCTCTCTAAGGTGGTTAATCTTTGGAATTCACTACCCCAGAGAGCAGAGGAGGCTGGGTTGTTGAATATATTCAAGGCTGAGTTAGACATGTTTTTGCTGCAAGGAAGTCAAACGTGATGGGCAGGGGGCGCAGGCAGGAAAATGAAGTTAAGGCACTGTTAGATCAGCCATGATATTGAATACTGGGGCTGCCTCGAGGGACCAAATAGCCTACTCCTGCATATACTTTTTATGCTCTGATATTCTTAAGAGCAGAGGAAATAGGTCCAGGAGTAGGCCACTTGGCCCCATCTCTTCAGTGGAGCTGCCAATTAATTCTCTTCCCCTGTTCTTTCCCTATAGCCCTTTTTTCCAATTCCCTTTTGAACCTTACTATTGAACTTGCCCTATGTTGAAATGACTGAAAATTGATTGTTGTTTGCTCCTGCTAACAATGAGAGTAATTGACTTCTAATTAATGTTCTAGCTATACCAGCTCCATTTTAAACAAATGACTTGGCATTACAATAAAATGTATTAATATGTTATACATTACACAAATCTGGCCACTGAGCGGCATTGACATAAATGTGTGCCATATGAGGCTGAAAATGATCACCATCCTAAGTTTTAAAATAAAAATGCTTCACCTTCCAAGAGAATTTTGGGTGTTTACAAGAACATGGATATTTCATTGGCTTTATGCATAGAACAATCCAAAGTTTAACCTTGTTTTTAAAAAAAAGCATTTCCAGCTCAGATCATTTATATATAAGTAACTACAATTCATCTTATAGAATTGAAAGAAAGTATTGGATCATGTTTCCTTATCCCCTACATGCTATTAAATGCAAAATGTTTATACAGTAAATATACAAACTGCTTTGGGATGCTGTCCATTCATTAGAACTCGGCATTTAATAACTCTGAGCAATCCTTACCAGTAAATTTGAGTTTATAAACTTTTTTTCTGGGCTTCCCTAGCATTTTGCATACTGTAGCTAGGAATACATGTTCAGTAAAATTTCACAGGTACCTTCTTTAGGATTGGGCCTCAATAAGGAACTAATTTGTTGGCCTAACTAATTTCTGAATAAAGTATGCCTCTGAGGAGATGCAATAGATGAGATGAGTTTGTACTTTTCATGGATTCGGTCATCCAATGGCAAGATTCAATAGCAATATCTAGATTGTAGTAAATAGTAATTTGTTTAGTCATAAAAACAATTCTTTACCATGATGTCTAAATCACATACCGCATTATTGTTGTGGAATCAGCAAGTCTTGTGTGGTGAAGCGAGACCTTTGTTGATGCATTCTGATTTGATATTCCAGTTTCTTTTCTCTAATAGACTGGTTTGTTGTGCAAAGGAAAATAATTTTCCATTTTGTAATAAAAGCAGTAACATGGAGATGTTGAGATTAGCCAAATTACTTATTAGCAGTTGTACAGTAGTTTTTAGTACTGGGTGCTTTTGCTAAAGTGGAATCTTTATTGATGCATAGGCCCGGGTTCTGTTGCATGTACTACATAAAGATGCTGTATTATTTAGACGTGAGGAATTGTCGTTTCTCCCTTTCCTCAAATGCCAACACAAAAAATCAAATGTCAACATTGCTACATGTTGGTTGTACATTGATGACCTTCCACTAATATGCCTCTTTACAAAATGTACTAGAGACCTCTACATGTAGTGAAAGTGTACTGCATCCTCAGTCATATAAGACATTTAAAACCTAGTTTTTTTTAAAGTGTACTACTTTATTGGATGTGTATTTAAAAATAAATGTCAGCATTTACACATCTGTATGAAGAACCAATCATATCCACCTATTTTTGCCTCCGTAATATTGTCCGACTTGACCTGTACCTGAGCTCATCTACTGACCTCTGTTACCTCCAGACTTAACTATTCCTGGCCACACTCCCAGGTTCTACCCTCTGTAAACTTGACATCGTCCAAACACTGCTACCTGTATCCTCACTCGTGCCAAGCTGCTTCACCCATCACCCCTGTGCCTGCTGACCTACATGGGCTCCCATTTAAGCAATGCCTCTTTTTTTTTAATCCTCAGCCTTGTTTTCAAGTCCCTTCATAGCCTCACCTCTCCCTATCTGTAATCTTCATCCCCCTCCTGAGTTATCTGAACATCTCACGTTCTGCCCTCTTGAATACCACTGATTTTAATCACCACTGTTTGGCGGTTTGCCTTTGGCTGCATGGGCCCCAAGCTTTGGAACTCCCTCCCCAAACCTCTCTGCCTTTCTACCTCACATTCTTCTTTAAAGACAGTCCTTAAAACCCTCTTTGACCAATACTATGGCCATCTGCCCTAACATGTCCTTAGGTAGCTTGTGTCGTGTTTTGTTTGTTAATGCTCTTATGAAGCATCTTGGGATATTTATTATCTAGTTTCAAGTTATTATATTTAATAACAGGGGAAGGTGATGGCATAGTGGTATTGTCGCTGGACAAGTAATCCAGATACCCAGAGTAATGCTCTGGGGACCTGGGTTCAAATCCCGCCACAGCAGATGGTGGAATTTGAATTCAATAAAAATCTGGAATTAAAAGTCTAATGATGACCATGAAACCGTTGTTAAATGCCTCTGAAATGGCCTAGCAAGCCACTCAGTTACATCAAACTGCTACAAAGTCTCAAAAAAAGAATGAAACTGCCACCTAGGCACCAGAAACGACAATGGCAAACTCCACCCTGTCGATCCTGAAAAGTCATCCTTACTAACATCCCCAAAATTTGGAGAGCTGTCTCTCAAACCAGTCAAGCAACAGCCTGACATAGCCATCCTCAAAGAATCATATCTCAGAGATAATGTCTGGGTAGACCCAGCAGAGGTGGCGGCACAGTTATAAACAGTTGGGAGAGTGTTGCCCCCTGGTTGTCCTCAACATCGATTCTGGACCCCGTGAGGTCTCATAGCATTGGGTCAAACATGGGAAACCTCCTGCTGGTAACCATGTATTGCCATCCCTCAGCTGACTTAATCAGTGCTCCTCCATGTTGAACATCACTTGAAGGAAACACTGAGGGTGGCAAGGGCGGGGAATGTACTATGGGTGGGGACAACAACGTCCATCACCAAGAGTGATGGCTCAGTAGCACTACGATTGACTGAGCTGGCTGAGTCCTAAAGGACATAGCTGCTAGCCTGCGGTAGGCGGTGAGGGAACCAACAAGAGGCGAAAAGATATTTGACCTCATCCTCACCAACCTGCCCCCGCAGATGCATCTGGCCATGACAGTATTGGTAGGAGTGACCACCGGACAGTTGTTGTGGAGACGAAGTCCTGCCTTCACATTGAGGATACCCTCCATCGTGTTGTGTGGTACTACCATTGTGCTTAGTGGGATAGATTTTAAACAGATCTAGCAACTCAAGACTGGGCATCCATGAGGTACAGCAGAATTGTATGCGAACACAATCTATAACCTCATGGCTCAGCATATTCTCCACTCTACCATTACCATCAAGCCAGGAGATCAAACCTGGTTCAATGAAGAGTGCAAGTGGTCACGCCAGGAGCAGCACCAGGCATACTGAAAAATGAGGTGTCAACCTGGTGAAGGTATAATACAGGACTACTTACGTGTCAAACAACATAAGCAGCAAGTGATGAACAGAGCTTAGCGATCCCACAACCAACAAATAAGCTCTGCATCCTGTCGTGCTGCATCCTGTCGTGAATGGGAGTGGACGGTTAAACAACTCATTGGAGGTGGAGGATCCACAAATATCCCCAGCACATCAGTGCAAAAGATAAGGCTGAAGCATTTGCTACAATCTTCAGCCAGAAGTGCTGAGTGTATGATCCATCTCTGCCTCCTCTGGAGGTCCCTAGCATCACAGATGCCAGTCTTCAGCCAATTCGATTCATTCCACGTGATATCAAGAAACAGCTGAAGGCACTGGATAGTGCAAAGGCTATGGGCTCTGATAATATTCCAGCAATAGTACTGAAGACTTGTGCTCCAGAACTTGCTGTGCCCCTAATCAAGCTGTTCCAGTACAGCTACAACACTGGCATCTACCCAGCCATGTGGAAAATTGCCCAGGTATGTCCTGTGTACACACAAAGCACGAGAAATACAACCTGGCCAATTACCACCCCGTCAGTCTACTCTCAGTCATCAGTAAAGTAATGGAAGGGGTTGTCAACAGTGCTATCAAGTGGCACTTGCTTAGAAATAACCTGCTCACTGACACCCAGTTTGGGTTCCGCCAGAGCCACTCAGCTCCCAACCTTGGTTACAGCCTTGGTTCAAGCATGGAGAAAAGAGCTGAACTCCCGAGGTGAGGTGAGAGTGACTGCCCTTGACATCAAGGCCGGATTTGACTGAGTGTGGCATCAAGGAGCCCCAGCAAAAGTGGAGTCAATGGGAACCAGGGGGAAACTCTCCACTGGTTGGAGTCATATCTAGCACAAAGGAAGATGGTTGTTGGAGGTCAGTCATCTCAGCTCCAGGACATCACCGCAAGAGTTCCTCAGGGTCATGTTCTCGGCCCAACCATCTTCAGCTGCTTCATCAATAACCTTCCTTCCATCATAAGGTCAGAAGTGGGGATGTTCTCTGATGATTGCACAGTGTTCCCCATCTGTGACTCTTCGGACACTGAAGTAGTCCATGTCCAAATGCAGCAAGACCTGGACAATATCCTGGTTTGGGTTGACAAATAGCAAGTAATATTTGTGCCACAAGTGTCAGGCAATGACCATTTCCAACAAGAGAGAATCTATCCATCACCCCTTGTCGTTCAATGGCATTACCATCACTGAATCCCCCACAATCAACATCCTGGGGGTTACCATTGACCAGAAACTGTACTGGACTAGCCATATAAATACTGTAGTTACAAGAACATGTCAGTGGCTAGCAATCCTGTGATGAGTAACTCACCTCCTGAATCTCCAATGCCTGTCCACCATCTGCAAGACACAAGTCAGGAGTGTGATGGAATACTCCCCACTTGCTTGGATGAGTGCATTTCCCACAACACTTAAGAAGCTTGATACCATCCAGGACAAAGCAGCCCACTTGATTGGCACCACAGACATTCATTCCCTCCATCACCGACGCAAAATAGCAGCAGTGGATACCATCTACAAGATGCACTGCCGGAATTCACCAAGGCTCCTTTGACAGGACCTTCCAAACCCACTACCACCTAGAAGGACAAGGGCAGCAAATAGATAGGAACGCCACCGCCTGCAAGTTCCCCTCCAAGTAACTCACCATCCTGACTTGGAAATATATCGCCGCTCCTTCAGTGTTGATGGGTCAAAATCCTGGAACTCTCTCCCAAACAGCACTGTGGGTGTACCTACACCACATGGACTGCAACGGTTGAAGAAGGCAGCTCACCACCACCTTCTTGAAGGCAATTAAGAATGGGCAATAAATGCTGGCTCAGCCAGCGAAGCCCACATCCTGTGAATGAATTAATAAAAAAAACTGGGCCAATTCAATTTATTTTAACGGCTGCTGAAATGTCCCATCAAAAAGAATCTTAAGTTTTAAAAAAAAAACATTTTTCATTTAAAATGGTATATGGGTTTATTTCTTTTAAGAAAATGGGATTGACAGGGTATTGTAATTGCATTTTACGTAAACACCCAAATCACAATAGGTTAAAGTTTTTTGATTCCAGGATTTTCAAATAATGTGATTAATTTATATTGCTGTTACGATTAATTATTTACTTACAAGTCTATTTATGACCAAAGTTTCACATTTTTAGCAATTAATAGTATTTATAATATTATCATTTTTGTTTTGGGCAGTATCCATTTATTATTTTAGCATTAATCACTCCCTGGTCTGAATCTTGGCCCAGATACAAAGAAATATTCTGTGTTCTGTTTGGACAATGAGGATATTCCTCCCATTTACTAATGGCAAAATAAAGTTGGCATGAATCCAATGTTTTCCTGAAAGATTGACAGGGGCACAAGTTTCAGTGCTGCACAATTCCAAAACTTGGAATTCCAGTCAGCCAAATGGATCTTGCAGGGACAACAGGGAGCAGAATTCTAAATAGAACAAGGAGAAGTATCAGTAGTGCTCACATGTTGGCAAAAAGAGGCAGGTAGAGAGAGGAAGTTCTTTCTTGTGCACTTTTATCCCAGTCTTTCTTCCAGAAACAATTACCTGGGGAGCAAGGATTGATGATGTTTCCTTCAAACAGCAAAGAATATAGGCAGCAAAGGTCAAAAGGCAACACAATCAGATCATTCTTCCTTGTCCACACTGTGGAAAGCCATGCAAGTTGGCAATCGGGCGCCATGGTAATGTTAGAATGCACAACAGGTGATTCTACGCATGCAAGACATGGCCACCTTTGCCAACAAAGGGAAACCAATGAGAGAGAGAGAGGAGTCAGAAGCAGGTTAAAAACATGTGGAGTTACAAAAGCAAAAGTTGCTGATGCTGGAAATCTGAAATAAAAATAGAAAATGCTGGAAATACTTCAGCTGATCTGGCAACATCTCTGGAAAGAGAAACACAGTTAACCGATTTTCACCAAGTTGGGCCAGTTTTGGAGCCCTTCAAAAATAGCAGGTGGGACCCGATTCTGGGAATTTCCCCCACCCCCCCTTTTCATTTCCGGCAAATTTTCAGGCATAGAATAAAGGTGTGGATAGCCATCCCACATGCAGCACTCCAGCCCTTGCCAACTCCATTGTGGAGGTGGGAAGTTCAAAACCTGCCTCCGCTGGCTGATGCCGCCCCCCCCCCCCCCCCCCCCCCCCCCCCCCCACCCAACTCCCCACTTTTACTGGAGTAGAGCTGCTTCTGTAACTAGATGTGGTTCACAGCCTCTCAGAGGAGTCATGAACCATGGGGGAACCCCAGTCTTGAGTCATCAACCAAAAGAAAACCATTCGGGGTCAATGAATCACAGCCATTCATAGTATCAAAATATTCAAATCAGACCTCTTAAACTTGTGTAAATAAATACACATGCAATGAAAAAACTCGCCAAAGAAACAGATACAAGGTAACAGATATGTCAATCAAACAAAGTTTTCACTCCCCTCTGCAGCTATATGAACATTACTTGCTGAGACCTAAGCTTGTTATCCATTTTTGGAGCTCTGTCAAGAATTCATACTGATGCCACCTGTTCAGACTGCTTCTGTTGATAGAGTTGCAGATGGCCTCATTATGAATGCCTGGCTGAGCTCTAAAATGGCTAATGCCCTTGGATCTCAGCAAGTAATGTTTATACAGCTGCAGAGGGTGCTTTGAAGAGTCTTTTCACTGCATGCATGAAGTTTTCAGTGAATAAAAGCTTATCAAATTGATACTATGACTGTGGTTGATGGTTTTGAGGTTGTAAGGTGAGCAATTTTTTTTTTAAAGTAGATTTTCAAAGGGTGTTTGCTTATGAAGTCACTTTCAGGATTATTTCAAAGAGTTGTCAGACTTGCCAATGGTTTCTTAGCTCTGTACACAATGGATACTAGGAGAGTGGGTATGGGGTGGTATTGGGGGTTTAAGAGGGCATGGAGGGCAATGAAGCACATGGGTATGTGTGGTTGGAGGATGTGGGGAGGTGAGAGTTTGAAAGCCTGGTAATCATCATTACAACTAGCTCAGTGTCCCAGGCAGGCATTCTAGCCTACTGGCCTTGCCATACCCACTTTCATTGCTGCCTCGGGCCTACCTCTGGAGGCAGCATGCCCAATTCCATCCTGCTGCCACCTCCCCAGGGTCTTTTTTAAAGGGGGTGGGTCTGCTGAGTGGAGAAGCTTCTCAACTTGACCTTCCCATCCCCTCTATGTAAATATGGCCCCATATTTCAGGTTGATGACCTTTCAGCAACCTGAAACATTAATCCTGTTTCTCTCTCCCCAAGTACTGCCAGATCCCCAAGTGCTGCCAAACATGCTTAGTATTTCCAGCATTTTCTGTTTTTACTCATAGAATTAAGTTTTCTTTTTAAACATTCCGTTTTGCACATTACAATTAGCCTGCTTTGTGCAGGAAATATTCCTGCATGGGCTTATGGGTCAAATAGCCGCCTTCTGGGCTGTAATGGCACTGACTATGGTAACAGTCAATTTTGGAAAACAATCTCTCATCCCTAGCTGCTTCTTTTACTTAGGCTTTTGGCAATTATCAGTTTGCTTGTATCGCTCATCAGTTATCTGCTACTTAGTGTAACTCAGTTTGCTCTATGACTGGAAGAAAATTATTGCCATTGTTGGGGCATAAGTTGGGATACTTCAATTGGCCTCAAGTCCTGCTGCTGTGGGCATGAACAAGTTCAGGCTTGATGGTGATGCCTTCAAAGTTGAATAACTTGTTGATACTTGTATTGCCTTGCATGTAAAGAAATGTATTAGTTTAAAGTACTTTATATCAGCTATCCTACAGGAGACTTATTGGTTATTTATCCATTGAGATTCTCAAGGATTTGGCAGTCATTGTGGTCAAACAAGTCTACCACTCGAACTTCAAAGTTAGGAACCTATGCGCTGTTCTCAAAATCTCTCGCACTGCCAGTATTTTGCAGATTTGTATCTGAGACTTGCCTTTACCATAATATACATCGCAGGTTGGACAAATGTTTCTTTCTCACGGTCTTTAATCCCATAAGAATTAAACTTTACATATGGAAATGAGTTTTATCCATCTATTTTTGCCTACTTACACAAAGATCCAAGTAATACATTTTTTCTCCAAAACATTATCAGTGCTCCATGTTACTGGTTTGCAGATCTTCAGAGCAAGGTGCCACATTCAGAGCACTTTTATCATTAAAAGGAAATTGGAGAGGAGAAATGGATGAAAATAACTTTTGCTTTTTGTCTCATTGATGGTCCATTTAAGTAATGCCCTGCTGTTAACCTTCATTGCATGTCATATTATTAATCTGATTTTAAATAGTGAAATCAAACCTTTGGGAGACACTCCTGCAAAATAATAATCCTAATAATCTTAACTTCTGGAAGGCTGTATCAGCTACCCAGAGGAATCCATGCTATCATTGCAGATATGTGCAACTAAGTTTAACAGAGATCAGTCATCTGTCAGGAAAGAAAGAACAATCTCTGTCTTTTTTCACTTCAAAAAGAGGTTGAGTGGTGACAAAATAGAGGTCTTTAGAATTATGAAACATTTTGATAAAGTAAACAGAGAATGTTTCCACTTTGGGAAAAGTAAAGCTAGAACCTGTCAATGTAAGATAGATACCAACTAATCAAATAGGGAATTCAGGAGAAACTTCTTGGCCCAAAGAGTAAAGAGAATGTAGAGCTTGCTCCACAGGAAGTAGCTGAGGTGAATATTATAAGATGCCTTTTAGGGAAAGGGATATAGGTATATGAGGGAGGGAGAAGGGAATAGAGTTTGTCAAGGAATTATTACGTTTTTCCTAGTATTGTGGGATATTTTAATGTGCCGGGGGGCGTGGGGTATGTGCGGCTTTGTGTGTGTATGTGTGGGGCTGATTTAATTGGGTTGGAGATGGGTAGACTGCAAGGTTTAAATTATCAGAGTGAGATGTAAAACAGACATTTGAAATGAAGATGAGTAGAGCTAGGGTGAGGTCAACAGGTAGTGTGAATGAAATTTGCATTTTTAGATAAGTGATGTGTTTGATTTTCAAAGGGACATGGAAAATGTTTACAACTGGCAAGATAAATATGGCAAGGTTATTATGTTGATTTTTCCCAAAAGTGCTGGCCATAATAATATGAAAGATTTTTTATATTCTGGAAAAAGTAACTTCTAAACCCAAGTGGAAACAATGGGATTTACAGATCAAAAGGGAGAAAATATATTTAAAAGAAGGATGGAAGGCTGTTTGAGGGGATCTTGAAAGGTGACTGTGTGAAACAGACCTGGAGAAAAAGCCTCGAGTCACTGAAGGAGTTTGCTGTTCCAGTAACCAAAGTTGTGCTAAAAGCTTTTGGAAGTCCACTGCCCGGTGGGTGCTAGCAGTAACATTGCTGATGACTTTATAAATTTGGAATCTATTTGGCGAGTTGCCTTAAAGAGGTGTGTAGTTGGGTCATAGAGGTCTACAGCACAGAAAAGGGCCTTTGGCCCTTCAAGTCTGTGCCAGTCAAACAAGTACCTAGTCCAGACCCTTCTGTCGAAGGGTCATGAGGACTCGAAACGTCAACTCTTTTCTTCTCCGCCGATGCTGCCAGACCTGCTGAGTTTTTCCAGGTAATTCTGTTTTTGTTTTTGTTTTTGTTTTGGATTTCCAGCATCCGCAGTTTTTTTGTTTTTAAACAAGTACCTAACTATTCTAATCCCATTTTCCATCACTAGGCCCATAGCCTTGTATGCCATGGCATCGCAAGTGCCAATACAAATACTTCTTAAATGTTATGAGGGTTTCTGCCTCTACCACCCTTTCAGGCAGTGAGTTCCAGTTCCTACCACCCTCTGGGTGAAAAAATTCTTTCTCACGTCCCCTCTAAACCTCCTGCCTTAAGTCTATGCCCCTTGGTTATTGATCCCTCCACCAAGGGAAAAAGCTCCTTCCTGTTTACCCTATCTATGTCCCTCATAATTTTATACACCTCAATCATGTTCCCCCTCAACCTCCTCTAGTCCAGGGAACATAACCCCAGTCTATCCAATCTCTCCTCATAACTAAAGGGAGTTGGGTTAAGGGGAAATTTTGGGAACTGTTATAACTGTGTAACTGTAATTGTGTGTGTGCGCAAGGTTTGTTTCTTCTTTTGTTAATAAATGTTTAAATTTAATCTTTAAAATCTTTAAAGGTAGTAGTGGACGCATTACTTCTGACTTCAGCGCACAAGCTTTCTTGTAATAAATACAAATTGCAAAATCATTGTGATAGCGTGGCTAAGTTTCACTTGTGGATTTGGTCAGCCTGGCAAATGTCACCTGCCGTATCGTAACATGATGTAGTAGAGTTAGAGGAGGAATGATGGAAAGAGGCTGGAGTGGAGCAAGAACACCAACTTGGTTTGGTTAGGCTGAATAGCCTGTTTAGAAACATTTGCGGCACAGGAGGAGGCCATACAGCTCATGTCAGCGCCAGCCAAATAAAAATGCTGTCCAGTGTAATCCCATCTTTCAGCTTTTGGTCCTATAGGTTATCCAAGTATATTTTTAAATGTGATAAGGGTTTCTGCCTCTCCGATTCTCTACAGGCAGCTAGTTCTAGACCCTTTCCACTAATTACTTTAAACCTGTGTCCCTCTTTGCTACTGGAAATTCCTATCCACTCTGTCTAGGTCCCTCATAATTTTACACACGCAAGTTAAATCTCCCCTTGGCCTCCAAAACCTCAGCTTATCGAATCTTTCCTCCATAGCTAAAATTCTCCATTCCTGGCAACATTCTCGTAAATCTCCTCTCTACCTTCTCTAGTTTGATCACATCCTTCATGTAGTGTGGTGACCAGAACTGTGCACAACACTCTAGCTCCAGTCCAACAAGTGTTTTTATACAGTTCTAACATAGCCTCCTGATTTTTATACTCTGGGCCTTGGTCAATAACTCAAGGTATCCCATGTCTTCCGAACCATCCCATCTACCTTTCTTGCTACCTTCAGGGACCCACTCCATGGTCCCTCTGATCCTCTCCACATATCAGAATCCTATTCTTTGCCTTGTTTGCCTTCCCCAAATGCATAATATCTCAATTCTCCGGAATGAATTCCATTTGCCCATTTTTGTCCCACCTGATGAGTCCATTGATATCTTCCTGCAGTCTACAACTTTCTTCCTCATGATCAACCATACAGCCAATTTTCGCATCTTCTGTAAACTCCCTATTTTTAATTCTAAATCATTGATGTATACCACAAACAGCAAGCGATGTAGTACTGAGCTGTGCAGAATCCCAATGGAAACAGTCTTCTAGTAACAATGTACCCGTTGCTCCTTGCCACTGAGCCAATTTTGGATCCAACTTGTCACTTTCTCTTGATCCCATGAGCTTTTAATTTGTACTTCAGTTTGCCATATGGAACCTTGCCAAAAGCCTTGCTAAAATCCATGCAGATTACATCAAATATGCTACTCTCATTGACCCTACTTAGTACTTCCTAAAATAATTAATTAGTCAGGCATGACATCCCCCTTAAATCCATGCTGACTATCCTTAATTAATTCATACCTGTCTAAATGAGAATTTTTACCAACTTATTTCTTCCAATAATTTACCTACCATAGGGGTTAGGCCGACTGGCCTATGATTAATTGGGCTATCCTTTCTCCTTTTTAGACAACGGTACAACATTGGGAGTTTTCTGGGGTCACATCTGTGAAAAATCTGACTCCACAACCTATGCCTTATTTGTTCTGGAGTTGAGCTTTGAATTCTGTATCCTTCCCATCGCAAACACTAACTGCTTTTACCTCTACTGCACTGTTTCTCTCCAGCCCTGCCTCATTTTATCTGCTGCTGGAACTATTTTCTATGCTTTTGTTACCTCCAGACTCAATTATTTCAGTTTTCTCCTGGCCATCCTCCTGTCTTTCATTCCATAAACAAGCTCATCCAAAGCTCTGCTGTCTATTTCAACCTGCACACTCTGCTGCGGTTTTGCCCGTCCCTTTCCTATAACTTCAATCCTACATCTATCCAAAAAGGAATGCGTTCCTTCACCTCTGGATTATTGTGTATCCCCTTGTGCCTTCCTTATTTAGACCCTAAACTTGAATAAATCTTCCTTGCCAATTTACTGTTGAGCCTTAGCACCATTGCTTAGAAAGGTTATAGAGAGCAGCGAAGAATTACTGGAGTTGGACGACTTTGCAGTTAAGAAATATTCTTTGAAAGCAAATTAGAGCAGACGTGCTGCAGTCTTTTTCAGTGTTGGAAAGAGGAGCCAGTGGATAAGCTAGTTTTAAAGGTTTGAATTAATGGCAAAAAAATTGAAATTTTAGATGAAAGTTCAGCTCAATTATAGGATGGCAATTCTGCATATGCTATCACCTATTAGTTAGCAAGTTTGCTCAATTTTTCAAAATGACACATTACTGTATGTAGCAAGAGGGTGATTTGTTGCAATGGTTTTGAGTGACTAGGACTTGGATAATGTTTGGAGTCTATTCAAATAAAATTACAGGATATGCTTGATGTACCATTTAGCAATTTTTTCATTTTAAGCTTCGAGTTTTTAAAATGCTAGTAAAACATGCCATAGATTGCTGACTTGGTACCAGAGCATCCAGTGATGTATTACGATGTAATTTTATCCAGGACTTTAGCAGAACTGCTCACACTCAATTGCAGTACTGAGGTAGTACTGCATTGTTGTAGGAGTCTCCTTTTAGATGAGGTATTAAATAGACAACTGCTTGTTGAAGTAAATGTAAAAGATCTCATGAAACTCTTCAAAGTAGAGCAGGGTAGTTTGTCTCAGTCCTGGCCCAACATTTCTTCTGTGTGGAGCACTAACAATGGATCAACTGATCCTTAATCTCATTTGCTGTTAGTGGTGCTTTGTCATTTGCAAATTGGGTGCTGCATTTACCTACAAAGTGTCAGTGTCTGTACTTAAAAAGATAATTAATTGATTGTGAAAAACGGTGGACCTGATGCAGCTCTTTATAAGTACAATTTTTTTCTTGTACACTTTATTTTGCAGCAATTATGCATTGTTTGGAAAAATATTTACTGTAAATGGATAGGTTTATATTTGCTGTAGAACATTGTCTGCAGAGTAGTGAAGGATATAGTTATTCAGAAATATTGATTGCATTAGGTATGAGTTGACTCTAATATGAATAATGGCATTCATATTGCCACTGCATTTAATATTGTACTGATGGTAGAAGTGTTTAAAAGATTTATAAATAAAATAAATCTGAAATGCTGGAATAAAAATCAATAGCTTGTTTTTATGTCAAATGTACTGCAAAATAAACAAGATCAATGTAAATTCAAAGTCATTATTGCACAATATTTTGGATGAGATTAAGTCTTAATCAAAGCTATAGTGTTTCACAGAAAATTAAGCCATGGATCTATCTTGCTCCCCTCTTTTACAACTTGTGTTGTGAATAGTGACCTTTTCAAGCAGAGGATATGAATGTGTTTTTGTGCTTTTAGTTAGGCTGTTTAGGTTTAATTAGCGAAATTAACAAAATTAATTTTAATATAAAACTGAAAATTGTCAACACCATAGTTCAAGATACGCCTAGCTGCACAACCAATAGATTGAGACATTATTTAAAATGCCAAAGCTGAATTTGGAAATGTGAAATTTGACCACAATAATTATAATTAAACCTAAATGTATTTATTCCTTTATGGGATATGGTTGTTGCTGCAAGGCCAGGATTTATTGCCTAACTCTAATTGCTCATGAGAAGGTGGTGAGCCGTTTTCTTGAACCACTGCAGTCCATGTAGTGAAGGTACTCCTGTAGGACTATTAGGTAAGGTGTTTTGAGATTTTGATCTAGAGACAATGAAGACACGATGACCTATTCTCAAGTTAGAATGGTGTGTGACTTGGAGGTAGATGTTTCTCTTGTCTTTTTCCGTGGTTGAGGTTTTGGGTTTGGGACCTCTGTCAAAGAAGCCTTGGTGAGATGCTGCAGTGCATCTTGTAGGTGATGCACACTGCAGCATGGCGCGTCTGTGCTGAAGAGATTAAATGTTTATAGATGGGGCACCAGTCAAGCAAGTTGCTTTGCCCTGGTTGGTGTACTGAAGTTCATTAGACACAAGGACTGGATGAAGATGCATATGGATGGACAAGTGGCAGGTGAAGTTCAGTGCAAAGACGTATGAAATTATTCATTCTGGTAGGAAGAATAGGGAGAGACAATATAAAATAAAGGATATAATTTCAAAGAGGCTCAAGAGCAGAGGACCTAGGTATTCATATGTCACTGAAGGTGGCAGGACATGTTGAGAGAGCGATTAATTAAACATTTTTGTATTCATTTGTGGGATGTGGGTGTTGCTGGCTCAGCCAGCATTTATTGCTCATCCCTAATTACCCTCAAGAAGGTGGTAGTGAATTACTTTCTTGAATTACTACAGTCCATGTGTATACCCACTGTGCTGTTAGGGAGGGAGTTCCAGGATTTTGACCCAGTGACAATGAATGAGTGGTGATATATTTCCAAGTCAGGATGCTGAGTGGCTTGGAGGGGAACATCCAAGTAGTGGTGTTCCCATGTGTCTGCTGCCCTTGTCCTTCTAGATGGTAGCAGTCGTGGGTTTGGGTGCTGCCTCAGTTTTTCGAGTTACGCTTATGCAGACAATTGGAGAATGTTCTATCACATTCCTGACTTCAGCCTTGTAGATGGTTGAAAGGCTTTGGCAAGTCACTTGCTGCAAAATACCCAGTGTTTGACCTACACTTGTATACACAGTATTTATGTGGCCAGATCAATTAAGTCTCTGTTCTGCCCTGAGGAGATTCTGAGAGCATGGAAAAAGCCTGTCAGTTAACATGAAAGTGAATCCCAAAGTCTCCCATGGGCATATAATAGTAAAAGGAGGATTGGGGCCAATGGGGGACCAAAAAGAGGATTTATGCATGGGGGCAGGGGACATGGCTGAAGTATTAAATGGGCCTCAACTTCCAAGCTCCCTAGCGTCGGATTTTTGCAGGGGTACCCCAAAGATGCACTGGGGAATCCCTCTTGGAAGTTCCCAGGTTTCCTCTAGACAATTACCCTGTGCTGGGAACCATCCAAAAATGTGATTTAAATTGCAGACTTTGGATGGTTCTGCCATGGTTATACCAATAGTTACTAGAAAAAGTTAGAATTAAAATCTCTTCTAACTTTTGGGTACCTATTGTAAACACCCAGACCAACCTCCACACCCCAGCTGACCTCTGACACCCTCAGACCTCCAGTACCCCCACCCAACCTCTGACCACCCTTCCAACTCCCCGACATCCACTCCCCCAACCCCCCAAGTCCTATCCACTTACCTTCTCTCTGGCCTGTCAATTTCACTGGGCCCTTTAACTGCCATAAAGCACTTAAGTTTAGTGCCTTAAAAAAAGAGGGCAAGGCCTCCTTGAATCCATCAGTGCTGCACTTCACTGGGGCCTGCAAGGAGTCTTTTGATGCAGGCCCCAAGCAGCTGCGGCGATTGGAAATGTCAATGTAATTTTCAAGGGCAGGGTAGTGTATATTAATTTCTACTAATTTAAGCTATTCAGAAATTATGGCCTAATGAATAATTTGCATCTGTCTTTATCAAGGAAGATGCTGCTGCTTGGGTCGTGGTGAAAGAGAAGTTAGTTCAGACACTTGAAGGGTTTAAAGTTGAAGAGGAGGTATTGGATTGTATTGGTCGGCAGTACTGAAGTTCATAAGGCATGAGGACTGAATGAGATGCATATGGGTGGAGAAGTGGCAGATGTTAGTGGTCATGAGTTTGAAAGGTGCTGTCTAAGGAGCCTTGAGTTTCTGCAGTGCATCTTGTAGATGGTACGCACTGCTGCTACTATGCATTGGTGATGGAGGGAGTGAATGGCACCCCATTTACAAACAATCAAGCGGGCTGCTTTGTCCTGGATGGTGTCAAGCTACTTGAATTTTGTTGGAGCTGCATTCATCCAGGCAAGTGGGGAGTATTCCATCACACTCCTGACTTGTACCTTGTAGTTGATGGACAGGCTTTGGGAAGTCAGGAGATAAGTTATTCGCTGCAGGATTCCTCTGACCTGCTCTTGTAGCCACAGTATTTATATGGCTAGTCCAGTTGAGCTTCTGGTCACTGGTAACCCCAGGATGTTGATATTGGGGGATTCAGCAATGGTAATGCCATTGAATGTGAAAGGGTGATGGTTAGGTTCACTTGTTGTGATGGTCATTGCCTGACACAAATGTTACTTGCTGCTTGTGGTGCGAGTGTTACTTGCCACTTGTCAGCCCAAGCCTGCATATTATCTAGGTCTTGCTGCATTTGGACATGACTGCTTCAGCATCTGTGGAGTCACAAATGGTTTTGAACATTGTGCAATCATCAGTGAACATCCCCACTTCTGACCTTATGATGAAAGGAAGGTCATTGATGAAGCAGCTGAAGATGATTGGGCCTTGGAAACTATCCTGAGGAACCCCTGCAGTGATGTCCTGGAACCGAGATGAATGACCTCCAACAACCACAGCCATCTTCCGTTGTGTAGATATGATTTCAGCCAGCAGACGTTTTCCCCCTGATGCCCATTGACTCCAGTTTTGCTACAACATATGATATCTAAGCTTTATTAATAGGGAGATAGGGTACAAACTTGTATAAAATACTGGTTTGGCTGCAAATTGAGTATTATGTCCAGTTCTGGGCACTATACTTTGGAAGGATGTAAAGTCACTAGAAAGAGTACAGAAAAGATTCATGAGAATGGTCCAGGGATAAGGAACTTCAGTTACATAGATTGGAGAAGTTGGGACTGTTGTCATTGGTCGAGAGGAGATTTGATAGAGGCATTAAAAATCATGAGGAATCTGAACAGAGTAGATGGGGAAAAACTCTTCCCATTGGTGGAAGCATTGAGAACAAGAGGGTAAAGATGAAAGGCAATTGACAAAGAAAGCAATGGAAACATGAGGAGAAATTTTTTCATGCGGAGAGTTGTTAAGATTTGGAATCGCTGCCTAAGAGTGTGTTGGAGACAGGTTCAAACAAGGCATTCAAGATAGAATTGGACTATTTTCTGAAAAGGAGGAATGAGTAGGGTTGTGGGGAGAAGATGGGGAACAGCACTTGGTGAATTGCTTGTTCACAGAGCTGGTATAGATGTGACGTACTGGATGGCCACCTTCTGTGCTGTGAGAATTCTGTGATTCTACAGCGATGTCTAGGGTTAAGATGATGGACATCAGCAGCTACAACCATCTTCCTTTGAGCTAAGTGTGACTCCAGCCATTGAATAGTTTTCTTGCTGATTCCTTTTGACTTCAGTTTTACTAGAGCTCTTTGGTGCCACGCTTTGTCTAATGCTGCCTTGATGTCAAGGGCAACCACTCTCACCTCACCTCACCTCTGTAATTCAGCTCTTGGTCCATGCTTGGACACAAGCTGTAATGAGCTTTTGAGCCGAGTGGTCCTGGCAGAACCCAAACTGCATTGATGAGCAAATTATTGGAAAGTAATTGCTGCTAGATAGCGCTGTTTATCCCTTTTATCACTTTGCTGATTGACTGTAAGCTGCTGATGCAGCAAAATACGAATCACTTCGGGTATCACAACCAGTGGAATGCTAGTAAAATGCTGTTTTCTGTATTTATATGTTAAGAACATTGGCAACATAAGCTATTCTTTGCAAAGAGTTTAACTATTCACTTTCAAGTGTAACCTACTGAGAAATAATTACTAGAGAACAGACGTTGCTGAAATAAGATTAACTTTTATATGAAACATTGGAGCAAATGGAAATTAAATATTCAGTATACTTGTGTATCAACCTTGTCTGATAATGCCTTTCCGATGTTCATTATTGAATTCTTGAAGACTTTTGTATTTTTGATTGTTAGATGTAAAGTAGATATTTAAGATCAAAACGCAAGTAATCTAGATGATATATGAAGCACAATATAATAGTGTATAGGGTGTAGAACTACCAAACTTAGTTTGAGTAGAGCTTGTCATTTTTCACCAGCAAGCCATGGCTCTTGGCAAGGCTGTTGACAAGTCTTTATTTAAAAGATCCATTAGTGTTCTAAAACATAAATGCTACCGCAAATTTTGTATGTGATGGTTAATGTTTGTGTTTGGTTTCTTGTTTTTTAATAGTTGCAGTGGCCCGTCCATATCATGTTGTCTGATGTGGGATCATAATGAATTACGGTGTATTAGAGTAGCATTTTTGGTTTTATTTAAATGCCAGTCTGGTGCATAAAATAGTGCAGAGTATAACAAATATAACATTAGAAATGTTTATTCAGTTTTTTTTTAGTTACCAGTGGGCTGGGGAAATGATACTGCAAAATAACATTGACAATTTGCTGCACGTTAATAGAAATTCAATCTTGTGTTTGGATGTAAGATGAGTTCAAGTTTTATGATGGGCTTTAAATTGTACTCTGTTATTTATGCGTTCCCAGATTTCCCTTGTACATCTTTTTTTTTGATTCTAGTAGTCTGAAAAATTACTGGCACTCAGCAGCGCGAATAACAAGCCTTGCAGGAAGCTTTGCGATTGTTTACTCCGAGTTGCGCAATGCCCTGTGACAGATTACAACCTGCCCATTGAGTTTTCAACTGTAGTTATTGTATGAGACATGTGACACTTCCCCTTTTCCCAACAGACCATTTAATAAAAACCCAAGCGCTGGCACTTCGAGTGGTGTAGAGGGCGCCGTTTCCAACAGCTTCTTGGAAAGTTGCTGTGACTGAGGGCATCCATGTTGTGGCGTAGTTGAATTAGGAAGCGAACGGAAACGGGCAAAGAAAGTGTGGGGGACCGAAAGAAAAAGCGGTCGATCATTGTGATAGTGACTTTTTAATTTTTCTTTAAAAAAGAAAGCCAAAATTGGGGACTCCGATTTGCAGGAATTTTTGGGGGGGGAAACCTGTAGAGCCGTATAAAATTAAAGCGGACAAATGGCGTGGAAATATTTGAAAAAGGTTGGAGGTGGGGGCAAGAGATGATAACATGATGTGGCCAACGACAGGGCGGATGATTCCTGCTGGGCAGAAATCAGTGCCGGGCCGTAGTTTAAGTCAGCCGTTGGTTGGGGGTGCCGAGCGGAGCAGCGAGAACTCCCTCCCTGCCAACCGACCGCCGGCCGGTTGTCTGGCTGGGGAGGGGGTTTGCTGCGCGCGCAGCCGGGCCGAGCCTCGTCCCAGCTGCTGTGCATTGTGGGATGGCTGGACTTTAATGACCGCCATGTTGGCCATGGCGTATTGAAGCCGACAAAAGGAACCTAAACGGACCGGGGGAAAAACCGCCTTTCTTCCGCCTCCAACCCCCGCTTTCTCTTCACGGAATGGAACTAGGATCTCCAGTCTCTCATCCATGATAGGTTCCGGGCGGATCCGTGTAGGTTTTACCGGGTGTAGGCGTCAACATTTCGACGACTAAAAAAAAAACGCATTATATATATATTTATATATTTCCTTCCAAATCCTCTCCCCTCCCCTCCTATCTCTCTCTCTCTATCTTCTCCCGCGGTGGTGTTTGGGTTTGTAATCCGCCGCGAACACGCACATACAAACCGAGGGGAGAGTCGAGAATAATGAGCAAACTGTCGTTTCGGGCAAGGGCGCTCGATGCATCGAAACCTCTGCCCGTGTATCGGTGCGAGGATTTGCCGGATCTGCACGAATATGCCTCCATCAACCGAGCGGTGCCCCAGATGCCCACGGGGATGGAGAAGGAGGAGGAATCGGTAGGTGCACGGGCTGGACTGTCGTGTTTATATAAATCTTTTTTTAAAATCTATTTTTTTTATTATTCGTATGTGTTTTCTGATGGCTGCGGGAGGGTGGGGGAGGGATGGGGGGGGGGGGGGGATGGTGGGGGGCGGAGGATGTTCCTGTGTGCGCAGGTTGCGCGGCCGCCATTACACGGCTCTCGATCGCTTCCTCCCAAACATGGGGCCGGGCCGGGCCGCGGAAACGCAACCTTCGGAGAGACGGGCCCCCCCCGCCCCCCCCCCCCCCGGAACCTCCCACACTTCATCTCTCCGCTCAGGAGACAGCCGGCCGACGTTGCTATTGTTATTTGGGGAGTCGGGGGGAGGGGGGGTAAATCTGATGGCGTTGAAGACCCTCGCTTTCGTTGGGGGGGGGGGATTTGTGGTGGTAGAGGAGGAAATGGGGTTGGTATTTTTGTTGAAAAAATATTCACCCCCTTCGGAGTACAAAAGGTCACGTGACTGGCGAGGCAGCCATTTTGTTGTGTTTCTCTCTGTCTCTGGGTTGGGCCCGAGCTCAGCAGCAGCCGTTCCAGCAGCGGGGTGGCGCTAGAGAGCGGAGCTATTTTTGTGTGTGTGTGTGTGTGGTTGGTTGGTTGGTTGGCTGGTTGGGGGGGCGGGCGGGCGGAATGGATAGCAACACTCAGCAGCAGACAAGTTTTTTTATATACACAGTCCGTGTGTGTGTAGCTCTCCACTCTCCAGTTCCCTCGTGTGTCTGTGGACATTTTCTTTTCGCTGTTTTGAATTTTAAAAAAATTGGTGCATAAGTGCTTTTTTTTTGTTGCAAAGCCGTGCAACACATGTTACCGAAAATAGAAGATTGTGGAAGCATCACTTTTTTAATCTCAACACGTACTCAAGTTGTGGCAGCTTTTCGTGGCATGTTGTGCAGTCTCATAGTGTGGGCCTGCAGGGAGACTTCTGCATTGGCAAACTACTACAGTTAAGTGTGCGCAGAAACAATTAATTGTTTTCCGTTTATGTTCTTTGTTTCACATCTTTCACGTGGGTCTTCAGTTGAAGGTTATGAATGACAGAACTTTGCATGTGACATTCATAGTTAACTTTTATTTTCAACCATGCTATGAACTTGTTAGAATTCTAGAGGTTGAGTGCCTACTGTTTTGGTATGTTTAGACGATCTTATGTATAGTGATCGGTAAAGGTAAAATGTTATCCTAGTTGAGGTGCAAAATGGAGATATAGCTTCTAACCAAGATCCAATTGTTGTAGATTATATTTTTTAAAGAATACTGAAGCTGTCAGTGAAGGTGAGAGATTGGAGTCTGTGCGGTATAGTTTATTACATGAACATGGAATGCAAGATGATACTAAAATGTAACATTGCTAGAACTTCGGCATTGATATAAATCTTCTGAGGAGCAATGTGTCTGGCCCCTTAATCACTGTCACTTTTCCACAATTCATATGGACCTGATTTAAACATTTTACTGACTCAATGAAGTAAAACCTTGTCTCCTGAAACGAAGTTTGAATATAATGTGTTGGATGTGCATCAGTCTAATAAAAATATGGGTTATATATTAGAATCATAACTGCAGCATAATTGAATACATTAAAATCCATTGCCGAAGGAGCGTACTGGCTCTTCAATTGTCTGTCAAATTCTGTTTCACAGAATCACAAAATTGTTAGTGCAGAAAGAGACCTTTTGGCCCATTCTGCACCAGCTCTCTGAACAATTTACCTAGTGCCATTCCCCTGCCTTCTCCCCATAACCCTGCATGTACTTCCTTTTTGAATGGCAGCCTGATTCCCTTTTGCCTGTTGAACCTACCTCCACCACACTTCCAGACCATAACCACTCATTGCTTGAAAAAGTTTTTCTCATGTTGCTTTTGCTGCTTTTCTCAATTACTTTAAATCTGTGCCCTCTTGTTCTCGAAGCTGTTAATGAGTGGAATGGTTTTTCCCTATATACTCTGTCCAGATCCTTCATGATCTTGAATACCTTGACCAAATCTCCTCAGCCTTCCCCGAGACAGTATGTCCGTATTAATAAAGCCTAGGATACTGTATGCTTTGTTAACCGTTCTCAACCTGTGCTGCCACCTTCAATGACTTATGCATATATTCACCCAATTCCCTCTGCTCCTGCATCTCCTTTGAGTTTTTATTTCATATTGTGCCTCCATGTTCTTTCTATCAAAATGAATTAATTACCACTTTTCTGCATTGAACTTCATCTGCCACTTGTCCACCCACTCCTCCAACTTGTCTATGTCCTTTTGAAATTCTACACTTCTGCACAAATTTTGAAATTGTGCCCTGTGCACCAAGGGTCTAGGACATTGCTCTTTTCTTGTATTTTATAAACCTTTCTTTCCAAACACTTACCAAGTTCATTTTTTAACTAATGGTATATTCTCCCTTGGTTGTTGGTGCTAAAGAATCTGTTGTAGGGAATTGTGTGCTTATATATCTTATGGTTTGTGTTTTAGTCTTCCAACATTTTTATGTCTATTTGTGTTTGCCCCTGATATCAGATATGCTCAAAATTAGTAAATATAGTGAGTTTATATTGTGCTAGTGCCTTCCAGTTTCAGAGCACCCCCAAACCATTTGCAGTGCAGTAAATTACTTCTGAAATGGATCACTGCAAACAAATTGCATACAAGATTGCACAAATGACAAATTAAAGTGTTCACTGATTTTGTTTGAGTAATAACTATTGTCCGTGAGCCAGGGAAAACATGCCTTTACTTTTGATTAGTGCCATAGGATCTTTTACATGCATCTTCGTGATACCAGTCTTGTCTTTAAGTTAGATTGTGGATTGAAGTTTCACTTGAAAATCCTGAGCATGTAATTTGCGTTGGCATTTCAGTGCAGTATTAAGTGGGTGCCACATCTTTCCAATTAAACCTTAAATCAGAATTTTACGTGACCTCTAAGGTGAACATAAATTCCATGGCATTATTCATGGAAGGCAGGGGATTTCTCCCAGCATTCTAGCTAATGTTTATTCCTTAGCTAGCATCACCAAAACAGCTGAATTGATTTAGGGGAATCCCAAGGCATATTACCTGAGTGGGCAGTCAAGACTGAAAAGAAAGCATCTTTGGCAGTCTGCACTCCTTCATTTCTTTTCAGCTGGATTGTCAGCTGGGGTTATGTGCTCAAGTTTCTGGAGACTTTGTGGTACAGGTAAATTGAACCAAGGCTAGCACTTTGAAACTATAATTGTAATGTTTATGTCTAACTGGGTATAAAGTAAGAGTAACCCGGTCAGTAATTTTAATGTTACTCCTCTCAGCCCCCCCCCCCCCCCCCCCCCCCCAATTCATAGAAGTTGATCAAATAAATCCATAATTAGGTGACTTTGAGTTCTAGGTATAGACAGAAATAAGAATATTGCTTTTGATGTGCTGAAGTAATGTTCTAAATTATGTTCTCACTGCTTGTTTTGGAGTTCTGAATAAATCCGGATTCACAACACGTTAGTCCATTCTATATTTGCGATATTCATCTGTTACAATAGCTGTTTAACATAAACAGATTACAACACAATTGGGGCATTACATTACACTGGGAAACACTTCTGTAAATGCAAGGTACGTTTTTTTAAATGTATGAAGTTTTGTTCCATTACATAGTGCTTTTGAAACTTATTTTTTACAAAGACTGCACCTCACTACCACCTTCTTGAGGGCAATTAGGGATGGGCAATAAATGTCTAGCCAGTGACGCCCACATCCCATGAACAGAAAAAGTACCCAAAAGTTTAGAAATTTGGATGCTAGCAGACCTGTTATTACATAGAAATGGATTTTCTCGTATGTATGGCTGGCTGATGAGATTGCAGAGATTCCATACAGATCTGTTTCTACAGGGAGAGCTATATGGTCCATAATAGAACCACACTATGGAGAGAAATCCAAATCTGGCATCATATTTGTATGCCCAGTCTAAAGGAGATGCCTGACGACTTTGGTTCAAAAAGTTACATTTGCCAAATGAATATTACACAACACCCTTAAGGGAGTTCATGCTTCTATTGAGGGATCTGCCTGACTTCTGGAGGTTGCCATAATCAACACTCTGGTCAAAATATCAGAGACTAATTTATTCAAATGTGCTACTGCAATTTCCAAAATGAATTTAAAATAAATTTTGCAAGAGAAAATATTTAGAGTAATTAATGTAATACACTGCTCATTATTTGGGGGGTGGGGGGCGGAATGATTGTTGGGCTAGTGTGTATTCTTACTAATATGAATCTAACCAGCTTAAGACCATAAGATGTAGAAGCAGAAGTAGGCCATTCGGCCCCTCGAGTCTGCTCCGCCATTCAATAAGATCACCACTGATCCGATAATCCTCAACTCCACTTTCCTGCCTTGTCCCTGTAACCCTTGATTCCCTTATTGATTAAAAATCTGTCTATCTCCGCCTTGACGATACTTCATGACCCAGCCTCTACAGTCCTCCGAGAGTGTTTCACAGATTCACTACCCTCAGAGAAGTGGTTCTTCCTGATCTGTTTTAAATGGGTAATCCCTGAGATTATGCCTCTGGTCCTAGACTCTCACAAGGGTAAACAACCTCTCAGCATCTACCCTGTCAAGCTCCCTAAGAATCTTATATGTTTCAATAAGGTCACCTCTCATTCTCCTAAACTCCAACGAGTACAGGCCCAACCTACTTGACCTCTCTTCATAAGAAAATCCCTCCATACCTGGGATCAACCTAGCGAACCTTCTCTGGACTGCCTCCAATGCCAATATATCTTTCCTTAGATAAGGGGACCAAAGCAGTTTATTAGGGTTCTTTAAACATTTGTTTGATTTAAAAGCTAGAATAATTGGATGCCTTGGTAGAAATGCTAGGTCATAACAACATAATCCAGCTAATTTCCCTTGAAATTTGGAACCGTCCTAATTTGTATGACTAATTTTGAAATTGCTGTCTTTAGTATTTTTTAAACAGAGGGGAAATCATCTTTTAAAGAGTAAAGTTGAAAATCCAGTAAATATACTTTCTAGTTATTTAGCCACTGGGCATATTCAGAAAGATCACAGCTGTAAAAAGTGGAGCCTCAACTGTTCAATGAATATTTTTTTCCCAGTCAAAACTACGGAATGAATGAACTAGATGATGAATTAAAACATTCATAATGCTAGTTTGTCTAGAAATGTTAAATTAATTTTTAAGTTGATTTAAATGTTTTAAATTAATCAAATCATTTTGCACTAAAACCTCATTAACATTTTACACTTCGTGATTTTTGCTTTAACGCTTAGATGTCTCTTGGATATCGTGTATTGCTGTGGGTGGGGTGGCAGAGGAGGGGCAAACGGTGAAGCGTCAGAAGCATTTTGATCTACCATTGGCACGTTGACAGACTGGTTCTGTAGACTGCTTGTGCATTTTAGCCCTTTAGACAATAGCTTAGTGCTAGATCAGTTAAAGATGGTTAAACACTGGGAGATTGTTGACTTGAGTTAGATTTTTGAAAACTTGAATATGTGGGGTGACTGCTGAGAGAATTTTTTAAGCCACATTGTTCATTGTAGCTGATGGCCATTGAGATTTTTCCAGTCATCCCTTCAGAACTTTTCATTAACATAAAAACTGAAAGCTTGCAATATTTTGGCGTTGATGATTTAAAAATGTTTGCTCTCATTAGTAATTTTTTGGACATGCTGTTTTAATGCATTATTAGTAGTTGATACCACATCATAAGGGATATTAGAGAACCATGAACAACTCAGGAGCCTAGATTTGGTAGGCTTATCAGGGATGATATTGTGAATCAAATTTAGTTATATGACTTAGTTTTCAATTGGATATAGCAAGGAAAGAAATTGAAGTCATGTATTTATTTAGTTGGATATTTATGCAGTGTAATAATACACAAGTCATAAAGCAAACTGAAATCCATTTCTTCTGCAAAAGTACGCTAAGTGGGTGAAAACATGTTTTGGAATAGGTTTTTTTTTAAATTCGGGATTGGACATGTTGGAATGTATAAGGGAATATAGTATTTTGCTGAACTTATCCTTTATTAGCATAGGCCTGGCCAGATGCATGTTTTCTCACCATACCATCTTCCAAACCATGCAGGTGGTTCTTCAGTGCTCTATAACAGCAATATTGGAATGGTGTATACATTCATTTTACCGTTCAAGTAGATAAGACATAGACTTATTCAATTGGTGAGAAAATGAGGAAGTGCTGGGGAGAAATAGATGTTGATATTTTCAAAGCGCAGTTAGAGGAATAGTGGACCGGGGACATTTAAGAGCAGTGTGCAATTCTTATTTAGTTTTTCATTTGAAATAAATTTTAGAATTTAGCACTTATTTCCTTTAGGAATCAATGTTGCTTGGTTAATTTTGCATCTGGATGCCGTGCACTGTGGAAGCAAAAATATGCTTGTACAAGTGCACCTGTTGGACTAGTGTGATGGTGCTGAATTTATTGCTTCAATTTCTCACCAATACTTCACCCAAGAGCTATGCTGGTCAGATGTGATTCAAGTTTAGAAGACCCAAACTTACAATTTTACTTCTGTATATTTTATGTGTAGGCTATTTATGAAATATTTGCATTTTACAAATTTCAATGACAATTTAACATGTAATATTTCTTTGATTTTAAACATGAAAGTATTTAGCTTTCTTGATCATGTATTTATTCCTTTGCAACTCATTAACGTCTGTTCAAGTATTTGTATTGTAGTGATGTTTGGCATGTTTACAATGTAAATTTATTCAAAAAAGCCACCCTATGATTGGAGAGAAACTTAAATTTCTGTATCGAGAAGTACTGAATTTTTTTGTTCTGGGAAGATTTAATGGCCCAAAATGGTACAGTATGCATTCACTCAAGTTTTTTGTAATTTTTTCCTCACCAAAGCTTCTGCATTCAAGAAAACATTTCTGCACCACCTTTATTATATATTCAGTAACGTAGTAAACTTCTTTTATATTTTGTGCCACCTTGAATTCTTAGCTAAAAATTACACTTAAATATGTATTTTACTTATTATTTAAATTATTCATTTATGGGGATGTAGGCTTTGCTGGCTGGGCCAGCATTTATTGTCCACCCCTAGTTACCCTTGAGAAGGTGGTGGTGAGCTGCCTCCTTGAACCACTGCAATCCATGTGGTGTAGGTACACCCACAGTGCTGTTAGGAGGGGAGTCCCAGGATTTTGACCTCTCAACAGTGAAGGAACGGTGATATACTTCCAAGTCAGGATGTTGAGTGACTTGGAGGGGGCCTTCCGGGTGGTGGTGTTTCCCATCTATCTGCTGCCCTTGTCCTTCTGGATGACAGTGGCTATGGGCTTGGAAGGTGCTGTCTAAGGACAGCAAAAAAAAAATTATTATTTGGTGAGCGAGCAAAAAAATTTGGTAGTACCATATTGTAGTTACGCTATAGTGCATTTATGCCACTTCACTAAACAAAACATAAGTGATTGTGCTGGGGAGAGAATGAACATGTTTTTAATGTGGGGTACAACAATATTTCTCAGCTGGTACAGGCAAAATAAATTGTAATGGATTTTAAATTTTTGAATTTTATTATGAAGTACTTAGACATTTACAAGAACATTGTTTGAACTCCATTGTGAGCAAGTAGTAGAATTAGTATTTGGACTTGAATTGGAATGTCAGTTGGGTGGAGAGGGTGGAAGAGGGGAGGTTGTAAAGATTAACAAAATTGGAAGGGAAGGAGAATTTATATAATGCTTTAAATATCCATAGGCTGTTCCAAAATGCCTTTGAAGTGTGGTCTCTGTTTATAATGTGATGAAACTTGCTGTCAATTTAGATGATTTGGTCATTATCTCATCCCAAGGTTCTACATCACAACAGTGACTGCACACTTCAAAAATATTTCAGTGACATTGGGGTGCTTTGGGGCTTACAGAGGTTAAGAAAGGTGCTGTGCAATTTTTCATTTTGCAAACAGCAATGAGGTATTGACCAGAGCAACACGAACATCCCAGCTCTTTAATGTCCACTTGGAAGGGCAAACAGGGCCTTGGTTTAATACCTCATTCGAAAGACCTCCAGCAAACAGTGTAACGTTTCCTCAGTGCTGCACTTAAGCCTAAGTCTAGTTTGTATCTCTAGAGTGGGGCTTGAAGTCAGAAGTAAGAGTGCTGTTACTGAGCCAAGGTTGGTACCTTAGGAAATCATCAATTTTTTTCTTGGGAGTTTGAAATACTATTGCTGGTTGAATTTTATGCACATATAGCATTGGATATGCAAAATAGTGTCTTGGTGCCACATGTAATTATTGTTTAGTGCAGTGGGCCTGGTGACATTTCAGGTTCTTAAAACTAACCACCCTTCCTATTGTGAGCAGTGAAATTTCACAACCGTGGTGGATATATAAACAATGACGGTCCACTGGTCCACCTTATTGTGTCCTCAGGTCATTGAGTGTATTTAAGAACGAGATGGATAGGTTCTTGATTGGTAAGGGGATCAAAGGTTACGGGGAGAAAGCAGGAGAATGGGGTTGAGAAACTTATCAGCCATGATTGAATGACGGAGCAGACTCTTGGTCGAATGGCCTAATTTCTGCTCCTGTGTCTTATGGTCTAATTTGCTGCTTTCTAAAGAAATAATTTAAGTTAGAATGGTTCCTCTCCCTGAACAGAGTTAGCTTTTGAAAGTGTCACTGAAGCCCAAGTGAGCCAGCTATTTGGAGGCTCCTTATTCTTTGGTACACCACTATCCTGTGGCGGTGAAGATAATTCCATCCCATTCCCTCCCTTCCAATTTTGCTTGACATTTGTAATTTTGCACTCGTAATACAATTTTCATTGTTGAAGCTAAATGTCTTGCTAATTATCTAGATCGTATTTTAAACATACTTGTGTTTCACCTCAGTTTGTTTTTTTACAATATGAATACATTTAGTTGCCTGAACCTTTCTTTGTAATTTCATTCCCTAAGGCCTATAGGCTTCCCAGTTTTTCTTTGAATGGCAGCTCACTCTGACAGATTATTGCCAGTTTAGCCCATAGAGAATATTATCCAAGCCAGTTGAGCAGTATTCATGTCCATATTTTATTTGCTTTTTTTTCATTATTCAGAAGCAACTAAAAATTGAGAATTTGATTATTGAGGCAAACATGGTAAATTCATTGGATTCTGGGGTTTTTATAGTATAAGTGTTGGCAACTCTTGCTAAACTACCAGCTTGATTAGGATTTTGGTAAATGTGATGTAGGATTGAGGTTGCTTGTTGCATTTGTCCCAGTTTGAAATCAGATTATTCTTAGCCAAAAGTCACCAAGAAATTTAGTAGGGAATTCAGAAGAAACTTCTTTATCTAGAGAGTGGTGAGAATATACAGTTCACTCCCTTGGAGTAACTGAAGCAAAAACATAGACAAGCATATAAGGGAAAAGGAAATAAAGAGTTATGATGGTTGATTTTAGATGAGGAAAGATGGGAGGAGTCTCAATTGGAGCATAACACTGGCATGGACTAGTTGGGCCAAATGGCCTGATGTGCTGTATATCTTATGCAATTCTGTTTTCTTTTTTAAAAAAAAACAGCAGACTACCCTGAAGCATGTGTTAAAATTGAGTGTAGGGTAGGTGAGGAACGGACGGTGGTATGTGAAAGCCATAACGTGCTGTATGATCCAGGATAGTCAGCAGGTCTAGCTTCTCATGAATTGTGCAGAAAGAGTATATAATTGAGAGAATCAACTTTTGGGTATTCGCAAAAGATGAGAGTAGATGTCTGTCATTTCTTGATAGGCATTGTGTATGGGGTGGGGGTGGGGGTAGAAAAGGTGAGCAACATATTTCAGAAGTCTGAGGAATATGCTACTAAACAATTGACTTGACATGCCTCTTGTGGTTCAAGTTTTTGATTGCATACATGATATAGTTGAAATTTTTCAGCATTATAAACTACTTAAAAACTATAACCAAAGAGGAGGTTCATGTTCTAAAGGATAGAAACCATAATTACTTGAAAAATATTGCTGGAAAGAGCCATGTTGCTGAAGCTTTTTATCTTACATTCATCAGGCCAAATGCAAGTATGTGAAAATTCAGATGATAATTTATACTTGAGGAGAAAAGGGTGCTGATTGGTTGGCAAGTCTATTTTAGCTGTGGCATTACCATGGAGAAAGCAACGGAACTTTCGTCTCCCCAAGCTCCTGGGTAATTCAGAAAGGGCTGGAACATATTCCTTTTGCAGAGAACTGGTCCCTGCTAATGAATGTATGTCGCTTGTAGCAAGTGTAAATGAGCCAGGTTACAAACATGACTTAAATTTGTTAGTGTAGCTATTAATGCATTCTGGGCAGCACTTGCTGAACAATCCAATTGTAGGATCACATCTAACAGGCGATTTGTTTTGTATGCATTTGTATGAAGGGACCCATTCTCTCCAAGCAAAAGAAGTATATTCAAGCCTTGTGCCTTTTTTTAAATTAAAGCTTGTGGAGCCTATTGACCCCCCATTGCTTTCTCCATGGCAACTGCTTGGCCAATCAGAGTGGACTTGCCAACTGATCAGCACCCTTTTCTCCTGTAGAGTAAATTGTCGTCATCGTTTGAAATTTGACATTTTTGTTTGTCCAGAGTGTGCAGAATGAAAAGTTTTGGCAATATGTCTTCTCTTCAGCAATATTTAAGTTCTGTACTACCAAGCAACTGTTTACATGAAAATGTGGGAACACAATTCTCTGATGGTTTCCATCATCCTGATGTAAAGTTAGTATTCTATCGTGTCGGAAGCTTCAATGGTAAGCCAGAGTGTGGTCTCAAAGTGCGATCATCTGCACAACACCTTATAACTGCACTCAGTGCTTAGGAGAAGATAGGAATGGCTTAGGAGAAGATAGGAATGATGGACTGAAATGGAGCCAGTTACTGCAGCCAAGAGGAGAGCCATCATAAACTGCAAGAAAGTCCCCAGCAAACAAAACATGATGTCAGAGCTGTAAGAATCAAGTCTAAGGTGCTCAGCACTGTGCCAGTCAATAATGTTTGAAACTCTGCAACAGTATACAATCTGCTGCTGAATCCAGAGATGCTCCAGGGGTGTATGAAGGAATCAACAAAGCAACAGGCCCAGCTGCAGCAATCAAATCACCCCTTTTGAAGACGAAGACAGAGATGGCCATCAATGCTCCTGGCAAGCAGATAGAAAGGTGGAAGGGTACACTAGAACTCAATGCAACAGAGAATATCCTAGCCCGTGCGTTGCTGTTTGCTGATGATGCTGTGCTGGCATTCCATACTGAAGTTAAGTATGGAGCAGCTTGTCGATCAGTTCACTGTCAGTTCTTGCAGGCCCAGATCACCATCAGGAAGGCCAAAGTTATGGGCCAGGATGTAGAGACACCACCTTCCAGCAACATTAAAAACCTTGCTCTGGAGGTCGTTGATAACTTCCCATACCTTGGATGAACAATTAACAGCAATCTGTTCCTTGATGTCAAAATCCGTACCAGGATTGCCAAGGCCATAGCTGTCATCTTAAAGTTAAGCCAAGCCTGGATCAAGAATAAATAGCAAAATACAAAGCTCCGTGTGTACCAAGCTTGCATTCTCAGCAGCCTCCTTTTATAGCAGTAACTTATGCAAGCCAAGAGAAGCAGCTGAACAGCTTCCACCTCCACTGCCTCAGACACATGGGGCAAATCCTGGCAGGGCCGAGTGCCAAATATGGAATACACCAGTATGCAGGAGTCCCCAAACTGTGTGCCCTTGAGGCTGAGGCGACTCTGTCTGAATCATGTGAACTGATTGGATGACTGTTGCATTCTCGAAGAGATGCTCTATGGTGAACTTCCTATCAACAGGAGACCCAACAGGCCACGTAGCTCTGCATTATAAGGGTGTCTGCAAGTGAGACTTCAAGTTGACAGGGATTGGAGTTGATACATGGGAAGTTCTTGCTGCTGACCAGAATACCTGGAGACGAGCTGTCAGAGCGTGGAGAATGCAAAGGACAGGAGAAATGGTATCAATGATTTGGTTGAGTGGGCGGAGAAGTGGCAAATGGCATTCAATCCGGAAAAGTGAGGCAATGCATTTGGGGAAGGTAAACAGAACAAGGGAATACTCATTAAATGGGAAGTTATTGAGAGGGGTTGAGGAAGTGAGCGACTTTGGTGTGCATGTCCATAGGTCCTTGAAGGTGGCAGAAAAGGTGGTCAAGAAAGTATATGGAATGCTTTCCTTTACTGGGTGAGGTGTTGAATACAAAATCAGGGATGTAGTGATGGAACTGTATAAAACACTGGTTAGGCCATAGCTGGAATTTTGTGTACAGTTCTGGTCAGCAAGAAGGACATCATTTCTCTGGAGAGAGAGAGTGCAGTGGAGATTTACAAGAATTTTGCCAGGGCTTGAAAATTGCAGCTGTAAGGAGAGATTGAATAGGCTGGGGTTGTTTTCCTTAGAACAGAGGAGTCTAAGGGGTGACCTAATTTGAGGTGTACAAAATTGAGGGGTTTAGATAGGGTAGAGAGGAAAGACCTGTTTCCCCTAACTGAGGGTCAGTTACCAGGGGGCATAGATTTAAAACAATTGGTGGAAGGATTAGAGGGGACATGAGGAAAAAGTTATGAGGGTGCTGAGCATCTTGAATTCACTGCCTGAGTTGGTGGTTGAGGCTGAAATGCTCAACTCATTTAAAAGGTACCGGGATCTGCATCTGAAGTGCTGTAACCTGCAAGTCTACAAACCAGGTGCTGGAAAGTGGGATTAAAATGAGCGGCTAGTTTTTTTTTGGCTGGCGCAGACATGATGGGCTGAATGGCCTCTCTGCATCATAATTTTTCTATGGTTCTAAATGACCAGATGATGTAGAAGAGAGCCCACCGGAAGAGAAAAATATCAGTTGACCCTCTGACAGTGCTGTTCATTGTGCCAGCTGCGGATGGGTTTGCCATTTGTGAATCGGCCTTTACAGCCGCAACAGACTTTGTTCAGTGCAGAAGTGACATACACCCTGGGTGTAGTCCATCGTTTCTCTAGACAGGCAGATGCCATCAGTGTGAGAGAGAGTGATTTTTATCAGAGCTGAATAATGTATTTGTTAATTTCTATTATGAGCTCCACTGTTCTTCATCTACATTCTTTTCCATTTTTAATATAGCCAGCAAATAATGCATCCAAACCATTATATCAACCCGTGTTATAGAAATACATTTTAGGAAGCTTGTGAACTATTTACTGATTATTTTATTCTGGCATTAATAAATACAAATGACAGTTCAATGTTTTATTGCCTGCCTTAATGTTTTATAACTGGAATTGAATAATCTAGAATTTCTCATTTGTTATTACATATATGGCATAGATATACTTTAGGAAGGAAAATAATATAAGTAATGCAACAAATCAGGTGTAACCTCCTTGGTTTCAATTTGATTTTTTGTGGTGGCGGGGTGGGGGGGAAAGTGTGGTAAACTCAGTCATATGTGCATGTACTACAAAGGTATTAGCTTGTAGGTGGAATTGCAGTATTAAATCTTATTCCCAAGATTATAATTTTTTTTTAAAATTAGAATTCTAACGAATAGAAGCAACAATTATAATTTGACTTCACTCTATTTAAACTATAAAGCTAACTTACCATCCGACTTTAATAGTACACTGAATACCACAGTGGTTTTTGAAGTCATTGGCAGGTGGGAGGTCCTTGATTGATTAGCTTGTGTTCTATTTAACTAATTGTTACAGACAGGAGGGGGGTTAATTTAAACAGTACTAATTTCTCCTCCTCCCGTTTTGATTTGTTTTCCTCTAAGTGGTATATTTCCCAACTTCTTGGTTTTCATGTGATCTATTTTTCTATTAACCTCACAGCAAACGTGAGATAGGATAAACTCAAAAGGCTTAGTTTATTTGCGCACACAAAATATGAAAAGAGGATTCACAACATCCCATCTTCAGATAATAGAGGGGGATAGAGAAGATTAACAGGGCAGAGACCACAGAAAAGAAATATTGTTTCACGTAGGTGCCAGAATCGAGTCCAATGAGTATGCCTTCGTGGAGGTCGGTGGGCTGAAAATCAATGTTGTATAATTCACTTTTCAGGCAAGGTTGACTTCACACTGAGAGAAGCACACAGAGATGAATCCGCCTTGTAGGTGATGGTATAGAATTTCCAGCAGAAATAAAGTAGATGGGGCCAGGTGTTCAGCTTAAGACAGAACTCCTTTTCCGTGAGACTGCCAGCTAGGTGGTAAACAGCAGACTGAGCTTTGCAGTTAAGCAAGGCAATATTACTGGTTCTATAAGCCAGAGGCCCATGTCATATCGACAACCACCTGTCCACTTTGTCTTCGATAAAGGATCTGTATTCCTCATCTGGGTCCCTGAGATTAAATCAACCATTAAGAATTGAAGAAGGTTCCCTTTGTCTTAGCAAACGAGCAGATTCCTGTTGGCCAGCCTGGGTTATGAAGGATTCTATATATTTCTTTTTGAATTTGGCCTGCACAGCTTACAAGGTTAGTGGATCCCTAGAGATAACATTATGCAAGTTGCCCCGTCACTGGCAGGTAGCCCTTTTGCTCAGAGATCTCAGATTCCCCCATTTTTAAAGGCCTATGTCCAGATTTTCGAATAAATGTGTGTGTATATTGGTCCCCGCACATAATCTTGCTGCGTTGCAATATGTCCAGAGGTGCTGAATTTAAGGGAGGGGATTTGTGAGACATTACCTGTTATTGGCAGAGTTAAGGGGGTCAGGAAATGTACGTCTATATCTGAATCAGAGAACTAAAAGATCTTTAGCCTAATGCTAGCAACAGATAAAATAATGGAGCCTGTGCCCAGAGTAGTGAGTGTGGTATGATAGAAAATAAGACAAGCCAGCATGAATTTAGAAGCCAAGATCCCACCTGCCAAAGCTCTTTTCTTCTTTGAGCGTGTAAAGTAGGCGCTGAAACTGCCTAGGATATAATGTCTTTTTTTAAACTCATTCTTGGATTTGGGCATTTGTTGCCTATCCCTAAATGCCCTTGAAGGTGCTGGTGAGCTGCTGCCTTGAGCCACTGCAGTCCATGTGGTATAGGTACAGCCACAGTGCTGTTAGGGAGAGAGTTCCAGGATTAATTAAACAAAGTGAATGGAAGTGAAAATAAAATGTGGAACTACATAAGTTGGTTTAAAAAATTGAAGGAATACTTATGGAAAGTTTCATGTCAGGTAAGCATAGGGAAATTCTGCAGGTGTCGACACTTGGCCCCTGTTGTTTTTGTTTCAATAAATGACCTGGATGTGAAACTCATTTGTTAAATTACCGATTATTTTTAATCAGCTATAGACACGTGGGAAGAAATTGAACTCATTAATGACAATTTCTTGGATGTTCCGAATGCCCCTCAGAGTTCCGAAATAACGTCCACAGTGTGCACATACACCTGTGTATGGCACTGTCTGCAGGTGTTATTGAGCATGCGGTGGAAGTATGTAGAGCAGGCAGGTTATGACATTAATCACCATGCAACACTCATTTGATGCTTGCTGTATCATTTAGACACTCAACGCTGCACCTTGTGCCTCCTTTTCTCTATCCTCCTGGCCTCAGCAAGCAATTGTCAATTCTTTGCAAGTTAGTTTACCGGCTGATTTCTGCTGAACAACTTTGCAACAACTTTATAAATATTTGCTTTCTATAGTCATTTTAAAGTCTGTAGTTTCTAATGGAAAAGTTTGCAGGGGATGGTGTGGCAAGTGCTGAAGGACATTTTGCTGACCTCAAGGCTTCTGCAGAAACCAGTTGCTCCCAGAAATAGGTGCACCAGTAGATGTTCCCCTTGGGGCATAACATGACTTGGAACACGAATAGAGCTTACCCAGAGCAGGGCAAATTGCTAGAAGAGGGAGGAGAAAAAAGCTCTTGGGATGCTTATATTTGCCCAAGGTGTTCAGGGACCAAGTTTCCTACCTGATCCTCAAGCATAAAAAACAATGAGAGAGAGTGAGATTTATGCACTTCAACGAGGATACCCTAATTTCAGCCTGCCACAACTACAACCTCAGACTAGTGGCTATGAAGATGACCATGGTGATGAGCTGCTGTGCCTTGCTCCTTCCAGCTAGGGCTGGAGATATTTGCAACATCTCGCAGTTTGACATCCGCCATGTGGTAAGGGAGGTCACCTGAGGTGCTCTACTTAGAACGAACCACATTTCATTCTCTCTTGCCATAGAGAGGCAGTTGAAGTGGGATTTAGTTCTGCTAGAATTCCAGGCTTCCCATGTTACAGGATGCCACTGACTACACACACATTACTTTGGGTGCTGCATGTCAACTCACTCGTACCAAAGCAGAAAGGGATTCCATTTGCTTGACATTGAGATGGTGGCGTCCTGGGAAGCAAATCATACAGGCTACTACTTTGTATGCTGATACAGCTGTGATGCCTTCATCCTGTGGTGGTCTACTTTGGATTTGAGCCATTTCTGCATGCTAGAGGGCGACCACTGGGCGAGAGGACTGTGCTGACATGATTGATGACACTGGTGTACAACCCGTGCATAAGTATATAACATACATAGATTGAAAGCCACGCTGCCACATGATAATGGTGTGATAGAGTAGACCGTTGGCATTGTGTTATGACGCTTTTACCTGGAGCGTGCTTGAGGAGCCCTGTTATACCGAGAAGAAGGGGTGTCAATATTGATAGTGGATATATACTGCACAATCTCTTGATAATGAGAAAGTCCCTGCTACCAACTACATGGCAAACAGCTGAGGAGCAGGAGCATGAGAGGAAGGGGAAGGGCAGCCTAGTTTTATGCCTGGCTGCTTCATGAATAATTCATCGGAGGACTGTACCAGTAAGTGCAATTCCCCACTCGCCATTAGTCTTACACCTTCCCTCTGTCACTGACCATTGCACCAACCTCTTGGCCACAAGTAGAAAAGTAAAAGCAATCAAAAAATAGGCTATTTACAAATTTGTGCATTAAATCTTGCCACATTGCTTACATGTCAACTATTCATCCTTGTGCATTTCCCTAGTGCCTGTCTTCCATATGCCTTTGCGTGTCCTAGTGCTACCCCTGTGGCTGATGGAAGACTGCTGACTTTCGTGGAAGGGACTGCTGATGAGCAATAGCAGCATGGGCTGACTGGCTGATGAGTGGCAGCACAGGCAGTGTTGGAATAGTATGGGAGGGGACAGCAGGTTCATGCTCTCTGAAGTCACTGTCATTCTCCCAAGCTGGTGCCTCTGCAATCCTAGTAATTTGTTGCAGGACAGATCGCTGAAGTGCTATGACATACCCTGCAAGTCCTTTTGAACACCAATCCACATCCATAATGGCAAACGTTTGAGCTTGCATGACAGCGAACTAACCTTGCATAACAGCAGTCTGAGTTTTCACTGCAGCACTCAAATGTTGCTGCTTGTGCTTGTGCTGTACTGGAAATTGCAACATGAGTCATCAGATGCTGTGGTCATGGTTGTGTCCACGAGTGTGTGAATAGAGTTGGCCACCACTTCCATATTGCAAAGATGGGCTCCAGGCATTTTGTTGTGCATACCATCAGCATTCTTTTGTAGACCTCCCCCATCAAAGTAGTTATCTGAGACCTCTGCAAATTTACGCGCGCTACTTTTAATCTCAGTTGATTGTGTGATACCCTTGACCCCTGCCCTGCCTGCAGACCACTCAGCATAGTCTCTCACCTTAGATCTTGCTTCTCTGCTATCCTGTAAAATACATAATGTCAATATCTGACCTGGTCACTGCCAGTGTGGAATCGAGTGATGCTTCATTGCTATCTTCTTGCTGTTTCTCTGCTGCCTGCCTTGGATATGTGAAGAAGTACAAGGATAAAGTTTGTGTGGTAAAGGGAGAGAGGGTGAATGTAAGGAAGTCCATACCTACACTATCTGCAAATTGCAAGAGAAGAGAAAGTGGGATATGAGGAAGAAGGTAGGGTATAATGACAACTATAGTTTGGGCCTGCCGCTGGCCATGATCACAGCAATGAACATTCCATTAATGGCTAGCACTGTCTTCCCCCATGGGGTTTAGGGTATGCAGGTATGCCTGTTCTTCCTGTGGGGTAGCCCATTGTTGCTTCAGGTTGTGAGCCACCTTCTGCGGGAGAGGGGGAAAAGTGCATCGAGTGTTTGACTGATGTGGCTGTCAAGGTTGAACAGCTGACAATGCAAGCTGAGAGCTGTTGATATGAGGCTTATAGCAGTGCTGTGTGAGAGAAGGTGAGATGAAGCATATGCATATTAGGTATGAGGCCTAGTTGCAGTTGGTGTGGCTGAAGCCATTGAACTTGTTGCAGCACTGAGACCAGGTCCTCAGGCTTGACACCTGGCATTGACCTCTGTGACTATCTGTTCCCACTGTCTTTTGGGTGACTGTTGGGAGTTCCCCTGGTCTCCTGTAGGCGAACTCCTACTTTCTATCTCCACTGAAGCTTCCAGTGCAGTGTTGGAACCCTGCTGTTCCATGTTTCATCTGTCACTGTTCCTAGGCCAGATTCATTTGCTGCATGACTGATAGCACTAGATCCAGCCTCAAAGCTTTGTGGTGCAGGCTAGCTTTAACTGATGTTAGACAGTTAGGATTTTGGGTTCCCTGTTGGGACGTGCAACCAGTGAACTGTGCAGTTAGTATTGGATGCACACACAAATCTTCAAATGAGCAGGCAACAGAAAGTTGATGTGCTGCCTGCATTTCAACCAATGGGCTTGAATTAATTGCATGTTGCAATACCTGCACTGCTTTTGGGGTATGGTGGGGAGGCATATCTAGTTTAGCCCTAAGAGAATGTAGTTTATAAATTATCTGTTAATTTGAATTGATTTTTCATTTTAAAACTGGCTCCTATGCTGTTTTAATTTGTATTAAGTAATCGAAAGTTTTCTTTTTCAAAAAACACTACAAATTAATACTAGATTTGTAAAAGTGCTTGGCAGAAAAAATAGTAAATTAAATTTGGTACTGACATGAGTTTTTGTGTTGGATGACCATGCAATGCATTGGGTAGTTGGAAAGGTGTAGTAAATTTGTTACTCATATGAATTTGTTTAAAAAACAATTAAAATTTGAGGATATATAGCCAGAGGAATGGAGTGCAACTCTATAAGAGGTCCTAATGTTTTACAATCAAAACCATATCACCCCTGATCACTACATAATAAAAAGGATGTGTGTGAATGTCCTAAGAGTTGCGAGAATAACTCAATGTGAAAAGAATGCGCTATGATAACAGAGACAGGATCTTTTCACCACAAGTAAGTAACTTGGATAAAGGTATAGAGCGTTTTGCATCCACAGTTGCCTAGATGGGAGCAGCTTGTTACAAAGGGACTGTCCGCCCTAAATTAAGTGGCTGGATAAAACTGCCAGATGAAGGCTAATGTGGGGAAGTTTGAGGTCATCAGCTTTGGACCTAGGCAAAACATCAATGTTTTCTTATTGCTGAGAGACCTGGAACTTTGAAGGAGCAAAGAGGTTCACATATCTTGACCCAACCACCATCATTCCACCCATTCTCCTCTCCATCCCCCGGCCCCACTTTTGTGAAAAAAGCGAGTACACAGAAAAGTAATCACAGATTACTGGAATACTGACCTTTTATCTCAAAAGAAGTTGAAATTCAAAGAGACGAGGCAATACTTCTGTTGTATAGAGCTTTGATCAGATCAGATCTAATCATGTGCACTGCCCTCGGTTTTGAGCATTGAACCCTCCCCCCACGCTCTGCCTGTCCCCCATCTGAACTCAGACTGCAAGATAAAAGTCTTAAGTAGAGTCGTATGCTAGGTGTGGTGTATTAGGATATTGGGGTTGGGTATGGGTTGACAGTTTCAATAATCTAACTGTTCTTTTTTTCACTCCTTTTACTGTAATTCTGCAAGGCTGGAGGTAATGCAGAGACAGTACCTTGTGGTTTTGTTCTGTAACAGTTTTAGGATATTAGGGATAATTGAGTTTCTGGTATAGTTCAAAATATGCCCTTTAATCAAAAAAAGTTATGTTAAAGATGTCACTAAGTTTCCCCTCCAGAAAATTCATTGAGCTGGTAGGGTTATATTCAGAGGCTTGGAGCTTTGAAGGTATGTGGAGCCTAAATGGTGTTGTGATGTTTATCTTGACTCTAATGGTTCACTGAGATTTACTCCACAGTATTCACGCTCAATCATTGTAAATGTTGGATTAATTCTTCCACCAGCCTGGCAGCCAGCATTTTAAATGTAAAGAAAAATCATATTGGAAAGAAGTTGAAATATGCTTTTTGATTTAATGAGAATTTATAGAATCGAAGGACAGTGCCGCACAGAAAATGGCCATTCGGCTCATCGTGTCTGTGTTGGAGCTTTTAAAAACAATCAAGTTAGTCCTATTCACTTGTTCTTTTCCCCATAGACTTGTGATTTTTTTCCTTGCAGTATTAATCCACTTCCCTTTGGAAAGCTGTATATTTTTTTAATATGCTGTATTTGATGTCAGTGCCAAAATTTACATTCTTAGTAATGTTGATTTCTTTGGTCATGGTTATGTTCTAGTATTGGCATAGTAACTCAAATATTCATGATCCAATGTGAAGGAATGTTAATGTTTGTCATTAACCAGTTTTCTCAGTGGATTTGTGTATGGCAGTTTACCAAAGTGACTTTCACTGTTTATATGTGCCAATATTGGTGGTCTTGCATGTGCAGTAGTGATATTTGTACTTGGTGTGCGAGTGTTACATTGCTTTGTTAAACCCATTTATTTGCTTGTGGCTGAGAAACTAAACTGATCACCACAGATGATCCTTTGTTTCTTTTCCCCGAACCACTTTACGTGTGGTCAAAATCTGAAACATCTTTAGCATTGATCAGTTTTTGGAATTGTGCTGTAGATTCAAATGTACAAAATGCATGTTGCTGTAGAATATTATAAGAAATGAGTAGACTGAGTGGAATATTCTCCATATGTTATAAATATCCTTGTCGATTGTACACAGGGAGATAAGAACAAGTGTAGTTTACAGGTAGGAATGTGTCTAGATTATGAGCGATCTCCTTTTTAAAGGCTTCTCGTGCTTCTGTAGACAGCAGAGACAGGATGTGAATGCAGAAGCAAGATGTTCTTAATACATTTCAGAATTCAAGCAATTGAGTAATGTCCTGCATTTGTGACACCTTGCTCACAACCAATTTTTAAAGTCTGCGAAAATGATCGTTGGTAAAGTCACTTGGTTTTGAACAATGTGATTCATTGTATTAAATATAGCTGGTTGGGCTAACTCACATGTACAGTATTTTTGGATGTTGATCTGCCTGTGAACTGCTTCCTCCCGTTATGTAGCTTTTCAAACTGGAGCCCCAGATCGTTGGGCTGCAAGAGGATTCGAGATGAAGTGCTTGCAATGGCTTCAAGCAGAGTTGTCTCTTTGGGCATTTTTCCTACTTTGAACATGCAATTTAAAATAATCTTACTTTTGTTATTGTAGTGGCCCTGTTCAGAGAAACCAAAAACCTTTTTTTTCTAAGTGGGGATGTATTAAATATGGGGAAAATGTTGTACTTTCACCTGTGCCCCCTAATGCAAGGAAGTCAATGAAAAAACTGTAAATTGCAGTTAATACATTGGTGTGCGTGTCCACCGGTCCTTTAAGGTAGTGGGACAGGTAGATAAGTTGGTTAAGAAACCAAATGGGATACTTACCTTTATTAGCTGAAGAATAGAATATAAGAGCAGGGAGGTTATGCTGGAACTGTATAAAATGCTGGTTAGGCCACAGCTAAAGTATTGCATGTGATTCTGGAATCCGCATTATAGGAAGGATGTGATTGCACTAGAGAGAGTGCAGAGGAGATTTACCAGGATGTTGCCTCGGCTGGAGAGTTTTAGTTACGAGGAGAGATTGGATAGACTGGGGTTATTTTCCCTGGAGCAGAGGAGATTGAGGGGGGAACATGATTAAGCTGTAAAAAAAAATTGAGGGGCACAGATAGGGTAGACAGGAAGGAACTTTTCCCCTTGGTGGAGGGATCAATAACCAGGGACTATAGATTTAAGGTAAGGGGCAGGAAGTTTAGAGGGGATGTGAGGAAGAATTTTTTCACCCAGAGGGTGGTGGAAATCTGGAGCTCACTGTCTGAAAGGATGGTGGGAATCTGGAGCTCACTGCCTGAAAGGGTGGTTGAGGCAGAAACCCTCATAACATTTAACAAGTATTTGGATGTGCACTTGTGATGTCATGGCCTAGTGCTGGAAAATGGGATTAGAATAGTTAGGTACTTGATTGATCGGTGCACTCGATGGGCCGAAGGGCCTTTTTCTGTGCTGTAGATCTCTGACTCTTTTACTCCCCGTCCTCAAATAAATCCATGAGACTTTTTCTATACCCATTTAGAAGGGAGGACTGGCATTTGTTTAACATCTTATTGGAAAGGTAGCACATTCAGCAGTGTAGCATTCCCTCAACATTGTACTGGAGTGACAGTTGAGATTTTGTTTCACTCTGAGCCAGATGCTACCAGTGAGCCACAGCTGACACCTAATGGAAGCTGTGTGCAAAGACTCTTAATTTCCAGATGTGGTTTCTAATTGACAATAATTTATATTTGGAAATTGTGTTTTGTTTTGAACTCTTCTGTTTCTTTCTTGAGATTGAGAGTATAAAACTTCCTTGATCATGGCACCAGCACTTGCTATGCCACAGAACTGCTTTCCACTGAAAGCAAATATGTCAGTTGTAATTTTGTGGTAGTGTCCTTGCCCCTGATTCAGAAGATTGTCGGTTTAAATTCCGCTCCAGGACTTGAGTAAACATCTAAGTACTCCAGCGAAGTACCAAGAAAGTGCTGTGCTCGAGGTGCCATTTTTTCAGATGAGACATTAACCCGCTTAAATCGCTGCCTTTGACTTGTTGGCGGGCAGCGCATCCGCTCCTAGGGTTCTTGATCCTGGGGGAGGCCTAATACTGGCCTGTCAAATGCCTGAATGGCACTTAATTCATTGGGCCTTCCTGAAAAGAGGTGATGTGGGGCTCCTCCCAGCTCGCCATCTAACAGGCGAGGGGCCTGTCAACTCCATTAACTCCAGTCCCCTTTCACAAAACTCTCATGCCATTGCTTCGTAAGATTACATAAACAGTCTGCAGCGTGCCAAGCTGTTAATTGTTGAATAGTTCCTAACATTTTGAGGTGTTAGAATCTGTGTTCCAGATTGTTGCAACTGTGTTTCCATCTTGAAAGCAGGGAAGGTGGTGTTGATATCAAAGGAGCTTTATTCTAATTTTGAATACTGGCACTTAATGTTTTCACATGGAAAAGTTATTTGGCCATTGTGCAATTGAAAACCATTAAGATCAAAAACGCAATACTCTGTCAGAAATCTGAAATAAAATGTTGAAAGGACTCAGGTTAGGCAGCATCTGTAGAGAACAAGAGAATTTGTGTTTCAGGTTGATGACCTTTTGTCAGAACTGGTTACCTTAAAAACGTTAACTGACCTGCTGAATGTTTCCAACATTTTTGGTTTTTATCTGAGTTTTTTTGTGGGAGTGGAATAGGCCATCAAATCTCCTAGCATTCAACAGGTCAGACAGCACGTGTGGAGAGTGAGTTCATTTTTCTGGTCAATTATCTTTCAAATGAGCTGAAACTTTAACTGTTTCTCTGTCCGTGGATTTTGCCTGACCTGAATTTTCCAGCTCATTTTCTGCTTTTATTTCAAATGCCCAGCATCTATAGTATTTTGCTTTTGTAGAAGTCTGGTAGTTGTTGTTTCTATTAGTGTTGTGATGTGTAGCTGGGAGGGGGATAGGAGCAGGAGTTGGCCATTCAGCCCATCAAGCCTGCCTGCCATTCAATACGATCATGGCTGATAATCTGCTTCAATGCCTATTCCCCACACTATTCTCAAAACCCTTCGTATTGGTATTTAGAAATCTGTCAATCTCTGCTTTAAACATATTTGACTCAGCTTCCACAATGCTCTGGGGCAGAGAATTCCAAAGATTCTCAATCTCTTAGTAAAAAAATTCTCCTCGTCTCAGTCCTAAAAGTGGCTTCCCCTTATTTTGAAATGGTGTCCCCTTGTTCTAGACTCTCCAACCAGAGGAAACAGCTTACCTGCATCAACCCTGTCTGCCCCTTTAAGTATTTTATAGGTTTCAATGGGGTCACCTCTTGTTCTTTAGAACTCAGGAGAGTACAGGTCCAATTTCCTAATCTTTCCTCACAGGACAATCCTGCCATCCCAGGAACAAGTCTGGTGCACCTTCATTGCACTCCCTCTGGCAATAATATCCTTTGGGAAAACAGAAGAAACTGTACCCACGTACTTGTATTTTCAACTTAAATGATTATTTTTGTTACCTGGAGCTCCCTGCAGAGACATGGTATTTTTGGTGATTTCAGTGTTTAGGCTGCTTTTTGAGTGATGGGGTAGTGTACAAAACCAAAGGCACCTCAAATTATTTTGTAGAAAACCACATCAACAAAAATACTGCTTATTGCTGTAGCGCTCTCGTATTGAAGATTGAAGTAAATCAGTGATGTAGAAGTGAATAAATTTTGTACTATGCTTCTGTTATAAATTAGTTATGCCATTGTTATTCTAGATTTCCTAACATCATCTGATATTTAAATCTTTTTTTGCAGCCATGTATTCCGATTTAAAACTTACAAATTGTATCATTATTTAAATTGGAAAATTGTGCAACTTGATCAATTTTCCACTTCTCCGTTTTTATATGGTCCTTTTATTACAGTACTTGCAAATAGTACAATATCAAAACTTGGTCTAGAATAAGAGCATGTTGAATGTGCAGGATATTGAACTCAATAAGAGGAACTAATGGGCACATGATCATATAAATAAAACATAGCAGTAGCTGATAAGTTTGCATATTGTATATTAATTGGGGTGGATGCATCTGAATTTCGGAAGCTTTTGAAGGTCATTGCTATAGAGAATTTTTTTACATTGTTTTGAGGTTTTCAGCAAGATTAAGTAGCTGAGTGATTTGAATCCACCTATTTCTGTTTCTGTAGCACCTTAATACAGAATGAAAAATTAAAGCCATTTCTCAAAAATGGAACAGATGTCAGGCCTCTGCAGGATGCTTCAGTAATGGTTAGAAGCTTGATTGAAGGGTGGATTTTTTAAGGTGGAGAGGAGCATTGAAAGGGATTTAGAGAAGTAGGTGTGTGACTCAGGACTGAAGTGAATAAAGAGTCCACCTACAAAAGTAGAGATGGGGCTGGGAGATGTGCACTGAAGCCCAGAGTCCAAGGTTGGGTAAACATCAGCACTGCGCAGCAAGATAATGAAATTATATTTGAGGATTTTAAACTGATTCAGCCTTGGTGCCTAGCTACTATTGGTCAGTGTGGAACAGGATTTAGTTAAATATTTTTGGATGATTTTGGGAATGTGTAGAGGCTGGCAAGGGCAGTGAAGTAGTAAATCTGAAGGTGAAGAAGATAGATGAGGGTTTCACCAGTACAGTCAATGACAAAAATAAATGATTATGGTAGGGGGTATTCAGGATTAGGGTCAGCTTTGGGTCGAACAGGACATGGTAGTTGCATGCAATCTGGTTTAATGATTTGACCAGTTGGAAGTTGGCTGAAAATGATGGTTTGATCTATGACAGTAGTTATCAAACTTTGTCATCTGAGCACTTGAGTAGGACAAAGCATAGTGTGGACCACCTAGTGGTCCTAGCCCCCACCACTTTCTCTTACCACAGTTCAGAAAACTCATCAAAATTAATAGGAAGAGTAAGTCTACTTTTGATGAGACACCAGTGAGGTGATGTCTGGTTCCAAGCTGGAGGGCTTCAGCCTCAGTGGGTTCCTTGTTCAGCTGGTTCTTCCTCTTTGTTTTTTGCCCCACCAGTGTTGAAAACCATATCTTGCAGTTGTATGACATAACAGTAACATAAAACTACATTGTTGTTGCTTGTGCTTATGACTCAAACAAGACACAGTAGCTGGTCTGGTTGTGTGATGTCATGCAAGTGGTGAGGAGGAGGATTCTGGCATGTTTTCCTGTTCGGTCTCGGCTGTGATTTTTGCATGCCATTAACTTTCAATTCTGATCATTTCACGAACCACCTGGAGAACCCTTGTGGTATACCAGTGGTCCATAGACCATGCTTTGGGAACCGTTGATCTTTGATTTGATGCAAAAAAGGGATCCTTGACAACTGATTGAAAGTGGATGGAGGTATCGCTTTCATTTGGAATCTGGTCCTCACTCTCTCTGACCACATGTGGGTGAAGAAGCAGTAAAGTCCAAGGATGCAGTGTGTGGGAATTATGCAGGAAGTAATTGCTGAGCTTATGTTGAATGCAGTGGGATAGATAATAGTGGATTGGCATGAGGGCAGAACAATGGAGGGAGGTGGAATGGTCTACCGTATTGCATGTCAGGCAAGTTAAGGAGCTGTAACTGAAGTCTGAGAATATCATTAGTGATTTTGTCTTAGTCTCATTGCAATGATGAGGATAGAAAGAGTTTTGAATGCCATTTGACGAATGTGATTATGAAGTTGACAGTATGTTGGAAAAGGAAGGGAAGGTTGGAGATGGAGTAGTGGAGAAATAAATGTGGGCTTTTTGACTAGAGGAGCATTACTTGAAAAAGGGAATTGTTAACTTTAGTAAGTGTTGAAGTTAGACCAATAGTAGGAGGGGTTGAAAGGGTAATGTTGTCATTTTTATTAAAGATTATGAATAAGGTTGGGAAGGGAAAGATGATGAAACTGAACAGAGGAGGAGCTGGATGATGGTCAAGGGCAGAGGAAATAGGCCCATGATTGTTGTGCAAATGCCCTTATTGTTTGAGCTGCAGAAATCTGACCCTTCAACTGTTGGATGGATGGTTCAAAAGCAGTTTGAAGAGATTTGTTGTAGCACAAAAGAGTTGTGGATTTTCTTCCCTTTTCACTGCCAAATGCTGCCAAAACTCCAGGGTTATCTGTACGGGAAGTGTAGTGTATGATGTGGTTGACCGGATTTGTCGGTGGATTGCAAGGCTTATCATGTGTCACGTGCACTCATGTTTGCCATCCAAACGTGAATCCTTTTCTATTGATCAAAGGGAGATAGTGATGTAGTGGTAATGTCACTGCACTAGTAATCCAGAGGCCCTGGCCAGTGAGCTGGGCAGCTCGTGGAATTTAAATGTAATTAATAAAATCAGGAATTAAAAGCTAGTCTAATATAAGTAACCATGAAACCGTTGTCAATTGTGTCGTTAAAAACCCACCTGTATCACTCCTTTTAGAGAAGGAAAGCTACATCCTTACCATGTGACCCACAGCAATGTGGTTGACTCTTAACTGCCCTAGAAAACCAGTTAAATCAAGGACAGTTAGGGATGGGCACAAATGCTGGCATTGCCAGTGATGGCCACATACCATGCATAAAAGATCAGTATGCAAGTATGGTTGGATGTGCGTGCCAGCTGCTGCATGACCTACAGCAATGTTGCATGGGCACAAATGACACTTCTCTCATCCCCAAAGTTGTGTTTGTGTGCAAATCATTGTTGCAGATTCATATTGTACTCTTTAGAGCTTGTGTGTAATGGTGCCACCCAATTTTTTTCAATGTTTCACTTTTCAGTTGCTCTCTTAAATTCCAGACATTCCCAGCAGTGATTTCTGGCCTCTAACTTTTTGAGCATTCTTCCTTCATGTATGTGAACAAATTAACTAGACAATAAAGGAAAATGTTCCAAAAACTTGATCACTGATTTCATATTTGTCACAAAGAAAAGTTATAAGATGTTGATTTGGTTGGAATAATTTTTGTTTGAGGTTCTCCATTGCTATAGATATCAAGTATTAGCTCAAGTCTGAAGTATTGCAGCTTGGTGGACTAGTTTTTTCAATGTTAAAATTTTTATCCTGCTAATTTATTACCATTCAGTCGGCTATTTATTTGTTGTTTGAGAATTGTTGAATTTGTTTTTTTGAGATTTTTTTCATGCACTCGTGTGTTTTCAGAAATATGACATGTATTAATTAAAACATACCATTGCATTTCCAATGATGGTGCTCTCAAGGATTTGAAATCCCCACAGCACAAAATAAAAGGTTCACTTCTCTAGACTGAAATAAGCTGAATAACAGTACCCGTTTGCGGAAAAAGGAGAAAAACCCACAAGAAATGTGCAGTTTCTCAGTTAAATTAATTTATTCAAATTCTTTCAACCTATTTCTGTATAGTTGAACAAAATTTATAGCTGTATGAGCATTTATGTTGATTTATATTTGATTTGTGCTATATTAAAAATCTCTTGACAAACTTTCTGTCAACACTTTGCAATTTAAATTTCTATATTCCCATTATAATGACAAAAGCTGACCAGATCCATATGCAGATGTAAGAATTTTAGTATATTGATGTGTGTCCAGCATCTATTCGAAGCTAATTGTAACGTCCCACTCACTCTGAAGTAGTAGCAGATAAAATTTATGTCCTCCTTGGGCAGTAAAATTTTAATTAATAATCAGGCCAATTTTAACCCTGTCTTTCTGCAATCTTATTTGAATTTAGTTTCAAGGAAAAAGAATTGTAAATATTTTTTCTTAACTGTTTGTAAAAGGTCAAGAACTGGTTTGGTTGTTCTCTTTAAATCACTGGCTTGCCTGAGCAATAATAAGCAGGAAACAAGCGGATCTTTCCTCATTGCTTCCCAAGTTGTTCTTATTCCGTCATGCCAGTAATAAAAGGGCTACTTGAAATATGTCTCATTTATTTCCCTGAGCAGTTTGGCTCATGTCATTGAATACACAGTGGGCAATTACAGCTGTTTTATTGCTCACGTATGTCAGCCATCTCTTGGGACTTTCACATCTTTATTTAGTAAATGATGTGCTATAACCTCTGTCCTGATTTAATACTGATATTGAATTGACTAGATCTATTTTGGAATCTGTGTGTGCAGGCTTCATTTTTAAGTTCCACATGGCTGCTGAATAGCTTTTGCAGATATATGTGCCCAAGTGTATTTTGTTTTCCTTTCAAATTGTACTTCTTTCACCAATGACAAATATTGTTGTGAGTGGGGAGTGCTGTGTGGTTGTGGAAAGGCTACGGGCCAAGTGCTGGTAAATGGGATTAGGTAAGTAGGTCAGGTGTTTCTCACGTGTTGGTGCAGACTCAATGGGCCGAAGGGCCTCTTCTTCATTGAGATTCTGTGATTCTGCAGGCTGGGACTTACTATTTTTTTTAACAATTGTAATGGTTTCAAAAATTCCAAATTAACGCATGAGTTAACTTATTCTTTAGCAACTGAACCTGTATGGTGTCTTGACATCAGCAACAGTACCTATCCACCCATTTTCCAGTAAATCAACTTCATGAATTTCCAACCTGTCCAAACAATTCGGAAATCCAAGAAAAAGTAAGGATTTCCAGCTGGTAACTTACACGATCTTTTCAGTTTATATTTGGTGGTGTAGCCAGCTGCAAGAAGCTCATGTATCTGGATTGGCTGTACTAGTATAATATAAAAGTGGTTTACTTTGGGCACTTTTCCAAAGCATGTACGAACTAGGACATCTGATCCAGTGGCAAATTTTGTGGAGTCTGGCATCTTCAAATGCAGCAAATATTCTATGGTGGCAAACTTCCAGTGGACTTTACCTCCATGTGCGCTGTTTGAAAGTAGCTATCAGTGTTTGGGAAGAATAACTTTAGGATGAACCTAGGGTTAACTGTTCTTTTCTAGTCATTAGCTGATGCATGTTGTTACATTAAATATTGATGGCAGATAGTATTCTGGTACATGTCCTGTAAGGGAACTATTCTTGTGCCAGACCCTTTTGCTGAACCAGCTAGCTGAAAAAACACTTCAGACATGTTCTTGCATTGGAGTTTTTGAACGTTTATGTAGGCTAAGATATTTGTTCCATTAATATCCATTTCTTTGTACACGCAAGCACTTAATATAGTAGCATCTTGCGTAATGAAAACATAATTGATAATGGAGAGTTACATTAATTGGTATCTCTGCCAATGCATGAAAAATAGCTTTCCTACCCACAATCAAAATCATTGAATGCTACCAGCTTACTTGGAATTGATACCTCTGTAATGCTTTAGACAGAATCCATGAAAGTAAGTGAGCAATTGTGCAACAATATAACAGGAGCTGTCTTATGAATAAATATTTGTGTTTGCAGAGCTGTATTGAAGTTCATTCACACTGCATCTGGTATAGGTGATCCACCTGTTAGGTAAAACTAAATGACAATTTCCCCCACCTATTTTTAAAAAAAGATAGATATGCATTTGTAAAGAGGTAGATTGCTATTGTGCAAACATTCAAGTTTTTAAAGAAAGCATTAACCAGCATGTGTAAGTGAGATGGTATTGCTTAACACCACTTCACTTACTGTAGTGGCAGCATAGTTGAGCTGGTAACGAGAACATATTGTAGGAAATTTATTCAATTCGTAGCAAAGTGCCAAGTAAGTTAAAAGATTTTAGCCCAGATCTTCCGGTCTTCAGATCACTGGAGACAGGGCATACCCCATAAGATGCGTCCCGGGACCCCTCAAGTCCCAATGCACTGACTTGGGGAAATTTGAACTTGTTGGGCAATTCCCCTGCTCCCAGGACCCTTGAACGGTTCTGACTTGGTTGCCTGAGTAGTTACCCAGGACATGTTAGACAGAAAAATCCTAGTTTAACTCCTGGGTAACTATATAACTGACACACCGACCCTCCTGACATCCCCTGACCTGACTAGCCCCCACCACCCAAGGTCTTAAATTCAACCTGCTTCTGTAATTGATGTATACTAATAGTACACAAATACAATAAATGCCAGCGTAAGCAACGTAAATCTTAAAAGTGCTTAATATTCCTGTTTGCAATGATTTTGAAAAATGCGTGTAGCATTCTTCTTCTTATTCAATATTACTCTTGCTACGAAATTGGGAAGTTGTAATATAGGATAAATATATACTGTTTTATTCAAGAAAAGCTTACAGTTGTCATGGCATATTCAATCAACTTACTGCTCGTGGCACCAAAAGTCTACTTACTTTTCCTATCCATGATAGATGTACCCAATATAATTAAAAGTTAGTACAATACTCAGGGGAAAGAGGATATTTCTTTAATTTACATATCAGAAACACTTGCTTTTAAATTGAGGAATATCATCTCAATGCTTCAAGATTTCCAATACACACCAAGCAGTCTGGATTTTCTTATGGCATGTAATAACAGCAGTCAAATTTTAGATGTGGTTACCATTGTATGCCCAGGATTACTTGGCCCTGTGAATTTTTGTACAATGTGGTGACATTCTGAGAAGAGATTATTCCTTGAAGTGCTTGAAATCATTAAAATAAATTGTCTAATGAAGTTTAATTCTTATAATCAATTTCTATTTGTTTTGAATATTTGAAGCATTTGATTGGGATAATGCTACATGTGTCTCCAAACCAGTGTCCCAAAGCTTAAGCAATTGTCATACAAAACAATAATAACCATTTCCTGTTATACTTTTTTCATGAGTAATGTTGTGTAAAACTGAGCCTCTGCCCCACAGCCACATTTATCCACTTGTATTACCTCTAAGCTTAATTTATCTAATGCCCTTTCTGGCTTCCATAATAACAACTTGTTCATAAGCTCAGCTTCCTGTATCATGTCCCTCTCAAGTCCATCTCACCTGTTTCTGGTATAGGTCCGTCAATATGTTGAATTTAAAGCCTTTGTCTTAATATCCTTGCACAGCCTCATCCTGCCCTATCTCTGCAACCTATTCCAGATGTATGCCCCTTCCTATACCCTCCTGTCCACAGAGCGTTTTCTTTTGTATCTTTGTGTTCTCTTCCTTCACACTCCCCCCCCCACCGCCCCACCCCCACACACACACACACACACACACACACACACACACACACACACACACACACACACACACACCCCCTTTGAGGAAAGGTTGAGTAGGTTGGGCTTACACTGAGATATTATTGAAACATATAAGATTCCGAGGGGGCTTGACTGGGTAGATGCTGAAAGGATGTTTCCTCCTTGGGAGTACCTAGAACCAGGAGCAGTGTTTCAAAATAAAGGGCCTCCCACTTAAGATGGCACTGAGCAAGAATTTCTTCTGAGGATCATTACTTTTTGGAATTCTCTTCCACAGAAAGCAGTGGAGGCTGGGTCATTGCATTTGTTCAAGGCAGAGTTTGACATATTTGATAGACAAGGGAGTCGAGAGTTATCGGGTGGGGGGTGGTGGTGGTGGTGGAGGAGGTAGGACAGTGGAGTCAAGGCCACAGTCAGATCAGTCATGATATTCAATGGCAGAACAGGCTCGTGGGCTAAATGTCGTACTCCTTTTTCTTATGTTCTTGTGTATCTTCACTTTTTAAAAAAGAACCTTCCCAAAATCCTGTTTCGATAAATTCTCTCAAGTGATCTCCCCACCGCTGTGCCCCCGCCATCCCTGCTGTTTGCTGTGAGCATTTGTAAAAGGCACTCTGTAATTGAATGGTGTGTTTTGATGCTTGTTTTGACCAGTAGTCATGAAACCTACAGCTAAAGATACATTTTTTTTATTAGCGATCCTAGTGCAGGCTTCGTATCCATGATTTGAATTCTGTGATCTTTTGAGCTACTACTTGACAGTAATGCTGAAAGTATAGTATAAAGTTGCTAATGAGGGCTTGGACTGGTAGATGAGCTCCTAGTTCTTTTGTTGGATTGTTCTTTTGCATTGCTAATTATACAAATGGCACTGGTGCACTTCAATTGCCTTCGCCTTTTCTCATTTAAAGTTTGCATTCTGCTTGGATGCAGCTTGACAAAGGGCAAGTTGATCTTCGTTAAAGATGTCCTCAGGCTTATATAAAAAAAATTGTTATTTTATTAAGCAGGTGCTACTAGCTCTGGTTGTTGCTTGATGCTCTCAGACTGAATGTGATTGTACAGTGATCTTAAAAGTGGCTGATACACAATGCAGAAATGGTGTTGATAAAATATTTGAATTTTTTTGCCAACACTTAAGGTATTTGAAGGTCATCGAGGAAACAGCTGCTTGAATGGGGTTGCTTTTTTTAAATGAGCAGTTGTTTTGGACCCATTTAGGGTGGGGTTTTGATTTGAAATTATTTATTTGAATTGGACAACATATTTTTGGGGGAAATGTTTTGTATAATTTTGGTTTAAATGAAGATAACTTGAGCAATTCTAATTTCACTATTTAATCACAGACTTGTTTGAGGAGCAAACAATTTAGTTTTGTTCCAGCCTTTGAGAAGTGTTATTTCCCTCCAATTTTCTTCTCTCTTGAAATAATTTGATTACTTGTTTAAAATGTGGTGAAACAGTTATTGGTTACCCCCTTACCACATCTACACATACGTATGGATTTCTCCAGGAGGAACTGGATAATAGGTTAGCTGCTGGTAACGTAGACATGCTGTTCCTAATCTGTATTGCTCAGATACTTGCTGGATCAAATGGTCCAGAAAACTGTGGGGGTGGCAATTGTTTTAAATATGCAAAGAGCTTCTCCACTCATGGGGAAATTGCATATTGCTGTCACTCTTAACATTGCTAATGTATGAGGATCTTGGAATCTAACCACAAATGGACTACTTACAAGGAGAGTATGAGAAAATGTGCATCACAGCAATAATACACCATTTTCTAGCCCTGTTGCAAACCAGATTGTTCTGGAAATTGGATGAGCGGTAATTTGCAAGTAACAGCATAATTGGACAAATGTATGATAATGTTGCTTTCATTCATGCATCATATGGTTATGATTCCACAGCAGTGAAGTACTAGACACAACTCAACCATGTGGTCAGACGTTTTAAGTTGTTAGGATGTTTTGTTAAGCTGTGTGACTCAGTTGTTGAAAGGGTTGCCTTCACTGTACAAAATGAGATGCTGGTTTACTATTGTACTGCACAGTAATCTTGTTTCCACCAGTTGGCTGATGGGGGTTTGGGAATGGGGGGATTGTAATTGTTTTCTTGTGTTATTGCTGCTGTAACTACCCTCTGGTTATAGAAATTTGTTTCATGTTGCAGCTACCATCAAGGTAATGCCAGCACTGCCATGCAGGGCATAATTTAAGGAAAATGTCAGCTGCCTTTTGTAGACTTGTCCAAGATAGAATTGGGTTCAGTGATTCAACAACTATCTGCTATCATGCAAATATAAGGTCTTCCTGAGAGGCTGTGTCAAGTTTTGCCTGTTCGCGTGAAGTGCCTTTGAATGCTTTGCTTTAATATTTAAAGGTGCTATTTTTTTTATTGCCCTTGAGACAGTGGTGGTGAGTTGCTGCCTTGAAATGCTGCAGTCCATGTGGTGTAGCGATACCGTGCTGTTAGGAAGGGAGTTCCAAGAATGATGGAACTGTTGTAGTACTAAGCCAGGGTGGTGTGTAGCTTGGAGGGGAGCTTGCAAGTGGTGGTCTTTCCATGCGTCTGTTGTCCTTGTCCTTCTAGATGGTAGAGTTTGTGGGTTTGGGAGGAGCTGTTGCAAGTTGTTGATGGTGATCGAGTTGTTGATGGTGATCGAGTTGTTGATGGTGATCGAGTTGTTGATGGTGATCGAGTTGTTGATGGTGATCGAGTTGTTGATGGTGATCGAGTTGTTGATGGTGATCGAGTTGTTGATGGTGATCGAGTTGTTGATGGTGATCGAGTTGTTGATGGTGATCGAGTTGTTGATGGTGATCGAGTTGTTGATGGTGATCGAGTTGTTGATGGTGATCGAGTTGTTGATGGTGATCGAGTTGTTGATGGTGATCGAGTTGTTGATGGTGATCGAGTTGTTGATGGTGATCGAGTTGTTGATGGTGATCGAGTTGTTGATGGTGATCGAGTTGTTGATGGTGATCGAGTTGTTGATGGTGATCGAGTTGTTGATGGTGATCGAGTTGTTGATGGTGATCGAGTTGTTGATGGTGATCGAGTTGTTGATGGTGATAATGAGGTAAATGGGAAATGGTTTCTGAACAAGGGAGCTTATTACTTGAGCTTTTCACAGCAGAAGTCATTGATTCGGACTCTGAGACAACTATGATTGCAATTTATACGTTTAAAAACAGTGTAATTCCTGTACTCATTTGTATTTCCTCTGTACTTCCCAAGGTATCTGCCAAGCCTGGGTAGCTGATCAATGCAGAGATTATTGCCTGTGATTCATCTACTTGCTGTCATTGCATTCTCATGCAGATTAGTTTGCCCTTCATTCCCTTCACCTTGATATCCTTCCTGGTTGAGGAATTGAGCCTGCCTCTTGCCATTCCTTGCATAATGCATTGGTAAATACACTGCAGTAAACTGTTCAAATCATCATTATTCAGTAATTTGAATTTCTGCACTAAATTCCCACTTGCTGTGTTATCATATTACTTGATTTACATTTTTGAATAACCTAGGACTTGGGGCTTAGGAGCAGGAGTAGGCCATTTGGCCCTTCAAGCCTGCTCCACCTTATATCAGGAGTAGACAGTATCTATGTTGGAAAATGTTTCATGTAATTTTGTTTCTAATGGAAGAAATTTTAAAAGCCTAAAGAGGGGTGAATATAGTTCGTGTACTTGTATACATGTCACATCCAAGTTCAGTCAAAACTACTTTAACCTATTCAAAAGTCGTTAATCCAAAGTGCAACCTACTTAGCTGAACACATTTTGAGCCTAACTATTAAGAAAATAGGTGCACTCAGAATTATAGCTGTATTAAATAGGTCTTAAAAGGTTAACCTCTGAGGACAGGCTGTATAGATCAGGCTTGTATTCCCTTAAGTATAGAAGATTAAGGGGTGATCTAATTGAGGTATTGATGGAAGGAGTTATTAGGGTAGAGAGAAACTATTGCCTTTTGGGGGTTCAGGGAGGTGAATCCAGAACAAGGAGGTTTAACCTTAAAATTAGAGTTAACCTGTTAAGGGTGATGCCAGGAAGCATTTCAAAAGTGGAAATCTGGAAAATTCTCCCTAAGAAACTTACTAAGGCCACGTCAATTGAAAACTTCAAACTTGGCTTTTTTTTTAGTTGAGGGCACAATGGGTTGTTCTGCCAAGGCAGGTGGATGGAGAAGATACAGATTACCCAATGATCTGATTGATGGTGGAACAACTGGAGGATGAATGGCCTACACATTTTGCACCCATAACATTGCCTGCCATCATCCTATGTTAGCCATCTCATCCGTATCTTTGTAACCTCCAGACTTGAATGTTCCATTGCTTCCCCAGCTTCTTAACCTATATGTAGGTGCATTAAATGTTTTAAATCCATTTTTTTAAAAAAGTGTTCCGAAGTCAAGTTTCATTATTTCCAGGGCTTGTAAGTTTTTAAAATGGATCAATTAACTTTATTGCAACATTAACCTTATTATTGTGTCAGACCACAGGGAATTGTTTTGCCTAAAAGTACCGGCCTGATTTTTAAAATTGAGCATCATGGATTATTGTGAGCTCCTCGGCCAGTGCAACCAAATGAGTGCATGTGGTCTGGGAGTAGTTCCACTGCCTGAATGTCATGTTAGCTAATATTTACTGGGGTAGCAAAATTTGTATTGCTACAACTGGGAAGTGTGTAAAATTATGTTGAGTGCCCCTTTGATTTAGGGTAAAATGGAGGAATGAAGGGAATCATGTGACCTGTTATAATTCTTCCTGACAAGATTGGGTGACTTGGTTGTTAAAAAGGGCCCAGGTTGTTTTACTGGGAAGAAGTTGCAAGATGTTCACACGTGTCCCTCTGTAATAACTGTGCGTCAACTGTTAGTCTCCAAATCTCACGAGTGTTAGGAACGTCTATTTAATTCCAAGATAGAATGGAGTTGTGTTCTTTCATTCATTAATTTTCCTCATGCTTGGATTTAAGAGACCCAAGCTTGTGAGGATTTTATACAGGGCTAGAAGATTCACCCAGCTTTGATTAGGGGAAGGAATCTCCAGAGTAACCCTCACTGTGAAAGTCCGTTTGGGGATGAGTTAGGAAAGGAAAAAGGGAGCAAGCCATCAGAAGCTGAGAATAACTTTGGGCTAGTTCCTGGAGAATAAAATGTTCATTTAAGGGACAGAACAAAGTATAACCATTGGGGGATTTTCAGTTGTTTTAAAAGTTAAATGGGGATTCTTTTATTTTTAGAGTATAAGTTGCCTACGGCATAGTATTTAGACAATGCTTGTTACAGTAAAAGTCTGAAAACTTGAAATCTTGGGGGCCTCTTTCAGTCAAAATTCTAATATCTTTCTAAAAGTTATTGGTCTCTACAGGGAAGGTAACAGTATGTAGAACTGGGGAGGAAGCAGATTCCTTGCTCACCATAGCAACCTGAATAGGGAACCTGTTGCATAAGACTGCAGAGCAGCTGTTCATTACTGGAAAGAACTGCTGGTGGTAGGTCTCCAAGTAGGCTTTGACCTAGAAGATTTGGAAATGTATCCATAAATGGCAGTAGTACTTTTGGATTAAATTGGATAATAGAATTTTATAACAGCTGCACTGGTTGTCAAGCTAATCATTTGGTTGCATTCTTCCTCTTAAAAAATGTATTTGAAAAATTAAAATTGGATTCTTGCTCTATTTTAAAACAAAAGACTTCCACTCTCCCCCTGATCATTTTAATGCCCTCTAGATACATACTGGCCAGTGGAAATATTTTTTCTATCTTTTTAAACCCATCATAATTTGAAGATGTTTCCTAACTCTTAACCTTTTCTACCCTAATGAAAGTCACCCAGTTTTCTTTACTTTTCCTCAATTACAGGCGCTCATCCCTGATATCATCATAGCTATTTGCTCCTGTACTCCCTCTGTTGCCTTTCTAAATTAGGGTGCCTAAAACAAGAATGGTGTTCTAGCTCCAACGCTCCCAAGACTTGTGTAGATTTAATGTAACCACTTTGGTTTTTGTACTGTTGCGAAACCTCCAATTCAGCACACTTTTTGTTCTTGCAGCTTTATCATTTTTTATTTCAAGATTTGTATATCTGATGCTCTTCGTCTCCACTCCACTCATGATTTACTGTATATTTCCTCTTTCTTCTCAGTGCACCACCTCACATTTCATCTTGACGTCTCTAGTCTACTAACCCTCTGTGTCTGTTGTGGCTCAGTTGGTAGCACACACTCCTCTGAGTTACACCATCCTGGGTCAAGTTTCAGAGCACAAAAATCAAGGCTGACATTCCAGTGCAGTACTGAGGGAATGCTATACTGTTTTTAGTTGGTGCCTTTCAGATGAGCCCCCATCTGTCTGTTCGGATGTAAAAACTCCTCTGCTCTTCTGGGACCTATCACTGGCCAATAGTTATCCCTCACACATCACCAAAAATAGTAAAATAAAACAAAATACTGCAGAGGTTGGAAATCTGAAATAAAAAGTGCTGAACAAACTCAGGTCTGGCAACATCTGTGGAGAGAAAGAGTTAACGTTTTGAGTCCAGTATGACTCTGCTTTTTATTCCATGACATCTTTGTCATTTAAACTCCCCACCCTTTAACCTAACCCAAACCTTTCGTTTTGCTCCAACTGACTGTGCCCCCCCCCCCGCTTTTTCAGCAGCCTAAAACCCTCACATTTCTACTTCTCTTCAGTTCGGAAGAAGAATCCTATTAGACTCAAAACATTAACTCTTGTTTCGCTTTGCAGTAGCTGCCAAATCAGCTGAGTCTTTCCAGCCTTTTCTGTTTTTAATCACCAAAAACAGATTATCTGATCATTATCATGTTACTGTTTGTGGGAGTTTTTATGCTCAAATTAGCTGCTGTGGTTTCCTATATTAAAACAATGACTAGGTTTCATTGGCTGTAAAGCTCCTTTGAGATGCCCGGTGGTCATAGAAGTGCTATATAAATGCAAGTCTCTGTCGTCATAAACTTTTGCAGTTCCCTTCACAGTTAACAGCTGTCTTTAGTCATCTGCAAACTTTCATACTCTTCCACCATACCACCGTCCAGCTTATTTGTTTTATATGTGGCAATGACCCCAACACTGGATATATCCAGTTTAATTAATCCTGTTTTAATTAAACTTCCCTCACTGTTTCTCTGAGAAGAGGTTGTTCCTGGAAAATGTTAAAATTAAAAATAACGGTTTTGTAAAAGTTTAAGATAAAATATGCTTCTGCACAACAGCAGTTGGAGTTCTACATGATAAGCTGTTGTATGAGAGAAGCAGCCTGTTATGTTGAGCTGTGACCACCTGTGTACATGATTGTAAAGCTCTTCAGGATGTGTTGAGAGAGGTGCTATATAAATGCAATTCCTTTTCTTTCTTTAAACTGGAATCTCTTAATAAATTACTACCTGCTAGTTTCAAAAGAATGTCTCACAGCCTCAATTAGACATTAAAACTTAAGTCTCAAAAATGTCTACAAAATGGAGTTGCAATAGTAATGATGACGAAACTCGGTGTTCACTGTCATTACGCCTCTGAAGCAAACAGCAACTTCTGGGGTCTGTACCTGCGCAGTTAATCACTGAAATCCAGACGCTGCTGTTAGTGACTCTACAGTTCTCCATACAATGCATTAAGTCCCTGCAGACTGCAATCAAATAGAAATCACTGAACAGATGAGAAATGGCACTTCCATAATATAGTCTTCATAAATTAAAACCCTTGTGGGGTGGGAGGGGGAGTGGTTTACTGATTGTTGATTGAGAAGTTCTTTAAAGGTGTTCTAATTTCATAATTACAATTGAAGAACCTCTGATCCTGAAACAAGAGCAACTCATATTTATATAGTGCTTTTAATGTGATAAAATGTCCCAAAATGCTTCACATGAGCATTATAAAACAAACTTGATTCCCAAGCCACATGAGATGTTGGACCAGATGACTAAAATCTTGGCCAAAGAATCACAGAATCTCAGTGCAGAAGAGGCCCTATGGCCCATCGAATCTGCACCGATACATGAGAAACATCTAACCTACCTACCTAATCCCATTTACCAGCACTTGGCCCATTGTCTTGAATGTTATGATGTGCCAAGTGCTCATCCAGGTACTTTTTAAAGGATGTGAGGCAACCTGCCTCCAAGACCCTCACAGGTAGTGCATTCCAGACCGTCACCACCCTCTGGGTTAAAAAAAAAAGTTTTTCCTCACATCCCTCCCCATAACCCCCTGCCCTTCACCTTGAACAGGCTTTAAGCAGCATCTTAAAGGAGGAAAGAGAGGTGGAGACATTTAGGGAGAGAATTCCAGAACTGAAGATGCAGGCAACTGAAGGCATGGCCACCAATGGCAGAAAAATCAGGAGACCAGATTATTTTATTCATTCACGGGGTACTAGTGTCACTGGCAAGGCCAGCATTTATTGCCCATCTCTAATTGCCTTTGAGAAGATGGTGGTGTACCAGCTTGACTACAACTGAGTGGATTGCTAGGCTACTTCAAAGGGCATTTAAGAGTCAACCACATTGCTGTGGTCTGGAGTCGCATGTAGGTTAGACTGGGTAACGATGGCAGATATCCTTCAGTAAAGGGCATTAATGGAAAAAAAATGGGCTTTTACGACAATCCGGTAGTTTCACAGTTACCGTTACTCATGCTAGCTTTTTATTCCAGAGTTATTGAATTTAAACACCCCGCAGCCATGACAGAATTTGAACTCCTGTCTCTGGATCATTAGCTCAGGCCTTTCGATTATTGGAGCAGTGAGGTAACCACTATGCTACCACACTCTAGGAGGGTGTGGGGCTGGAGGTGACAACAGATAAGGGGAGAGGCCTTGGAAGGATTTCAAAGATGAAATATTTTAAATCAAGGTGTTGCTTAATCGGGCGCCACTATTGGCCAGCCAGCATGGAGATGATGGGTGAATGGAACTTGGTGCAAGTTTGGACAAGGACAACAGAGTGACATCAAGTTTACGGAAGGTAGAGCATGTGAGGCCATCCAGGAATGCATTGAATTAGTCACGTCTAGAGGCAGCAAAGGCATGGATGAGGGTGTCAGCAACAGGTGAGCTTTATCCCGTATCTAACCTGAGCTGTACCTGCCCGGGGAGTGCCTGATGGAACCTTGTAAAGTTTAATTTATTCATTCATGATAAACTAACTTTATATTTTGGAATATCAAATTTCTCCATTATTATCCACATTTGAAACTTTTATAATCCCATATGAATGTTGCAATCAGTTTTTGCACTCCCTTTAAAATTTTGAAAAGCAAAGGGTAATTTTACTTCCTGGTTTGTTGTCTGTGAACACATCAATGTAATTAATTGGTTGCCTACCCCACTTGATGACATCTGGATGCCCAGAGATCTCCTTGACTTGGCGCCAGCTTTAAACTAACGCCAGGAAGGGGAAATCGATGCCACAGATTTCTAGAGTGCTGTATTTTCACCGCTGACTGAAATCTGGGTCAGATTTTTTTAGTGGAATGTGAGATCATGTACCAATTTTAATGTAGGTATGCAAATATAGTTTGAGGCAGCATGGTATCATTTTTAAAGGGCAGCAGTTACAGGTGAATTAGTGGCATTCTGTGACAGGTCTTTTCATTGCCTTTCTGAGCAGCAGATAATTGGAGGTTTGATACAACTTCAGAAACAAATAACTGGGGATTGTCTAACATGCTGCAGTTTTAAACTCACCATGTACAGTATTTTCTACAGAAGTCTTTTTGCAGAGACTGAATGACGTCCTAACTGCTAGTGCAATATCACTTGTGCTCTGTTCTAATAGCTTAAGAATGCTGTAATTCCTTTTGGCTGCACAGAATTTTATCCTTAAACAGTTGATATAATTGCTTCTGACAGGGTTTCTGAATGACATTGTTGCTAATTTTGAACATACATTCAATGTTCTGCTGAAAGATGGCACTGCACCAAGGCTATTGTAGAAGTAATTAAATGTGGTAAAAGTATTGTGATGGTGCACATATTCAGTTGTTAAAGCAGTAATTAGACCACCTGCAGTCTTGCTATAGCTGGTGCAAACTCATACCATGGAGGTGAAAGTCTGCCAACAAATGCTCACAAGTGTATTGTCACTGCTGTGTCATGTACACACAACAGTATTCAATCAACAGTATGTGGCACTATAACTGCAGCTTTGGATTGCATTACTTATATTAGCTGTTGGCCATATTGTAGGTCACACTGAACTTTGATTTACTCATTCAGAAGGCAAAAAAAAATAGAATCTTAGCATTATTTCATAACATAGCTGCTTTTACTTGCCAAAGGTTGTACTAAGTCTGCCATTGCTGCAAGTTAAACTAGGGAAATAACAATTTTTAAAGGAGAAATGACCATGTATATTTAAAAATGAGAAGCCAACCTGGTGCAGCTGCAACACAAGACTAGACTGGGTAGCAGAAGCAGCATGCTCTAGACAGAGTTAAGAAATCCCACAACTAATGGATCAAAGTTCTACAGGCCTGCCACACCCATAAGACCATAAGACATAGCAGCAGAAATCAGGCCATTCGGCCCATCAAGTCTGCCTCGCCATTCAATCATGGCTGATAAGTTTCTCAACCCCATTCTCCCGCCTTTTCCCCGTATCCTGTGATCCCTTACCAATCAAGAACCTATCTCAGTCTTAAATACACTCAATGACCTGGCCTTCACAGCCTTCTATGGCAATTAATTCCATAGATTCACCACTCTCTGGCTAAAGAAGTTTCTCCTCGTCTCTGTTCTAAAAGGTCTTCCCTTTACTCTGAGGCTGTGCCCTCGGGTCCTAGTTTCTCCTACTAATGGAAACATCTTCCCCACATCCACTCTATCCAGGCCTTTCAGTATTCTGTAAGTTTCAATCAGATCCCCCCCTCATCTTCTAAACTCCATCGAGTATAGGCCCAGAGTCCTCAGACGTTCCTCATATGTTAAGCCTTTCATTCCTGGGATCATTCTTGTGAACCTCCTCTGGACCCTCTTCAGGGCCAGCACATCCTGCCTGAGATATAGGGCCCAAAATTGCTCTCAATATTCTAAATGTGGTCTGACCAGAGCCTTATAAAGCTTCAGCAGCGCATCCCTGTTTTTATATTCCAGTCCTCTTGAAATAACTGCCAACATTGCATTTGCCTTCCTAACCACAGACTCAACCTGCAAGTTAACCATAAGGGAATCCTGGACTAGGACTCCCAAGTCCCTTTGCACTCCAGATTTCTGATTTCTCTCCCCATTTAGAAAATAGTCTATGCCTCTTCTTCCTACCAAAGTGCATGACCTCACACTTGCCCACGTTGTATTCCATCTGCCACTTCGCCCATTTTCCTAACCTGTCCAAATCCGTCTGCTGCCTCCCCGCCTCCTCAATACTGCCTGTCCCTCCATCTATCTTTGTATCATCTGCAAACTTAGCCAAGATGCCCTCAGTTCCTTCATCTAGATCATTAATATATAAAGTGAAAAGCTGTGGTCCCAACACTGACCCCTGCGGAACTCCGCTAGTCACCAGCCACCATCCTGAGAAGGACCCCCTTATCCCCACTCTCTGCTTCCTACCAGACAGCCAATCTTCTATCCATGCTAGTACCTTGCCTCTAACACCATGGGCTCCTATCTTACTGAGCAGCCTCCTGTACGGCACCTTGTCAGAGAACTTCTGGAAGTCCAAGTAGATAACATCCATTGGCTCTCCTTTGTCTAACTTACTCGTTACCACCTCAAAGAATTCTAACAGATTTGTCAGGCATGACCTCCCCTTGACGAAACCATGCTGACTTTGCCCTATTTTAGCATGCACTTCCAAGTATTCTGAAATCTCATCCTTAATAATGGACTCTAAAATCTTACCAACGACTGATGTCAGGCTAAGCGGCCTGTAATTTCCCATCTTTTGCCTCACTTCCTTCTTAAACAGGGGGGTTACATTAACAAGTTTCCTGTCCTCTGGGACCCTCCCTGACTCGAGTGATTCCTGAATTATCACCACTAATGCCTCCACTATCTATTCAGAACTCTGGGGTGTAATCCATCTGGTCCAGGTGATTTATCCACCTTCAGATCTATCAGTTTTCCTAGCATCTTCTCCTTGGTAATGGCCACCATACTCACCTCTGCCCCCCGACTCTCTTGAACTTTGGGGATGTCGCTCGTGTCTTCCACACACAGTACCTATTCAGTTCCTCCGCCATTTCTTTGTTACCCACTACTACTTCAGCGTCATTTTCCAGTGGCCCAATCTCCACTTTTGCCTCTCTTACCTTTTATAAATCTAAAAAAAGCTCTTTCAATCTTCTTTTATATTACTGGCTAGTTTACCCTCATATTTAATCTTCTCCCTCCTTATTTGTTTTTTAGTTGTCTTCTGTTGGTCTTTGTAGGCTTCCCAATCCCCTGGTTTCCCACTGCTCCTCGCTGCATTGTATGCTTTCTCTTTAGCTTTTATGGTGTCCCTGACTTCCCTGGTCAGCCACGGTTGCCTCGTCCTCCCTTTAGTATGCTTATTCTTCCTAGGGATGAATTTTTGCTGTGTCTCCCAAATTACTCCCAGAAACTCCTGCCATTGCTGTTCCACTGTCTTTCCTGCTAAGCTCATCTCCTATTCAATTCTGGCCAGCTCCTCTCTCATGCCTCTGTAGTTGCCTTTATTCAACTGTAATACCGTTACATCTGATTCCAGCTTTTTCTTCTCAAATTGCAGGGTAAATTCTATCATATTATGGTCACTTCCTCCTAAGGGTTCCTTCACCTTAAGCTCCCATATCATATCTGCCTCATTACACATCACTAAATCTAGAATTGCCTGTTCCCTAGTGGGCTCCACCACAAGCTGCTCCAAAAAGCCATCTCATAGACATTCCACAAATTCCTTTCCTTGGGATCCACTACCAACCTGATTTTCCCAGTCTACCTGCATATTGAAATTCCCCCATGATCACTATAATCTTGCCTTTCTTACACATCTTTTCTATCTCCTGTTGTATCTTGTGCCCTACATCCTGATTACTGTTCGGAGGCCTGTACATAACTCCTGTTATGGTTTTTTTACCTTTGCAGTTCCTCAATTCTACCCACACAGATTCTACATCATCTGACCCTACATCATTTAATTTCATTTCTTACTAACAAAGCAACCCCAATCCCTCTGCCAACCTCCCTATCTTTTCGATAGGATGTATATCCTTGGATATTTAGCTCCCAGTCCTGATCCCCTTGCAGCCATGTCTCTGTAATGCCCACCGCATCATACCTGCCAATTTCAATCTGTGCCACAAGCTCATTTACCTTATTTTGTATACTGCGTGCATTCAGATACAACACCTTCAGTCCTGTATTTCCCGTCCCCTTTCTCATTGTCGTCCCTTTATCTGATGTGCTTGAAGTTAGATTCCTAGCCCTTTCCAAACACTCTGCCCTATTTTGTGTTCTGGAGACTTTAATAGCCTCTCCTGGGCTCTCCTTTCTTTTCAATTTTTTCATAATTTTCCATGAAGTTGAATCCAACCCCTACACGCTAACCTGCTGCTTTGTTTCCCATTAGTCATACTTCTTGGAGTTTTACCCTTTCCCCCCCCCCCCCCCACCCCTTCTAGTTTAAAGTCCTGTTGACCACCCTATTTACCCTTTTCACACCGGGTTGTGAACTGTGGTGGGGAATTCAACAAATGGGAGGAGGGGGCTCTCAAACGTCTGCATCCTCAATGATGGCAGAGCCTAGCACATCAGTGCAAAAGATGAGGCTGAAACATTTGGCAGTTTGGCATAAAGTTTCAAGCGGATGATCCATCTCTGCCTCCTCCTGAGGTTTCCAGCATCTCACATGCCTGTCTTCGGCCAACTTGATTCACTTCCGTGTAATAAGAAATGGCAGAACACACTGGATACAGTGGTTTAAGACAAAATTGGGCAGCCTATGTGACTATGGGTGAAAATTAGCTTAGGTGTTGCAATGAATTTAATAGTACAGTCCGTTATTATATGCTATTAAAAATTTATAACTTGAGGCTGTAAAGTGGGATATTTCCTGGCAAGAATCTAGATAAAGGATTTCAACCATTAAAAAACACATAACTTGATCTGGTTGGAGATTGTTTACAACTCTTTCAGGCTCAGCCAGCTTGCACAACATTAGTGTGGGCTGAAATTTCCTGCCAGTGGCACAATATGTGCGCGCAACTAGCTTTGTGTTTTAACCTCACTTAACTTAAAGGAAAGGTGCTAAATGAAATATGATATATAAAGTTGAAAATACTGTAAACAGGAGAATTTAGCTGTCAAATTGCACAGCATTTGTTAAATTGCCATATTCTGGAGCTCTCTGCACAATTTGATTTATATTGGTCTTTGCTGGCACGTGTTGCTACATTCCATCATGTCATCTAGCTATGTTCTTCCCTGTTTGAACTAAAAGAAGAGAAAAGGTAAACTTTCATTTATATAGCATCTTTCACAACCTCAGCGCATCTCCAAGCACTATATATGCATGAAATACATGAACTATAGTCAGTATTGTGATGTGGGAAACATCATGCAGCACTCTCCCAAAAATAGCAATAAGCTAGTGACCAGAATTTTTCTTTTTAAGTGTTGGTTGAAGGATAGATATTGCCCAGTGTAAAGAGAACTTTGAAATTGTGCCATGAGATCTTATGTCTACCTGAAAAGCCAGCTGGGGCTACGGTTTCACATGTCACCTGAATAATGTCATCTCTTGGCAGTATAACTTATGTGCTCAAGTATCCAAAGTAGGACTTGAACTCAGTCTTCTGACTCCAACGCAAATGCGATCATGAGCCAAGACTGACGGTGAATAAATTAATATTTACTAAATCTTGTGACACCTGAGATTAATTAACACAATTAGATTTTTGTGCTTGTTCAAGTACTATGTCATTACGCATTTTTCAACATCTATTTCCATTAACAACTTGTGCTTATGTTGCAAAACATCAAAAGCACTTCACAAAGATGTAATTAAAGAAAACGTATGAACCAATGGAGCTGGTGAGGGGGTGAGTGAGTTTGTGGAGGAGATGGACAGGCATAGGAGTTTAGAAAGGGAGTGCCAAAGTATGGCAGGAGATAAAACTGAAGGAACAGAAAATTATGGGGGTGGGGTGTAGGATTGGATGAGATTGCAGAGATGGGAAAAGGTTGAGACCATGAGTGAATTGAAACAGAGGATTCATGGCTTTAGGGAATTAGAATAAATTATGTCGGAGTGGGCAGAAGTAGTTGAGTTGGGTATGGTGCTGGACTTAATAAATGCAATGGAGTTCTGAATTTTGAAAATTTTACAATGAACAGAGGATGGGAGTGCAGCAAGGAATAGTTAAGTCTTGGCAATGACAAACACAAATGGATGAGGGCTTCAGTAGTAGTTAGGATCATAGGAATTGCTGGACATTTAGTTGGCTTTCTGCCATCGTGGAAGTTGTATGATATAGCAATAATGGAGATATTGACCTATCATGGCTATCAGCACCTCATCAAATGAATTTGTAATGTCTCCAGACATGAGAACAGCCATCCCCACCCAACCAGAGGCAGTGAGCTTTGAAAACAATAGATCTAAAGTCACCTATTCTGCCAAAGCATTACTGCATTTACCATAAGACATGTCACAATTTACTTATTTGCCTTATCCCAACATATTTTCTGTCAATAATTCAAATGGAGTTAGATAATTTATCAGCACACTGCTTCCATTGCCCCTAGGGCAGTGGCATTGACTAGAAAAATAGCAAGGGCTAGTTGCGATTTATCAAAAAATTTTGATTGGGCTGCGTGGGGGTGGTGGGGGGGGGGGGGGGTGGGAAGAGAGAGGTTTCCACAATTGTTTTGCAGGTCCTGATGAGGCGGTGCAGGGGTCCTGGAACTCATTCCCTTAGGCCACGCCAAGAAAAAATTGTCTGCATGTGTGTCATAGGGACTTGGAGCCAATCCTGGGGCTGTCCTGCCAGCATCTCTGCTTCACAGTCAGCGATTCTGCCTTGGAGGGGAGGAACTCCTGACCCCGTTTGCTCATTAGGTCACGGCCCACAGTTTGGGAACCCCTTGCTTAGTCGGCCATTTCATTATCATAATACACGCTCACCACTTGCCTGGATGAGTGTAGCTCCCACAACACTGAAGAAGCTGGACACCGTCCAAGACAAATCAGCCAGCTTGATTGGCACCACATCCACAAATATTCACTCCCTCCACCACTGACACAAAGTAGCAACAGTGTGTACCATCTACAAGATGCACTGCAGGAATTCACCAAGGCCCCTTAGACAGCACCTTCCAAACCCCTGACCACTACCACCTAGAAAGACAAGGGCAGCAGATAGATGGGAACACCACCACCTGGAGGTTTCTCTACAAGTCACTCACCATCCTGACTTGGAAATATATCGCCGTTTCTTCACTGTCACTGGGTTAAAACCCTGGAACTCCCTAACAGCGCTGTGGGTGTATCTATACCACATGGACTGCAGCGGTTCAAGAAGACAGCTCACCACCGCCTCAAGGGCAACTTAGGGACGGGTACTAAAAATGCTGGCCCAGCCAGCGAAGTCCACATCCCATGAATGAATTTTTTAAAAGTACAAAAACCAGCCTGGGGAGACGTCTTATGAGCCGCAGGAAAGACGTGTGGATCATGTAGTGAGTACCAATGCCTGAGGGAGGCTGTTATATAGATTTATCACTTGCTTGCTGAAAGTGTTTTCAGCAGTTTAGATTTTAATTCATCCCGCCACTCTCAGACCAAGGCCAAGTACTGTAGTTCTTCTGATCTGGATAAAATATAACTGCTTGTCATGCTCAACATTAGATAAGCCCTTTAGAGCCCTGAAAACAGCAATTTTATTGCCTCTCAATATTCTCTCTTCTAGTGAGAACATGCCCAATTTAAGTAGTTTTTCAGCATAATCCAATCCCTCGATTATCCCGGTTGCACCTCTTCTGTATCCTTTCAATACCTATAGTATCCTATTTTGTACTGTAGCAACCCAACGTTGGTGCACTATCCAAAATGTGGTTACACCAATAATTTATAAAATGGTAGGAATGCCCTACTATTTTGGATCAGTATTAATATTTTTAATACACCCTAACATCTGATTTGATTTATTCACTAATACTGAGACTTCTTGTGATAGCCTAAGTTGGCAATTGGGCTTCCAGGTCTTTCTTTCTCCATAAATTTATTTCTTTCCATTCAAGTAATTAGTCTCTTCCTGCTTTTTTTTACGTGTCCCCATGCACTTTACATTTTCTACATTAACTGTCATGCTTGCCCACCCAAATACGAAGTATATTAATGTCCTGTTGGAGTTATAGGAGTTTTACCATTTTTATTAGCTTTGGCTAAATCTGCAGATAATAGTGTGCTTGTCACTGATGTCTCCAGATCATTTATGAGGATATTGAACAAAAGAGGTCTCAAAACAGACCCTGTGGAACCCTGCTGTTAACCTTCTCCTAGGCTGATGACAACCCCTAGACCACCATCCTGTAAGTTCTATGACAGAGGTGTGTTTCATCATTGTACACATGGAAGCTGATCCTATGTCTGTAGATGATACCAGCCCACACAAATAAAACCTCTTTGAATCAGGCTCAATCTTCATACTTATATAAAGCTACATTTAAGTTTTCTGTTTAATGTTCTATTCAGTATGAACTTAGCATTGTACAGAGAGAATGATTTTGTTATAAGCAGTTTATTGCATTGATATTCTGATAATTAAACTTCTCAACTTAACCATTTAGTTTTTGATTTTATTATCCCCATAATTGGAGATCAATTTTAGGAGAATATCTTTCTTTGGTGTTTACATAGATTTCTGTCATCTTTGGAAGTTTATCATTTATCATCCAAATTTGTCTGATCTAACTTCCCAGGCATCTTTTGCCATTATTTATAGCAGCAAGTGGTGTATTATAGGTTATCCATTAATCTATCTCCTGATATCCAAGTCATCAGGGCTCCCTATCAAGTAGAACATTGAAATAACATTTACTTGTCTTACTCACTGAATCTTTACCAGAAACTCAACAGATGGCAAAATGGACAAAGATTCATAACCATAATCCTGCCTCATTTTTGATTCTTTGTAGAATGCCTTTGTGCTTTGCTGGCTCTCTTCGGGCACTACTAAGTGGTAATGGTGACTGCAAATGATTGTATTTTGAGATATCCGGTGATCAGAAAAGCACTATGTAAATGAATCGTAAAGTACTATACAGCCACTGAAGTACTTTTGAAGTGTAGTTACTGTTGTAATGTAGGAAATGCAGCAACTAGCTTATGCACAGCAAATGCCCTCAAACAGCAATGTACAATGGCCCAATAACCTGTTGTATTGAGATAAAAACAAAAAACTGCGGATGCTGGAAATCCAAAACAAAAACAGAATTACCTGAAAAAGCTCAGCAGGTCTGGCAGCATTGGCGGAGAAGAAAAGAGTTGACATTTTGAGTCCTCATGACCCTTCCACAGAACCCTTCTGTGGAAGGGTCATGAGGACTCAAAAAGTCAACTCTTTTCTTCTCCGCCGATGCTGCCTGACCTGCTGAGTTTTTCCAGGTAATTCTGTTTTTGTAACCTGTTGTATTGATTATGAGGATTAAATATTAGCTAGGACAGCGGGGATGACTCACCTGCCTGCCTTCTAAATAGTACCACGGAATCCTTTGCATCTACTGGAGCGGTGGTTTAACATCTCAACTGAAAATTGGCACTTCCAACAGTGCAGCACTCCCTCCTGGCTTAGTGAGAAACTTGACCTTGACGGTACTTAGCCAAAATTGACTTGGAAGCTCCCAGGTTACCAAATAAAGGCGGCAAATCTAAGAGAAACATACTTTTGACCAATGAAAAAGGATTAGTCTAGGAATGACCAGTTCAATTTAATGTTGATAAACCTAATGTATGTTGTAGTAGGAAATGTGTACATTTGGTGAACTGGCCCTATGCAGCAGTGATGGGGAAGAATTTGGAGGTGAATATTTGCTGTTTCTGGTTAAGCTGAGGCTGTAGGTAATTATCCAACTCCACACACTGATACAAGTTATTCTAATTTCGTACAATTGGTGTGCCCACATTTTGAGTACAGTGCAATTTTGAGGAATGTTATTCCAAAAAATTCAGAAGCATGCTAACTACAAAGATAATTTTGGACTTGGAGCTTTTTTTTTTTTAGAAAAGCTTAATGTGTTCATTTATAGGCAGTGAAAGAGAAAAAATTCTGGTTACTTTGATCTAAAAAGTACCATAATTCAATTAATTAAATTTGGAAGTGAAAGCTAGTTTCAGTAATGGTGCCAATGAAACGATCTTCGATTGTAAAAACTCACCTGGTTCACTGATATCCTTTAGGGAAGGGAATCTGCTGCCCTCATCTGTCCTGGGCTACATGTGACTCCAGACCCGTAGAAATGTTCTAGCAAGCCATTCAATTCAAGGACAGTTAGAGATGGGTGACAAATGCTGGCCTTGTCAGCAACGTCCATGTCCCATCAAAGAATTAAAAATGTGGGGCAGCTGCCTACTAACCACCTGTTGACTTATTCTGCTGAGTTGTAGAAGAAAGTGTTAGAATTATTTGTAAAAATTGCATGCATTCACCCTTTTTTGGGTCCAATTTAGCACTATTCATGCTATCCTTTAATAAGGTTTCCCTTCCTGTTAGGGTGTTAAGTGATAATTATGGGGAGCAGCCATCTGGGTGTGCACTTCAGATTAACCCGAAGACTTCTCCAGAATGGTCTTCTGGTTAGTCAGATGTTTCACTTGGTATGGCATCACAAGGAGCTGCAGTTCATTTAAATCTTTAGTTTCTTTTTATTCATTTGTAGGATGTGGGCTTCGCTGGCTGGGCCAGCATTTATTGCCCATCCCTAGTTGCCCATGTGGTGTAGGTACACCCACAGTGCTGTTAGGAAGTGAGTTCCAGGATTTTGACCCAGCGACAGTGAAGGAATGGTGATATATTTTCAAGTCAGGATGGTGAGTGACTTGGAGGGGATCTTCCATGTGGTGGTGCTCCCATCTATCTGCTGCCCTTGTCCTTCTAGGTGATAGTAGTCTTGGGTTTGGAAGATGCTGTCTAAGGAGCTTTGGTGAATTCCTGCAGTGCATCTTGTAGATGGTACGCATTGCTGCTACTGTACGTCGCTGATGTAGGAAGTAAATGTTTGTGGACGTGGTGTCAATCAAGTGGGCTCCTTTGTCCTGGACGGTGTCAAGCTTCTTGAGTGTTGAGAGCTGCAGTCATCCAGGCAAATGGGGAGTATTCCATTGCACTCCTGACTTGTGCTTTGTAGATAGTGGACAGGCTTTGGGGAGTCAGGAGGTGGGTTACTTATTGCAGGATTCCTAGCCTCTGACCTGCTGTTGTAGCCACAGTATTTATATGGCTAGTTCAGTTTTTGGGAAGTTGATGGTGGGGGACTTGGTGATGGTAATGCCGTTGAACATCAAGGGGCGATGGCTGGATTCTTTCTTGTTGGAGATTGTCACTGTCTGGGACTTGTGTTGCCCAAATGTAACTTGCCACTTGAGCCCAAATCTGGATATTGTCCAGGTCTTGCTGCATTTGGACCTGGACTGCTTCAGTATCTCAGGAGCCACGACTGGTGCTGAACGTTGAGCAATCATCAGTGAACATCCCCACTTCTGACCTTATGATGGAAGGAAGGTCATTGATGAAGCAGCTAAAGATGGCTGGGCCAAGGGCACTTCCTTTGTGCTAGGTATGAGTTCAACCAGTGGAGAGTTTTCTTCCTGATCCCCATTGACTCGTTTTGCTAGGGCTCCTTGATGCCACAATAGGTCAAATGCTGCCTTGATGTCAAGGGCAGGCACTCTCACCTCACCTTGGGAGTTCAGCTCTTTTGCCTATGTTTGAGCAGGGCTGCAATGAATTTGGGAGCTGAGTGGCCCTGGCAGAACCCATACTGGGTGTCAGTGAGCAGATTATTGCTGAGCAAGTGCCACTTGATAGCAATGTTAATGACCTTTTCCATTACTGATGATGGAGAGTAGACTGATTGGCCAGGTTGGATTTGTCCTGCTTTTTGTGTACAGGACATAACCTGGGTAATTTTCCACATTGCTGGGTCGATGCCAGTGTTGTAGCTGTACTGGAACAGCTTGGCTAGGGGTGTGGCAAGTTCTGGAACACAAGCCTTCAGTACTATTGCCGAACATTGTCAGGGCCCATAGTCTTTGCAGTATCCGGTGCCTTCAGCCATTTCTTGTTATCACATGGAATGAATTGAATTGGCTGAAGACTGGCATCTGTGATGCTTGGGACCTCCGCAGAAGGCGGAGATGGATCATCCACTCGGCACTTCTGGCTGAAGATTGTAGCAAATGCTTCAGTCTTATCTTTTGCTCTGATGTGCTGGGCTCCTCTGCCATTGAGGATGGGGATATTTATGGAGCCGCTGCCTCCAGTGAGTTGTTTAATTGTCCACCACCATTCACGACTGGACGTGGCACGACTGCAGAGCTTTGATCAGATCCGTTGGCTGTGGGATTGCTTAGCTCTGCCTATAGCTTGCTGCTTGTGCAGTTTGGCATTCAAGTAATGTGTTACAGGTTTTTCAGGTTGATGCCTCGTTTTTAGGTATGCCTGGTGTTGCTTTTGGCATGCCCTCCTGCACTCCCTTTGAGCCAGGGTTGATCCCCTGGCTTGATGGTAATGTGTGGGGGGTATGTCAGGCAATGGGATTACAGATTGTGTTAGAGTACAATTCTGCTGCTGGTGACCCACAGCACCTCATGGATGCCCAGTCTTGAGTTGCTAGATCTGTTTGAAATCTATCCCATTAGCATGGTGGTGGTGCCACACAGCACAATGGAGGATTTTCTCAGCGTGAAGGCAGGACTTCGCCTCCACAATGACTGTGCGGCAGTCACACCATACTGTCATATACAGATGCATCTTGGCAGGCAGGTTGGTGAGGGTGAGGTCAAGTATATTTTTTACCTCGTGTTGGTTCCCTCACCACCTGCAGCAGACCCAGTCTAGCAGCAATGTAATTTAGGGCTCGGTCGGTCGTAGTGCTCCCGAGCCACTCTTGGTGATGGACATTGAAGTCCCCCATCCAGACCGCCCTTGCCACCCTCAGTGCTTCCTGCAAGTGGTGTTGAACATGGAGGAGCACTGATTCTTCAGCTAAGGGAGGGCAGTACCTGGTAATCAGCAGGAGGTTTCCTTGCCTATGTTTGACCTGATGCCATGAGACTTCGAGTTCTGGATTCGATATTGAGGATTCCCAGGGCAACTCCCTCCTGACGTATACCACTGTGTAGCTATCTCTGCTGGATCTGGCCTTCTTGTGAGACAGGACATACCCAGGGATGGTGATGGCGATGTCTGAGACATTATCTGTAAGGTATGATTCAGTGAGGATGACTGTCAGTCTGTTGCTTGACTAGTCTGTGAGACAGCTTTCCCAATTTTGGCACTAGCCCCCAGATGTTAGGAGGATTTTGCAGGGTCAGTGCAGATGGTCCGTCTGGTTTCATTCGTTTTTTGTCTTTGTAGCGGTTGGTTACAACTGAATGACTTGCTAGGCCATTTCAGAAGGCATAAAAGAGTCTTCCACATTTTGCTGTGGGTCTGGAGTCATGTGTAGGCCACACCAGGTAAGGACGACAGATTTCCTTCCCTAAAGGGCATTAGTGAACCAGATGTGTTTTTACAACAATTGACAATGATGATGACCATGAAACCGGACTTTTAATTCCAGATTTTTAAATTGAATTTAAATTCCACCATCTGCCATGGTGGGATTCGAGCCCAGGTCCCCAGAGCATAACCTTGGGTGTTTGGATTACTCGTCCTGCAACAATACCACTATGCCAGCGCCTCTCTCTCTCTCCACACCCCCCCCCCCAAAAAAAAACCTCAAAACTTTTCAATGACGTTTTGATTTTGTTGTTTAGTTCCACATCTCTGAAGAGTGCATTACAGAAGGGGAGCATAATGCTGCCCTACAAGGGTGTCTGAAGCATTGCAGTTCAAACATTATTATCTAATGTGCAATTTTATGTATTGGTATTTGTTTTTCATTGCATGTGTAATGCTCAAAATTCAGAATTTATATAAAAATTGTACATCTTTTTGTAATTGAGGTGCTGGGTTGATAATAGAACTATGTAGCTACTTTATTAGAAATAGTTGCAGTGTAGAACTTTTTTGTTTTCGAAGATTCTTTTGATCAAACCTAGAGATGTATGGTTCTGTTAATTTTGTTCTTTTTTGTGTAATTTAATTTAAACTTGTAGAATTTGTGTTCTGTCATATTCTTTGAGAGTCTCTTCTGGAATTTGTTAATCTGTGTTAATTTGTAAAATCTGATTTTCAGAAAAAAAGTTTCTATTTCTGTGAATATTCGGCTCGTGACTTGGAGGGTGCAGTCAAATTCTTTTTCAGCCAGTGTCATGATATTAATGGAGAAAGGATTCTGCCCAGGGCTGTAAATCACTCTTTCTGTTGGAGAGCTGGACATATCAAGAGCTGCAAGGTTGAGTGGAGAGAAGAGTATGGAAGTACTATCCACTCCACTTAGTTTTCTCCAGTCTCAACCAAAACAAACCCCCCTCACAATCCAGGCCACTAGCTCATTCCCAGGTCTGACCTGCTTAGGAGCCCCTTGTTGCTAAGACTGTTCCTGCTGTGAGCAAGAGTGGTTTTCTTTGAGCACTTCAAATTTGAATTGTTCATCCTCGCCTCCCATCTCCATATTCCCTGCTTAACTGCTGCCTTCTTCCCTCTGTTCACCAAACAGTTTCTATCTGTACAGGTTTCCCAGCTCTCTGGATTTCTTCTGTTGAAAAGTGCATGGTGGGGAATGGTAGGCAACACCTGCAGACGGGTGCCCAGGGTTGTCTGAGAGTAAGCTGGGAATGATGGGGCAAGTTAGGTACTGGCTATGCAATTACGGTTAACAATTAATGCTTTATTTATTTACAATCTAAACATTAAAGCATTCCCCTGAAGGTTTTGGAGGCCTGAAGCTAGTTGTCGCAGGGCCATTGGTTGCAAGATAGGCATGCAATAATGTTGTAGGAATATTCAGTGTCACCACTCTCCCTCTGCATGTTTTCTCCTTGGTCACTTCCTTCATCTCTACTCCTGGCTGTTGTGAAGAAAACTTGGATGATTGAATTAAATTTGACCTCGTCTATAATTATCTTGTGGAAAGTACCTATCACCACTTTTGTGTCCATTAGACCAGCTTAGTCCGACCTAAGTGGTAGTCCATGGTATTCAATGGGCAATTTGCAGGGCAGTTTTGGCACATTATTCCTGGGAAAAACTGAGCTTGTGGCTTAGCAGAAAATTGTCACGAGGAATTTGCCTCAATTTTCTTCATGAAACGATAAATAATAGGCAGTAACTTCTGAGCCGCCCCCGCGTCATATTGGGGATACCCCAAAGATCCACAGGGGCACCCCCTTCGGTTGTTCCCAGGTAAGCTTTGTGCAGGAATGGCCCAGAAGTGCAAACTTTCCCCTGGGCAATTGCCCTGCACTTGGAACAATTTGAAAATGCAATTTAAATCGTTAACTTTGGTTGGTTCCAACTATGTTACATCAGTAATTAGCCAGAAAAAGTTACAAGGATTAAAACCACTTTTAACTTCAGGGTATCTATTATACACATCCAGAATGGCCCCTGCTCCAAACAGGACCCCCCCCCCCCCACCCCCAACCACCACACACCCCACCCACCCACCCACCCACCCAACAACACCCCCTTCCCACCACTTCTTACACACGGGATTCCCCATACTCCTCCCGGGGACACTTTCCTCCCCCCGCCACGCCCAGCTGCCACCCCTTCCACGAAAGCCAGGCCCAACGTGAGGCCCCCCCCCCCAAAACAATTCCTCCCTTTTCACCCCCAACCTCCACTTCCTACCCCTAGGCCTCCACTCCTCTCTCTCTCACACACACACACACACTCCGCCTCCTGACCTTCCTTCCCTCGCCTGACCTCTGATCCATACCTCCCTCCCCCCCTCGACCTCCAATCGGCCTTAATTAGAAGGTTAGGCAAGACAGGCTGGGAAAAAAGTTCCAGCTAAGAAATTGCACAAGGAATGGCAATCCAACACTGCCACTCTGAGGAAGCTCAGACCCAATGTATTCCACAGATGCATTTCTAAACCCACTCAGAAAAAAAGCTTTTAAGCAAATGGAAGGATTGGGGGTGGATAAAGAGCAAAAAGGAAGCCCTGACAGGGTGGAAGACAGGAGAGATTAAATGACGAGTTGGTAATGCAGGAACAAAGGGAGTGGCTATTAAACAAGTAAACCAAAAAATGCATCCTGAGGTGTGAATGGCAGAACAGCTTGCACCGGAAAGGAAAATCATGAGAAAAATAGGAGTATAAATGACCTCATGATTTTTCAACATTTTTTTTTAGGAGTTAGGCAATTTTCGAAGGGGTTTGCTAATTTTTAATTGCTGGAAAGTTTCTGACCCAATAGTTGAATGGGATCATGCAGGAAGCCCAGAAGCAGTTTAAGAAGATAAGAGCCACTTTTGGGGCCGCAGAATAAATGCAGCCATGTAAAGAACGTTTCTGTATTTGTTCACTTTGCTTTCCAATACTTATCACATTGGAGCCAAATTTGAACAAACAACAACAGAAGCCGAGTGTGATACATTGCATGCAATGTTTAGGCCAGTGCTAAGGTCAGCCTGATAGTGATTTAGCCTCCCTGATCAATATTAATTTCCAGCAGTTGAATTGATCCCCATATGTGCAATTAGGCACTTTATACGCAGATTAATTCATCCTTTTTTTTTTAATGACTCTTTTTGCACATTCCAGGCTCTAATGGTTCTGTTTGTTCAATACCCAGCTGCATTCAGAACATGGGTCAGTCAGCATTTTGTCCAGCACAATTATTTCTGGGTTGTAATATTTAACACTGGGGTACTGTGCCAGCTTTTGGACAGCAGCTGTTCTCTTTTTGCATTCACACTAGCTCCAGGCACACCCTGTTTCATTACTTGTCACATTACCCCACTCGCTTTTGTTCTGTCAACTCCTGTCATTTAATCATTTAATCTGTCCCACTTTCCACCCGCCCCTTCTCCTTTCACTTGCTTAAAACCTATTACATTTCTAACTAACTTTCCTTAGTAAGGCAATCAACCTGAAACTGTAACTCCACAGATGCTGCGTGAACTGTTGAGAATTACCACATTTTCTGTAAGACCATCAGACATAGGCCATTCAGCCCATCATGTCTGCTCTGCTATTCAATGAGACCATGGCTGATCTGATAATCCTCAATTCCACTTTCCCACCTTTTCTCCATAATCCTTGATCCACTTACGGATTAAAAATCTGCCCATCTCAGCCTTGAATATACTTAACGACGCCGCTTCTACAGCCCTCTGCGGTAAAGAATTCTACAGATTCACTATCCTCAAAGAAGAAATTCCTCCTCACCTCCGCTTTAAATGGGCGATCCCTTACTCTGCGATTATGCCCTCTGGTCCTAGACTGTCCCACAAGGGGAAAGAACCTCTCAGCATCTACCCTGTCAAGCCCCTAAGAATCTTATGTTTCATAAGGCTGCCTCTCATTCTTCTAAACTCCAATGAGTACAGACCCAACCTACTCAACCTCTCATAAGAAAATCCCTCCATACCTGAGATCAATCGGTGGACTGTGTCGTCCTCATCACTTGCCTTCCCACCTGTTTTTGTATCATCTGCAAACTTGCTGACAGTGCATTCACTTCCCTCATCTAAGCCATTAATATGTATTGTCAATAATTATGGCCCCAGCACTGATCCCTGTGGCAGTCCACCAGTTACAGGCTGCCATCCTGAAAATGCCTCCCTTATCCCAACTGTCTTCTATTATAAAAGCAAAAAACTGCGGATGCTGGAAATCCAAAACCAGAATAAAAATAAAAAGTACCTGGAAAAACTCAGCAGGTCTGACAGCATCTGCGGAGAGGAACACAGTTAACGTTCCGAGTCCGAATGACTCTTCAACAGAACTGTTGAAGAGTCATATGGACTCAAAACGTTAACTGTGTTCCTCTCCGCAGATGCTGTCAGACCTGCTGAGTTTTTCCAGGTATTTTTTATTTTTGTTTCTGTCTTCTATTAGTTAGCCAATCCTCTATCTATGCTAATATGCCACCCCAAACACCATGGGCTCTTATCTTAAGTAGCTTTATGTGCGATACCTTATCAAATGCCTTTTGGAAATCCAAATATATTACATCTACTTTATCTATCCTGCTTGTTACCTCAAAGAATTCTAATAAATTTGTCACGTATGATTTCCCCTTCATGAAGCCATGCTGACTCTGATTAGATTATGCATTTCTAAATGCTCTGCTATTACATCCTTTAACGTTTTCCCAATAACAGATGTTAAGCTAACTGGCCTATAGTTAGCTGTTTTTTTGTCCCCCTCCCTTTTGAATAAGGGTATTACATTGGCAGTTTTCCAATCCTCTGGGACTTTTCCGTAATCTAAGGATTCTTGGAAAATTACTACCAGTGCATCCACTATTCTGTCCCTATTTTGCCTATGTACTATTCTGTGTAGCTTTAGAAGTGTGCAGCTTTTTGATCATAAAATGAGAAATAACATCTTCCACAAAGTGGGACAAATTCTGTGGTCAGAACAGGAGGTCCTGATAACTTATGCAAGTCTACAAACATGTTGCAACTACACCTGAGGACCACCTGGGCTCATGCTGTATGAGCTGGCACATTGATAACATTGTAGCAGTTTGCTGATATTCCTAACATCTGTTTCAATCCTTATTGGTTACCCAGATCTGACTTTTCGCAGCTCTGCCCTCCGGCTATGAGTAGGGTGCAAAGGCATTGCTGCCATTCACTGATAAGAAGTGGCTTAGGTGAATGGCCAATGTTAGTTAGAAGTTTATTTTTGACAAACCCCTTGAAGCATTCTTGTGTGTCAGAGTGGGTGACTGCGAATGCACACACAACCCCTGCCCCCTGCCCCCCCCCCCCCCCCCCCCCCCCCCCCCCCCCCCCCACCCCCCCCCCCCACCCCCCAAAATCCCTGACCAAAATAGCAAGATCACATATCAACTTGATGAACTTTTAATGTAGTATTTGGTGCCCATGGTTTAGTAAATTGAAAGTGACTCAATGTAGATTGAATGACCAAGTTCCACTTTGCAATATCACTTTCACGGAATCTTTACTGTGCAGGAGGAGGCCATTTGGCCCATTGAGTCTATACTGGTGTGCTAAAAGAGCAATTACCTAATCCCACTCTCCTAATCCCTGTAACCTTGCACATTCTTTCTTTTCAGATAGCAATCCAATTCCCTTATGAATACCTCAATCGAACCTGCCTCCACCATCCTTACATGAAGCTCATTCCAGAGTCCAGCCACCCTCTGGGTGAAAACATTCTTCCTCACTTTGTTTCAATTTATGATGTCACTGGAATGGAATGTTGCATCATACAAATATAGTTTACATAATGACTGCTCTAAAGCTAGTTCTAAATAGACCTGAAGTGTGAAACATTGAAATGAGCCAAATGAAAGAGGTACCAGTAATGATGCATATATTTACCTCTCCTGAATTAAAACTGTAAATACGCCCTTCAATTTGTTTTGGGAAACTCATCGATGTTGATGCTAGGAATTAGGAAGTGAGAGTTCATTGCTTGTGCAAAGGGAGGACAGGTTAAAATGCTATGAAGTTTTGCATGCTGTGATGCACAAGTTCAGGAATCTGTTTGCTGATTATGGAAGTAATCCACCCACAAATATCCAATTAAACTGGGTTCCCACTTCACACAAAGATATATACCTAAAAATACTAGCACAATACACATACCAGACTGAGTAAGATGACTGAGAACTAATGCTTTTGCAAAGCTTGTATGAAAAACTATGGGTATATTGTCTAAATGCATCATTAACTGATGTTTCTGTAATATGTTTTTGTAACTTTTTGATAAACATTCAAAGTTCAAAGACGTTTAGCTTGGTTACATCTCATTCATAATTCTGTTTTGCTTGCCATATAATGGCTCAGCAGGGTCATGTAGTCAGTAGCTGAGAATGCAATTCACACAATTCTCAGGACTCCAAGTTATGTGGGGTTGGGGGGGGGGGTTTGTACGGATTCCACAATTGGATTTGGCAGTCTGTTATTGTGTGGAATATTGACCATGCCCAATCTGGATTATTGTTCAGTGACCTCTGCTGGAAGTGTCCATGTAAGAATCTTGGTTGTAAATAAATTCAGTGATAGTTTTCTGGTTATTCCCATGTGAATGCTGTCCCACTTGGACAGGGTGCAAGATTTTCCATGAAACGTTAGGGCATTGGAACATATTTCTGGAGAGACTGCTTGAAAAAATGAGCTGACAGAAAAATGCATATTACTATTTGTTGTTGTACAAATTATAGCTTTCGTTCATATATGAAGATTAAGGGGATGTTGTCTGACAATTTTTTTCTTTAACTGTTCCCATTCCAAAATATAATTGGCTGAAGTGAAAGCAAAATACTGCAGATGCTGCAAATCTGAAATAAAAACAGAAAATGCTGGATAAACTCAGAAGGTCTGGCAGCATCTGTGGGGAGAGAAACAGAGTTGACGTTTTGAGTCCGTATGATTGGCTGGAGATTTGTTTTGTTCCTGACTTTATGGATTTGGCAGGAATGTCGGGTGTAAATTGCCAGTTAGATTTTGAGTTTATGGTAGATGCTGTATTACGACAGAAGTAATATAGCTTTTAAAAATATTGCTGTGCATTAATACTGTATTTTTTCCTCAATCTTTTCAGGAACACCACCTCCAGCGGGCTATTTCAGCACAACAGGTTTATGGAGAGAAACGGGATAATATGGTTATTCCTGTTCCAGAGGCGGAAAGCAACATTGCCTACTATGAATCTGTCTACAGTGGGGAGTTCAAGATGCCAAAGCAGCTTATTCACATACAGCGTGAGTACTAAAACTGGAATTTAAAACACATATATGGAGGATTTCTAAGTTAAAGTGTATTGTAATGGTTAAATGGAACCAACAATTGAAACTTGACTTCTCTAATCATTCCTACCCTCTGACAGTAGGAACTTGGGCTGGTGTATGGAGCTGCACTAACTTGTTTCAAGTGGCCTTTCTTGTATTGATTTGTGCAGTCATTGAAGTTATTAGATCATTCAGGCCATTGCAGTTGAGCTTGAATCTCTCCTTGTCTGAAGTCCACATGTGTTTTTCAGCAGGAAATAAATTGTGTAGGCATTGGGACAGGAAACCATGGCTATATAAATCTAAGAATACAGATTTAATATAGTCCATTTTCCCTGTAAAAGTTTGTTGTGCACAACCAGTTTTTCAGTGCATGAAACCTTAATTTTTTTTTTGTGCCATTTAACATACAAGGCTTGCCCAGTGGCTGCTATGCAGCCATATTTGCAAGCAGTTTCGTGGGAATGTTTGTGTCCCATAGTTGCGCAAGTTGGTGGGATGTCCTGATACAGTACTTAATATCGATGGACAGTCCCCCAATTATCTTTACAAAAATTGCTTCAACAAATCACTACCCATTTCTGTTGGCTTAATGTTCCTCAGTAAACCTAATATTTCACATTTGGCTTCACTGTATATCATGCTGGTTAAAAGCTTATTTTTAGTTTATGCATGCTTGAATCATAAAATTGACTACATAGGAAGAAGCAATTTGACCAATCCTGATGTTACTAGCTCCTCAACTAGAGCTGACCATTTCATTATTCCTTTTCTAGTTTATATTTTAAACAGAAACAACCACTTACGTTTGTATTTCCTTTCCAATACTTATCCAGTTTCTTTTTAAATGCCGTTTTAAACTCAACCTTAATAGACACTTGGGGTAAAACATTCAGTGTTCTGAGAAAGAGGTTGGGTGGAATTTTAAGCTTTTTTCTTTTGCTTTTATTGTGTTAACTGAGTCTATAACTCATGTTGCCACTTCAACCAGTTTTACATTAGACACCCTTTTGAAGCCTTTCATAATTTTGGAAACTTTATTATAGCTTTCTCTCTTCCACTGAAAAGGGACGTTTCATAGGCACTATAATTTCCATGAATTGGTAACATCTTCCTATAGCAGAGTACCCAGATATGCATGCTGCACTCCTGAACTGTGTGCTCCTTTCCTTTTCCCCCTCTCTTGCACTTTCCTTTCTGCACTGACCTTCCTTTACTTACTTTGTTTTACCATTTCTTCTCCCCTTTGCCTTTTCCTCTGTTTCCACCCTCCCCACCACCACCTTAGTGGCCATTCACCACCACATCTCTACCACCAAAGAGTGGTTAGTATTGTCCTATTGTTATGATCCCAACTGATACTACTGGACTTGGAAGGTGGCTACTGAACAGTCACAGGAGTCAGCTGATTAATTTAACAAAAGAATAAAACCTTTATTCAACAAGCAAAAATGAACTATATTACAATACTCCTTCGCCCACACCTATACCTTCACAGATATATTCAGATTCGTAAAGATAACACAAGTTACAAAAGCTATCTTATACCCTCATCTTCACAGTAAGTACACAGTACATGTAAACCAAAAGGCATCCTGTGCTCAGGCACACCACACTCTGAAACCAAGTGACAGTTGCCATCTCAAACAGATGCTATGGATCTCTCATCAACTCCCCCCAGACGTTTGTCACACTGAGCCAACCAGCCTCACTGACCTCCGTCTTTCACACAAGGGTTTTGAATCTTCGTCCTCGAAGAACTAGCTTTGGAAATTTGGAATACTTTCTCCCTGACACCTTCCACAAGGATTCATCTCCATGGTTGCATCTCCTTCAGTTGTTCCTCTCCCCAAGAACGCCACTGCTTCACGTGCCCATAGTAAAGAGTTGCAAACCTTCGGCGCTCTCCTTGGATCTTCTGGCATCTTGCAAGCCTATTTTGCTTTAATTTGTCTGCGTCCTGCAGCTTTTTCCCTTTTAAGCCTGGAGCCTTCCTCTGCTCCTTACTTTCACTTCCACTGAACCGGATCTTGTTGCAGATTCCTGTTCTTTTGACTAGAAAGTCTTCATGGGACTTTGTTTTATTTTCCCACTCCCTGGTTTCTGGGACTTTTGCTGTTTTTATAGGAAATCTGCTTTCTGCAGTTCCCTCTCCTGTGTCCAGCTTCACCTGGCACCTACCTCCGACTGAACAAACTACTTTTCTGTTTTTCTCGGTTTCTGTGGGTCCCTCTCTGGACCCCTGTTGCTAGACAACACAGTTTTGCGACCTTGTGTTTGTTTTGACTTCCCTTCAAGAGTCATAAAACCTCAGTAGAATGCAGGCATCTAAAACCCAAGTTTCCCCCTTAACACCAATACAGAAATGCAAATTAAACTTAAACCTAAAGCTAAAACTCATTCCTGACATCTGCAAGTACACATATAACTTAAACTATCTGTAACAAAAACAGAATTACCTGGAAAAACTCAGCAGGTGTGGCAGCATCGGCGGAGAAGAAAAGAGTTGACGTTTTGAGTCCTCATGACCCTTCGACAGAACTTCGTCGCAGAAAAGAACAGAACTTCTTCAAGGAGGTAGGCATTTCTTGAAGAACAATGGCAGTCAATTAAACACAGAGATAAAAACAAAAAAAAACATGAGGACTCGAAACGTCAACTCTTCTTCTCCGCCGATGCTGCCAGACCTGCTGAGTTTTTCCAGGTAATTCTGTTTTTGTTTTTGTTTTGGATTTCCAGCATCCGCAGTTTTTTTGTTTTTATTTTTTAAACTATCTGTAGTTCCTAACACCATCAGGTCACCTTCTGGGTTACATCTGCCTGTTGGGTTTAATCAATGGTTTGGAGGGAATGGTGGCAAAATAGGAGGTGAGTTAATTCTTTGAGACATCAATAAGAACTATTCCGAGCTTTTAGCCCATCTTAGGCCATACTAGTTTTGGTAGCCAGTGTCACAAGTTTCTTTTTGTAAGCAGTGTGCTTATAGAAATTGAATCAACTAAATTTACTTTGCTTTTGGTATGCACGCTTATTGAAATTGATTGATTTAATTATTTGCAAAACGCATTGGTTTTGGAATCTGCAGTGTCTGTTTTAGAAATGCTTCTCTGATTAGTTTATTGCGTATTTTTTAAGTGAATTTAATGAGATCTAGCATATACATGTAGCACAAGTTTATGGCGAGCAATTTAACTATTGCTGTCCATCTGCTGTTGCATGCAACAGTACTGTATAATACCAATTATGAAGCTGCCACTTTTGGCCTCAGCGACAATCTGCACCCTCACCACCAATTCCATTCCCTATCCTGGCCTTTGTCTCAGGTGTTTTACTGTTGGCACTCCAACCTATTCGCCCTGAATTGAACTTCTCCCTGCTTAGTCCATTGCAAAGGTCAGCCTGCTTCCACCTTCATGGCACGGCCTGCTTTATTTCCACCCATCTGCTGCTGAATCCAATGTTCAAATCCCCTTGTGGCCATGCCTCCTTATCTCTAATCTTCTACAGTCCTACGCCAGTGCCCCGTACTCATTTTGAGTTTGGTCTTTTGTGCATTCCTCTTTCCACCCTCACTGCCCAGCCTTCGCACAACCAGTGGAGGTAGTGATGGGCTGCCTATTTGAACTGCTATAATCTATGTGGTGAAGGTATTTGCACAATGCTGATGGATAAGGAGTTTGACCTAGTGACAAAGAAGGAACAACTTCATATGCCCAGTCAGGATGGAGAGGAAATGATGATGGTCTCATCCACCTGCTGCTCTACAAGGTGGAAGTGACTGGCTTTGGAGATGCTGCTGAAGTAATCCTGTTGATTTACTGCAGTGCATCCTGTAGCTGGTATACACTACAACCATCAAAACAGATCACGGAGGAAGTTGATGAAATGGCAACCACTTGGACTGTTGTGTCCTGGGGTCACTGCTTTAGAATTCCTTCTATAAACCACTCTATCTCTTTCTTTTAAGATCCTCCTTGAATCCAACTACCTTGACAAAATTTTGATTTGCACACCCCACTCTGGTACCTCCTTTAGCCCAATGGACACCTTTCATCTGATTGCACCCCTAAGCATGGTGTGCCATTTTTTGCGTTAAATGAAAGTAGTTGTTATTACTATTTTCTTGAAGCTGCTGAATTGTTAGTCTTGTCATGATTTTATGAATTGTATTAAATGTGGACAAGAGAATGGGTGGAGAGGGACAAGTAGAAGTAAAGGATTTAAGTATTTTAATAATTTTAAATTGTTGATCAGGCTAGAAATTTTAACGGTAAAGATATTCCTGATGCATGAATAGTTTTATGTTTCAGTATCTGTATGAAAACTGATGGGGATTTCCCTGGACATGCTAGCATCTGAGCTATGCACATTCCAATGGTTAAATGGTGTCTCGTAGTTATAGCACGTCACTTTGAAATAAAATACTTCACAAATCTGTTGTATTTAATTACACAAATCACAGACCTGGTAGTTGGTTACTTGTACCACAAAAAACATTTATTTTACTTATTTCTCTCTTCCCGTTTACTAAAAGGAGTCTGTCATATTCCTGTTGATTTCTACCATTTTATTGGTGGTTAGGGTAACTTATAGAAAAAGAAAACAGGAGATTGCTTAATACGTTGACCAACCTCCCACCAAGCTTGGGAGTACTTCATGAGCCCAAAACTGATTTGCCTTTTTAGCATAATAGAAAACTGCTTGAAGCAATGGTTTTAATACCTCAAGCTCTCAGTACCCTGAAATTTGTGCTTTATTTGGGGATGGATTACACAAGTTTTAAAGGAAGGCGGTGAGACCATTAAGTGCATTCACTATAATATTCCAAAGTTATCTTGTTTTGGGAAAAGTTCTTTTGGATTGGAAAATTATGCATTTCATGGTGCTATGTCATACCACTATTTAAGAAAGGTGAGAGAGGCGCACCAGGTGATTATACACCAATTAGCCTATACCCATTGTCGGGAAATTACTAGAGACTATAATTAGGGACAGAGTGACTGAACATCTTCAAAATGTTCAGTGATCAGAGAGAGCCAGCACAGGGTAGATCTCAACTGAAGAACCTAATTGAATTTTCTTTTTTAAGAGGTGATTAAAGTAGGACAGGGGAAAGTTCACCAAATACTTCAGAGAGACTCATAAGAAACTGTTGGCTAAAGTTGAGACCTGGTTAGGAAATTTGCTGAGCAGCAGGACCCAAAGCAGGAACAACGGGACAGTTACTCTTAATTGGTAGGATGTGACTAATATCTCACAAGGAACTATTTATGATCAGCTATTCACCATTTGTTAATGATTTAGGTGATGAGATAGAAAGCCACAATCTAAAGACACGAAGATGTACATTATTGTAAGTGTAAATGGAACCATCAGATTACAAAGAGATATCGAGAATCAAGTGAATACGCAGAGCTGTGGCAAAAGGATTACAATGTAGATAAGTGAAAGGTCATCCACTTTAGATCTTAAAAAGAATAGGTGAAAGTACTTTCTAAGTGGTAAAAAGCTAGGAAACAGTGGAGGTCCAAAGAAACTTGGAGTGGATGTACATACCTGTCATGACATTTAATGATATATCAAAAAGCCTTTATCTAGAAGATGAGAAACAAGGGCGTAGAAGTTATGCTGCAATTATACAAAGCTCTAAGTTAGACTGTACCTGCAATACCAGTAGCAATTTTGGGTACAACACCTTGGGAAATGTAAATTGACCTTGGAGAGGGTGCAGCATAGATTTACCAGAATAATGCTCCAACTCTCAAGTTAAACTATAAGTAGAGTAGAAATTATACAAACTTAGGTTGTGTTCTATGGTATTTAAAATATTAGGGGGTAATAGAATCAAAGTTCCCAAGATGTTAAGGGGCACAGATAGGGTTAGGAAGTCTAGGACTAGGGGCATAGTAAAAATAAATTGGGGCTAGGCTTTTCAAGAGTGAGGTTAGCAAACCTACATGCGAAGGATGATAGAAGTTTAGAACTCGCTTTGCAGATGGCAGTTGATGCTAAATCAGTTGTTTTAAATCTGAGTGGTTTTGTTGATCAAAGGTGTTAAGGATTTTGGAGGAAAGGCAGGTACTACACAGAAGTCATTCGGTTCATCACGTTTGTAGTGACTCTCCAGCAACAACCAAAGATCAGACCAGGTGACTTGCTATTTTTTAGTAATGCTAATCTTTTTAGTGCATCTCTTATTATCCTGCCCCTAATTTGCGCCGCCTCTTTCAGTGCAACCTTCATACTCATCTGGTTCCATTGTGAAAGCAGATGCAAAGTACTCATTTCATATTTTAGCCATGCCCTCCACATAAATGAAGATTTCCCTTTGGATCCTTAATTTGGTCCAACTACTTCCCCAGCTAACCATTTATGCTTGATATATTTTAGGGTTCATTTTAAACATTATGAAATGCTAATCTTTTCTTGTAACCTCTCTAACTTTTTCAATTCCCTCCTGTACTGTCCATATTATTAAATGAATCCTCCTGATATTTATCATAAGCTGCCTTTTATTAGTTTATTTTCTTTGTCATCCAGGGTGCGTTTGCTTCAGATTCTTAACCTTTTCTCTTCAAAGCAGCATGCCTAGTTTATACCTGAATTATCTTCCTGATGAGTCATACGGACTCGAAACATTAACTGTCTTCCTCTCCGCAGATGCTGTCAGACCTGCTGAGTTTTTTTCAGTTACTTTTGTTTTTGTTTCAGATTTCCAGCATCCGCAGTATTTTGCTTTTATCTTCCTTGAATGCCTTCCATGCCTTATTTCTGCTTTACCCTTTACCGTTAGCCTTTTCCAATCTACCTGTACTAGGTTCCTTCTTAAATTACTGAAATTAGCTCTTCCCCACCCCCCCATTTAAGCATTTTTACCATCTATTTTCTTTCCATAATAACGGTCTCTTTCCATAATGACGGAAAGTTGAATTATGTTGACGTGCCAATCTCTTACTATAACACTTCCCTATTTCAATTCCCGAACCAGGTCCAACACCGCTGCTTTTCCTGTTGGACTGGAGGCATATTGATCAAGGAGTACACATAAGCAATTCCTTTTCCTTCCCTAACCATCACACTTTTCTCCCCTGTCTGCATTAGGGTAATTAAAGTCTCTTAATGTTTTTGTTACATGCTTTTTGAAAATGTCTGCTAATTTGCTCAACTACTCCTTACTGTTTGGAGCTGCATAAAAATGAATTCCAAGCAATGTAACAGCTCCCCCTCTGTTCCTTTAACACAGACCAAATAGATTTAGTCCTAGAGCCATCTAATATGTTGTTTCTATTGACTACTGTTAACAACATCATTCTTAATCAATATTGCCACACCCCCATCCCATTACTTCTCTAAGATCTGTTTGGAGAATTGGGAAATCGCAGTGCCACAGTTCCTTTTGAAAAGGTAAATGGTGATTATTTTGTTGCACATAATATTGCCTAATTTCACCAGAGGTTAATCCAAGCACAGACAGAGCTCTTTGTGCTGTTATATCTCAATTTGAGTGAGCCAACCATTTTATGCATTGTCATCTTCATTTTACCCTTGGGTTGCAATTCTTACTGTCTAAAAATAATGTATTAACTGCATGGGAGATTGTAGAGAGCTGGCAACTAAGCATAAAATTCCATTCTTATCACATCCAAGGACCCTTTTCTTAAACTATAACACAATAATAGGCACTCTAAAGCAGTAGGGTGCTTTATATGATTTAAATTGATGCTGTTATTTGGGGACTTAAGGAGATAGCTGAAGAGATAGTGGAGGCGTTAGCGGTGATCTTTCAGGAATCACTTGAGTCAGGGAGGGTCCCAGAGGACAGGAAAATTGCTAATGTAACACCCCTGTTTAAGAAGGGAGTGAGTCAAAAGACGGGAAATTACAGGCCGCTTAGTAAGATTTTAAAGTCCATTATTAAGGATGAGATTTCAGAATACTTGGAAGTGCACGGAAAAATAGGGCAAAGTCAGCATGGTTTTGTCAAGGGGAGGTCATGCCTGACAAATCTGTTAGAATTCTTTGAGGAGGTAACGAGTAAGTTAGACAAAGGAGAGCCAATGGATGTTATCAACTTGGACTTCCAGAAGGCCTTTGACAAGGTGCCGCACAGGAGGCTGCTCAGTAAGGTAAGAACCCATGGTGTTAGAGGCAAGGTACTAGCATGGATAGAAGATTGGCTGTCTGGCAGGAGACAGAGAGTGGAGATAAGGGGGTCCTTCTTAGGGTGGTGGCCGGTGACTAGTGGAGTTCCGCAGGGATCAGTGTTGGGACCACAACTTTTCACTTTATACATTAATGATCTAGATGAAGGAACTGAGGGCATCCTGGCTAAGTTTGCAGATGATACAAAGATCGATGGAGGGACAGGTAGTATTGAGGAGGCTGCAGAAGGATTTGGACAGGTTAGGAAAATGGACAAAGAAGTAGCAGATGGAATACAACATGGGGAAGTGTGAGGTCCTGCACTTTGGTAGGAAGAATAGAGGCATAGACTATTTTCTAAATGGGGAGAGAATTCAGAAATCTGGAGTGCAAAGGGACTTGGGAGTCCTAGTCCAGGATTCTCTTATGGTTAACTTGCAGGTTGAGTTGGTAGTTAGGAAGGCAAATGCAATGTTGGCATTTATTTTGAGACGACTGGAATATAAAAGCAGGGATGTGCTGCTGAAGCTTTATAAGGCTCTGGTCAGACCACATTTAGAATATTGTGAGCAATTTTGGGCCCCGTATCTCGGGAAGGATGTTCTGGGCCTGGAGGGGGCCCAGAGGAGGTTCACGAGAACAATCCCAGGAATGAAAGGCTTAACATATGAGGAACGTCTGAGGAATCTGGGTCTATACTCGATGGAGTTTAGAAGGATGAGGGGGGATCTGATTGCAACTTAGAGAATACTGAAAGGCCTGGATAGAGTGGACATGGGGAAGATGTTTCCATTAGTAGGAGAGACTAGGACCCAAGGGCACAGCCTCAGAGTAAAGGGAAGACCTTTTAGAACAGAGATGAGGAGAAACTTCTTTAGCCAGAGTGGTGAATCTATGGAATTCATTGCCACAGAAGGCTGTGAAGGCCAGGTCATTGAGTATATTTAAGACTGAGATAGATAGGTTCTTGATTGGTAAGAGGTTCAAAGGTTATGGGGAGAAGGCGGGAGAATGAGGTTGAGAAACTTGTCAGCCATGATTGAATGACGGAGCAGATTCGATGGGCCGAATGGCCTAATTTCTGCCCCTATGTCTTATGGTCCAACTGTAGCCATTTATGTTGTGTGCAGCTCCTGATGCAAATAGATCAATGTAAAAATCATGCTTGGAAGTGGACTGCTACAGCTTTGGCCTTATTACAGAACTTCCTCACTTGCACACAGTGAGAATAAACTTTGTTTATTCCATGTTTGCTTAATGCACTTTATGGTGTAAATCATCAGTTTAACAATTAAACTGTTGACATTTCTGGAGTATTCATATACCTGAGCTGACTAGTATTGATCTTTGTTAAACTGTTCTTGTCTCTGAGTCAGAAGGTTAAAGTTCAAGACCTAATTTGGGCATTTGAACACAATCTAGGTTGATGCTCCAGTGTAATGAGGGAATACTGCACTTGCTGGTATGAGTGATTTGAATGATGGAATGAGTGGTTGATAAATCTGTTTATCATAAAAATAAAATAACTGATTTAATAGCATGTGTTAGGAGCTGTCTTCAAGAAGCTGAATTACTGGCATCTGAATTAAAGTAAAAACCCCCTATGATTATGGTTTGGGAAAGCATACAGTTCCATGTCAACAGTGAGTGAAATCACTTAACAATTCATACATTGGTCATACATAGGTTTCTACAAAACAAAATAAACCAAAATTTTAACGGACTGTGCAGTAAAATAAATCAGTTTTTCCAAGCATTATTAACATACAAAGTTATATTAACGTAATAAAACTAACCGCTATTATTGGTTATAAAGACTAAATTCATTTTTCATATACTTTGTGAATATTTCTCCTCACCAAGCTGGAGAATAGAACACAATTCAGACAGCTAATGTCAGTGTCAAGCACTTGTAGGCTAGGTGCTGCACGGGCAGCTGCATGGTAAAGCTCCCTCTGCTGCACCAGTGTAACATTTCCATTGCCAACATTTGCCATTCTTGTAACCTTTGAGTAATGTAGACAAAATAAGGACAGTGTTGTGCAACAGTCCCATACCTACTGACCAATAGATTGAAATTGCCCAAATTCTTGGTTTGAATGCCTGGCATTTATTTTCTATTTACTGGCCAAAGCATGACCCTCGCCATCACAAGGTGCTATTTTTCTGGTCATATGCTTCATCTTGATTTATCCTTTCTTCAGAACGAGACTGCAAGACCCTCGTCTTTTAACCTTATTCATATCAAAGGAGAATTCTGAGGGGAGGATGTTGGCGGCCTTCTTTAATACTATTACCAAAATTGAGTGATTCAAGTATGACCGAGTCACTGGCCTAGCTCATCTGTTAATAATTTTTCACTAATTGTTTTTGGTTATGTTGGTGGATTTTTTTCCTATAGTGTTGCTTTAAGGAAAATGGAAATATTTTGGTGGGCCTGGATGCAGGAGAATGTGAAACTGATGTGGGAGCACACGGCATGGATGAGCTTGTTAAGGATGTTAGGGGCAGTAAAGGAAAACTAGGCGTGGGAATTTTATTCCTGTTGAGAATAACAGAAGACAGTAAAATAAAACTCCAGACTATTATTAAAGGGAACACTTATGCCTTTTGGCTCAGCTGCCCATTTGCAACCAATTTCAAGCTGTGTATACATCTGCTGAGCAGGAGCAGGAACATATCAACACACAGCACAGCCTGGGGAAAGAAGATTGCAGGGCAGTGTAAACTAAATGTCACATGCAGGTTTTAAGGCATCAGGAATTTAAGGAGAACCAGGAACAAAGCCTTTGTGAAGAATTAAGATTGCAGTGAGAGTGTCATTTTGAACAACCATAGGGATTAAGTTTAATTTTGTGCATTTACATTTATGTTTATAATAGACATGCCATGGAATTGCTGGTGGTACTTATGTTGATGTTTGCCTATGTCTCCCTGTTCTGTTGGTTTTCTGCACTTTCCTTTCTAACTTTTTAAAATTATTCCTTTTGGTTCTGGAGAAATGAATCAGCAAGAGGTGTATGTAAACCATGTTTCTGATGGCTGGTTAGGTAAATATGTTTTGAGTTTTTCTGCTCCCTTACCATGTATCCTTGTGCATATCTCTGTTACCTCTAGGCTTGATTATTCCAATGTGCTCCTGGCTGGCCTTCCAAGTTCAGCCTATGTCCTACCTTGCACTCAATCCCTGTCCTCGCTCACCTACAGTGGCTCAATTAAGCAAAGCCTCAATTTTAAAATTATCATCCTTATTTTAACTCCTTGGTTTCACCCCTCCCTATCTCAGTCATCTCCTCAAGCTCCTAACCTCTTGGATATCTGCACTGCTCTGATTCTGGCCTCATGAGCATCCTTGATGGTAATTGTTCTACCATTAGTGGCTTTGCCTTCAACTGCCAAGGCTCTAAACTCTGAAGTACCCACTCTGCCTGTCTTGGTCTTCCCTCAATTAAGACCCCATAAAACTTGCCACTTAGGGCAAACGGTCAAACATTTGGCCAAACACCCCTATATGGCTCATTGTTGAATTTTGCTGTATAACAGCCCTGTGAAGTATCTTGAGATGTTTTATTGCATTTAAATGTGCTCTATAAATTTGTTTTTCATCCCTGCTTTTTGTCACTTCCAACAGTAGTTCTGTTTTGTAACTTCACCAGGTTGACACCTCATTTCAGGTATGCCTGGTGCAGCTCCTGGCATGCACTCCTACACTCTTCATTGAACCAGAGTTGATCCCCCTGGCTTGGTGGCAATGGTAGAGTGGGGGTTATGCCAGGCCATGAGGTTACAGATTGTGGTTGAGTACAGTTCTGCTGATGATGGCCCACAACACCTCATGGATGCCCAGTCTTGATTTGCCAGATCTGTTCGAAATCTATCCCTTTTAGCACGGTGGTAGATGGGACTTGATCTCCACAAGGATTGTGCCGTGGTCACTCCTACCGATGCTGTCATTGAAGATGTATCTCTGGCAGGCAGGTTAGTGAAGATGAGGTCAAGTATGTTGTTTCCCCTTCTTGGTTCCCTCACCACCTGCCACAGACCCAGTCTAGCAGCTATGTCCATTAGGACTTGGTGCTACAGAGCCAGTCTTGGTGATGGACGTTGAAGTTCTGCACCTAGAGTACATTCTACACCCTTGCCCCCACCTGGGCTTCCTCCAAGTGGTGTTCAACATGGAGGAGCACTGATTCATCAGTTGAGGGAGGGCGGTATGTGGTAATCAGGAGGTTTGCTTGCCCATGGTTGACCTGATGCCATCAGACTGGGCTCTGAAGTAATGTGGGGAAGTACTAGGTTATCCACTTTGGTAAGAATAGAAGAGCAGAATATTTTTAAAAGGCATGCAACTTGTAAATATCAATGCCCAGAGGGACTCGGGTGTACTCATACAAGAAACAGAGTTAGTATGCAGGCACAACAATCAATTAGAAAGGCACATAGCATGAAGGCCATTATTGCAAGGGGATTGGTGTACAAGAATAAGGAAGTCTTGCCACAATTGTATAAGGCTTTGGTGAGACTACATATGGAATACTGTGTGCACTTTTGGTTCCCATTTTTACGGAAGGACAGAACTTGCATTGGAGACAGTACAGTGAAGGTTCACAGTTCAACCCCCTCATCCCAGGAACCAATGATGAGAGGCTGAGTAAATTAGGCCTATACTCTCTGAAGTTTAGAAGAATGAGAGGTGACCTTATTGAAGGGGCTTGACAAGATTGTTATTGAGGGGGATATGGGTAGTGGATTGGAAAATGGATTTGAGGCTGAAGATTAGTCATGATTGTTGCATTGAATGGTGGAACAGGCTCAAGGGACCGTATGGTCCCTACTCCTATTTCTTATGTTTTATATCACAGTAGCCCAAACACCCTGCACCTTCCCATCCTTAAAATTTTGAACCTTTTATAATCAAAATAAATTTAGTAATTGGATGGCAAGGATTGTTGGCAAGAGACCTGGTCTCCAATCGATCCGAAGCAATGGGCAAGAGATTCAGGTCTCTACAATAGCAGCCCTAAAGGGAAAAAAGCAAGAAAGTGAAAGGATTCATTCCATAGAAGAAAGCAAACAGGATGTAGGCAACTTAAAGAAAATAAAAATTTAATTAAAAGAAAAAATAAAAAGATTGTTCCTACATTGCCACTATTGAAACAGGCATGGGAGATTGACCCTGGAGAAGCTGTAGTAGCCTGTTGCATTGGGAAGACTTGAAAGTGAAGTATACAGGGCAAGTTTACATTATAGTTCAGGCTAGCAAGGCTGGGATAAATTAGAATGATTGAAGTAAAGATGATGGATAAATATTTGAAGTAGATGAATTGTTTGAAATTGAAGAGTAGAAAAATCCAAACATACAATGAGAGAGGCCATTCAGCCCATTTTAGGATTTAACAGGGTGGATGTGCTTCTCATTTCATCTTTTAGTAGATTCAGGGTTTATGCCCCCCCCCCCCAAGTCTATTCCATTAAGTATCTTGTATATCCTTCAGATGCCCCTCTTCTAGTCTGAAATGCATAAATTTCTCCTGAATCAGAACGCAATCTAACCTGAACAATATATACTACTTTGCATCTATCTGCATTCTAAATGGGGTAGCAGTATTTGTTTTCTACAGTGGTCTGGGCAATTATTGCTGCCCAATAAATTAATTTTAAATATTTTGATGCTTTTTTGCAATATTTTGGAATCCACAGTGGATGTGGGAGTTGTATTGTTTTTTAATCCAAAGAGAATGGCAGTTTTGTTTGATTGACAGCTACTCTTCAATTTCTATTTTGGGGAATTAATTGCTTTACCAAATTCATTCTCCCTGTCATATTGATGATCAGATCATTCAGTCAAGGCTGAAGATAGCAAGTTTAGAATTGTAACAGTCCTTCCAAAAAGTGTTGTATTTCTAAGGAATGATTTTTATATACAAGTGTGCATTTTAGTAAATTGATTTCATAATTAAGAGCAGGAGTAAACTATTCAGCCCTCTGAGCCTGTTCCACCATTCATTTAGATCATAGCTGGTCTGTACCTCACTCTTTTTACCTCCTTTTTTCCATATCCCTTGACATTGCCTAAAAAAATCTCTTGATCTTAGTCTTAAAAATTTCAGTTGACATAGATTTTGTTGGATGAGTGACGAGTTCCAGATTTCAAGTACCTGTTATGTACAAAAGTGTTTTGTCATTTCATTTTGTAGCTCTAAATTTGCGGTTATGCCCTTCAGTTCTGGATTCTCTATCTTATCCTTTCTTCACTATAAATATCTCTTGGATCTCCCTCAGCCTTCTAAAAGCAAGCATGCTTAATTCATGCAGCCTCCTTAACTTAACCCTTTAAGTCCTGAATTTCTGGTGAATCTGCATTGTACCTCTCTAAGGCTTATTACATCTTTCCTATGGTTGGCTGACCTGAACTTAATGTGATGGACTAATTTTTAAACCTTCAGGAGAGACGGGCATTTTTATGCTTGAACCATCTCAGTTGCCCCTCCTTTCTTCCCTCCCTACCCACCCATCTCACCAAATGCTGTTCCTGTCCTGATTCTTTATTTTCCCCTCTATTGCTATTGCCCTCAGCAAGTGCTGCTACTAGTCTTTGCACAAGCGTTATTGTTCTCACCCCACAAAAATGTCCCCAATTGTATCCCAATCACTGCTTGCACTTTATTTCTGTACTCCACAGACAGCAGCTTCAGGCTAGCCAGCCCCCCCTCCCCCCCCCCCCCCCCCCCCCCCCCCCCCCCAAAAACACCAATGTCCCTGCTACCTATTGGCATTTTTACTGTGATTAACAGCACAGAGCCTAAGAATTCCTCATGATGTGAATTGTTTTGCTAACAGAGCAATGAATTGCAGTAGAAGCTCTTCCTATAATGCCCACACTTGGTATACTAATTTGGAAATTTGGGATTCTGATTTAAGCCGATTTGAAAATAACTTTGAAATGTAGTTTATTTGGTAGTTACTTCCAGAATGTTGGTTTTTGGGAATGGCGGGGAGTGGAGAGTTGTTTGGGAGGGTTCCTTGTTTGTATTTGATAGCTTTTCCTACTCTGCCAGTCTAGGGACATTTGAATACTTGAAGTCAGCAGCAGAGTTAATTATGCTGACTATTTAAGTGAATCAGCTATCATGTTTTGGTGCCAAATTTACATAGGAGTAATGTGCATTCTTCATTTTAATCAACTTGAGGTCGAAGCACTGTCTAATTTGATTGGTTATGGAGAAACAGGTGGTTTTGTGTTTGGAAGTCGCATATAAATATTACCATGTTGTTGAGTAGGCTGTGCTGCAACTTGTCATCAGTGATGTGCAGCTTTGTACCTGTTCATTTTCTTAACCCCTTGTCACATCTCACTGTTGGATCAGGAAGAAGCTTGCAGTTTTTCAAAATAGGTTTTTTTCATTATTTTGCATGCAATTGTATTTTCAAACTAGCCAGTTTCTGTTTTCTAGGAACCGGGGCATCAGCAATGTTTGCTGCTAGCTTCCAGAGTGAATATCAAAAAGTATTTTCCGTGTTAGGCAACTCATAATTCAAAAATTTTTTTTTGTTTCACTTAATACTGCTGTCCTTTTTTTATGGCTTAACTGAAAACTAGGATCTTGGGCATAGTATGTTTGCTCACTAGGTAGCCTCATTATAGGTTAGGAAGAAATAACACATTAAAGGGCTGAAGTATAAAATTAAAATTTAACATTCAACCATACAATAAATCAGTTGCACTTGCAGTTGGTTTATTGTGTGCCTGACACTACTGACTTGCACAGAATGCTATCTGCATTGAAGAAAAAAATGTGTCCACTCTTGCAACGGTATTTTACTTTTACTCTAGTAACAATTATGAGCAAACGTTTGGAATCTGTAGATTAATCAAGGATTGTCAGGATGGATTTTTAGAGGCAAGTTGTGTTTGACAGTTGAAGTTTTAAAGGCAGCATACATTTGAATAGGTACAAGGAACATGGTGATGTTGTGCATATTGGTTTTTGGAAGACTTTTGATTAGGGGCCTCACAGGAGGCTAGTTGGAGGAAATGTAACACGTTGCTTGGATCGGAGGAAGGTTGGAAATGATGTTTCTTGGGTGTATATTTGGTCCTGAATTTGCTGATGACACACAGATAGGGAGTCAACAAATATCAAGGAGGACTGTAAAAGCCTCAGGAAGTCAGATTAGCAGAATAGGCAGATGCAATTTGATTTCATAGTTTGAAGTAATGCATTTTGGCAGGAAAAGTAAAGAACGGCAGTTTATACAGATCAGTGTGCACAATCGAGACCCCCTGAGGGTTTAATAGCTTTCCCCGCAAGTTTGAGTGCAAGTAGAATTAGCCATTAAAATAAAGGTCAGTAGAATTTTGGGTTTTTTAAATAGGGGGCATAGAGTTAAATAGTGTGACCAATTCGTACAGAGCATTGGTTAGGCTACTATTTGGATACTGTGCCAGTATTAGGTGTCATGTTAGAAAAGAACTTGGAAGTTGCTAAATCAGAAATGGGCACAATTCATCCAGTTAACCTTTTACCATGGTATGATGCAAAGGACATTAAAACTATAGCGAGTATAGCAAATCCTATTTGAGGTGAAACATAACATGGTGGGGTTATTTCTACTGAAGCAGAGAAGGCAGTAGAGGATTTTAAATTTATGAAGGGCTTTGATAGTATTTATTTCCTCTGATTTGGAAATTAGCGACATAGGGATCAATTTGGTGTCCTCTTAGTAAAGCTAGGATAAATTAGAATGATTGAAGTAAAGATGGTGGATAAATATTTGAAACAGATGAACTTAAAAATTTCAAGGAGAGCAAAGTCCAGTGGGATTAATTTTGAGTTGCTTTATCAAAGAGCTCCTACAGGCAATGAGCTGAACATCCTCTTTCTAGTCTATAATATAAATTTGGTGGCTCAACTTCTGCCAAAAGATTGGAATTATATGCAAAATTAAATTGAGCAATCAGTGCATAACACAGCACTTAAACATGACACCATTGTCTGCAGCATTTGCCTTCGATTCTCAGACCTTTTGTAGGTTGCATTTAAACTTTATCTGATAGCTTGTGGTTTATGTTTGAATCATAAAATAATACAGCAGAGAAGGAGGCAACGCAGCACGAGGTGTGTCTGGAAGAACAATCCAACAAGTGCCACTTCCCCATAGCCCTACAGTTTTTCTTGAAGTGTTGATCCAGTTCCCTTTTGAAAGTTACTGTTGAATCTGCTTCCACCACCACTTCAGGCAGTGCACTGTAGCATACCTGATGGCCATAATGTCTGGGACTCAATCCTGTAAATTCAACAGCATTTTAAACATTCCCGAGTGGTTTTGATATCGAAAGCCTACGTGAACTGGGAAATTGTGAAAAGCAGTTTCAGTTCTCTAAGGGTAGTGAAAAGGACTAATGATGAGCAGTTTATTCAAGAGTGGACTATTGACGTATTAAAATTAAGTATTCAAGTCCACAAAAAGCAGAACAGATCCACGCGAGCCAATTACCACCCAATCAATTTACACTTGGTCATCAGCAAAGTGATGGGGTTGTCAACAGTGCTATCAAGTGGCACTTGCTCAGCAATAACATGCTCACTGACACTCAGTTTGAGTTCCTCCAGGGCCACTCGGCTCCTGACCTTGTTTTAGCCTTGGTCCAAACATGTACAAAAGAGCTGAACTTAGTGGGGTGAGTGTGACTGCCCTTGACATCTAGGCAGCATTTGACCAAGTGTGGCATCAGAGCCCTAGTAGAGTTGATGGGAATCAGTAAAACTCTCCACTGATTTAAGTCATACCTAGCAAAGAGAAAGATGGTTGTGTTTGTTGGAGGTCAATCATCTCTATCCCAGGACATCACTGTTGGAGTTCCTCCAGGGTCGTGTCTTATGCCCAGCCATGCTCAGCTGCTTTATCAATAACCTTAAGGTCAGAAGCGGGAATGTTCATTGCTGATTGCACAATGTTCGATGCCACTCTCGACTCCTCAGAAACTGAAGCAGTCCGTGTCCATGTGCAGCCAGAGCTGGAAAACACTCAGGCTTGGCTGACGAGTGGCAAACAACATTTGCACCACACAAATGCCAGGCAATGACCATCTTCAACAAGAGAGAATCTGTAACCATTTCCCCTTGACATTCAATAGCGTTATCATGGCTGAATCCCACAGTATCAACATCTTTGGGGGTTGCCGTTGCCCAGAAACTGAATTGGACCAGCCATGTAAATTCCATAGCTACAAGAGCAGGTCAGAGGCTGGTAATTCTGCAGTAAGTAACTTACTTCCTGACTCCCCAAAGCCTGTCCATCATCTACAGGGTACAAGTCAGGAGTGTGATGGAATATTCTTCATTTGCCTGGATGAGTGCTTCTCCAATAACGCTCAAGCTTGACACCACCAGGGCAAATTTAGCCACTTGATTGGCGGCACCCTGTCCAATACCTTAAATATTCACACTCTCCACCAACACAGTGCAGTGGTAACAATGTGTATCACGTGTGAGATACACTGCAGCAACTCACCAAGGCTCCTTAGGCATCTTCCAAACCCATGCCCTCTACCAAATAGAAGGACAAGGGCAGCAGGTGTATGGAAAAACAACCATCTGTGAGTTCCTCTCCATGCCACAGACCATCCTGACTTGGAACTGTATCCACTGTTCCTTCACTGTCGCTGAGTCAAAATCCTGGAACTCCCTCCCTAACAATAATGTGGGTGTACCTACATCACATGGACTGCAGCAGTTAAAGAAGGCGGCTCACAATCACCTCCTTGAGGGCAGTTAGGGATGGGAAATAAATTCTGGCCTAGCCAGTGACACCCACATCCTGTGAAAGAATGATTTTCTTCTTAAAAACACATTTTAGTTTCCTTTTTAGGAAAGAAAAGGGGCAGCTTTGATGTTTGAAGTGAGAAAGGTAATACAGGAAGTAACACAAAATTAATGGAAAGAAATTGGAATGTGAAAGGTTGAGGGATTATGCACTGATTTTTAAAAAAAACTGACGGAAAAATATTAAGTGTTAACGGTCAAATAATTATTCCAAAATTAATACATATTGTCTAAACTGATTGTAAGAGTTGTAAAACTTAGTGCTTTGCTGAAAATGTAGCCCTTACTAACGTGAAAAGGTGCTTACTATGTCATCTTTGATACCTTTTGCAAAAGTAGTTCCAGACCAAATATCTAGGAATGAGAGGAAAGGATCACTCCTGTATTAAGATCAAATACCTCACCTTTTTGATCGTGAATTCTGAACTTTTCAAAATTGGTTATTGTCGGATCTCTTCGCATACCTTATGCTAACTTTACCAAGTACACTTCGTTGCATTCTCGTTGTTTAAAATAATCTTGATTTCTCCTTAGCAGACTGGAATTGATTTTGAAATCAATGCTCTGAACTCTTGTAAAATGTGTTGGGAACTTGAAATTGCCCTTAAATAAAACAATATCACTTCAATTCCTTTTATGTATTGGGAAAGAAGAGAAACAACAGCTGGCCTCATAAAATTGTGCATTGATTTTGGTTTTTTGGTAGGGCCCAGCAAAAAATACCATCTCTTTCAAAAAAAAAAAGACAATAATAACTTCCAAACATTGTTTTTTTACCTCTGTAATAGCAATTCATCGAATTGTTAGTTTCCCATAAATAATTTCCAAATTAATGATGTATTGAATTCCGAAACTTAGTTATTTACTTGATTGAATTCTGAATGTAATTTCTCTTTGTCCAGCTTTTAGCTTGGACGCTGAGCAACCAGACTATGATATGGACTCAGATGATGAAGTATTTGTGAATAAACTAAGAAAGAAGATGGACATCACTCCTTTACAATTTGAGGAGATGATTGATCGTCTCGAAAAAGGCAGTGGCCAGCAGGTATGAAAAATAATTACTTGCTATGGCTGCATTTATTGTGTCTTTAAGTTAGCATTGTACATCTTTTATGTAGATCAAATATGATGTTCCTTTGGGGGGCTGAAGAGGGGGGATGGTTGATCTTGACACATGTCTTTATAATTTTGTCCAGCAAGACATGGGGTGTCAGCAATTGCACAATGTTTGCTGTATGACCTGCTGTCTAGCAAAACATAGAGGGGTTGATGGGTATATGAATGTGTGTATGTTTTAGAATAAAGGTGCATAAAGTGCAGTGTGTAAATTCAGCCACTATTTTAACAGGAATTTTGATTTGTTTTGTTAGCTGGTAACTCTACAGGAGGCAAAGTTGCTGTTGAAGGAAGATGATGACCTCATCTGGGAAGTGTATGAGTATTGGATACGAAAAAGGAAAAACTGTAGAGGTTGTTCACTTATCCCAACTGTAAAACAGGAAAAGCGGGATGGCTCCAGTACCAACGATCCTTATGTTGCCTTCAGGAGAAGAACTGAAAAGATGCAGACCAGAAAGGTTTGTTTGATACCATGCATATATGCCAGTTAGAATCTGTGCCATCAATCTGGCACCTAGTAATCACTTTAGAAAATTCTGTAGTTTTTAAAGATCCATTTATCTTATCTTTGATCTGAAATGTTGTTGTGGGAAATATATTGATAAGCTGAAGTTTCAGCTATGAGCATATGAAACAATGTAAGCACAGTTGCATGAGATATAGCAAAATTCCTTTTAATAAATGGTGTAATAAGTTTTTAGGTTTCAAAATTCTTGGTGCATAAATTAATATTAATAGCTGTCGTTTTATTTTTAAAATTATTTATTTATACATGTTAATGAAATGCACTTACTTTAATAAAAGTAGAGCAAAAAAAACTCATTTTATTGCACCACTATTACAGTATTTGTAATTTGGAGCTTAAGCTTAAAAGCATCAGTTATCTTTTATACAATATATTGATTTAAAACATAATACTAAATGAGTTGTAGAAGAAAATCAAAGCTCAAAGTTCTCGATCGTAGAATTGTTACAGTGCAGAAGGAGGCCATTCAGCCTGGTGCCTCTGCACCAGCTCTCTGTAAGAGCAATTTGCTTTGTGCCATTCTCGCCACTTCTCCCTGTAACCCTGCACATTCTTCCTTTTCAGATGGCAGTCTAATTCCCTTTTTTAAAAATTTTTAAAAATAGTCTATGATCCCAATTATGATTCAGCATGGCTACATATTGATGTTTTCTTAAGCAGAGGCACGTGCATAGTATGCATTTTACGTTGATGCAAAATTATTTACATTTGAATTGATCAGTAGATCAATCTGTACAATCATTTGAAATCTCTGATTCGAATTTGTCAAATGCGACCTCACCACTTTCTTGGCACTGGCTTTGGTAGAACTGTAAATGGCATAATGTAAATGTTAACTTTTAACTAATAACTTACAGCTTTTGAGTTTGATAAACTTTTGGACTCCCAAGAATATCAAATGATATGGGGATCAGAAAGGAAAGTGAAATGAGGTAGAATATCAGCCATGATCGTATTGAATAGAAGATCAGGATCAAAAGCCATATGATTGGCTGCTCCTATTTCTTGTGTTTAAAATGTTAGTCATTTAATAAATATAATCAGCATTTTGGTGCTATTGTGTCAAACTCTCTGCTTGCACATACACGTAGAAAGCAATGCAAAGCTAGGGAGAATGACTGCAAGGCCCATATCTTTTGGGGGCTCTCCAGTGATTTTCCACCTTTTAAAGAAAAGCCTTGGAATGTACAAGGAAATGGTGAGTGCTGAATTCTAGAACTAGAGGAATTGCCTGCAAACTAGAGCTAGGTGGTTTATTTCTGTTAAAATAGTAATTAGCTAGCTTTGGTGGCTTTGAAGCCTAGGGTGCTGCAGCTAGCTTTTCCTTTAAATTTTCATGAGCATTTTTATATCTTTATAAATTCTACATTGTCTTGCTATTGGATACCTCTTGGCATGAAAAGACCCTCTGTGGTAAAGAGGGAAAATGCCTGTGGAACTGAGATCTGGTAATGGGATGCATGGAGGAATGCATTTTGGATTGAAGGAATTGGCTTTAAATCTCCTAATGTTCTGGTCTTTGAGAAAATGGTCATAGGGTTATAAGTAATTTTTTACGTATTGTTAACTGGGGAGGAAGCTTTTTTAATATAATGTATTCTATAGGTTTGGTGGCCCACCTTTCCATGACACACTCTGATCTCTTCATTTGACCACAAGAAGTGCAAGAACAGCCAATATCAACACCTAATGACTTTTTTCCCTCCTATTTTGAGAATTATTAAAGTATTGCAACTTGAGTTGCTTTTCATTTTCCTTAGTTACATGATTTCTTCAAGCAAAACTTGGATATGTAGATGCATGCACAACTGAAGTAGAGATGTATTTATATGGGCAAATTAGTCAAAGTTTGTAAAACCCCAACCAATAACTGTTAAGTGGATTGATGGTATATTAGTCAATATTTATGTTTCGCCACAAATGTTTCCTAACAGTTATCTCGTATCGCTATATGTAATGTGATTCTGTTTCTCGTTCACAAGTTGACACAGATGACTATAATTGAATATTTTTAAGGCCGAGTTGGATGAATTCTTGACTTGCAGGGGGGTGGAAGGATATGGGGGTAGACGGGAAAGCAGATGCCACAATCAGGTCAGCCATGATCTTATCAAGTGGTGGAGCAGGCTTGAGGGGCCAAATGGCCGCCTCCTAATTCATATGTTCATATAGTTAATGTTATTTTTGTTCTTGTCTCTAATGAAGCAATGAGCTAAATGGCTATTTCATTTCCTACAGAATCGAAAAAATGATGAAGCTTCATATGAAAAGATGCTGAAGTTGCGAAGAGATCTCAGTCGAGCTGTAACCATCTTGGAGATGATAAAACGCAGAGAGAAAAGCAAAAGAGAGCTGCTGCATCTAACATTGGAAATTGTAGAGAAAAGGTATATACATAGTGTTCTATATCGTATTCTTTTATACATTAATTTCTTAGAAATGGCATAATGTGAAGATCTTTCAAACTAGCTTGCATATTGCTGGTTAAATTGATGAGATGAAGGTATTTGACTAATCCGCCTTAAATTTATTTGTGCAAGTTTTTTAATGTAGCTTAAATCTATAAGATGTACATGGTAATTTACAGAGGGAGAATTCAAATGCAAAGGGTTTTTTCCTGTTTTGGTAGTATACTGAAAATGTTGGAATGCTTCTGTCATATCACTCGCCCTCAGTTACATTTCTGTTTTTGCTATTAACACAAGTTTCTATAACTGATCTCTCCTGGTACTGCTCACAAAAAAAATTTAATTTTGGTTGGACATCCTGTAAAATGATGTGCTAGCCATCTACCTTCTTGCTTTCTGTCCTTCTCTTTTGCAACTAATCTCAGTTTCTGTATCTATCCTCTTTTTTTTCTCTCTCCTTCCCTCCATCTTCCTCTACCACTTTCTTTACGCTTCTAACTCTTTCTCCTACCTCCATGTAAAGTTGAATCTACATATCCTAAGTAAAAGGAAGTAAGAACCTCTGGGATGGAGTTGGTTGTCTGGCTTCAGAGCAGCATAATGGGAATTGTAACCGCATGGCCAGTTGCATCCACCTAACCATCATGACCATAGACCAATTGCAAAATGCTGATCAGAGATGAAATTGAGGGTTGGCCTCATTTGCAACTGTTAATGTGTTTTGCTGACTATATTCATTTGTGTTCTATCTCACTGGACATCCATTCCAATTATCTGTTCATATAAAATTTCAGCATTATTATAAACATAATTCTGATACTTTGTTAAAGTGCCACATCTATATTCTCAACAAGTGAACAGGGTAACCTGTTAAGAATAATATATGGAGCAATCTAAAAGTTAATTTCTGGGTGAATGGTAAAAGGGGTATGTAGAATTTATAATGCTTTAAAGCATTTTCTGCCTTGCTGTCTTTTGTAACTTTTTTTTTCCATGTCTTCACTCCCAGAAAAGGTTTGAAGTTTACTTGCCTCTTGCTGACAAAGTTGCCTTTTATTAGTTCAGTTTATCTAGGTGGACACAATGCAAATTAATTGATACAAATTTGTTATAACACTGATGTTATGCTTTACATTGTTTTGTATCCTCGACCACAATAAGTACTTGACTACTGTGATCTGTAAGAGTAATTTGACTGAAATTATGTTCTTTACCGTCTTAGGCACAGTCTGGGTGACTTCAGTGGCGAGATTTTATCTGAGGTCATGGCACAGCGGCAGCATGTGAAACCTACCTACACTGTGCCCATCATTCCAATATCTAATAGCAATCAGTTTAAACATCAAGAGTTTATGGAGTTTAAAGAATTTAAAGTTAATAAGGTGAGAACTTAATCACTTAACCTAACAAATATAATGTTTAGTAGTACAGGTCAGGGTAACATTCTTTGAAAAAGGCAAGTAGTGCACTTAAGATCCTCTCCATTGGATTCTATTGCCATCTGTTAATGTAGTCTAGTTCAGAACAGTGATAAAAATTTTATGTTGTGATGTGGCTAAATCTAGCATTGAAAATTAATAGATTTAAGAGCAAAGTAGTTTGCAATCAATCAGTTGGTTTTCGGTCTGTTTACTAACTTAGCAGAGATGCAAGATTTCTTTTTAAAAAAATTTGAATCACTGCAGGCACGAAGGGCAAAATGGCCAAATTCCGGCTCCTATTTCTTGTGTTCACTGATTATTTGTTTATTTCATTTGCAAGTTATTTAGCATGTCTGTACATATATACATACATTTGAAGAATAATTCAAAATGTCTTTGGTACATTTACATGGCTGAGTAAATACTGTTAATAACAATCATCTTACAGTCGCAATTGCAATGTTGTTTATCAATCTTTCTTCTAATGCTAATTTTGTAGCAAGAGAATGTGGAGATTATACGACCCAAGAGAAAGTATGAGAAGAAAAAACACAAAGTCTTACAACCAACTGCTGCTGCACCTCAGCAAACAAGCCCTGCTGCACTGCCAGTCTTTAATGCGAAGGACATTAACCAGTATGACTTTCCCAGCTCTGATGAAGAGCCTTTCTCACAGGTCTGTATCATGCTTAATGAAATTAATCAGAGGGCAATTTCAGTACCTAGTTCAGTGACAAACTAAATATCTCAATGTAAGTGACACGCATATGTAACTCAATACCCATTTTAACGTTGTACATTTTGTCCTTATTTTTACAAGTTCTTGTGTCTAAACTTATAAAGGTTACTGTCCTAAGAAAAATTAGACTATAATTGAATCTTCCCACCAGTGGTGGTATGGCAGTCCACCCATTGGTGGGAAGGTAATTATTAATTGTCAAGTTTACATAGCCAGTATCCAGTATAAATCTGGATACAAATTGAATGGAGACTAAGGATTTTAAAAATATTATCAATCTCTGGTGAAGGAACAGAGATCACATTCAGTCTATAGTTTAAGCAGGTCTGAATCAGAAGGGTTGCAACGTGGAGCTGTTAGTATGTGGAGGGGTGAAAGAAAGTTTCAGTGTCGGGTGGATGATGGCTTGATCATGGACTATAGGGGAAGGTAGATGAGAGTTGCAAGGAGTACGTGGCAAGAAGGAAAGTAGAATACAAATTGGGGTTAGAGGGCAGTGTAGAAGTTCAGGTCAAGGTTAGAGGCTGGGAAAGTGTAGAACAGTGTTAGTCTCGGGAGGTGAAGGGTAGAGTTAGAGGCTGAGAAGGAAAGTAAAGCTTAGTTAGAGAGATGGTCAAAAGGGTTTAATTATGGGCACGTTGAAGAAAGAGGATGCATCATAGTAAGGCAGCGCAGAGTCTGAGGTCCTGGAGGTGTGGGGCAGGGAAAAGGATTGATGTTAGAATGGAGCTGAAGCTAAGAAGAAAATGACTTGTATCGTAAACTTGCATTACTAAAGCTGGGCGTAGTGGCAATTGAGATGGGGTAGAGAAAAGAGTGGGGAAGGATAGAGGACAAAGGAGATGGGGCTAAGGGAAGAGGAAGGGTAGAAGTCAGAAAATGTGGGGAGGGCAGAAAATCTGTACATGAGGGGGGAGACAAAAAGGCTTCTGAAAGTATTGATAAATCTACGACAACTTCAATATGATAAAATATTGAGCATTGTGGGAGATTGGGGAGGTCAAGAAGAATATTGGTCAGTGGCAAACCACAGTTCTCGAGTGTCAGATGGCAACAGTGGGATATATTCACAGGCAAGCCAGGGCTGCATGTGAAACTGAGGCAGTTAAAACTATACTATTTCATAGCCTGGGCTTATTAGTCCAAAGCATATCTGTGGGGCACAATAGGAGGCACCTGAAAATGGTGTATTAAGTAGTTAAGAGCTGACCAGAGGCAGTCTTGACAAAGGGCCTCAGTAAACCATCACAACTTTGCAGGGAAGTAGATGGTCACACTCTTGGTGAACCTTTGAAAAGAAATTTCAACCTTACACTGTCTTTCTTTTGCTGAAGGTCCATTCTGCATCCTCAGAAGCAGAGGAAGAGAATGATCCAGATGGTCCTTTTGCTTTTCGAAGGAAAGCAGGATGTCAGTACTATTCTGTAAGTGCCAAAAAATTAGATGCTTTCAAAGGTAGATCTTTGTTTAAAGGTAATTCCATGTTGTCTTAGTTTGAATCATAATCATGTCACATATTTGTGGTTATGTTTGCAATTACAACATGTAGTTTAAACTTCCTTTAACTTTCTGTTGGCATTTTGTGGCCTGTTTAATCTTTAAATTGCTTCAGTACCATAGTACGTTATTTTTCATTTATTCCAGAGAGCAGTTAGTAGTACTATTCTACTGATTCTAGGCTGGATTGTTGAACAAATCCAATTGGGCATGCAGCAAGTTTTGTATACACTCCTCTCCAAAAATTGGTTTCAATTGTGCTGATGCTAACTTACCACAATCAAGCAATCTTTATTACATTTGGGTTATTGTGGTGTAGATTTGTCCAGATGTGGGCATTGCAAAGCTCATCTTTATTGCATATTCTCCTATATAGCTGAGCACAACGTAAAATGTGATGCACAGGAAACAAGTAGAAATAACAAAGCGATTAAATTTCTATCATTTGGTATTTTGTCTGTTCTTTGTGCTTTAATTGCTGTCGAAAGTGAAAGTAACCTGATCTAATGTGATCTGGTATGTCTGTTGGGAACAGGTAAACCAGGCAAATTGGTTAACACAGATCAGATAGCCTTATGTGATCCGCTTTGTACATTAGTCTTTCAAATGCTAACAAATCTTCTTTTAAATAGTTTAATAAAATTTACTTGATCTTAAGTATTTGTTCAGCTAATTTTCCCGACGTCTGCCAAGCTTTACACATTTAAGTTGCCTAGATTCCCTAGATTCGGGGAAGGCTCCTTTGGATTGCAAAATAGCAAATGTAACTCCTTTATTCAAAGAAGGAGGGAGATGGAAAGCAAGGAACTACAGGTCAGTTATCTTAACACCTGTCAGGGAAAACTTTAGAGGACATTATTAAAGCAATTATGGCAGGGCACTTAGATAAATTCAGGGTAATCAGGCAGAGTCAACATGTGCCGTGGATAAAGGAAAACTGGTGGATGTACGGTACTTGGATTTCCAGAAGGCATTTGATAAGGTTATTGTGGAAAATAAACTCATGGTGTAGGGGGTGACATATTCGCATGGATAGAAGATTGGCTAGCTAACAGGAAACAGCGGGTAGGCATAAATGGGTAATTTTCTGGTTAGCAAGATGTAACGAGTGGTGTGCCACAGGGATCAGTGCTGGGGCCTCAACTTTTTATAATTTCTATAAATGACTTGGATAAGGGGCCGAAGTTATAGTTGCTAAATTTGAGAATTATACAAAGATAAGTAGGAAAGTAAGTGAAGACGGCATAAGGTGGCTACAAAGGGTTATAGGCTGAGTGGGCAAATATCTGGCAAATGGAGTGGAGCATAATGTGGGCAAATATGAAATCATTCATTTTGGCAGGAAGAATAAAAATGGTGCATATTATCTAAATGGTGAGAGATTGCAGAGCTCTGCAATGTAGAGGGATGTTGATGTCCTAGTGCATGAATCACAAAAGGTTGTTATGCAGGTGCAGCAAGTAATTAGGAAAGCTCATAGAATGTTATTGTTTATAGCGGGAATTGAATTAGAGTAGGGAGGTTATGCTTCAGTTATAAAGGCATTGGTGAGACTGGAGTACTGTGTACAGTGATAGTCTCCTTATTTAAGGAAGGATGTAAATGCTTTGGAAGCAGTTCAGAGTAGGTTTACTAAATCAAAACCTTGGATGGTAGGGTTGTTTTTATGAGGAAAGATTGGACCAGCAGGTTTGTAACTGCTGGAGTTTAGAAGAGTAAGAGGTGACTTGATTGAAACATAAGATTCTGAGGGACCTTGACAACTTGGATGTGGAAAGGATGTTTCCTCTTGTAGGATAATTAGGGATCACCCATTTCAGACAGAAATGAGGAGAATTTTTTCTCTTGGGGTATTGAGTCTGGAACTTCCTCAAAAGGTGGTGGAAGCAGAGTCTTTGAATATTTTGAGGCAGAGCTAGATAGATTCTTGATGATCAAGGGGGCGAAAGGCTATTGGGGGCAGGTGGGAATGTGGAATTGAGATTACAATCAGATCAGCCCTGATCTTATTGAATGTCAGTGCAGGCTTGAGGGGCCAAGTGGCCGTCTACTTATTCATTTGCATATTCAGTCTTCAATAGACTGAGCCTGTTAGGGAAATCTGTACCATATTTCTGTATGAGTTGTGGGCTTTGGAAGTTTTTTAATCTGAAGGTAATGCAGATTAAAATTTTATGTTAAACAATGATACAGAAGGAAGCACTTGCATTTATGTAGTGTGTTGCAAGTCCTCAGGATGTCCCAAAGTTGGCTTCACAGCCAGCAGACTTTTGAGGTGTAGTAAGTGTTATATAAGCAGACGTGGCAACCAGTCAAGCAACAAATTAATAAATGACCAATCAATCTGTTTTACTGATACTGGTGGCAGAATAAATGTTAGCCACAAAACCAGATGCATCCACGCTGTATTTTGAAATGTGCCAGAGGATCTTTTACGTGCAGCTGAACAGACAGAGTCTCAGTTAGTTTACAGCCTAAAGGACCGTGAGGTTCATAATGCTGTTACCTTAGATTGTGTTTGAGTAATGCCATAATACTTCATTCAACCTGCAATCTGACTCATGGGAGTGCTGCCACTGAACTTTTGCAGGCATTAGGCTTCAACTGTGTTTTCCTTTTAAGCTTCGTCCTCCTCAACCGCACGCGCACCCCCCCCCCCCCCAACGTTTTTTAAAATGTTGAATTGTCACTTTCACAAAATTGAAGATTCCTTCACATTTGGACAATGATTGTGAATTGCTCATTTTCTATGGAAAGCTGTATTCCATGTAAACCTATAAAGAGAGGAGAATCTGCCGAAGTGTTACATCCAGTGCAGGTTTCGAACCTGGGTTCAAATTCCATCACGGTAGATGATCGAATTTGAATTCAATAAAAAAAAATCTGGAATTAAATTCTAATGATGACCATGAACTTATTGTCATAAAAGCCGATCTGTCCTTTCAGGAAAGGAAATCTGCTGTCCATATCTAGTCTGGTCAACATGTGGCTCCAGACCCAGGGCAACGTGGCTGACTCTTAACTGCCCTCTGAAATGGCCTAGCAAGCCACTCAGTTGTATCGAACAGCTACCAGTGGTTCAAGAAGGCAGCTCACCATCACCTTCTCGTGGGCAATAAATGCTGGCCTAGCCAATGACACCTGCATCCCGTAAATGAATTTAAAAAAGCTTTTCCCATCACCCATACGTCTTGTACAAATTTTTATGTGCTTAACTAACATTGCAATTCATAAAATGGCTATAAACTACAATTGAACAAGTAAGGAGCATACCAATCATTAAGCAGGATGAAAATAACCAATTGTGAATTTTGAAATCAATTCAAAGATGGGCAGGTAGCGCAAAAGCAATCCAATCATATTGTGATTATTTTAGGCAACCAACCTAGGTTCCCTGTTGACCTCAGGACTCTGCTTGTAGCAGTATTTACCAAGGACTGCTTATGTATGTTTGAGAAAGCTGCAAGAGGATTGCCAAAGCAATCGCACTGTTCCTTCAAAAGATTAATTGAAAAAGAAAAGTTTCACTGCTGCATTTACAGATAATACAGAAGTCTGCTTTCAAATTTATAGCACTATGGGGAAAGAGCAGGCATGTGGCACAGACATAATTAATTGAACAGCCTCCTTTTGTGCTGTACAATTCTATGAAAAGGCTCAGCTAGTTGTAGGCCAAAACTCCCAGTGTACACAATTTTCTACAGCACAATGTTGTTAAAACAAGAGTGATGGATGTCAAAAGAAGCCAGAATTTGTTGTTTTTAATCCTCACCATCCTGCACACATGTTAATCAAATGGAAATTTTCTGCAAATGAAAATATTAAACAACAATGTTTAGGAGTAGTGAGTTTGTTTCCTTTGTTATAGGACATCAAATCAGGGCTAAGTATGATTTTTTTTTCTTAAAAAGCTCTGAAAGAAATGTCTTTATCCTGGTTGACCTTCCACAACTGCAGTCACGCACAGGCATGTGAAAACAAACAAACCAGTGGGTAGTAAGTTGAGTGCAGCGACTCTTTAGCATATATTCATATTTTGTAACGCATTCTAAGTGGTTGTATTTCTTTGCAGCTGACTTACATTTTGAGATCAGCAATTATGTTCAAGCATTGGGAGGGCTATGCCATTAATGAGATTTTGGACATTTTACTCTATCAATGCATTATATAAATGCAAGCTGTTATTTGGAAGGAAGTTTGGAATAAAAGCCCCCTGAACTTGAAATAGATTTAAACATCAATCCCTTTCCATCCTCTCTTGTGTGATTGGAAGATTTATTATTGTATTTTGAAATATATTCACACAGACCAAAGCATGGTATAGGGTATTGAAATAGAAAACTTCTAATATTTTTACATGAGCTATATAAATTACTTGTGTATTATAAATGGTTAAAGCAAGCTCTGTATTCATTGTAAATGCAATTCTAACTTGAATAATCAGTTGAAAGGAGGAATTATATATAATTATTTTTTGGTTCACTTGGGTGAGTTAAGTAAATTTTTGTTCTTTCTTTCAGCCTCGCTTGGACCAAACGGGGAACTGGCCATGGTGTAGCCCAGAAGAGGGAGGGTTAGGAGATATTCGCTACAGATACTGCCTCACCACACTGACTGTCCCCAGGAGGTGTATTGGTTTTGCACGAAGGCGTGTTGGACGAGGTGGAAGGTCAGTAAAGCTAGTTGATTATTTTAAACTGCTGAGGAACTTCCAGTTACAAAAATCTTAAATGTGCTTTACAGAAAGATGCTCTTTCTAAAGGTTTTATGCTGAAATCTATTACTATTTAAAACTCTGTTGAGATCTTAATATGCTGTAGATAAGTGATAAATAATAAAATGATCTGATTTCCGGTAACCATCGGACTCTATGTTCAGTTGTTTTTCAGTGCAGCTTTTGTCACTATCACAATGCGTTGAGATAACAAAATAGATAAATTAACTATTGGTTGTAGGGGAATAATGAAAGTGAGAGAGTCTTGGCTTTTGCACATACAACATCATGATATGTAACTTGTAGGAGAGTGGACTGTCATGTGCAGCAGTTAATACTGTGATTTGATTTGACCATTTTATCAGTAGTAGAGAACATTGCAATGTCATTAACAGTATTTTCTAATGGAGAGTAAAGTCCAGCACCTGTAACATTTATTAGTCTTAAGTCAGATTCATTGGCAGGGCATGTCATTAGCAAAGCAATTCTATTTAAACAAATGAAGAAAGAGACAGTTATTTCTAAATTCAACATTATTAAAGTAGAACTGAGTAATTTTGCATTGATTCCTAAATATTAAGATAATTTTATATCTGTGGTATAATTTTATTGCTTTAACAACTTACTTTTCTTCATTTTAAGAAACTATGTCAGTGGTGTTTGTATAAGTATTTGCTCACTTTTGGTAGAATCCATGTAATGAATCATGTACTGAATTCAGATTCACTACCAATACCTGAAGTTCACAGATTCTCTCATTTCCTCTTCTGTAGAATTTTGTTGGACCGAGCGCACACGGAAAATGATGATGTTCTTCATCAGTTGGATCCTGAGATGCTCTCTTCCCCACCCCATTCTCCATTTAATGAATTTGCCAATACCTCACGAATAAATACCTCGGATCGCCCCTCTAGAGACCTCACTCAGATTCTTGCAAACATTAAGGCATGTCGGTGGCGACATTTCAGACCCCGATCACCAACTCTTCAGGACAATGATGGTGATGAACTCTTCTCCCGAAAGCTGTATCGGGGTGTAAATCGAATCGTTACAGCACAACCTGGGACCCAGCCATGTAGTACCTCTGTCTCCAGCAAAAGCAGTGGCACTGGTTCAACACAGAATAGTGGTATGTGCTGTGATTACTCAAACAGTAATTTAGGCAATAAAAATGTGACTGCATTGCAATTCAGGCATGTAATATTTCATCATTTTGAGAAATCAATGACTGACTTACATACAGCTGTTTGCAAAGTCTTTCTTTTAGTATACTTCAGAAGATGCTAATAAAATCATATAAATTGACTGTCACTGTGTGCAAGTTTGAACGTAACCTTTGTGACAGCACATTAAAAAGGTTTGTGTATATGAAGATATTGGATAAACATGAAGCCGAAATTTTTCCTGTTATTCTAGAGTGCTTTATTTTTTGGCTACTTGATTCCTTTACAAAAATATAAATGGTAATTAAATGTTTAATTTTCTGAGAGGAACTCGCTTTCTCAACCTTTCGGAACCATGAAAATCTGAATGACGACATTCTTTGGTAGGTTTTGAAGTTTGCAGTGAAAATGACTTTCTCCTAAAAAAAATCCACCATTATGATTTCAGAGCTTCATTTATTGGAATGCAGATTTGTTTTTTCTTCCCATGTACTGTTTTATTTTAACTTAAAATATGATTCTAAAATTTATTGAGCCTTTGTAAGAACAGCTAGCTTGTTGGTAAAGATAAGCATAAGGGGATATATATTGCTAAAGATAGCAAATGTTACTCGAGAATGCAACCATGCTGAATGAGTGTGAGAAGGACTGGTTAGTTTGAATAATCATTGAACGCTTTTCTGAACTATGTGGAAAGTGATTCCCAGGTATTAAAGAAGGACACTATTGGAACAGATAAGATTCTGAGGAGGCTTGGCAAAGTAAATGGTGAGAGGATGTTTCCCCTAATGGGGAATCTAGAACTAGGGGACACAGTTTAAAAATAAGGGGCCTCCATTTAAGATGGAGAGGAGGAGGAATTTCTTCTGAGAGTTAAAAATAAAAAACTGCAGATGCTGGAAATCCAAAACAAAAACAGAAATACCTGGAAAAACTCAGCAGGTCTAGCAGCATTCGCGGAGAAGAACAAAGTTGACATTTCAACACCTCATGACCCTTCAACAGAACTAAGTAAAAATAGGAGAGGGGTGAAATATAAGCTGGTTTAAGATGGGGGGTGGAGGGAGAAATATTTCACCCCTCCTGTTTTTACTTAGTTCTGTTGAAGGGTCATTAGGACTCGAAACGTCAACTTTGTTCTTCTCTGCTGATGCTGCCAGACCTGAGTTTTTCCAGGTATTTCTGCTTTTGTTCTTCTGATAGTTGTTAGTCTTTGGAATTCTCTTCCCATGAGAGCAATGGAGGCTAGGTCATTGAATCTTCAAGACTGTGTTATACAGATTTTTGATCTTGGTCGGGGGGAGATACATTTGTGGTACATTACTGAAAAATTTTTACAGTTTAATAAGTTGGATATCAGTCATCTTTTTTAGTGGGCTGTCTTGTTGACTTAAATATTGCATGTATGCAATGAAGTCGACATATCTGAACATTACCCATACCTCAAGGATGGAGGCCATAGCATGCTTATGGTACAATTCATTATCTTAAATTTAGAAGGGAAGACACATAAGAATCAAAACATTTCACTACCCAACAAAGTTAATTTTCATAATTAAGATCGGCCAGATGGTTAAAATAATAAATATATTCACTGCCAGTAGTTAGCCCGAATTCTGCTTGGGGTAATAACCTGTTTTCTACGTTTGGCAGTCCATACTGCTTGTAGAAGGCCCATTCCTGCAGACACGATGTGCCCAATGTATGCAATGGCCAGTAATGAAGCCAGAGCTGTCTCAATATCAAAATTAAATTCAACAGCGTGTAACAAAAAATGAACAAAAGCAGCAGACAGTAACAATCAAAATTTGCACCTCTATGCAGATCATTCTTCACACATGTCCTTAGCAAGCCTGCAGGAAGTGCTTGCACCAGTGGCAGGAAGTCTAGAAGCTTTTTAAAGTCATTCCCTTTTTTTAAGGGAAACTCCTTTTTTCACTAAGGGATAAATAATTGCTCAAAACTGAAGTCCTGCTTGAAAACAGTAATTTAGTGACACATTATCATGAGGTATGGGACCACAGCATCTTTGTAATTGCCACCTTTGATGGAAAATAATTAGCACCAAGCATAGTTGTATTGATTAAGCTTCAGATAAGGCACAGTAAATCAAACTTGTCTGACACTTCTGGAGGATTATCTTGATGCAGGAACTTCATTGTGTGAATTTTATTGTGGAAATGAATGGATCAAACTCCTATTTATCAACTCCTATCCTCTTGGACATGGGATTCCTTTGAGACTGTGAAGTAGAGAAAGCTACCAGAAGATGGGAGTGTTTCTTTGGGATGGTCAGTGGCATAGCAACTGGGGGCAATCTTCCAATTTCCTTGAGGTCAGGAAAGAGTTACTCAACATCGACCTGTTTATTCAATAAATAAATTCGCTGCGAGCAGGGTTCGAACCTGCGCGGGAAACCCCATCGGATTTCAAGTCCAACGCCTTAACCGCTCAGCCATCACAGCTACGTAGCAACTGGGAGCTCTTAACTATCCCAGTTGTCTCGTGAATTCAGTTCAGGTGGCATTGATATTTGCAGCTGTTATTTTAGAGTACTGGTAGTTGGCTGATTTTCCAGATTCTCATGAATACTCTAACCACGGTTGAGGAATAGATAGATGGTTTACTGATGGTAGTTTAATATACTTCTGTTACTCTAACTTTCCTCTGTTCCAAAGAGGCATACATTGTAAGTACTGTGGTGGCCCATTACTAGGTTTATTTTACACATGAGGGGGCCAGCACATGTTGTTACACAAATATTATGTGCAAGAGAATCTTTACAGTCATTTTCATGATTACATTTAACTCAAAACCACCACTAGTGTAATATCTAATGGTCAGATTCAGCAAAATTTCTAAAAATTAATGGCTTCTATTTTTTTTTTTGGGGCTGTTTTGTGAAATGTAATATCTATACACACACAAATTCACTGGTTTGTTCTGTGAATTGGTTGCTGCAATCCTGAATTGGAGAGTTTCAGATCTGGCCTGGGTGGATGAAGTTATATTTCCTTGCTTAATTCAAACACACTTTAACTTTTCCTTGGACACCATGCTGTCTTGTGTTGCTTTAAAAAAATGCCATGCAAGTACAAAAGATAAATGTTTTAACTTTCCAAGATTGAAAATTAAATGTACCAAAAAAATCATTTTGAGTATCCTTTTAAATCTTTAAATTTGTGTTAATTGGAAATTGGGCTGACCTTTTATAGAATACCCTGTGCCCTACCACCTCTCAGCTCTGCTGAGGTTTCACACTTTCTCTCTACAGATGTTGCCTGATCTGAGATTTCCCAGCATTTTTTCTTCTTTGAGATTTCACAGTGACTAGTTTTAATGTTCTAAAGGAACATTAAAGGAAAAGTGAGAATTGCAGTCAGGCTTACTCAACTGGCTTAAACTTGCACAGTAAAAATGGCAGCGTTGGAAGCTTTAAACATGCAGTGATAATGTCACTAGACTAGTAATCCAGAGGGCCAGGCTAATGCTCTAGGGACATAGGTTCGAATTCCACCACGACAGCTGGTGGAATTTAAATTCACTTAATAAAAATCTGACATTGAAAGCTGGTCTCAGTAATGGTAACCCTGAAGCTATCATCAGTTGTTATAAAAACCCATCTGGTTCGCTGATTCCTTTTAGGGAAGAAAATATACTGTTGTTATCTGGTCTGACCTAGATGTTACTCCAGACCCACAGCAATGTGGTTGACTCTTAACTGCTATTCAGCAAGCCACTCAATTCAAAGGCAGTTAGGGATGGGGCAACAAATGCTGGCATTACCAGGGATGTCCACACTTTATGAAAGACTAAGTAAAAAAAGAAGTACTGTAGCATTGTAACACATGATCAAACCTAGCTATTTTGTGATAAACATCATCTTTGGGGTTACTGTAAACCTGAAATTCAATTGGACCAGCCATTTAAATACTGTGGCTACAAGAACAGGTCAGAGGCTAAGAATCCTGTGGTGCGTAACTCCTGACTCCCCAAAGCCTGTCCACCATCTACAAGGCACAAGTCAGGAGTGTGATGCAATACTCTCCATTTGACTAGTAAGTGCAGCTCCAATACTCAAGAACAACATGCAGGTCAAAGCAGCCCACCTGATTGGCACCCCATCCACCACTTTAAGCATTCACTGCCTCCACCACCAACACACAGTGGCAGCAGTGTATACCATCTACAAGATTCACTGCAGCAACTCAGGCTCCTTTGACAGCACCTTCCACACCTATGACCTCCACCTAGGAAAAAAAAGGACAGATCCATGGCAACAGCACCACCTGCATGTCCCCCTCCCAAGCCTTACACCATCCTGACTTGAACCATGTCATCGTTCCTTCACTATTGCTGGGTCAAAATCCTGGAACACTCTTCTTAACAGCACTGTTGGTGTTGCAACAGCACATGGACTGCAGCAATTCAAGAAGGCAACATACCACTTCTCAAGGGCAATAAATGCTGACTTAGGCAGCGAAGCCCACATTCCAATATAAGAATAAAAAATGTGACTGGAAGTGATGCTTGCTTTGTGAAATATGGAAGGTTTCTGCATTGTTGAGAGGAAGGGACTGGAAATTGGCAATTGTATTGGGGTGAATTTGGGGGAAATGGTATTGGTAGAAATGTTGCAGGCCACCATGTAACTCTTTCGAATACAAACCCGTTTCCATCTGTTTCAGATGAAGTTACATTGTTTCATAGTTTGCCATTGTGAGATTTGAACTCTTGATCTTGGGGTTACAAACCCAGTACCATAACCACTTGGCTATTTAGGCCAAGCCTAGGCCACCATGTAAGATGTATGTACTGCTCTCTGCTACTAATAAGATCAGTCATGAAGCCTATGAAATATTAAAATTCCCCATGACTATGGCTGAGACTTAAAGTACAAGGGAATGTGTTTAGTCCTACAAAAATCTTTCCTTGAACAGGAGTTGTAGGAATTCACATGGGAAGGCAATTACTTGATTCTAATGAGCCAGTAAGTCAAGTTGAGCATTTTGGGGTCTTGTGATCACAGTTAATTTTTAAGGTTGTAATTAAGAAAATTGATGTCAGGAAGCCAAACTATGAAGGGGGAAATGCTGTATGAAAGGGATAAAATGGGAAGAATTATTTCAAGGAATAGGTACGGAAAGGGGGGGGTGCTTTTAAGGGGATTTTTTTTTCATTACAGGCAATTTATCCCAGAAACCAATCAAGGAGAGAACTAAAATGTTATGAAAGGTTTTAAAGCAATTACATTCTGAAAAATGTGTAAGAAGCAAAGAGGTAATATGAGAGAAACATAATGGAAAATATAAAGCAGAATAACAAAACATTCTTCAAGAATTTCAGAGGGGTTCAATGGAAAGCTGGACTGGGCAAGTGGTGCCTGAGGATCAGGAAATTAGTGATTTTGTGACCTTTTAAGCATTAAAAAGTTGGAGAAATGTTGGAAGTATCACAAGGAAAGCTCTTGTAGAAAGATTTAGAAGACAGAAGGTGATCAGTGATGTCCATGGATACCGTGATGTTTACAGAATTCCTGGTGAATATCTGATGCAAGGTCTGGTACAGTAGGTTAGATGACCAATAGTCATGTCCTGCCCAAAATGTTACTGTTACTGCTATCGAAAGCAAAAGTGGTAAATGGGGTCACTTGCGTGAATTTGCTGTGTCAAGCATAAGTTAACTTAAAGCATTATGAATTCTCAACAAACCATTAGTCTCCAATATGCATAATTTTTTGCTATACTTAGAGTTTGTGGTTCTATTACAATAAATATTAGTGATGAAGTTTGATCACCATTCTCAAAAATATCAGCAGTCAGTTTACCAGTTCAGTTGTAAAAGTACAAATATTCAAAATGTTCAAACAGTCAAAAGTGGCAAGATTTGCACATTTGGTGTTCAAGTTTATATTGAATGATTTGAGAGTAATTACAAAATTACTTTGACTAATTTGAAATGTATATAATCATTATATTTCACTTTTTTTGTTTGTGGTTACCTAGGCTAGGAATCATCTGTGGTGATTTTAAGTTTGTGTGTGTCCATTAATCTGTGCATTTTTAGTCCTTAAATTGTCACTATCTTTAAAATATCAGTAGACATACTGATTTATTGTATCAGCTGTATTATTCCCTTTCTGGTTGGTTTTGCTTTGGTCTTGTGAGCTGTGTATTAAACTAATGTTTCCCAAGTTTAGAGTTTTATGTGAAGTTTAAAAACATCCAATATATTTGTGTGGTGTTTGCTAAGTCATGCAAGCTTTATCTGTTGGATCTCTGTTATATTTTCTTATTGAGCTTCTCGCCTGTGCTTCCTAACTATTCATATTCATCAGTACCAGTATTTGAGGTCATTTCTTTCCATTAAATTCTATAACCTGTAATATGTCCAGTTTAATTATAGAATTTGCATTTGGGAAATAAGAAAGCTAGTTATGCTATTTCATATAGTTGTCTATTATTTTCAGCAGTGTTAGATCATGCCCATTTTTCTATATACTAGTTGATCTCCAGTGATATTGCACATGAGGCATCAGTACCAAATATATTTAGTGTGAAATTTCTATGTATTTGTGTGATGTTTGGATGAATAGAGGAGAGGGATGAAGTCGACAAAAAGAAAGGAAAGATGTCAAAGTTGACTGAGTAGTTAAAAGGGAAAGATGTAGGAGTTGGATCATTTTAATATTTCCCTTCCTGACAAAGACAACTAGTTTAAAGGTTGAACCTCCTGAGTTCAATGTTAGTTTTGATTCTTGTTCAGTTGGTGTTAATGCATATGTCGTGTGACTCGTGAATTGTTTGTGATTTATTTGTTGACTGGATGAGTTAATGTGGTGAATCAAAAATTTCAATATATGCCAAACATCTGTCATTGCACTTCAGACTAATTTGCTGTATGAAGCGCTTGAATATACCTTTTAAGTGTAAAGTTGAGGGAATGGTTTTACTGATACCAAATAAAACTTTCTTTTGTACATAAGTTAAATTGCATAAGCAGCTCCCACAACTTATTTAGGGCACATTCATGAAAACATACTCTCATGAGCTTACCCACAGCGCCCTGTGTTCAGCCCAATCTAGAAGTATTGAAATTTCACTGAATTATCTGATACACCTGAGATCAATTTGCTCAGTATGAATCCTTTAATGGAAGTGGTTTAGAGACTTCATTTTTAAATTATCAAGTGTAATCTTGCCTTAAATGTGTAACGTGTATTCTATAGGTCAGTCCTTGAAATTAACTCAATGAATGGGAATTATTGCCAACTGAAAATGGCAAATAGAGCAAAAGTACAGCCATTTTAATTTGAGGATCTCAGTACCTGCTTGTGCAAAATCATTCTCAGTTGACATTAGTGACTTTCACTCTTTCAAGTACAAACCCGTTTCCATCTGTTTCAGATGAAGTTATATCGTTTCATAGTTTTGCCATTGTGAGATTTGAACTCTTGATCTTGGGGTTATAAACCCAGTACCATAACCACTTGGAAACAATCTCCAATCTCCACCCCTCCATCATTTTCACGTGGTCCATCTCTGACACTTGCCTTCCTTGACCTCGCTGTCTCAATCCCTGGTGATAGACTGTCCACCAATATCCATTACAAGCCTACCGACTCCCACAGCTACCTTGACTACAGCTCCTCACACCCCACTTCCTGTAAGGATTCCATCCCATTCTCTCAGTTCCTTCGCCTCCGTCGCATCTGTTCCAATGATGCTACCTTCAAAAACAGTTCCTCTGACATGTCCTCCTTCTTCCTTAACCGAGGTTTTCCACCCACGGTCGTTGACAGGGCCCTCAACCGTGTCTGGCCCATCTCCCGCTCATCCGCCCTCACGCCTTCTCCCTCCCAGAAACATGATAGGGTTCCCCTTGTCCTCACTTATCACCCCACCAGCCTCCGCATTCAAAGGATCATCCTCTGCCATTTCCGCCAACTCCAGCATGATGCCACTACCAAACACATCTTCCCTTCACCCCCACTGTCGGCATTCCGTAGGGATCGTTCCCTCCAGGATACCCTGGTCCACTCCTCCATCACCCCCTACTCCCCAACCCCCACCTATGGCACCACCCCATGCCCACGCAAAAGATGTAACACCTGCCCCTTCACTTCCTCTCTCCTCACCGTCCAAGGGCCCAAACACTCCTTTCAAGTGAAGCAACATTTCACTTGCATTTCCCCCAACTTAGTCTACTGCATTCGTTGCTCCCAATGCGGTCTCCTGTACATTGGAGAGACCAAACATAAACTGGGCGACCGCTTTGCAGGACACCTGCGGTCTGTCCGCAAGAATGACCCAAAGCTCCCTGTCGCTTGCCATTTCAACACTCCACCCTGCTCTCTTGCCCACATGTCTGTCCTTGGTTTGCTGCATTGTTCCAGTGAAGCCCAATGCAAACTGGAGGAACAACACCTCATCTTCCGACTAGGCACTTTACAGCCTTCCGGACTGAATATTGAATTCAACAACTTTAGATCTTGACCTCCCTCCTCCATCCCCACCCCCCTTCTGTTTCTTCCCCCTTCCTTTTGTTTTTTTTCCAATAAATTATATAGATTTTTCTTTTTCCCTCCTATTTCCATTATTTTTAAATATTTTAAAATCTCTTATGCTCCCCCCACCCCCACTAGAGCTATACCTTGAGTGCCCTACCATCCATTCTTAATTAGCACATTCATTTAGATAATATCACCAACTTCAACACCTATGTGTTCTTTTCTGCTGTCTGTGACATCTTTTGATGATCTGCTTCTATCACTGCTTTTGCCTACAACCACACCACCCCCCTCCACTTCTCTCCCTCTCCGCCCCCCCACAATCTCTCTTCCCCCCCCCCCCCCCCCCCCCCCGCCACACCCCACCACCTTAAACCAGCTTATATTTCAACCCTTCCTGGGATTCACCTAGTTCTGTCGAAGGGTCATGAGGACTCGAAACGTCAGCTCTTTTCTTCTCCACTGATGCTGCCAGACCTGCTGAGTTTTTCCAGGTAATTCTGTTTTTGTTTTGGTTTTCCAGCATCCGCAGTTTTTTGTTTTTATCACTGTGTTTAATTGACTGCCACTGCTCTTCAAGAAATGCCTACCTCCTTGAAGAAGTTCTGTTCGTCTCTGCAACAAGATTTCCGTATCTCTCTTTTGCCTTGTTCACCTTCATTGCTTTCCATTTCTCTCCTGGTGCTTGACAAGGTGTTTACTAAAACCCCCTTTCACAGCCATATCTCCTTTCTCAGTGACTGTCTCCGTCTCCGAATTACCCCACGTGGATTTCAACTGAAATTCCACGCCTCATGTTTTGAACCCACCCAGGATTACAGGTATTTCCGAGACATAAAACGTTTCTCGGACTGCTGTTCCCGTCGCATCCTGAGATCCACACTCAGTGCCATGAGCCGCCATATGAACACACTCGACCTCTCCCTCCAGCAGCACCGCCGTACCCTTTTTCAAAGCTGCGCGTACCCCCAGTTTCATTTTATTCTTCGTCTCATCCGACACCTCAACAAGAAACTTTTTCTCTTTCTCTCAAGTGCTAAGGAACGCAAGCTCCAACAACTCATCGACACCAACACCCATCTAGGACACTCCACCCCTGCCTGTCCCTTCGTCCCCACCCCATCTTCCAATCCCAGCCCCAGCCATGTATTCACTGTACCCCCTGACCTTCCCCTCTCCGATGCTGAACGTTCAGTGCTCAGCAAAGGACTTAGTTTCATACCCCTACGCCCTCACCTTAATGAATTTCGGGCTCAGCACGATGCTGAACTCTTCTTCCGCCGTCTTCGTCTCCGGACTCACTTCTTTGGGCAGGAGTCCTCTCCCCGTTCAACGAATCCTTTCACCCACCTCCAATATTCTCCCTCCACCTGGACCCCTCCCTCTGGATTCTTACCTTCTCTTGATCTTTTCATTGAGAACTGTCGGCGTGACATTAGTCGTCTCAATTTCTCTGCTCCTCTCACCCATTCTAATCTCTCTCTCTCTGAACTTACTGCACTCCATTCTCTCAGGTCCAACCCTGACATCGTCATCAAACCTGCTGACAAAGGTGGTGCTGTTGTTGCCTGGCGCACTGACCTCTACCTCGCGGAGGCTGAGCGGCAACTCACAGACACTTCCTCCTACCTCTCCCTGGACCATGACCCCACCACTGAACATCAAGCCATTGTTTCCAGGACTGTCACTGACCTCATCTCCTCTGGGGATCTTCCTCCCACAGCTTCCAACCTGATAGTCGCCCAACCTTGGATGGCCCGCTTCTACCTCCTACCCAAAATCCACAAACAGAACTGTCCCGGTAGACCGATCGTGTCAGCTTGCTCCTGCCCCCACAGAACTCATCTCTCGTTATCTTGACTCCCTTCTCTCTCCCCTTGTCCAGTCCCTTCCCACCTACATCCGTGATTCCTCTGACACCTTACGTCACATCAACAATTTCCAGTTCCCTGGCCCCAACCGCTTCCTCTTCACCATGGACGTCCAATCCCTCCACACCTCCATCCCCCACCAGGATGGTCTGAGGGCCCTTAGCTTCTTCCCCGTACAGAGGCCCGAACAATCCCCATCCAACACTACTTTCCTCTGTCTGGCTGAACTTGTTCTCACACTGAACAATTTCTCCTTCAACTCCTCTCACTTCCTCCAAATAAAAGGTGTGGCTATGGGTATCCGCATGGGCCCCAGCTATGCCTGTCTCTTTATGGGGTATGTGGAACATTCCTTGTTCCAATCCTACTCCAGGCCGGGAGTAGGATGATTACTTCGGTGCTGCTTCATGCTCTCATCGGGACTTGGAAAAATTTATTAATTTTGCTTCCAATCTCCACCCCTCCATCATTTTCACGTGGTCCATCTCTGACACTTCCCTTCCCTTCCTTGACCTCACTGTCTCGATCCCTGGTGATAGACTGTCCACCAATATCCATTACAAGCCTACCGACTCCCACAGCTACCTCGACTACAGCTCCTCACACCCCACTTCCTGTAAGGACTCCATCCCATTCTCTCAGTTCCTTCGCCTCCATTGCATCTGTTCCGATGATGCTACCTTCAAAAACAGTTCCTCTGACATGTCCTCCTTCTTCCTTAACCGAGGTTTTCCACCCACGGTCGTTGACAGGGCCCTCAACCGTGTCCAGCCCATCTCCCGCGCATCCGCCCTCATGCCTTCTCCTCCCTCCCAGAAACATGATAGGGTCCCCCTTGTCCTCACTTATCACCCCACCAGCCTCCGCATTCAAAGGATCATCCTCCGCCATTTCAGCCAACTCCAGCATGATGCCACTACCAAACACATTTTCCCTTCACCCCCACTGTCGGCATTCCGTAGGGATCGTTCCCTCCGGGACACCCTGGTCCACTCCTCCATCACCCCCTACTCCCCAACCCCCTCCTATGGCACCACCCCATGCCCACGCAAAAGATGTAACACCTGCCCCTTCACTTCCTCTCTCTCCTCACCGTCCAAGGGCCCAAACACTCCTTTCAAGTGAAGCAACATTTCACTTGCATTTCCCCCAACTGAGTCTACTGCATTCGTTGCTCCCAATGCGGTCTCCCCTACATTGGAGAGACCAAACGTAAACTGGGCGACTGCTTTGCAGGACACCTGCGGTCTGTCCGCAAGAATGACCCAAAGCTCCCTGTCGCTTGCCATTTCAACACTCCACCCTGCTCTCTTGCCCACATGTCTGTCCTTGGCTTGCTGCATTGTTCCAGTGAAGCCCAACGCAAACTGGAGGAACAACACCTCATCTTCCGACTAGGCACTTGACAGCCTTCCGGACTGAATATTGAATTCAACAACTTTAGATCTTGACCTCCCTCCTCCATCCCCACTCCCCTTCTGTTTCTTCCCGCTTCCTTTTGTTTTTTCCAATAAATTATATAGATTTTTCTTATTCCCTCCTATTTCCATTATTTTTAAATATTTTAAAATCTTTTATGCTCCCCCCACCCCCACTAGAGCTATACCTTGAGTGCTCTACCATCCATTCTTAATTAGCACATTCGTTTAGATAACTTCGACACCTATTTGTTCTTTTGTTCTGCCGTCTGTGACATCTTTTGATGATCTGATCCCATCACTGCTTTTGCCTACAACCACACCACCCCCCTCCACTTCTCTCCCTCTTCCCAACACCACCACCCCAACCACCACCTCCTTAAACCAGCTTATATTTCAACCCATCCTGGGATTCACCTAGTTTTGTCAAAGGGTCATGAGGACTCGAAACGTCAACTCTTCTTCTCTGCCGATGCTGCCAGACCTGCTGAGTTTTTCCAGGTAATTCTGTTTTTGTTATCAAAGAGAGAACCTTTTTCCCTTTTTTAACAATGTGGAAGATTGATTTATTTGTGGTGTCAGTATAACATGCCACCTATTTGGGTTTTTCAAAGGAAAAGAACAAATATAAATGTTTCCCATGTAAATATTTGTAATGAATGCACGTTCCTCCTTGTGTGCTCTACCTGAAGGCAGGTCCTTGGTTTTGTCTGCTGATGCTTCATCCTGAGCTATTTTCTCAGCAGTTTTTGTCATTGATGGTTTGCTATTACCTTACACACTCAAGATCCTCCTTGCACAAGCCAAACTAAATAACAATTCAAAACAATCCAATTTTTACAAATAGGGAATCAGATGAAATGTTACTGGTTAATCCCACTCACTCAACACACTCCAGACCCAAGATGCATACAAACATGCACTGAGCTCTGTTCACCATTATGCAAGAGGTTCTTGCTTTGAGAAACCGCTGCAGGTAGAAGACCTGATATATTGCCAGGCCATTGGCATACATGCTGAAGTACAAGAACCAAACAGGCGACCCTTCTCTTGTCTGCTGCTTCGTGTATGCAAAGATGTTGACAATGGATTCTTTACAGATCTTCTAATTGCCTCAGCTCCACTTCTGGGGCTTTAACTTCTTGGCTATATCTTCTATTTTGTGCTCTCTGAACAATCAGCTAGTCAGGAACACAAGTGAACTGCTTCTCAATGCTCAATTAACATGACTTGTCATTAAGTTCCAACAGTAAGTTTGAACAAATAAATGTATGTTAAAAAGTGAGAATTGCTGTTGAACTGCCCAATTCTCCAGGATAAATTGAAATGGTGCAAGAGGTGGATGAGTGTAATTACTTTTAAAACATGAAGTGGGGTGGTTCTCGACTAATATTACATGACACTGCTAATCAGGTAGATTTCTGTGTGGACTAATCGTTCCTCACGTCACAGAAGTGAAGCATAACCAGAATTGGCTCTCAGCTATACAATACCATAAGTTTCTCCACTTCTCCCTCTTCTTGCATCATCTGTTTCTCCCTTTCTCTCCCCCCCCACCCACACACACACACACACACACACACACACACAAAAGGCATGGGCATAATGGTATTCTTTTACAATTATAGGTTTATAAGATTGTTATATTTTGGGGCTTCCTTTAGTTGAAGGTAAAATAATAAAATAATGTGATCTGTTCTGAAGTCTGTCGGACAGTAAGCCTGGGTTGTTTGATTATTAGATTAAAGGGGACCATATTGTTTTACTAAGAAGAAGGTGCAAGTTGTTCACACATGGGGACAATGCCATAGCCTGTGTGCCAACAGTGGATAGACTTGAGACTCAAATCCCAGAGAAGTATTTCAAATTTCTACCTGGATTAACATTGTCAGGGTGAAGGGCTTTTGAGGGGGAAAGACTTTCTGAGATATCCCTGAAACACTCAGACACAGTCTACAAGGATCTGGGAAAGAGGGAGCAACAAGAGGCCAAAGGTCTCTGTGGGTCACTGCACAGGAACGCGGGTGGGAGCTTGCACTTAGATTTGAAAGACCAAACTTGAGTTAGAACGACACTGGAAGATGTGCCTAGCTTGCGCTAGTGAAGGAATCTCCAGGAAAACACTCCTATTGTGATGGACCTATGTGGGATTAAAAATTACTAGGCTGAGAAAGGAAAAGAATGGAATTAAACCCATGGGAACTAGAAATCATTTTGGGGCTGGTTTCAGGAGAATTGGCTGCCTACTTAAAGGGCACTGTAATATATACAAGATAGTGAGTTTTTCCAGTTATTAAAAGCTTTGTATTGTAGTTTAAAGTGTAATTTGCCTACAAAAATGATGTTTAGTTAATGGTGCTTTAGTCATTTTGCTACAGTAAGCATCTTAAAAGTGAAATCTTGTCATCTGTTCAGCTATTAACTGGAAGTTCGTATTTCTTTTAAAGATTTAGTCTTTAGAGGGGCTGTAACAATTTGCATAAAAAACTGGATTTTTGTCATGCTGCTGTTTGCTTAAATATAATTGGAAAAATTGGCAATTCCACTTTCCTTTTAATAGATTGAGAATGCTGGAACAAAATATCTAGAAATCTATTGATCTCTGTCTTGAATATACTCAATGAATGAGCCACCATAGCCCTCTGAGGTAGAGAATTCCAAAGATTCACTTGAGTGAAGAAATTCCTCATCATTGCAGTTTTAAATGGCCCAATTCTTATTCTGGGACTGTCCCTTGGTTCTAGACGTCCCTAGCCAGGGGAAGCATCCTTCCTGCATCCACCCTGTCAAACCCTGTAAGAAATTTGTATGCTCCAATGAAATCACCTCTCATTCTTCTAAACTCTAGAAAATATAGGCCCAGTCCTGCTTGATCTCTCCTCAGGACCATCCCAGGGATCAGCCTGGTGAACGTTTGTTGCACTCCCTCTATGGCAAGTATATCCTTCCTTAGGTAAGGAGACTGAAACTATACACAGTACTTCAGGTGCAGTCTCAGCAAGATTCTATACAATTGCAGCAAAAGTTCTTTACTCCTATATTCAAGCCCACTTGCAATGAAGGCCAACATACCATTTGCCCTCCTAATTGCTTGCTGCACTGCAGTGACTTGTGAACAAGAACACCCAGGTCCATTTGGACATCACTTCCCAATCTCGCCATTTTAGTCAGTGTTTCTGTTTTTCCTACGAAAGTGGATAACTTCACACTTCTCCAGTATTATATTCCATCTGCCATGTTCTTTGCCCACCCACTTAGCCTGTCTAAATCACCCTGAAACCTCTTTGTATCTTCCTCACAACTCTCATTCCCACCTAGTTTTGCGTCATCAAACTTGGAAGTATTATGTTTGGCCCCCACATCCAAATCATTGATATAGATTGTGAATAGCTGATCCTTGCAGTACCCCACTGGTCACAGCCTGCCAACTTGAGAATGATCTGTTTATTCCTACTATTTTCTGTGTTAACCAATTCTCAGTCCATGCCAGTATATTACCCCCAATCCCATGTGCTCTAATTTTGCTTACTAATCTTCTGTGTGGGACCTTTATATTGAAAGCCTTCTGAAAATCCAAATACACCACGTTGACAGATTCCCCTCATCTGTTCTGCTAGTTACATCCTCAAAAAACTTCCAACAGATTTGTCAAACATGATTTCCCTTTCATAAATCCATGTTGACTTTGCTCAATCCTACCATTATTTTCTAAGCGTCCAGTTATCACACTTCATAGTAGATTCTAGCATTTTCTCTACCACTGATGTCCACTAATCTCAGGCTAACAGGTCTGTGGGGTCTGCATTTTCTTTCTCCCTCCTTAAATAGTGGGATTACATTTCCTACCTTCTAGTCTTCCAATCGAACTGTTTCAGAATCTGTAGAATTTTGGAAGATGATTACTAACGCATCCACTACCTCTACAGCGATCTCTTTCAACACTCTGGGTTATAGATCATTAGGCCCAGGAGATTTATCAGCTTTCAGTCCCATTAATTTCTTCAGTACTACCTCTTTTTACTTTCAGTTCCTCATTCTTCCCTTGGTTCTCTAATATTCCTGGGAGATTTTTTAATCTTTCTCTATGAAGGTAGACACACGGTTTTTGAGTTTCTCTGCTATTTTCTTATTCCCCATTATAAATTCTTCTCTCCCTGCCTGTAGGTGACCCACATAGGTCTGTACTAACCTTTTTCTTTCTACATACCCATAGAAGCTTTTACAGACAGCTTTTGATTTCTCGCTTGTTTATTTTCAAATTCTATTTTCTCTTGTATCAATTTCTTGGTTGTCCTTTGCAAAATTCTAAAATACTCTCAATCCCCATGCTTACTTTCCTTTTGACAGCTGTATAAGCCTCTTCCTTTGATCTAATACAGCCTTTAACTTGTCAGCCATTATTTGATCACCTTTCCTCCTAGGTTTTTATACAAACATACGAATTAGGAGTAGGCTACTCGACCCATCAAGCCTGCTCCATCATTCAGTAAGATCATGGCTGATCTGAATGTAGTCTCAACCCCACATTCCTGTCTACCTCTGATAACCTTTCATCCCCTTGTTAGTTAAGAATCTTATCTAGCTCTGCCTTAAAAATATTCAAAGACTCTGCTTCCACTGCCTTTTGAGGAAGAGAGTTCCAAAGACACTCAACTCTCAGAAAAAATGTCGTCTCCTCTGTCATAAGCGACCCCTTATTTTTAAACAGTGACCCCTGTTTCCTAGATTCTCTCATGAGGAAACATCGTCCACATCCACCCTGTCAAGAGCCCTCAAGAAGTTAAAGGTTTCAATTCAGTTGCCTCTTACTCCTCTAAATTCCACCCATTCCTGGTATTAGTCTAGTAAATCTTCTCTGAACTGCTAATGCATATGCATCTTTCTTTAAATAAGGAGACCAGCACTGTACACTGTCAGATGTGATCTCACCAATGCCTTGTACAACTGAAGCATAACCTCCCTACTTTTGTAATCAATTCCCCTCACAATAAATGATAACATTCTATTAGCTTTCCTGATTACCTACTATACCTGTATATGCCTTTTGTGATTCGTGCATCCAGACCTCTCTGAATCTCAGAGCTCTGCAATCTCTCACCATTTAGATAATTTTTTTTATTTTTCCTGCCAAAATGAGCAATTTCGCATTTGCCTACATTATACTCCCATTTGCCAGATCCTTGCTCACTCACTTAACCTATGTTACTTTGTAGCTTCCCTTTCCTACCTATCCGAACCAACAAATGTAGCAACTGTTCCTTCGGTCCCTTCATCCAAGTCACTTAAGTAAATTGTAAAAAGCTGAGACCCCGAGCACTGATCCCTGAGGCACACCACTTATCACATCCTGCCAACAAGAAAAAGACCCATTTATACCAACTCTTTGCTTCCTGTTAGCTAGCCAATCTTCTATCCATGCCAATACGTTACCCCTGACACCATGAGCTTTTATATTTTCCAATATCTTGTGATGTGGCACTTTCTTCCAGTGCCTTCTGAGACCGAAGTACAGCACATCCACTGGTTCCCCTTTATCCACAGCACATGTGACTCCAAAGAGCTCCAATAAATTGGTTCAACATGACTTCCCTTTTACAAAACTAAGTTGGCTCTGCCTGACTGCCTCGAATTTTTCTAAATGTCCTACCATAACATCTTTAATAATAGCTTCTAACATTTTCCCTATGACAAATGTTAGGCTAACTGGCCTATAGCTTCCTGTTTTGACTCCCTCCCTTTTTGAATAAAGGAGTTATATTTGCTATTTTCCAATCTAATGGAACCTTCCCCAAATCTAGGGAATTTTGGAAAATTAAAATCAGTTCATCAACTATTTCATTAGCCACTTCCCAGACCTGCCTCAAAGTAATGTAAATTTGTAGTAAACCATGCATATTAATAATTTAAATGCCAGTCATTGCTATCACACCTTTTTAATGTAGCTTCCCAATTTCCCAACCACAGCCAATTTGCCCCTCATACTTTCATAGTTTCCTTTGTTTAGATTTAAGACACTAGTTTTGGATTGCACTACAACACCTTAAAGTTTATTGTAAAATTTCACCATATTGTGGTTACTCTTCCTAGAAGCTCCTTTACAGCAAGGTTATTAATTAGCAGTTTCTCATTGCACAATATTAGATCTAAAATACCCAGCTTCCTAGTTAGTTGTTCGACACACTGTTCTAGAAAGCCATCTTGCATACATTCCAGGAATTCGTCCACCAGTGTTAATACTAATTAGGTTTACCTAGTCCAAATGTGGATTGATGTTCCCCATGATTGCTATATCACCCTTGTTACAGGCATCTCTAACTTCCTGATTTATACTGTGCCCTACATGACCACAACTATTTGGTGATCAGTGACTACCAATGTTTGCTCCTTCTTGTTTGTTAGCTCCACCCAAACTGATTCTACATCTTGATCTTCTGATCTAAGAAACTCTCTTACTAGTATACTGACCTTATCCTTCATTAATAGCACTACCCCATCTCCTTTTCCATTTGACTTATTCTTCCTAAATGTTGAATACACTTGAACATTCAGTTCCTAGACTTGGCCATCCTGCAGCCAAGTTTCTGTAATGGCAGTTAGACCATACCTGTTACTTCCATTTTGTGCCATCAGTTCAAATGCTGTGTGCATTAAGATGGAATGCCTTTAATTCTGCCTTTTTATTAATCTCGCAACCTCTAGCCTTGTTCACTGGTGCACTCTTAAGTTTGTACCCTCTGTCCCTTCCTGCCACACTCAGGTTATCAATTCCCTTATTGCTACCTTGCTGTCTTACATTGTCCTTTCTCTTTAATTTATCACACCCTCCCTCACTTGATTCCCCACACCTAGTCTTAAGTTTTAAAGCCTCTTTACTGCCCTCGGTATACAACTTGCCAGAACACTGGTCCCAGCCCGGTTCAGGTAAAGACTGCCCCAGCGGTACAGCTTCCACTCTCCCCAGCTCTGGTGCCACTGCCCCATGAATCAAAATCCATTTTTCCCACATTGGTGTTAAATGACTACAGCTGAAACTTGTGTTTCATCATCAAAAACACTTCTAATGCTTTATCTTCCACAAAGTATCCCATCCAGGGATAAATTTCCAAAGCAGAAGCACTATTGAACCACAGATGAAATGTATGAAAAAATCCCTAATTTTTGATTTTTTGAGATGAAATTAATCTAACTTGTCTTGATCATGCATGACTAACATTTTTTATAAAAGAATGTAGTGTGATATAGTTCCAGGGAGGCCTTGCTTTAGAGTAGCTACGCAAAATTATTTCCTCAATTTTCAAAAGATGGTTTATTTTTCATTTGGAGGTATCATTAGCTCTTTGTTCAACCATTTTGGCAGCAAACGTGAGACAATGAGTTTGCACAACCAGCCCAGTTACCCACTAAAAGAAGTGGGCGATGCTGGTCGCCAAGGCTGCAATTCATGGTCTTATAACTGTATATACACACAGCAAGTAAAATGATGCAAGCAAGATTTATGTAATATAGAAAATATTCTACTGGTAAAAGGCAGCATTTTCCCTTTAAGCAAAGTATGTAGTTAAGTAAACAGTGGCATTGGTTAAGAGTTTAATTATGTTTTGATGTGGACTCAGAAACCTAGTTTTTTTTTGAAAAAGCTAACTATGTGGTATGGGGGTCAGGTTGTAAACCTTCTGCTTCCTATCGAATAATTGCCTTCAATTTGTGAAGAAAATGTTTGACATCATTGTATGTGTAATTGAGATATAGGACAGGAATTGTTTTAAACTAATTTTTGCATCTCCATGATGTAGCTCAAAGTAAGTTGGATGATGTGCTATTTTATGATTGAAGGAGTTATTGTACACTATACGTCAAATAGCATATTCCTAGCTAAAATTAAGGAATGGTTTAACTGTCCTGTCCTTTTAAGGCTAGAAATTCAACTACACAGTATGAGATCATTCAGATACGAAAAGGACAGTTCTGCTATAGGCAATAAAAACTAACCTATAATGTGGCTGGTTGTACTTTTACTAATGTGATATGTTACTAACCAATGAGTTGACAATTATTATTTTGAGAATTTTGTGTAAATATTTTTTATTCAAGATCGCACGGGCACATATATCAAATGCTTCGTGGTTTTTGTGGGTGGTTGAAGAGAGTAAGTCCTGATGGTCCTCAAAGTATCACTGAATGCAAGGATTCCAATTGAAAAATCCAAGGATTGTTATTTGATGTGGAAGATTCAAATCAATTTCCGATAACTAGAAGAAATGCAGTTTTTTTGGATCACTTGTATTTTCTCATTTACCTTTTGCTGTAGCCTGGCATTACAGATAGAAATTTAAAAAGGGAACACAGCCTTTTTCTTCTTTTGTTCCCTCAGTCCTGTTTGTCCTTCCCCATCCCCACCCCAAATATCCTAATTGACCCAAACATTGAGACACCAAGTAGAATCCCAACTGTTTCTTTAGTTGATGCATCTTAATCTGGTCTAGCCAGTGTACGTTGGTTTATTTGTATCTGTAAACTTGTTGAATCAAGATTTCTGATGTGAGAATATTGAAATTTTAGTTTGTCATATTCACATTATGTGGAACCTGCCGTTTTCAGAATTTTAAGTCTGTAATTGCAAGTCTGTTTTCACTGCTGCTATTTTTGCATCAAATTTGCCTTAATAAATTAATTTGTGTTCAGCATTTACAGCAGAACAATACCAGCAACATCAACAGCAGCTAGTACTGATGCAGAAACAACAACTTGCACAGATTCAGCAGCAGCTAGCACATAGTAATTCAGGCTCCAATGCTTCACAGGTAAGAATGAGCCGAGTTCTGTTTAGAAGAAAACTGTTGCTTTAAAAGTAATACGGTAAACCACAGAATTTGACACTCAAAAACAAATGTTACCTTCAGATCAAGGATAAAATTGCGATACTTTAAATACACAACCACGTTGTCAAAACTTCTTCTAAATTTCAAATCCTGCACATAATTAACATTTTTGGTTCCTCCATTAGTTATGGTTTTTAATATTGCTCAATGGCATCATTGAAGGAGATTGAAGCTGACTGATGCAAATTATTAGCAGTAGAGAAACAGGGGCAGCATTCAGTTTTGCTTGTTCAGCAACACATTTGGATTGACAGTTGAAAATATCATCTCAGTAATGCATAATTCATTTTTAACTTATTGCTTTAACAAATTTGAGCAAGTTATGATTTCTCAACTAAAAACTAATTGTGATTAAAATTAAGAAAAGATTTTGTTAGCTCACTTATTAAATAGAGGGAGTTGACCTACTGAGTGATACTGTACAAATTGATATTTTGTGGAATATTTTTATACTTATCCTCCTATGAGTGTATCCAAAGCTGTGAATGAATAGTGCAATTCCTGGTTACTAGCTAGAAACCCATCAAGATCAATTCAGTCGAAGAAAATGGCACCTGTTGCTCTCATGGAAGATGTTTTGGTCGTTTTTATTTGTTTCAGACAGTAGTGTGTGACTTAATGCCTCATGCCATTTGTATACTTTTTCAATGTTAAATTGTTACACGATTAAATGTTCACTGGTTTATCACTCTTGCTTTTGGTGATTTTTTTGGTAAGATGTGTATTTGAAATATTAATTACAGTGCTAATCTTAGTATTGTAAGTTGTTTTTTATTTAAAACTAATGTTGATTTTAGGTTGTTTGCAAGAATATTTCAAGGTTGTGATTTGATATGCCTATATTTTTGACAGGGTTCTGTTTCAAAAACTTTGGATTCAGTTAGTGCACAATTTGCTGCTTCAGCTTTGATGACATCAGAACAGTTGATGGCTTTCAAGGCAAAGGAGGAAGTAGTGCTTGGAATCAATGGTGTCCTACAAGCCTCAGGTGAGTAGGTTTTCAAAGATGAGAGGTTAAATAAGCATGATCCATATCTGGGGATGATAAATTTAGGAAATTGAGTACTTGTGATATGTACTGGCTGCTGAAATGAGGATGAAAGCAAATTGTTAAAAATTTAAATTGTAAAGAATTGTCATTCACCCTCACCCTGCCCTTTCTGCTATTATGTACAGCAATTCCTTTGAAGAATTTTTGTAATGCAGTTACTTAGTAATTTTTCTCTTGATACTAGCAGTACTGGGAAATGTGCAGAAACATGTTGGGCCATAATTTGCATCAAAATAATGGTGAGGCTAATGGCACTGTCCATTATTTATTCATAAATGATACAGTGACTTCAGGCAGGGGACAGCAGGCAGGGTTAAACTCCAATGTCTAAAGGTTCCTGCCCAAGTTGTGCCACTCTGCCTTTGGATTCACAAAAATGAGAACTCATTACCTGCCTTCTCATTGAAATGCATTGATCAGCATGAAAATACACACGGTAGATACAAACTAAACTTGTCATAAAGGTGTGTGTTGTCCATTTCAATCTAAATACTGTTATCAACTCTGGCACCGAAAATTAACTATTACAAGTGTGAAGTCTCATTCCTTTAGGTTTTAATTGCTGGAAATTTGCAAAATATTTAAAATTTAATATATCTTTTAGTCCCTCTCGCTCTGCCTTTGGATTTACAAAAATGAGAACTCATTATCTGCCTTCTCATTGAAATGCATTGATCAGCTTGAAAGTATACACGGTAGATACAAACTAAACTTGATGAATTCACTCACTCCAGTTTGCACCTTCTCTTTACTCTTGCTGCTGTTTATTCCTTAATCCTTCAATCTGATTAGATAAGAAATAGACCACTGTTTGGCCTATTTACTCTGGTCCCAGATGTCCTGCTACCTCTCTGTGCTATTGTCAACTGGCATGTCCACCAATTTGTCATGCAAAAAAATTGAAACCCAAATACAGCAAATACTGTTAGATACCCTGCTACAGCAAATTATGGTCCATTGTAGTAGAAAACTCCTGTGACTTACACTAATTCAATGAATTTTTAAATGAAATTATTATCCTTAACAGAGCAGTGTATTTTTGTTTCTGTTAAGTTAGTATGCATAATGTGAACTTCTGTATATGTTTTATATGAAATATGGTCAGAGGGAAAAGGTGAGTCAAAACAACTTCAAAGATTGAAACAGTATATCTCTCGGTGCAGAAGAGGCCCTTCAGCCCATCAAGTCTGCACTGACACGTGAGAAACACTTGACCTACCTACCTAATCCCATTTACCAGCACTTGGCCCATAGCCTTGAATGTTATACCATGCCAAGTGTTCATCCAGGTACTTTTTAAAAGTTATGAGGCAACCTGCCTTCACCACCCTCCCAGGCAGTGCATTCCAGACCATCACCACCCTCTGGGTAAAAAAAGTTTTTCCTTGCATCCCCTCACCTTGAACTTATGTCCCCTTATGACTGACCCTTCAACTAAGGGGAACAGCTGCTCCCTATCCATGCTGTCCATGCCCCTCATAATTCTGTACGCCTCAATCAGGTCACCCCTCAATCTTCTCTGCTCCAATGAAAATAACCCAAGTCTATTCAACCTCTCTTCATAACTTAAATGTTTAATCCCAGGCAACATCCTGGTGAATCTCCTCTGCAACCTCTCCAGTGCAATCACATCCTTCCTATAATGTGGCGACCAGAACTGCACACAGTACTCCAGCTGTGGCCTCACCAAGGTTCTATACAACTCCAACATGACCTCCCTACTTTTGTAATCTATGCCTCGATTGATAAAGGCAAGTGTCCCATATGACTTTTTCACCACCCCACCAACATGCACTTCTGCCTTCAGAGATCTATAGACAAACACGCCAAGGTCCCTTTGTACCTCAGAACTTCTTAGTGTCATGCCGTTCATCGAATACTTCCTTGTCAAATTACTCCATCCAAAGTGTAACACTTCACACTTTTCAGGGTTAAATTCCATCTGCCACTTATATGCCCATTTGACCATCCCACCTATATCTTCCTGTAGCCCAAGACACTCAACCTCACTGTTAACCACCCAGCCAATCTTTGTGTCATCCGCAAACTTACTAATCCTACCCCCCACATAGTCATCTATATCGTTCATATAAATGACCAATAATAGGGGACCCAGCACAGATGCCTGTGATACGCCACTGGACACTGGCTTCCAGTCACTAAAGCAGCCTTCTGTCATCACCCTCTGTCTCCTACAACTAAGACAGTTTTGAATCCACCTTATCAAATTACCCTGTATCCCATGTGCATCTGCCTTCTTTATAAGTCTCCCATTTGGGACCTTGTCAAAGGCTTTGCTGAAATCCATATAAACTACATCAACTGCATTACCCCCATCTACACATCTGGTCACCTCAAAAAATTCAATCAAATTTGTTAGGCATGACCTCCCTCTGACAAAGCCATGCTGACTATCCCTGATCAAACCTTGCCTCTCCAAGTGTAGATAGATCCTCTCCCTCAGAATTTTCTCCAGTAGTTCCCCTACCATTGACATGAGACTCATTGGCCTATAATTCCCTGGCTTATCTCTACAACCCTTGTTAAATAGCAGAACCACATTAGCTGTTCTCCAGTCCTCTGGCACCTCCCCCATGGCCAGAAAGGAATTAAAAATTTGGGTCAGAGCCCCTGCGATCTCCTCCCTTGCCTCCCTCAGCAGTCTGGGACACAAATCATCCAGACCTGGAGATTTGTCCACCTTATCACTCCCTATATCAATTTGCTCAAGAACGTCGCAGCCTCTCTCCCTGAGTTCCATACCTTCATCCTCATTCTATTGGGTGAAGACGGATGTGAGGTATTAGTTCAACACTCTACCGATGTCCTCTGGCTCCAGCCATAGATTGCCCCCTTGGTCTCTTAACAGGTCCTACTCTTTCCCTGGTTATCCTCTTCTCATTGATATACATATAGAATATCTTGTGATTTCCCTACTTTTACCAGCCTGAGCTTCCTCATATCCCCTCTTTGCTCTCCTCATTGATTTCTTAAGCACCACCCTGCATTTTCTGTACTCCACTAATGCCTCCGCTGATTTGCTCCCCTTGTACCTGCTAAAAGCCACACTTTTCCTTCTAGAAACATAGAAAATAGGAGCAGGAGTAAACCATTCGGCCATTCGAGCCTGCTCCGTCATTCATTATGATCGTGGCCAATCATCCAACTCAGTAGCCTGCTCCAGCATTCTCCCCATACCCTTTGATCCCTTTCACCCTAAGAGCTATATCTTACTCCTTGAAAGCATACAAAGTTTTGGTCTCACTACTTTCTGTGGTAACAAATTCCACAGGCTCACCACTCTCTGGGTGAAGAAATTTCTCCTCATTTCAGTCCTAAATGGTCTACCCCATATCCTCAGACTGTGACCCCTGGTTCTGGACTCCCTCACCATTGGGAACATCCTTCCTGCATCTACCCTGTCTAGTCCTGTTAGAATTTCATAGGTTTCTATGAGATCCCCCGTCATTCTTCTGAACTCCAGCATAGAAACATTCTCATCATATCCTGAATATCTCTGGTCATCCATGGTTCTCTGGACTTATTGCCTCCAGGGTGATAGGAAGGAGCAACATGTTGCGCTTGTACCCTCCCCATTTCCGTTTTGAATGCCCCCCACTGCCCTTCTGTAGATTTCCCCACAATTAGTTGTTCCCAGTCTACCTTGGCCGGTTCCTGCCTTATTTTACTAAAATCCGCTCTCCACCAATCCAAAACATTATTTTGCAACTTGTCGATTTCTTTGTCCATAACAAGCTTAAATTGTACCATGTTGTGGTCACTATCACTAAAATGCTGCCCCGCCACCAGCTCAGCCACCTGTCCGGCTTCATTCCCCAGAATTAGGTCCAGCACTGCACCGTGCCTTGTTGGACCCTCTACATATTGACCTAAAACGTTATCCTGTACACATTTCAAGAAATCCACTCCATCCAAGCCCTTAACAATATGTCTATCCCAATTAATGTTGGGAATGTTGAAATCACCTAATATAATTACCCTATTTATGTTTTTACACACCTCCACAAATTGTGCAAATATATTTGCTCCTCAATTTCCCACTGACTATCTCGGGGTCTATAATAAACGCCTAACAATGTGGCTGCCCCTTTTTTATTCCTAAGCTCTACCCACAAAGCTTCATTTGATGCCCCCTCCAAGATGATATCTCTCCTTACTGCAGTAACTGACTCCTTAACAAATAATGCAATGCCTCCTCCTCTTTTACCCCCTCCCCTGTCTTGCCTGAAGATTCTGTATCCTGGAATGTTGAGCTGCCAATCCTGTCCCTCCCTCAGCCATGTCTCAGTGATGGCTACTATATCACCATTCCACGTTTCAACCCTCACCCTTAACTCATCCCTTTTACCTGTAATACTCCTGGCATTAAAGTAGAGGCCATCTAGCCTTGCCTTACTCCCTTGAAACTTAATGCAGCTGTACTCCCTCTGACTTGATTGTTTTACTTTATTATGATGTGCCCCTATTCGGCTAACATTGTGTCCTCTCCCCCTGCCAAATTAATTTAAACTCCTCTCAACAGCACCAGCAAACCCGCCCGAAAAATATTAGTCCTGCTCTGGTTCAGATGTAGACCGTCTTGTGCAGGTCCCACCTTCCCCAGAAACGGTCCCAGTGATCCAGGAATCTAAAACCCTCCCTCCTGCGCCAACTCTTAAGCCACGTATTCATCTGTGCTATTCTCCTATTTCTGTACTCGCTAGCACGTGGCACTGGGAGTAATCCAGAGATTACAACCTGAGAGTTCCTGCTTTATTGCCTAACTCCCAGAATTCTTGATGCAAGACCTCATCCGTCTTTCTATCTATGTCATTAGTACAATGACCTTTGCCTTATCACCCTCCCCCTTCAGGATGCCCTGCACCCATTCAGTGACATTCCGGACGCTGGCACCAGGGAGGCAACATAACATCCTGGAGTCACGTTGATGGCCACAGTAGCGCCTATCTTTTCCCCTGACTATAGAATCCCCTATTACTATTGCTCTTCCTCCCCGCCTGTACAGACAGGCTGCTTGTGGTGCCAGAAGCTTGGCTCTGCCTGCACTCCCTGGAGGAACCATCTCCCTCATCAGCCTCTAAAATGGAATACCAATTTGCGAGTGGGACCCCAGAGGGCTCCTGAACTACCTGCCTGTTTCTTTTGGACTGCCTGGTGGTCACCCATTCCCTTCCTTCCTCAAGTCCCTTCAGCTGCACTGTGACCCCCTCTCTAAACATATTATCCACGATGCTCTCAGACTCGCAGATGCTCCACAGTGTCCCCAGCCGCCGTTCCAGCTCTGAAACCCGAGCTTCCAGGAGCCGCAGATGGACACACTTCCTGCAAACATGCTGGTCCCGGGCACTGGAAATGTTCCCGGATTCCCACATGGAGCACGAGGAGCACACCATGGCTTTGCGCTCTCCTGCCATGACTTATCCCTTTAAATTAAGCCTTTTAAATCAATTACTCTAGGACCCTTCTTTCCTGATCCTCGTTACTACAGAATATACAAATTGTTAACCACCAAAAGGCCTTAAACTATAAGCAATAAAAGTAGTAAATACTTGCCCGACCTTACCCACTACTTAGCAGTCATTCCTCTCCCTTGTAGCCTCTACTGCTGCAGCAGGACAAGACCACGCTCTGAAGATTTAAGAAGTTGGATGGCAAGGAAAAATTGCAAAGAGTACCTTTTCCCCTCTGCACCGAATTCCCACTGCCAATACCCACACTCACTGTGTGTCTCACTCAGGATGAGGTGTCTCCCTTGCTCGTGTGCATTTCATTGCATTTCTGTCAGTCTATTCCTGCAGCACTGATAAATTAATTTTCTCTCCTGAATTTAGTTGCCTAACTCCCTGAATTCTGGCATGAAATCAGATAGTTTAGCAAGGTAGTTACTGGGAGGGGCGTTTTAAATGTTTTGCAGGCTTCAATCGAAGTTGCTATTTAAATGTCAGTGGAGTAGAGAAGTGCCTGTTTGGAAAAGGTGTTGGTTGAAGCAAGAAAACCGACTGACCTGAAGGTGAGGATTTTGTGGAAAAGGAGCCTTGTTGCTACAACCATTTTTTAAAAAATAATCTGGGCATATGTTTTTTGGAAGGTAGAACGCGAGTTAACTTTACATGTGGGAGGTAATCACACTTGGATGTTCAAAAAAATTGATGATATGTATCCCACAATATGTTTCCTGGAAGGCCTCAAACTTTGAATTTTTTGAAGCATCATCAGTGCTTAAGTTTGGAGGCTTTTTACAGCCCTTCCTTATTATTCCTTCCACCCATCAAAAATATATGGCCAACAAAAACGTATGGAAGGGTGGTCAGTTGCATCCAGTATTTGTTCTAGCTTTTTGTGGTACTTGCTCTGTGGTAGTCTGAGCAAAAAAATGAATAAAATCTGAACTACCTATCGCTCGTGATGCTTCATTTCTTCAAAGTTGCTTAAGCCATCCTGAGAGAATTGTATATAAACATTTTAAGTCAATGGTTTCATACATTTTTAATTGACTGTTCCCTGGCCCCGGCTCCAAAATCATGCCAGTGTTAGAATTATGCTCTAATTCTGTTTTTTCTTCTTCAGGATCGTACAAGGGCTTACACCTCACTAGTACCACGCCTACGGCACTTGTACAAACCAGTCAATCATCATCAGCAGCAGGTTCAGCCTTACTGCCACCTTGCAGCAACACACAGACAGCAACTTCCCACAGTGCACTGAGTCACCATGGAAATGCTACAAACTCAAGTCCTCAGGTTCTGCTTGGCAACAGCCTTCGTCTAGGTGTACCTAGCTCAGTAGCTGCTGTTAATTCTGTCACCAGTCTGAATGCTCGTCATATACCTAGAACTTTAAATACTGTTCCAACATCTGCCTTAAAACTGGCTACAGCAGCAAATTGTCAGGTGCCCAAGGTTCCAGGCTCCACTTCCATGGATGGAGTACCAAGGTAAGCTCCATTCTCTGAAGATTTGTATTTAAGAGAATCTCTTTTTACTGTGCAGTATAGATTTACTTCATTTGAGCCCTGATAATGAATTTTTCTTTAAATTCAGAGTTAACAGATAAATAACATTCATATTTGGTTGTAAGTGGGCTCTGTCATGGAAGAAGAGTATTGCCTTTTAACAGCTAGTTTCCTTGTGTGCTGTAGTAAAGATACATTTTATAATACATATAGTTTGTCTGGACAGTGATGTTCTTTGTTCATACTGTCTCCATTGACCAATGAATGGATTGTTGCTAAATCCTGAAAGGAGAGTAGAACAAATGGGATTTATCACAAATGTGAAATTCCAGAAGTCTTCAATTACATGCAGTCTTTACTCTCCTGGGATCTCAGCTGTTTGGGGTTTTCTATAGTAACCACTTATACCAGTCACCCACTTGTGGCAAGAAATTCAAATTCATGGAAAATTAAATCCTTTTATGGTCAGCAGCACTTGTTTTCAGTTTTAATTACTCCATGTAATTGTGGCTAGTTATTTTGATTTTGTGTTTTTTGTTCACTTTTATACTGCTTGTGTGTGCTGGTTTCATCCAGGGCAGCAAAAGTGGTTATTATGGTTTACCTTGGGTCAGAAAAGGACAATGAGGGAAGTGGCCAGGATTTCTTCTGATTGCTATTGATTGTCCCACCCTCCCCAAGCAAGAAGTACGAGAGAGAGAAAATGTAGTTAGATTTAGGGTTGGCTGCAATTACCTTTCCCCCTGGTGGTCAATGAGTCATGTGCATAACGATTACTCGGAGAAGGTGTTAGATAGTGCCCAACATTGTTGGTGTTTACACCACTCCTGAGCAATTTTCAACACCTTTGGGAATGCATGGAGAATGTTAATAAGAAAATACACCAGTATAGCACATTTTGTTTTGTCCATAGCAAAGCAATTTGACAAGCCCATGAGTGAGCTGTATCCAAGGTAGGCACTGTAATGTGTCGTTTTGTAAAACTGGTTTCAAACCACCAGCCAAAGCTGGACAACTACACTTCCTTGTTTAGAGATTTGTTTGGCCTATCTGAAAGGCAACTATAGAGCAATTTGCCTGCCTTTTACAAAGCATCGTCTCGTTTCCTTAACGAGATAAAACATTTGGCACTTTGTGCTTCAAACTGGCTTTGTAATTGACTAAAAGCTTCCTGGTTTTTTACTGACTATTTGAGATGGTTCATTTGAATGTAATGGTTGAACAATGGAGGAAAGAATGTTTAGCTATCTTTGACATGGATTTGTTTTTTCTTTTGCATTTGGTTCATCTATATACAGAGCTGTGGAGTTGTTATTTTTGCATTTTGCATCATTACTTCAACACTCCTTTGTAGCCTTCAAAGCATTATAAGCAGCAGACATTATAAAAGGACTATGTATTTTCATGGTTTTTTTATGGTGACTGAATCTTATGAGCTATATTTCCAATGATTCTTTCTCCCCTCTACCTTTCCTAAGACAGTTTTGATTAGTTTTGTGTGGAGATTGAACCACATTTAAAGAAAAAGGAAGACTTCAAAGCATACATGAAACTCTCGATCAGTACCCTTTTTCATAAAGGTGAGTGAATATTTGAGGAGCTGGCTTGAAGGAGGTAATGGGCCCAATGGTGTGATGTCACAAAACTTTGCTGTTCAAGTGGAAAAAATTCTCCGCCCTGCCAAATATTCTGAAAATTTTAAAGTTGATCATAATTCTTTAATGGTTTGAATTTTTTATATAAAAGGGTACTGATGATGACTCACTTTTTAAACATCACACCTGCAGGAAGTGTCTCTCCATAAACACGTCACTGGCCCTGCAATTCATAGCGCCATAGAGACGTGATGTTGCCACCCAGATGGTGAAATAGGAGTCATAAAAGGAGACTTTACTACAGCACATCGGGAAACTTTAAGGGTAGGAGCAGGAGGTTGGGAGGCAAGTAAAGTGCTTTTGTTTTTTTATATTTTTTTAAGTGAGAAGTTGGATCGTTTCCCTTTTTGGAAAAAGCCCTATTTTCATTTTTAAATCAATGGCTGCCATAGCCTCAAATATATTTTGATTTAAAACCTGCTTAAATTGATGTGGCTGATTTGGAATTTTGAAGACCATCATCCAGTAAGTGCAGTGAGTTCAACTTTGATATTTTTAAATAACTGCATTCAAAGGTGGAGAAATGGTCTTTATCCATGGCTAATCATCTTTGTGGTTTTAACTTAATTAATTTGTCCTTCATAGCTCTTGTAGAAGATTGTGCAGCTGATATTAAAATGATGTTTTAGTCTTTATATTGCTTCAGGCACAGAACCTAGTAGTTCTTGAATGTAATGTAAGTATTAACTAAAAATATCTGTATATACATATCATCCTACTAGAAAGAAATTTATTGGAGGACTAATCCTTTCTTTTTAATTAACTATCTGCTTTGTGCTTTGCTAAAACAACAAAATAATGGAACTTTCTCCAGGGAGTGCTAAGCATATATATCTTAACTGTGTCAGTTGCCCTGGGGCCTATTTTGCTCCTCTTAACAATAAATGGAACAGATATGTAGTATAGCTACATGATGTAACAAATGTACACAATTGAATGGAAATTAAGTCATAAGCGGAATGGCGGGCAGAATGTACGGAAAGCTTGTATTGTTTGAATATAATTGTTAATGTCCATATGTAAATCAGTTGATCATTGCCTAATCATTGTAGGTCGGTAATCATTGGTCTTCTGCAACTTGACCATCTTTGAGGGAGTAGTGAGGAATTTCCTAGAGTTTTTCCTAAAATTGGCCTATGATTTTTTTTTCTCCTTTTTCCTGTCTCAGGGCAGTGCATGGCTGTAGTATGGGTGGATGAGAGAATGGGGTGGTGGTTTAATAAGTTTCACCCTGTCATTTAGAACAGGCTCAACAGATCAGCTGGTCTTTACCTATCATCTTTTATACATTTGTATATAATTTTGTACCTTTGCAGTTGTCATACAAATGTCTTGACCTTTCCTCATTTTATAACACAATTCTTTTTCTCCACTTTGGCATCTAATAATTGTTAACTTTTATTGGTCAATTCTTGGGTCAGTCTATTTCATTTTACTCCAGTTTAGCATTACATGGGTTTGAAAGATTTATGAAAAATATATGGGGGAATTGTGCATTATTGCTTTAATGGATATAATACTTGGTTTTGGGCTGGGCCAATATTTATATTACCTCTTCACATTGCCTAATTTATGTATTGCATAACCTGTTCCAGACTCCATTCTGTTGTCTTATCTCCAAGCTGCTAGACATGATTCCTGAAGAAAAGATGACTTGCTGGTTCCTTTCCAGCAAGACTGCTGGGTCCAGTTTACATCTAAAAATCCAAGTCCAAGCTTTCATGTTGGCAATTAATCAAATATAGGTTATGAAAATTGGTCTTCCAACCACGCTATGACACAAACGCAAAGCATGCTTCATGTTGACTAGAAGAGAAAGTCATCTGTGGCTCCGGATAATTAATCACATTTGAGGTGTGCTCTTTTGAGAAAACCCTCTTGAAAATATTGGATTGCAGTGGAGGATTTTCCAAAACACGTTGCCGTTGTGATTACAAATGTTAACATTTAGTTCAACTATTGGAGAAGTGGGCATCCCTCCATACTATTGTCTACAAATATTGCTGTCCTTTCCATTTCAACACCATTCGCAGTTGAAACAAGTAGAATGAGAAAGCAAGTATGATCACCTAGTCAGAGTAAAATCCCTTTGTTCACTATGAAGGAAGTTTGTTTGCCATAAATGCCTTTTAACCCTAATCAGATAGATTGTTGAAGTCATTGGGTCAAGTTACTTAAAAGTAAAATAGTGCAGAACATTTTGTAAATTCCAGTGTTTTTATATTGATTTACAGTCAGTGAACCCAATTCCTTAGTTATTGATTTGTCTATAGAAGGTTGAAAACCTCGCCTGAGGTTATTGCTTCAAATTGTGCTAATTTCACTGAGGTCACCTAGTGTTTCACTAGTCTTCATCTTTCAAGAGAAACTGTAATTTGACTGAAAAACTTTGATTTGATTGCATCTGTATAGTATGTCAGTTTACTGGTCTTTGCCAATGTTTGATTTATTTGATAACAAAGCATTGGGCAATTATTAAGATAAGTGACTTGTTGTATAAACAAATACGGGGAAAATGTTATGGTACAGGAGTAAATTGTCAATCTGACAACTCAGCTGTGTAGAGGAAGCAAAATGTCTGGCCAGATTGGCGTTGGTGGAGGGGCTTGAATAGAAATTGAGCACTCATGTCAGAATCTTGTACCAGTTGGCCATACGTGTACAAGACAAGCGAATGGGGACAATTGAAAACCAGCTTTTTTATTAAACAGTTGCTAGAGATCTCAACTCTGATTCATAAAATCTAGTTAAATTTGGGTTCCCCAAAGGTCAGTGTAATCCATTGTTACCATTGTGTATTTTTATATGTAGAAAATATGAAAAATGATCGTAGAGCAATGACTAACAGTTTATTTCTCCTTTTTCTCCAGGGAAAACCACGACACAGAAAAGCCAGCACTAAACAGTATAGCAGACAATACAGTGGCAATGGAAGTAACGTAGTGTCCACACAGAGACAGCTGCAGCCTTGGGAACTCATTTAGGTGCTATGCATCAATAGCGTTTGTGAATGCAAGGGATGGCGGAATGCAGCACATTGCGTTTCCATGGCAGCTCTAGGGACTTGATGGCAATGCACATCTCATGCTTTTTTGTTACTGTTAATAGGAATTGACATCTGTAAATTATGATACAGCAATTATCTGTACAGTACTGCATATTTGTAATACACTTGTATATATGTTACTTGAATACTGAACTGTTCATTTGTGATGCTTTGCACTTGAAAAAAACAAAATTGCAACCAGTAAGAGTGTGAGATGTGAGAGATCTATAGAGATGAAGTGTCATCACATCATGTGCATGGTGCGGAACCTGCTGTTTTATCTATTTATTGTGCTGTGTTTACAGTTTTGTACACTGTACCTTCATTGGTTCCTGTGCTGTAGTAAATGTGTTAGGTAGCTGTGGACTCCTCGGTATTTTGTATATGGTGAACATACTTGGTTCCCCTCTGGGTCCCTGAGTTTCTGTGTATCATGTAAAAATGGTGACATACATACAGATTTGAAAATTAAGGCATCGGTTTGTAAATGGGGATGGAACTACTTCATGGAGACATAGGGATCTTCCACTTATATTTGTTCTAACGCAAGTAACAAGCTGGAAATGAAGTCACACTTTTTCAGAAGCAGAGACGCTTCTGCAAAATTATTTTAGCACTAATTATTTTCTATGCTGCTTAGTTTTTTTGCTCATTCGAGTTTAAACAAATTGGACCTCCTTCAAAACAAATCTGAGCTGTATCAGATAGTTTCCCGAGCTTTTTTCATTGTTCATTCATCATTCAGTTATTTTTGTATTTGTTAAAGTTGTAATTTTCTTGTTGATTTTGTGCTCCTGTACACACAGACTTCATTCTTCACTTGTTCACGTGAAAAAGAGAAGAAACAACAAGGAGATAAGGGAGATGAATGCAGTAGTTGCTGTACGTGTATCATCATTCCAGTTTCTGAAACAGCCAGCTTTTACTTTCAGATTCTTGTGAAGGCTATAAGGCCAGAACCACGATATCGGGTGCCTTCCTTTGGAAATAATAGACCTCTCTTCTGTGAAGAGATTGGTACTTAACAGACTACTACTAGTGCTTTGTCAGTACCTGAGTCTGAATGCCCAGTCCAATGGCATATTTATCCTCAAGGTTTTTAATCCCACCTGGAATTGTGACAGAACTCTCACAAAATAAACCCAGGGCATTATATGTTGACCAACAGCTGTGTTTTTTTTTTTAAATTTTGTATCGTGTGTTGGAGTTATTTTTCTTGCTACATTAGAAAGAAAAGTAATTTGTGTATTTACAGTATTTTGTAATTGAAGCATTATGAAATGTGAGCTCTCACCATTTTACCATGCTGGTAAGTTAGATTTAAAAAAAAAAAGTCTGGGGGGAAATTATGTGGCTGGTAATGCTTTGAGGAGGTAACTTATTGGACCACTTCATAAATAACTTAAGTTTATAGCATACATCTTTTTCAAGACCTAATGCTTATATTGAAAAAAGTAAATTGATCCTTGTTTGAATTTCAGTAATTACTTGGTTCTGATTATTTTCATTTTACTTTATTGAATTGCACAATTAGATGATTGGAAAATAATTGCCTCTTAGTCATTACTTATATGTTTGACCATTGTGGTAATGGGAACACTTCCTCATTTGTGAAACGCCCACAAAAATAGGATATTGCTTTCTTTGAGGAGATTAATCACCTTGAGACAGTGGCCCTTTAAGAATCATATGCCATGTTGTCTCTATCTTGTCCAGGCGATCTGCATACATAAATATTTCCCCTCACCATCTGCTGTTCTGATAGCCCAGTAGAAGTCAGTTCTTCAGCATTGTTCTTTGTACATTTTATAGTTTTGGAGGTAATTTTCAAAATTACCTTTTCTCATTTGCTCCACGTTTAATATCATATTCTTCAGTGATTATATGCTGTATCTGAGTATTGGTTCATCAGATTGGCTTTGCAGTCGTTGGCCTCACCCCACTCAAATACTGTTCCTTTCTCCTCTGGAAAGGTAGGCCTCTTTTCTAGTTCTACCAAAATTTCCATTTTATGTGTACCAAGAAATGGACCTAAACAATAAAATCTGCATTAAGTTCCAGTGTGTACAGCAAAACACCAAATTCACAAGTAACTTTGTAAATTATCAAAGAATGATACAGCATAGAAGGCCATCTGACTTCTTTTGTCTGTGCTGGCTTTTTGAAAGAGTTACCCAATTAGTCCCATCTTCTTTTCCCAGCAATTTTTTCCTATTCAAGCATTCATCCAACTTCCCTTTGAAAGTTATTGATCAGATCATATTCACTCAGTAAAAAAAAGTTTTTCCCCCATCGCCTCTGGTTCTTTGCTAAATCTGTCGTCCTTGGTTACCAACCGTTCCTGCCAATGGGAACAGTTTCTACTTAGTCTATCAAAACCCTTCAAGGGGAATAACCCCAGTTTCTCTAGTCTCTCAAGGCGTCTGAAGTCTTTCAACCCTAGTGCCATTATAGTGAATTTCCCTACACCTCTAAGGTCTTGACATTCTTCCTACAGTGTGGTACTAGAATTAGCCACACTCGTCCTAACCAGTGTTGTGAAGACTTAGCATGATATCCTTGCAATTGTACTCTACTACTGTATTTGTAAAAGCAAGAATCCTGAATCCCTTTTTAACAGTCTCCTCAAATTATCCTGCCACCTTCAAAGATTTATTTACATACACACCCAAGTTTCTCTGTTCCTGCACCCTCTTCAAAATAGTACTATTTAGTTTGTTACCTTTCATTCTTATCAAAATGAATCCATTCTCACTTCTATTTTGTTATTTATTCATGGGGTGAGGGTATTGCTGGCTAGGCCAGCATTTATTGCCCATCCCTAATTGACCTTGGGAAGGTGGTGGTGTGCTGCCTTCTTGAACCTGTGCAGTCCGTGTTATAGGAACACCCACAGTGCTGTTGGGAAAGGATACCAGGATTTTGACCCAGTGATAGTGAAGGAATGGCGATTATAGTTGCAAGTTCAGGATGGTGTGTGACTTGGAGGGGTACATGTAGGTGGTTGTGTTCCCATGTTAAATTCTAAACTTCTGTTAAATTTCATGTGTCATGTGCCAAAGACTCATTTCATCAGCCTTTGTGTCTGAAGTCTGTTACTACTATCCTCACTGTTTACTACGTGAGATTTGTGTCATCTGCAAAGTTTAAAATTATGCCCAGTATACTCAAATCCAGTCATTTATATAAATGAAAAAGAACAATGTTCCCAAGGGGGCATTGCGCATTCGCTCCAGCCTGAAAAACACCTGTTCACCACTACTTTATGCTTTCTGTCCCTTAACTGATTTACATATGCATGCAATCAGTGCCCCAGTTATTCCAAGAGCTTCAAATTTGCTAGGAAGTATTTAATGTACTTATTGCCTTTTGAAAGTTCATCCACACACTTCGTTAACTTCATCAAAGAAATCAAGTTAATCAAAAACAATTTGCCATTAAAATCTGTAGCGGCTTCCATTTATTAACCCATATAAAGTGACAATTTTGTCTTCATTTAATACCTTCAAGTTTCCCACCATTGATGAGTTGATATTGCCAGGCTTATACCTTTTTAAAAGGTGTTACGATTGCAATCCTCCAGTTGACTGGGTGATTTTTCTGCTTTGAGCACTGCTGACCTTCTGAAACCCTTTTTTAAAAAAAATCTTATCCAATTTCTCTACAGCTACCTCCTTTTACTGTGACATTGACATCATCCTCTTTTGTGAAGACAAGTGCAAAGTACTCATTTAGTACCCCTACCTCCTAAGATGATTTTCTTGGTTCCTAATTGGCTCCACCCTTCCTTCCACTCTCCTTTGACAATTTGTTTGTAAAATACTTTTAGGTTCCCTTTTATGTTACCTGCTTGTCTATTCTCAAAAGCCTTTTGTCCCTCTTACTAATTTTTTCAGTTCTCCCTGTAATTTTTGTATTCAGCACAATTCTCTACTAACCTGAACCATTATCGTAAGCTTCCTTTGCCCTTCATTTTAACCACTCTAGTCATTCAGGGAGCTCCAGCTTTGGATGCCTTTCCTTTCAACTTCTTGGGAATGTGCCTAGTCAGTAAGTGAAGGCCTCTCATTGCTTATTTACTGTTTACCTGCCAATCTTAGATTCCAATCCAACTGGGCCAGATCTCTCAGAGAGAAATTAGCCATCCTCCAATTGAATATTTTCACATTTTTTCCTTGACCTTATCGAAAATGACTCCAAACCTAATCGCGGTTTCCCAAATGTTTCCTCACTGAAACATGCTCCACTTGCCCAAGTAGTTCTCCAGAACTAGATCCAGCACTGCTCATTGGGTTGGAAGCATTTTGATCAACAAAGTTCTCACACACATTTAAGAAATTCCTGCCCATCTTTCCCTTTATACTGTTGGTTTTCCAAAGTCCCCCATAATCACTACTGTTGTTATATCTTTGTGCAATTTGAAAGTTCTCTCGAACAGCCCCTTTTTTATTTATTGCTTATAGTATAAGGCCCAGTAGTTGGTTAGCTTCTCGATTCCTTAATTTTAAACCATAGAAATTGCCTTTGAGTACTGAAGTCTATCATCCCCTTACCATGCTAAAATGTCATCTTTGATCAGTCTGCCTCTCCGCCTTTTTCTTTCCCTACCTTTTCTGAAAATATTGTGGTGATGATGTAACGTGTCCATTCCTCCTTGTGTTTGAGTTAGATCTCCATTATTGCCACTATATATAATCTTTGTGGTTGTTTGTGCCTGCAGATCACCAAAATTATTTACTAGGCACTAGGTGTGCACTCTAAACCCATCCTAGTGTGCTTTGCACTTCTCACATGCATGAACCCTCCTATTTGAAAATAAGCTTTATTCTAATGCTATTTGTCTTTCCCAGTCCTCTTGGCACCTTGCTGTTCCTCTAATGCTTCATCCTGGTGCCTCTCCCTCAAACAGATTTGCTTAAACCATTACCCATAATGCTGGTTAAACTCCCACCAGGGACATTGGTTCCCACCTTTTTGAGGTGTTATCCATCCATCTTGTAAAGGTGCCTCCTGCCTCAGGAGCCGGAACACTTTTACCCTCCCCACCCCACACCGCACAATTTCTTCAACCATGCATTAACTTGGCTTGTCTTACTACAATACTCACTAGCATGTGACACTAGGAGTAATCCAGAGAGACCACCTTTTTTGAGGTTCTGCCCTTTAGATTCTTTTCTAGCTTTCAAAATTCTGTCAAACCTTTTCCTGACTAAGTCATTGACTCCTAACGTGGAGCATGACTTCTGCCTATTCCTCTTGCTTTTCCCCCAAAATGTCCTGCATATCTGCAGTGTTATCTCCTTTACCCTGACACCAGGGAGACTGTGCGCAATTGCAAGACTCATTCTGGCGGTTGCAGAAATGCCTCTATCCTATCACAGTTGAATTATCCAAAACCATTCTATTGCTAGTGTTCTCTTTACTCCCCTCCCATCCCACCATCCCTCTGTATATGCAGCCACTCACCCCACAGTCTACTAGACTTGCTCCCATGAGGCAATGCCCATCGTACTGCAAAAGGGTTTGAGTACCATACACTTGGAGGAAACCTGTACATGCCTCTTCCCTCCCAGCTAGATGACCACCCAACCTCCTGAACACAGTAGCTGAGGGGTGACCAGCTCCTGGAATGTCTACTCCAGGAATTTTTCAGCCTCCCAAAGGAAGTGACTCCATCTGCTCTTTAAACTCAGAAATCCTGAGTTTGAGCAGCTAGAGGAATTTTCTGTATGTGTCTTTGAGCTCCCTCATGGTGCAACAAGTCTCAGCTATTCTATCATTTTTCTTAACAGTTTTGTAGACTTGTTATACTTGCTTATCATTTAGTATCCAAGCATACCAAGTTTTTATTTACTGTAATTCAGATCACTTTTAATGTTATCTTCTACTTGGTTAATTTTAGTTTCACCCTGTATGTTTAATGCATTGTTCTGATAATTTGCTGTTACCTCTTGGTTTAAATTACATGGCACCTCCTCCCCCCTCAAATTCCCAACCTTGCCAAATTCCTGTTGCCACTGTTTAGTAAGCCTCACAGTTCAGTGGATTCACCCAATTCTGTGATCTCAGGTTATATCTGGGAAATTCATATTTTCCGATGGTAAGTGCAGTCTATTAGGTTTAAGGGAAGAAAATCTGCTTTCAATACTCCCGTGATCTTTAACCTACATTATTAATCAGTCGGGATTGCAGCTTTAAGCTTTCAGGAACTAGTCAGAGCCCTTAGTTTTGGGTAAAATAGCCTACATTTTCACTTTGCTTCCCTTTCCCCAATATGGCTATCTATAAAGAATATCAAACAGTTTTCAGCAAGACTAAATTTCCATCACCCCAGAGATAGGATTGCAAGAGTTTGGAGTTTGAGGCAGGTTTGATTTATACTGGAAATTTTACAAAGCCGGTTAATATCAGGCATGGTTGAAATTTGTTTGAGTACTGCCCACTAGACACTGCCTGGTTAGTCAATGTATGATGCAAAATAATGACCGCTATTCAGTGACACTACTGCACAACTAAATTTAGCCTTTAACACTGGAAGAATAGTAGTCTCTGATATTGAATTCAACAGTTTGCAAGATTTAAATGCTTGGATTCTTAATGAACTCCAAAGATGTGTGGCATTTCCCTTGTCTGGAAAGGGGCTGTTAAACAAGTCTGCACATGAGCATGTTGCACATGAGGGCAATACTAATAAAAGTTCAATGCAACAGGTAAATATCTGATCCAAAGAACATTTAGCTAAGCAATATAGGATTCTAGATGTGATCCGACTTAAATTCAGTTACAAATGTCAGGAAAACCCTAGAAAGAAACTATTGAACTCATTGCAGATTCTCTAGCGCTTAACAGTTCTGTTTATGACTAAGAGATACTGGATACTTGGGTGAAGGAAATGATCGATGAAGTTGCATCAAAGTTTGTTCCTTTGTGTTCTATAAAAGTACCAAAATGGCAGGAAAACTCTAATTTGGTCCCTGTTAATTTTTGCCTAAGATTATTCAGACAGTCAATCTTAGGAACTAATTTGTGGACTGCAGAGATATTTCGAAGTGGGGAGCTCAATAGAATATAGCTAAGTTAGTTTAGTGTGAAAGGGGCCACTTGAGGCACAAATTTGTCAGTATTTGTGTTGTTTAATCAGATGCATGAATGACCTCGGCTGTCCTGAGACTCTGCACCTTCATAACTATCATTGTGACCTTTGAGACAAAAGCAACAAGTTCTGAACTCTTGGAAAGTCAACTTCATCCCGAGATGGGGAAAAAATTATTTGAAGCAAAAGTGTTCATTTATATATGGCTTTTAACATAGAAAACTACCACACAGTAAAGAGACAATCTTGACTTAGAGCCATGGGAGAAGGTGTTAGGGTCAAATGTGGGTTTTAAGGAGCAGCTTATAGGCAAAGATGGGGAAGTTTGGGGAGTGAATTCCAGCACTTGGGAGTCTAGTCAGCTTAAGACGTTGCCACAAATGGAGTGGAAGGGAGTATGCAAGAGGTCAGCTGGAGGAATGCTGAGTTATAAGGGAAGTTACAGGGCTGAAAAGGTTGCGGAGAAAGGAAGAGGTGAGGTCTGGAGGGGGTTGAACAAGAAAATAATTATATTTGATGTGTTGAGCGACCTCAAGCCAATGTAGATCAATGAGCACAGGAGTAATGGATGGGTGAGTAGGATTTGATGCATGTTACTATGGTATTGAAGTTTTAGATTACCTGAAATTTATGGAAGGTGAGGAAAGGGAGCCTGCCAAGGTGAGCTTTGGAACAGCAGGATTTTGGCAGCAGTTGGGCTTAGGCAAAGACATTTAGTATTGGAGAGGATTAGGGGGTTGCAAGCTTTGCCGAAGTTGCAAATGGTGAAGTAGGGTGATGGAACTGGTGACAAGGGTACAGATTAGTGATGGCACCTGAAGGCAAGATAAACTGCAGGATCTCTCTTTTTAATAGTGCTAGAACTAATCACCACATGGTATGCTTTCCTTTGTACTCTCAGAATGGTTCTATAATCAACATGCAATATTGCACATGAATGATAAATTATCATGGCAGTAGCCATATTCAAAAGCTTGCAACAGTCCCCAGAATAGTCTTTCACTATATCTTCCAAAAGTCACAGTGTCATTGTAGTCGAACCTGCTGGTTCTGGGATGTGTGTACAGTGGACATTAGTACAGTTTTCCCTTTATCTCTCATCAGTTTGCTTTGGTCGGTATCTCCCGTCAAAAGCAAAGCTGATGAAAGCTCATTGACCGTTATTGTAGCTCTGTTTCCACCTCCTTGGATGCTGTCAAACCTGATGAGTATTGCCAGCATTTTTGGGCCTTTTTTAATCTCCTGTGAAAAAGCCTTTAAGATTGTGCATACAGTGATTCCAGTACTCCATAGCGTTTTTTTTTTAACTTTCTTGTACAGTGCTATGAGACTTTCCTACTTAACGTGAGACTATAAAAATGCAAGTTGTAGCTGATCTTTCTCTTACAGTTTAAGTGATTGCAAGAGGAGTCTGGGCCCATAAACTGTGATCATAACCATATATCAGCCTGATGAGCTTTGTCATCCTTCAGGCAGCATCTACAATGTCATGTTTGATCTGGACTGGTACCAATGATAGTTTAGTTAACATATCCACAGTGTACTGTGCTCCTGTAGCTTGCTTTGGGCAGTAATGCTTTTGAAATCCCAATGGCTATCCATCTCGGTACCATGATAAGGTAGTAAGCACCCTCTGCAGAAGACTAGATCTCTCCACACACAAATTATCCATTGGCCCAAAAAAAAGGTGAACCTTAAAACAATTTCTAGAACAAAAGGTATTCTACAGCAGGAGCCTTCAATTTGTGAACATATAAATGCTTTTAGAATTATTCCTCAATATTTTACAATGAACAACATTGAATGAACATACTGCCCAAAGTGATGGCGCTTGCCCCTAATATCAAGGGTGCCCACAAAGCTCTAGCAATCTCTGCATTTAATCTTTCTCAAGATTAATTTCATTCTGGCATAGCTATCAGAGACCTCAGTTGTCTAGAAACAGTAGTATCAATCAGACTAAGCAGCCGATCACATTGAAGAATTTTCACAGCAAACCACAAATTGACAAGCAGGTTGTATCCTTCAATTTTTATAGAAAATGAAATAAGATTGGTATATACACATGGAATTAAAGTAGAAGCTGAAATACCTTGAAATTAACTTTTTTAAAAACAGCATTGTTGGCATAGAATAGAGAAATTTGACATTTTACAATTTTTTTTTTCTGGGCCACAGAGGTGGTTCAGCAATAATCATGACTTAGTTTGATTTAAAAATCTAGTTACAACTCATTCAACAAGATATATATATTTTTCAAGCATTTTTGTGTGAAAAAGAAATGGAAGTCTTCAAGTAAGTATTTTGGAATTGATGGAGTAGATATAAATGCTCTTCAAGAGTGGACAAGGTCTCTTTAATTATCATGATCTGGTCTTTATGAAAAAAACAGGATGATGCTGTCAAGAGTTTTTTTTAAAAAAACCTTTGCTGGATTGCTTAGATCCAGGGCATCAGATGTAGGTTAGAAAAATCATTACCATCTAGAGTTGCAGGTTCAATAGAGGTCTTTGACATTTCCACAAGGGCTATTATCATTATGAATGATTGACTGAGTTTCAAAGGCTGAACTATCTCAGGGGTTTCTGAGTTCACAATTTGACAGTTTAAATAGGATTAGCTGCCTTTAGTGTGGGGTCTGAATAAAAGTTTCTTTTAAAAGAGCTTAACTGCTTGAATTATCAAGTGTGTCTGCCCTTGGTGTATACTTGGTGAGTGGCAATGAGGTATGAGAGGGCACAGGCAAGTGGGTGAGAGACGTGGGGGTCTGAGGGGCCAATGACGGGGTGAGAGATAAAGGGCCTAATAGCATCTAAAACAACTGACGTGAAGTGCCAGAGAACCGAAACGGGCTTTCTAACCAGCACACCTGCCCTACCACTGTGGCTGCCTAGGATCTATTTGTAGGGTTGGCGAGCTCAACTCTATCCTGTCCTCACCTTCCCAAAGCAAAAATTTAGTCTAACGGGGCATTTTAAACCAAGGTGGATCAGTCACATTTCTAGGCCCAAGTGTAAAGCAATGCTTAAGATTGAGCATTGGATCATAAGGTTTAAGCCAGTAATGCAGAAGAACCAGGAACATTCCAAAGTAGAATGTCTAAATTGGAATAAGGCTAATTTTAATGGAATGAGAAGGGATCCAGCCAGGGTAAAATGATCTAAGGCAAACAAGAAAAGCTTAGAAAAATGGGGGATCATTTGGCTAGGTACATTCCAACAAGGACAAAAAGGTAAGGGAACCAAAACCAGAGCTCCTTGGATGATGCAAGAGATTGAGCATATGATGAAAGGGGGAAAAAAAAGGGTATATAATGCATGTCAGGTGAATTTTTCAAAGGCAAACCAGTTTAATTACAATAGGTTGAGAGGGGAAATGAGGAAAATAAAACTGACAAAGAGATGAGAATAGAATGGCAGTTAACATATGAGGGAGCCAAAAAATATTCTACCGGCATGAAAATAGTAAGTGGGTAGTAAGAGGTGGAATGGGTTCCTTAGGGACAAAGAGGGTGATATGTGAATGGGAGGCATTGGCATTGTCACTGAGCTGGTAATCCAGCGACCCAGGGTTAATGCTCTGGGGACATGGGTTCAAATCCCACCATGGCAGATGAGAAATAAAAAGCTGAAATAAGTTTATTGATCACCATGAAACTACTGATTGTTGTAAAAACCCATCTGGTTCACTAATTCCCTTTAGGGGAGGAATTCTGCTGTCCTTACCTGGTCCGGCTTACATGTGATTCCAGACCCATAATTGACACTCAAATGTCCTCTGAACAAGGGCAGTTAGGGATGGGAATCTATGAATGAATAAAAAAAAAAATACGCTTCGAGGTGTGGGCAACCCACAGCGTCAGTATTGACTAAAATATAGAAGCTAATGGATGGGATGCAAATTGAGATGGAGGGTGTAGTTGAAGCTCCACTTTGCTTAGGGTAGAAAAGTTACCTGGTTTACATCCCAGATTATTGAAGGAAATGGGGTGGAGATGGTGGAAAGGCTTTCCATCTTCCCTAGATAGGGAGGTGCCAGAGGATTGAGAGCGGCAAATTATTTATTCTAGAAAGGATGTATGGACAGCACTACCAACTAGAGGCTAATTAGTTTAACATCAATAGTGGATAAGATTTTAGAAACAATAATTATGGAAAAATTGAACAGGTACTTGGAGAGGTTTAAGTTAATCAAGGAGAGCCAGCAAGATTTGTAAAAATCAGATCGCATTTGACTAATCGAATTTTTTGATGATGTAATAGAGAAGGTTGATCAAGAGAATGCAGTGGATGTTGTCCATTTGACAAGTATCACATAAAGGCTGGTTAACAAACTTGAGGCTCATGGAATAGGACGGTCAGTATTAACTTGGATAAAAAGATTGACTTAAGAACAAAACAGCAAGATGTGGTAAATGGTTATTTTTCAGACTGGAGGATAGTAGGAAGTGTGTTCCCCAAAGGTCAGTGCTAGGACCACTGCTTTTTTTTTTTGCTATACGTTAAATGACTTGGATATTGGAATGTCGAGTTAAATGTCAAATTTGCCGATGATGCCAAACTTGGAGGAATGGCAAACAGTGAGAATGATACTAATTGACTGCAACAGGACATAGGCTAGCAGAATGGGCAGATGAGGGGCAGTTGGAATTTAATACAAAAAAAGTGTGAGGTAATGCATTATGGCAGTATAGACTCAATAGCAGACTCTAAACTGTGTGGGAATAGACACCTGGGGGTGCATGTGCATAGATGTTTGAAGGTGGCAGGACGTATTGAGAGAGTAGCAAAGTATTTGGGGCCTTGAGCTTCATAAATAGAGGTGTCAAATGTAAAAGCAGAAACATATGAACATACAAATTAGGAGCTGGTCACTTGGCCCTTCAAGCCTGCTCCACCGTTCAGTAAGATCCTTGTTGATATAATTTTAACCTCATATTCATAGAGTCATACAGTTATACAGCACAGAAACAGGCCCTTTTGCCCATTGTGTCCATGCCGGCCATCAACCACCTATCTATTCTAATCCCATTTTCCAGCACTTGGCCTGTAGCCCTGTATGGTATGGCGTTTCAAGTGCTCACCTAAATAATACTAAAATGTTGTGAGGGTTCCTGCCTCTGCCACTCCCTCAGACAGTGTGTTCCAGTTACTGATGACCCACTGGGTGAAAAAAAATTTCCTCAAATTCCCTTTAAACCTCCTGCCCCTCACCTTAAATCTATGGCCCTGGTTATTGACACCTCCGCTAAGGGGAAAAGTTTCTTCCTATCTAACCTATCCATGCCCCCTCAATTTTGTATACTTCCATCAAGTCCCGTACCCTCTCCACCTCCTCCTCTGCTCGCAGGAAAACAACCCCTAGTCTATCCAGTCCCTCTTCATAGCTGAAACCCTCCAGCCCAGGCACCATCCTCTGCACCTTCTCCAGTGCAATCACATCCTTCCCATAGTGTGGTGACCAGAACTGCACACAGTACTCCAGTTGTGCCTAACTAGTGTTTTATACAGCTCCAACATAATGTCCCTGCTCTTATGTTCTATGCCTCGACTAATAAGGGCAAATATCCCATATGTCTTCTTAACCACCTTATCTACCTGTGCTGCTGCATTCACGGATCTATGGACATGTACACTTTCAAGGATCCTACCGTTCGTTGTGTATTTCCTTGCTATTTTTGACCTCCCAAAATGCATCACCTCACACTTCAGGATTAAATTCCATTTGCCACTACTCTGCCTATCTTACCAGCCCATCTATATCATCCTGTAATCTAAGGCTTTCCTCTTCACTATTTACGAGGCCATCAATTTTCGTGTCATCTGCAAAGTTACTGATCATACCTCCTATATTCACGTCTAAATCATTAATATACACTACAAACAGCAAGGATCCCTGCAGTTCACCGCTCATCACAGGCTTCAATCGCAAAAACAATCTTCGACCATCACGCTCTGCCTCCTGCCACTAAGGCAATTTTGGATCCAATTTGCCAAACTGCCCTGGACCCCATGGGCTCTTACCTTCTTGACCATTCTTCCATACAGGGCATTGTCAAAAGCCTTACTGAAGTCCATATAGACACATCAACTGCACTACCCTCATCGACACAACTAGTCACCTCCTTGAAAAATTCAATCAAATTTGTTAGATGTGATCTCTCCCTGGCAAAGCCATGCTGACTATCCCTGATTAATCCCTGCCTCTCCAAGCAGAGATTAATCCTGTTCCTCAGAATTTTTTCCAATAGATTCCCCACCACTGATGTTAGACTCACTGGCATGTAATTACTTGGTTTATCCCTATTACCCTTCTTGAATAATGGTACCACTTTGTGTCCTCCAGTCCTCTGGCATCTCTCCTGTGGCCGGAGAGGCTTTGAAAATTAGTGTCAGAGCCCCTGTAATCTCCTCCCTTGCCTCACATAGCAGCCTGGGATACATCTCATTGGGCCAGGGGATTTATCCACTTTTAAGCCCGCTAAAACTGTTAATATCGCCTCCTTTTCAATGCTAATTTGTTCAAGTATATCACAGCTCTCTCCCTGATTTCTACACCTACATCATCCTTCTCCATAGTAAACACACATGAAAAGCAATCATTCAAAACCTCGCCTTTGTCCTCCGGCTCCGTGCACAGAATGCCACTTTGGTTCCTAATGGGCTACCTTCTTTCCCTGGTTATCCTTTTGCCCTTAATATATTTATAAAATGCCTTGGGATTTTCCTTTATCTTGCCAGTGTTTTTTCATATCCCCATTTTCGCTCTCCTAATTACTTTTTTAAGTACCCCCACCCCCCCACACTTTCTATACTCCTCCAGGGCTTCTGCTGTTTTCAGCCCTCTGTATCTTCCATAAGCCTTTTTTCCCTTATTCAATCCTCTATATCCTTTGACATCCAAGGTTCCCTGGATTTGGTGCTACTTTTCACCTTTACAGGAACATGTTGGCCTTGAGCTCTTGCTATTTCATTTTTGAATTACTCCCACTGGTTTGAAGTAGACTTTCCTACAAGTAGCTGCTCCTAGTCCACTTTGGCCAGATCCTGTCTTATCATATTGAAATTAGTCTTCCCCCATTTCAGGACCTTTATTTCCAGTCCATCTTTGTCCTTTTCTATAACTACCTTAAATCTTAGAGTTATGGTCACTATCCCCAAAATGCTCCCCCGCTGACACTTCTACCACTTGCCCAGCTTCATTCCCTAAGATTAGGTCCAGTAACGCCCCTTCTCTTGTAGGAATTGCTACATGCTAGTTCAAAAAGCTCTTCTGGATGCACACTTAAGAATTCTGCGCCCTGCCCTCTAAGATTATCCCAGTTAATATTGGGGAAGTTGAAATCCCCTACTATTATTAAGCTATTATTTTTACACTTCTGAAATTTTGCTACATATCTGCTTCTCTATGCCCCCTGACTGTTTGGAGGCCTATAGTGCACTCCCAGCAAAGTGAATGCCCCCTTTTTGTTTTTAAGTTCTACCCATATGGCCTCATTTGACAAGCCACCATCCCTTCCACATTGTATCCCATCCCTCTGCCAAACCACAGCCTTTTTTTCTCCAAGGGAAACAGTCCCAACCTCCCCAATCTATTCTCATAGCTACAGTTCTTCATGCTGGGAATCATTCTTGTGAATGTCCGCTGTGCTCTCTCCAATGCCTTCACATCCTTCCTCAAGTATGGCGCCCAGAACTGGATGCAATACTCCAGATGAGGCCTAACTAATGTCAATATGACCTCCTATGATCAGTGTGCTTGTACACAAACAGAGGAGAAACCTCATCTTGAGTGAGACACAGCCAAAGTGAGTGTGGGTATTGGCAATTGCATAGTGGGAATTCAGTGCAGAGGGGAAGAGGTGCTCTTTGCATTTTTTTTTCTTTGCTATCCAACTTCTTAAATCTTCAGAGATTGGTCTTGCCCTGCTGCAACAGTAGAGGCTACAAGGGAAAGGAATGACTGTTAAGTAGTGGATAAGGTAGGGTAAGTATTTACTACTTTTATCACTTATAGTTTAAGGTATTTTTGTGGTTTATAGTTTGTATATTCTGTAGTAACGAGGATCAGAAAGGAAGGGCCCTAGAGTAATTGATTTAAAAGGTTTAATTTAAAGGAGTAAGTCATGGCAGGAGATCTCAAAGCCGTGTTGTTCTTCTCGTGCTCCGTGTAGGAAGCCGGGGACATTTCCAGTGCCCAGGACCAGCATGTGTGCAGCAAGTGTGTCCAGCTGCAGCTCCTGGAAATTTGGGTTTCAGAGCTGGAAGGGCAGCTGGGGACACTGTGGAGCATCCATGAGTCTGAGAGCATCGTCGATAGCATGTTTAGAGAGGTGGTCACACCGCAGCTGAAGGGACTTGAGGAAGGAAGGGATTGGGTGACCACTAGGCAATCCAAAAGAAACAGGCAGGTAGTTCAGGAGTCCCCTGGGGTCCTGCTCACAAATCGGTATTCATTTTGGAGGCTGATGAGGGCGTTCGTTCCTCCAGGGGGTGCAGACAGAGCCAAGCCTCTCTGTACAGGAAGGGAGGAAGAGAGGAAGAGCAATAGTAATAGGGGATTCTACAGTCAGGGGAACAGATAGGCACTATGGCCATCAATGTGACTCCAGGATGTTGCCTCCCTGGTGCCAGGGTCCGGGATGTCACTGAACACCTGCAGGGCATCCTGAAGGGGGAGGGTGATAAGGCAAAGGTCATGTTACATGTTGGTACCAATGACATAGGTAGAAAGAGGGATGAGGTCTTGCATCAAGAATTCAGGGAGTTAGGCAGTAGACTGAAAAGCAGGACCTCTCAGGTTGTAATCTCTGGATTACTCCCAGTGCCAAGTGCTAGTGAGCTCAGAAATAGGAGAATAGCACAGATGAATACGTGGTTTAAGAGTTGGTGCAGGAGGGAGGCTTTTAGATTCCTGGATCACTGAGACTGTTTCTGGGGAAGGTGTACAAGCGGGACAGTCTACATCTGAACCAGAGCGGGACTAACATCCTTGTGGGCAGGTTTGCTAGTGCTGTTGGGAGGAGTTTAAACTAGTTCGGCAGGGGGAAGAGACACAGAATGTTAGCAGAATAGGGACACATCACAATACAGTAAAACAATCAAGTCAGAGGGAGTACAGCTGCAATAAGTTTCAAGGGAGTAAGGCAAGGCTGGATGGCCTCTACTTTAATGCCAGGAGTATTACAGGTAAAACGGATGAGTTAAGGGTGAGGATTCACACGTGGGATTGTGATATCATAGCCATCACTGAGATGTGGTTGAGGGGGGCGACAGGATTGGCAGCTCAATATTCCGGGATATAGAATCTTCAGGCGAGACAGGGGAGGGGGTAAAAGAGGAGGAGGCATTGCATTATTAGTTAAGGAGTCAGTTACTGCAGTAAGAAGAGATGATATCTTGGAGGGGACATCAAATGAAGCTTTGTGGGTAGAACTTAGGAATAAAAAAGGGGCAGCCACATTGTTAGGTGTTTATTATCAACCCCCAGATAGTCAGTAGGAAATTGAGGAGCAAATATGTGCACAATTCGTGGAGGTGTGTAAAAACAATAACAATATGGTAATTATATTAGGTGATTTCAACTTTACCAACATTAATTGGGATAGACATAGTGTTTAACTGCTTGGATGGAGTGGAAATCTTGAAATGTGTACAGGATAACTTTTTAGGTCAATATATGGAGGGCCCAACAAGGGATGGCGCAGTGCTGGACCTAATTCTGGGGAATGAAGCCGGACAGGTGGCTGAGGTGGTGGTGGGGGAGCATTTTAGTGATAGTGACCACAACATGGTACAATTTAAGCTTGTTATGGACAAAGAAATAGGCAGGTTGCAAAATAATGTTTTGGATTGGGGGAGAGTGGATTTTAGTAACATAAGACAGGATCTGGCCAAGGTAGACTGGGAACAGCTACTTGTGGGGAAATGTACAGAAGAGCAGTGGGGTGGGGTGGTGGGGGGTGTGGGGGGTGGTCAAAAAGGAAATGGGAAGGATACAAGCTCGCCGTGTTCCCTCTTGGGTGATAGGAAGGAGCAACAAGCCCAGAGAACCATGGATGACAAGAGATGTTCAGGATAAGATGAAAATGTTTCTATGCTGGAGTTCAGAAGAATGAGGAGGGATCTCATAGAAACCTATGAAATTCTAACAGGATTAGACAGGATAGATGCAGGAAGGATGTTCCCGATGGTGAGGGAGTCCAGAACCAGGGGTCACAGTCTGAGGATATAGGGTAGACCATTTAGGACTGAAATGAGGAGAAATTTCTTCACCCAGAGAGTGGTGAGCCTGTGAAATTCGTTACCACAGAAAGTAGTTGAGACCAAAACTTTGTTTGCTTTCAGGGAGTTAGATATAGCTCTTGGGGTGAAAGGGATCAAAGGGTAGAACGCTGGAGCAGGCTATTGAGTTGGATGATCAGCCATGTTCATAAAGAATGACGGAGCAGGCTCAAAGGGCCGAATGGTCTACTCCTCCTATTTTCTACGTTTCTAGAAGGAAAAGAATGGCTTTCAGCAGGTACAAGGGGAGTAAATCAGCGGAGGCATTAGTGGAGTACAAAAACTGCAGGGTGGAGCTTATGAAAGCAATTAGGAGAGCAAAGAGGGGATATGAGAAAGCTTTGGCTGGAAAAAGTAGGGAAAATCCCAAGACAATCTATAAGTATATCAATGGGAAGAGGATAACCAGGGAAAGAGTAGGGCCCATTCGGTACCAAGGGGGCAATCTATGGGTGGAGCCAGAGGGCATCGGGAGAGTGTTGAACGAATATTTCATATCCGTCTTCACCCAAGAGAATGAGGATGAAGGTATGGAACTCGGGGAGAGAGACTGCGAGGTTCTTGAGCAAATTGATATAGAGAGTGACAAGGTATTAGAGGTGTTGGCAGGCTTAAAAGTGGACAAATCTCCAGGTCTGGATGATTTGTGTCCCAGACTGCTGAGGGAGGTAAGGGAGGAGATCACAGGGGCACTGACCCAAATTTTTAATTCCTCTCTGGCAATGGGAGAGGTTCCAGGGGACTGGAGAACAGCTAATGTGGTTCCGCTATTTAAGAAGGGTTGTAGAGAGAAGCCAGGGAGCTACAGGCCAGTGAGTCTCATGTCAGTGGTAGGGAAACTATTGGAGAAATTTCTGAAGAAGAGTATCTATCTCCACTTGGAGAGGCAAGGTTTAATCAGGGATAGTCAGCATGGCTTTGTCAGAGGGAGGTCATGCCTAACAAATTTGAATTTTTTGAGGAGGTGACCAGGTGTGTAGATGAGGGTAGTGCAGTTGATGTAGTTTATATGGATTTCAGCAAAGCCTTTGACAATGTCCCCCATGGGAGACTTATAAAGAAGGCAAATGCACATTGAATACAGGGTAATTTGATAAGGTGGATTCAAAATTGTCTTAGTTGTAGGAGACAAAGGATGATGACAGAAGGATGCTTTAGTGACTGGAAGCCAGTGTCCAGTGGCTTCTGTGCTGGGTCCCCTATTATCAGTATTTATATAAACGACATAGATGACTATGTGGGGGGTAGGATTAGTAAGTTTGCGGATGACACAAAGATTGGCTGGATGGTTAACAGTGAGGTTGAGTGTCTGGGGGTACAGGAAGATATAGACGGGATGGTCAAATGGGCAGATAAGTGGCAGATGGAATTTAACCCTGAAAAGTGTGAGGTGATACACTTTGGAAGGAGTAATTTGGCAAGGAAGTATTCAATGAACGGCATGACACTAGGAAGGTCTGAGGAACAAAGGGACCTTGGCGCGTGTATACATAGATCTCTGAAGGCGGAGGGGCACGTTAGTGGGGTGGTGAAAAAGGCATATGGGGCACTTGCCTTTATCAATCGAAGCATAGATTACAAAACTAGGGAGGTTATGTTGGAGTTGTATTGAACCTTGGTGAGGCCAGAGCTGGAGTAGTGTGGGCAATTCTGGTCACCACATTATAGGAAGGATGTGATTGCACTGGAGGGGGTGCAGAGGAGATTCACCTGGATGTTGCCTGGGATGAAACATTTAAGTTATGAAGTGGGGTTGGATAGACTTGGGTTGTTTTTGTTGGAGCAGAGAAGACTGAGGGGTGATCTAATCGAGGTGTGCAAGATTATGAGGGGCATGGACAGGGTGAATAGGGAACAGCTGTTACCCTTAGTTGAAGGGTCAGTCACAAGGGGGCATAAGTTCAAGGTGAGGGGCAGGAGGTTTCAGGGGGATGTGAGGAAAGCTTTTTTATCCAGAGGGTTGTGACGGTCTGGTATGCGCTGCCTGGGAGGGTGGTGGAGGCAGGTTGCCTCACATCCTTTAAAAAGTACCTGGATGAGCACTTGGCACGTCATAACATTCAAGGCTATGGGCCGAGTGCTGGTAAATGGGATTAGGTAGGTAGGTCAAGTGTTTCTCACGTGTCGGTGCAAACTCGATGGGCCAGAGGGCCTCTTCTGCACAGTGTGCTTCTGTGATTCCTTACTCTCGTTCTCAATGCCCCTATTAATAAAGCCTAAGATATGATGTTTTGAACTTGTTTCCATAAACTCAGTTGGAAATGAACTGAGAAGGGGAAAAGCTGGCCAGCTCGCACTCTCTTTGCCATTCCTGAATACACTGAGGCTATCAGTATCCAGATAGGAATCCTCATGACAGTGGAACTTGCCTATATTTGGAAACCTGAGGCAAGGCTCTATTCTCCTCCATGCTGAAGCTGTTGGTGAAAACCTCCAGGTATCTACTGGGAAAAGCGATCTGCCTTCACATGAGTGAGCTCCAGATTGACAGTGTCAAAACCCTGTGAATTTTATCCTTTGCTTTATAAAATCTTTTCTTCAACCGTCCATATTTGCAGAGACCCTATTTGCTTGTCCTTAGTGTGTGTGTGTGTCTGTGTGTGTGCACGTGCATGCATGCGTGTGTGTGTGCGCGCGCGCTGAGGTATATTAAAAGGGAAAGACAGCTACACTTCCAGATTACAAATTGTGTGTTAACCAATTCTTGCGACTTGTTTTAAAAAGAAGTTTAGTTTTATGTTAAATCAATCATTCTGAGTTTATTGAAAGAAGCCTGGTTCAAGTCTCTTTTATTCTGGGTCCAACAGCAATGAAGGTAAATAATTGGCCATTTTGGTGAGTGAATTAAACATTTACACTAATGTCGTGACCTGTGGAGTAGTGGGACTAGATCACTTCTCACATCCTGGTCATAACACAGCAGATACATAGGAACACCACTTCCTGCAAGTTCCCATTCAAGCCACACACTATCCTGACTTTGAAATATATCGCCATTCCTTCACTGTGGCAGAGTCAAAATTCTGGAATTCCCTCCCTAAATGTACCTACCCCATATGAGCTACAGCAGTTCAATAAGGCAGCTCACCATCACCTTCTCAAGGGCAATTAGGTTTAGGCAATAAAGGCTGGCCCAGCCAGCAACACCCACATCCCATGAATAAATGGATATATAGAAAAAACTCCTTCCCTGGCATCTCACACAATGTGCTGGTCACTGACAAAAAAGGGCGACCAAGAAGTTGATAAGAAGGGGGAAAAATAGGAGAGTAAAATAGGCAGGAATATAAAAAACAGATATTCATGGCTTTTACAAGAATATAAAAAAAGAGTACCTGGAGTAAAAGCTGATCCCCCCCGAGGCAGAAGAAATTTTCATGGGGAATGAGGAAATGTCAGAGACATTAAACAAATAGTTTGTGTCTGGTTTCGCAAATTACATACCAGAAATAGAATGCAACCTAAAGGCTAATAAGACTTAAAGTAATTAATATCAGCATAGGAAAAAGTATTGGAGAAACTTAAGGGACTAAAAACCGACAAATCCCCAGGGTTGAAGGCCTACATCCTAGCATTCTAAAGGAGGTAAATGCAGAGATACTGAATTTACTGGTTACAATTTTCCAAAATTCCCTAGGTTCTAGAATGGTTCCAAAAGATTAGAAGTTAGCAAATATAACACTATTGGTTACAATCCCTTTAGTGACCAATAACTTTTAAAAAGATATTTGAACTCCCAGTGACCAATGTAAAGGAATCACACGACAAAATATCAAGTTTTAAGACTTTTACTGCAACAAACAAACTAAAACCAACATCGTCTAAACACTGGGCGGAATCATCCCAGACTTGCACTAAGTGCGGTAGTGGGTGGGGTAAATAACGTTTTACCCACTGCATTAATTATGCATTCCTGGGAAACATGCCATTTCGATGGCAGACAGAGTAGGCAGAAGGCGTAGGAATATCACGCAGAGCTGATGGGTAGAAGATACTAATAGCATTCCAAAATTACAAAATAATCAAGGAGCAAAAAGTGGGTGGGGGGGTGGAATGGGGAAATAAATACAATAACTATCTCTAGAGAAAAAGTACTAGGGAAACTTAAGGGGCTAAAGTTCTGATAAATCCCCTGGACTTGATGGGTTGCATCCTAGGATATTAAAGGAACTAGTTATAGAGATAGTGGATGAACTGGTAGTAATCTTCCAAGAATCCTTTGATTCTGGAAAAGTTCCAGAGGATTGGAGAACGGCCAATATAACACCCTTATTCAAAAAAGGAGGGAGACAACAAACAGGTAATTATGGGCCAGTTAGCTTCACATCTGTCATTGGAAAAATATTGGAGTCTATTATAAAGGATGTAATAGCAGAGCATTTAGAAATAAATAATCCAATCAAGCAGAGTCAGCATGGCTTCATGAAGGGGAAATCATGCCTAACAAATTTATTAGAATTCTTTGAGGAGCTAACAAGCAGGATAGATAAAGGAGAACCAGATGATGAAATGGATTTGGATTTCCAAAATTCATGCGATAAGGTACTGCACATAAGGCTAATTAATAAGATAAGAGCCCATGGTGTTAGGGTAGTATATTAAGATGGATAGAGAATTGGCTAGCTAATAGAAGACAGAGAGTTAGGATAAGTGGGGCATTTTCGGGATGGCAACCTGTAACTAGTGGAGTGCCGCAGGGATCAGTGTTGGGGCCTCAGTTATTTACAATACATATTAATGGCTTAGATGAGGGAAGTGAATGTACTATCGCCAAGTTTGCAGATGACACAAAAATAGGTGGGAAGGCAAGTGGTGAGGATGACACAAGGAGTCTACAGAGGGATATAGATTAAAGTTAAGTGAGTGGGCAAAAACTTGGTAGATGTAATATAATGTGGGAAAATGTGAGGTTATGCACTTTGGCAGGAAGAATAGAAGAGTTGAACATTATTTAAGTAGAGAAAAAGTGCAGAAGGCTGGAGCACAGAAGGTTTTGGGAGTCTTTGTGCATGAATCCCAAAAAGCAAACGTACAAGTTCAACAGGTAATAGGGAAGGCAAATGGAATGTTGGCCTTTATTTCAAAGGGAATGGAGTACAAAAATAGGGAAGTCTTGCTAAAACTATAGAAGGCATTAGTTAGACCACAACTAGAACTCTGTGAACAGTTTTGTCCCCTTGTCTAAAGAAAGGTATCCTGGCATGGGAGGCAGTCCAGAGAAGGTTCATTAGGTTGATCCTGGGTGTGGAAGGATTTTCTTATGAGAAGAGATTGAGTAGTTTGGGCCTGTACTCATTGGAGTTTAGAAGAATGAGAGGCAACCTGATTGAAACATATAAGATTCTTAGGGGGCTTAACAGGATAGATGCTGAGAGGTTGTTTCCCTTTGTGGGAGAGTCTAGGACCAGAGGGCATAATCTCAGAGTAAGGGGGCGCCCATTTAAAACAGAGATGAGGAATTTCTCCTCTCAGAGAGTAGTGGATCTATGGAATTCATGGCGCAGAGGGCTGCAGAGGCTGGGTCATTAAGTATATTCAAAGCTGAGATATATAGAGTTTTAATCAGTAAGGGAATCAAAGAATATGGGGATAAGGCAGGAAAGTGGAGTTAAGGATTATCAGATCAGCCATGATCTCATTGAATGGCGGAGCAGGCTTGATGGGCTGAACGGCCTACTTCTGCTCCTACATCTTATGATCTTAAGCCCTCAACAGAGTGGCTCGTGAGTTGAAGGAATGTGTCTGCCTCTTTCTCTCTCTCTCTCTCTTTCTGTCCAAAAACACAGAGACCAAAAGTTTGTCCACAGTCAGCCCAGCTGCTCCAGCTTTTGTTTTCAGGTGTCTACATTTTGCACCTTGCTTCCAGTGACTCTCAACCTGGAACCCCAACCCACGTCCCCATGGCAACCGAGCCATGCAGGCTGCATGCCAAGAAGAACTTGTAGATCACATGGCTCTCTTCACTCCTCCATTTTGCCATGAAGAGATGGTTTAACAATCTTAAAAATCTCACATTCGTATTCAAGAAAGGTGGGAGAGGGAAACAGGAACCACAGGTCAGTTCGGCTGACATCAGTCATTGCGAAAATGCTGGGATCTATTATTAAGGAAGTCTTAACAATGCATTTAGAAAATCATAGTGTAATCAAAGCCAATGGGGTGAGGCAGGGTTGAGTAGCCCATTTCTGTACCTATGAATCTGAAGACACCCTGTGCATGTTTGAGTGCACATTCACAGTTCTTAAGTAGCTTTCTTTGCAACCCTCTGAGTTAGCTAACCATTGGGTTAGCCCTTGGTTAGCACACCAATAACAATTCCTTGGTTATTCATAGTTATTCTCTTTTTTCTCCTGGCAACATTAGCTAGCACAGGGATATGGTTTCATAGATATTGGCAGCTTTTTGGTAATTCACTAAGCAGCTATTCTTCGAATGCGAGACTACAGTGAGTACAGTCAGTAGGTTCAGTTTAGGAGCTCAACACATCCAAACCAGATTCTATCCATACACAGTTACCTTCCAGCAGCAGGTAGTGATTAGTGTTGTGACATATCTTAAACTGCTGTCAATTATTACCACCTCAACATGTTGTCATGGCAGGCAGATGGTAAATGTCAAGTTGCTCAAATCCCAGAGGGAAACTTGAAGCAGCTGCCACAACTATTTGCAATTTGTATTTATTTTGAGGTGCGGGCTTTGAATTCGGTAAAAAGGCCACCAAGGCTTAGAGGGTTTTTACAAAACTAAACTAAACAATTATTAATATAAGAAATGATTTTAAGCCCCTACATAGACCTACAAATTATTACTATGATAACTCCTAGCTCACCTAATTAATATAACTCCCAGACACAACTCCGTTAAGGCAACAGTAAAAAACACATAGGGCAGAATTTTCAGTTGGATGTGCAGGGGTTGGGCCCACACATCCACACGTAAAGTGACGCAAGGTTACATCAGGCGAGCGTCCCGATGTCACTCTGCACCATCGCAATATTTCACTGGGCGAGCACGCGATGAAGTCCGATGTGCATATGCCATTAATTAATGGGCCAGTTAAGTTTAGTTGTCACTGGACAGCGATTTTAAGGTGCTCGTACAATCTTTGGGTCGGCACACAGGCACAACGGGCAGGCGGGTAAGAGACTTTTCTATGAACCTCACCCACGGGCGGGATAAGAGGGTTCAGTGGGGTCGTAAATCTGCTTTGTGGAGTATTTATTGGAGAAAGTATTTTAAACTTGCCTGTGTAATCTACAGTAGTTCAGAATGCATTCCAGCAGCTTTCTGTGTACTTTGAACCTTCAGGTCAGCACTCTGCAGTCAGGAATCTTTAGCGGGCCTGCAGATTTCCAGAGGCCTCCCCTTAGTTTGGGTATTGGTTCTGACATGTCCAATGGAGGCAACTCCTCTGAGGAGGAGGGGAGGGCAAGAATGCACATTCAGTCTCGAGAGGAGTCACCTTTGGGAGTACAGGCGCAGGCACAATGGAGCGTAGCACCAAGAGGTAGTCCAAGATGGAAGGGGCCGCAGAAGATGCCACTATCCTGCTGCCAGGGTATACAGGCGGCAAAGCAGCTACCTCAATATGACTGAGGTGCAGTGCTGAAGGAGGCTCTGACTCTCAAGGGAGTCAGATGATTGGTCCTGAGATCTCCCCAAACTGTGTGGGCAGACATTCCATGCCAGTGGCTTTGAAGGTCATCAACTTCTATACCTCTGGCTCCTTCCAGGGGTTGGTGGGTAATCTTTGCGGTGCACACTTGTATCAAGCAGGTTACAGACACTCTGTTCAGACGGGTATTGACCTTCATCCACTTCCGCTGGGACCAGGCTAGCCAGGCACAGCGAGCCAGAGGCTTCCCGGCCATTGCTGACTTCCCCCGCAACCAGGATGCAATAGACTGTACACATGTGGCCATCAAGGTGCCAGCAGGTGAGCTCGGTGCCTTCGTCAACAGGAAGGGCTTCCACTCCATGAATGTGCAGATATTGTGTGACCACAGGATGCAGATTCTGCAAGTCTGTGCAAGGTACCCAGGCAGCTCCCACAATGCCTACATCCTCAGACACTCCCAAGTGCCGGGGCTCTTCAGCGCTCCAGCCCGGCTGGATGAATGGCCGCTGGGTGACAAGGGCTAACCCCTCAGTAGATGGCTCATGATGCCTCTCCGCCATCCAATATCAGAAGTTGAGCAGCGTTACAATAGGAGCCACGCCTCTACAAGGGCTGTGGTGGAGAGATCCATAAGTCTTCTCAAGATGCACTTCCAATGCTTGGACTGCTTAGGGGGCGCACTCCAGTACCCCCCAGATCGTGTGTCTGTGATAGTGGTTGCATGCTGCGCTCTCCACAATCTTGCGCTGGAAAGGATGGATGCAGTGAACGATGAAGATATCGACGCAGTGTCTGGGGCTGCACACGATGAGTCCAGCAGTGATTCTGAGGATGAGCAAGTACAGGGGAATGCTGAGGGGGTAAACGCTGACCCGGGACTACACCAAGGAGGCAGGGACACCCGGAAGGCTTTAATCCAACGAACCTTCAGCTAGCTCCACACAAATGGATCAACAGGACCAGACTTGCCTGGCACTTCCACACTTGGCACCTAAGTACTAAATCTGCCAGGTCATCTGCAGGAACTAAGGGCCTTGGACATAAATGTGAATGTCCAAACACTCATGACATTTTTCTTAAACATACAAATGCAGATCAAACAAGCCACCCTCAGCCATGGTCACACATCTGATTTTTAATTTTAACGTCAGATGTTCTCCCAATTGCAAAACAATACTGTAAGCAAGCAAAAATAAATTATAAGGACCTAATCTCAGGCCAACACAAAAGCACCAGGGAGAAATCCTTGACATGCCTAATGTGCCTTACGTTTCTGTTTGTGGTCTTGGTGCTGCCCCATCGCTGGGAGTGGCATCTGAGACAGCCTGCTGACTCTGCTGTCCTGTTGGCCTCGATGACCTTGGCAGTCGTCCTCTGGCCCATGGAGACTGTGCTGGCTCTGCCCGGGAGGGATCTGCCAGTTGCACAGCTGGCATCTCCCCAGTCGTTGCACGTCACTGGATGAAACGGTCACTGGGAGAGGGCCGGAGGAGCTGGTGCCCTCATCCGGAGCGCCCTGAGAGGAGCCCGCAGAGATGACAGGCAGTTGCTGCGCCGATGTGAGGTTGCCTCAGATCTCCCTGCTCACCGCGGATAGATGGTCACCGAGCTGGGAAGCTTGAAACCCACACCATCTCCCACATTGGCACTGACCAGCTGTGGCCAATGCCGCTGTGAGGGCTTGCAGGTCCGAGCGCAACCCCGGGAGAACCTGATTGTTCTCCTGGAGGCCCCTCTCCACAAGAGTCACCACTCTCTCCATGGAGGAAGCATGACGCTCTGCCAAGAGGCTCATCACATCACTGATGCTCCGCGTGGACTCCTCCACCACGGACACCAAGTGAAGCATAGTCTCATGTAACACTCCCAGATGCTCCCGCACACCCGGCCGCATTTCCTGCACCTGCTGCATCGCGGACGACTCCAGAGGCACATCATCAGGTACCAACTCAGCGTGTGCCTGGTCCCCTGCAGTCCTCCGACTGCTGGTGCCTTCGGCACTCTCTGTCTCTGCCAGCGAATGCCCTCTCCACTGTGCCCTGGGACACTAGCCGATGTTCCAATGCCCACCGAGGTGCTAGTATCTGCGTTGGTGCTTGCCTCGCCGAAATGGTGTGACGCAGGTGACAGTTGAGGGCCCTCAGGTGTGAGAGGGGGCATCTGCAGCTTCTCCTGCCGGCTTTGATGATGCTGAAATGAACAACAAGGACACTGGATCAGTTAGCATGGACACAATGACACACTTCATCCCTTTCTCCCTGACTCATTATGCGCTCAACCTTCCAGAACCAATGGACATGAACATTGACGGGGTGGTAAATAGTGAGGAGGATAGCCTTACATTACAGGCGCATACAGACAGGCTAGTCAGATAGGCTGATGAATGGCAAATGGAATATAATGTGGATAAGTGTGAGGCGACGCACTTCAGCAGGACAAACAAGGCACGGAAATACACGATGAATGGTAGGACCTTGGGAAGTACTGTGGATCAGAGGGACCTTGCTGTGCATGTCCACCTTAAGATAGTGGGACAGGTACATAAGGTGTTTAAGAAGGCGTATGCCATACTTGCCTTTATTAGCCGAGGCATAGAATATAGGAGCAGGGAGGTAATGTTCGAACTGTAGGAAACACTGCTTAGGTCACAGCTACAGTATTGTGTGCTGTACTTTATGGGAGGAATGTGATTGCAGTGAAGAGAGCACAGAGGATGTTTACCAGGATGTTGCCTGGGCTGGAGAGTTTCACTTATGAGGAGACGTAGCATAGACTGGGGTTATTTCCCCTGGAGCAGAGGAGATTGAGGAGGGACATGATTGAGGTTTCTAACATTATGAGGGGCATAGATAGGGTCAACAGGAAGGGACTTTTCCCCTTGGCAGACGAATCAGTAAGCAGGTGGCATAGATTAAAGGTAAGGGGCATAAGGTTTACAGGGGATGTGATGAGCAACTTTTTCCACACAGAGTGTGTTGGGAATGTGGAACACACTGCTTGAAAGGGTGGTGGCTGCAGAAACCTTCCTAACATGTAATAAGTATTTGAATGTGTACTTGCGATGCCATGGCTTACAAGGTCATGGGCATAGTGCTGGAAAATGGGAGTAGGAGACTTAGGAACGTGTTTGACCCATGCATCCTCGAAGGGCTGAAAGGCCTTTTTCTATGATCCACACCTCTGACTCTATCACTCTGTGACTGAGCAATGTCGCAACAATAACTAATTTAACAATCATCAGAGCTATGGATGTTGGGAGGACATTGCGGATCTCACTGTTGGCCTCAAATACCTGGCTGTGCCACCCTAGCCTCACCGACACCAGTTGACCTAGGCGCATGGTGCCTCTCCAGGGCCTTCTGTTCGAAGTGGCTTAACATGAGGAGGTGAGCCTGGCTGCCTCCAGTCCTCGAATGCTCCGAGGCATTATGAGCATTCTTCCCCTAAGAAAGAGAGACCATTCATTACGGCAAATCGCACATGGACTCTGCATGCGCACGCCGCACCCCAACCACAGTGGCCCATATCAGGCCTCCAGTGCCTCCTGTCCCCGCTACTGCTGATCAGTCACACAAAGATAGTACGCCTGCTCCCAACCCCCCACAACGGCCACCTTGGACACATTCTTTGTCCATCACTTTAGGAAACACACGGTATTTGCTCCCATAGCAAGGAGGCACAACTACATGCAGCATCAAGGACAGCAGATGACTCTTGGCCAGGTGACCTTGAGGCTCCCCTTCCACAATCTCATCACCATCAATAGGACATGTGTTGGAGTTCTGAGTATGCACCTAGCTGCATCTCCTGCAGGTTGCCCCCAGGCTAGTCATGTGTGACTAAGAGCAACACATGGTGCGGGGAAGAACTCATCTCCTCATGAACCACTCAGACTGATGTAAGCATGGGCACTATCTGCTTGCCCACCCAGCATAGGAAAAATGCCCAACATGATTCAATGCAGTCATGACAGTAAGACTTGGGGAGTCCTCAATCCCAACATGCTGCTCACCATGTCAGAGCGCAACAAATCATTGAAGCGCTTATGGCACTGGATCCAGGTGTGCTGCACCACATCACGGGAGCTCACCACCTCAGCCACCTCCTCCCCTGCACATTTGGTCATGTGGGGGGGTCTCCTCCTCCCATCCTAGGGGACCAACACTCCCGCCATGCTGCCACCTCCTCAAGGAGGGCAGTAAGGCAGTCATCTGAAAAACGAGGGGTGCATTGGCCTACCCTGCAGCCTGCCCTGCTCCTGTGGCAGACCCTGCAGCCTGGCCTGTTCCTCTGCCCTTCCCTCCAGCGTGCCCTGCTCAGCCGATGGCGTGCCCTCGAATTAGCCATTGTCACCAACCTACAGGAGGCTGCCAGGCCTTCTTTTAAACAGACTGCCAGGTCACCATTGGACCCCGTGGTCTGTACACACCCACCGCCCATACACTCCTGCTATACACGGGAGTCGGCAAATATGCTGGGCGGGCCTTAATTGGCCCACCTGTGTAAAATGGCAGCGTAGACCCGATCACAAGTGCTTATCGCGTCAGTGCCCGCCCACATCCGCACCCGCTCTCCCTACCCCCAACAACGTCCATAGATTTTAAAAGACCCAGGTAAAGTAACATGATACCCTGAATAATTGAATTCAAAGTGAGTTTTTGTAACTTCAGTTCATGCAGACAGCAGTTTTGGCACAGAGGCTGGAGACTTTTTCATACTTGTTAGATCTTAGAATAGATCTTACGCACAGCCTTCTCTACTTTATACACTTTTTCCCTTTTGAATGCAAATTCCCATTGTTTCGCTATGTCTTTAGACTTTAGCTCTCTAATAATAAAAATCTATCATAGTACCAATTTTACAGTAATCTTTGGAAAAATAAACACACTGTTTCTTAACTTCTCCTGGCTAGGTGAAACATTTCACCCCGTCTTTTGAATCCAAGCTAGTTTGGTTTATTTAAAAATGCAAATGTTCCCTTTACACCTTGCATTCTAAAACTTCACCCATGTTTATCTGTTTAGCATTTCAAACCCAACATCTCTTCTTACATCAAAGCCTTCAGACCAGGTATCTCTAATTCAATTAAGTCCCACACACACAGATACACACATACATAGACACAGACCCCACTATTACTGAATTTTACAATAAATTCCAAATAACATTATGAAAATTATTATATCTTCCTGACTATGTATTTGTCCCATGATTGGTAGTCAGTCAGCAAGCAACTGGGCAGAGAACAGATGTACTATACTTAGTCTCCCAGTTAACTTTATCTGTATATAGTTTTATCTTCAAATAATGAAGCCATATTACTGCTTCACCAATGTATGATCGGTACATTTATTTTGAACAGAAGGAGAACGTAACAGTTAATATTGGGAATAGTGGCTGATATCCTTTTCTCATTGATGTTAGCAAAGATCAACTAACTCAACACAGACTGGGGATCAAACTTCAGATCGTCGTCAGCTGCATTGCTCAGGTCCATGCAGGGCAATTTGGCAACTGAGCAATCAGAGCAGTTTAACCTCCAAATCCAAGGCTCCTATTGAGTGTTTTTTCTGATCTGATGATTGCTGCAGTTACTTTTGAAATTTCAAGTGTTACTTCATTCTTCAGGTCTTTAGTCTCAATACTAAATGAATACATTTAAGTTTGGAATAGGCTTCACGTTCAATAGAATGGAGTCTGATCAATGGTTCAAGTTGTTGGTGCCATGGTAAAAGTTTCTTGAATTACAGCAGCCTCAGTGAAAGCAGACTGAAGAATGAGAGCAAGGTCACATCTATAAGTAATTTAATTTGCTTTTGTTGTAGCATCAAAAGTGCTCTCGCAGAAACAAACACCTATGCAATACTGCCGATTGTCCAGGAACAGCCTAAAGTTAACGGTGAACAAAATTGCCTTTTTTTTTTGGCACTTCCTGGTTTTACAGCTGATGATTTCTCTTTCTCCCTGGTTACAAGTATTCTATCAAGATTACAGGATGTTACATTAAAAAGATGAAAAAAGAAAGAAGAGTGCATCAGTCACAATCACACTCTGGTCCAGAATGACAATAAAGGTGTAAAGCCATATTTTTGTTGTGAAGCTGCAAAAAGACTTTAACCAAAGTCTACTATTAACCTCGCACAGAAAGTGTGATTTTGAAAATCTATGATAAAATAGCCATTAGTGACTAAGTATGAATTGTGCAGTATTACCAATTCCCAAAGTACAAAAATCATGAGATTTTAATGCCATTTCACTTTTGAATCATCCACATTCTTTCTGCAGCATCCACACTATTTCAGTGTTGCTTAAGTTAGATGATACTTCCTTTTATTCACACAGTGAAAGACTTATGTTGACTTTGCATTGCGTAATTTTGTTTTATTCACTCACGTGACGTGGGCTTCGCTGGCTGGGCCAGCATTTGTTGCCCATCCCTAGTTGCCCTTGAGAAGGTGGTATTGAGCTGCCTTCTTGAACCTCTGGAGTCCATGTGGTGTAGGTACACCCACAGTGCTGTTAGGAAGGGAGTTCCAGGATTTTGACCCAGTGACAGTGAAGGAACGGCGATATATTTCCAAGTCAGGATGCTCAGTGACTTGGAAGGAACCTTCCCGGCAGTGGTGTTCCCATCTATCTGCTGCCCTTGTCCTTCTAGATGGTAGTGGTCGTGGGTTTCAAAGGTGCTGTCGAAGGACCCTTGGTGAATTCCTGTGGTGCATCTTGTAGATGGCACACGCTGCTTCTACTGTGCATCGGTGACGGAGGGATTGAATGTTTGTGGATGTGGTGCCAATCAAGCAGGCTGCTTTGTCCTGGACAGTGTCTTAGACAAGATTTTTGAGTGTTGTGGGAGCTGCACTCATCCAGGCAAGTGGGGAATATTCCATCACACTCCTGACTTGTGCCTGGTAGATGGTGGACAGGCTTTGGGTAGTCAGGAGATGCGTTACACATTGCACGATTCCTAGCCTCTGACCTGTTCTTGTAGCCACAGTATTTATATGGCTAGCCCAGCTCAGTTTCTGGTCAATAGGAACCCCCAGGATAGTGATAGTAGGGGATTCAGTGATGGTAATTCCATTGAACGTCAAGGGGTGATGATTAGATTCTCTCTTGTATACCCTCAGTAGCACTTAATAATGAATTACTGAGGAGGATGTTTAAAAAAAATTTTAAATAAAGTTCTTGATTCCCATATAAAAATAGCTTTAAAGAACCTTTAATACAAATAAAGGAATTCTAATCCTTGTTTTCACTATCTGTTGGGATGCCAACCTATTTGCCATTATCTTAGAATTTTACAGTACTGGAGGAGGTTGCTTGATCTATCTGTCCTGTGCCAGGTCTATGAAAGAGCTATCCACTTAGTACTGCCCTTTCTCCATACCCTGCAAAATTTTTATTTTTCAAATAAATATCCACTTTGCTTTTAAAAATAATTATATCTTCTGTCTGCACCCTGTTTCTGTTATTCCGCACCCTAGCAACTGCCTGTGTAAAACAAAAACCTCTGCTGATCCCTGCCTTTGCTGTTTCGGCGATGTATTTTTTTTAAACCTTTAGTCGACAACAAGTAGGAATTTTATTTACTAATTCGCTTCATCAAACCCTTCAAAACCCCCGTTCACTTACTAACTACAGAGCTTCTTTTGCAGGTTGCTGCCTTCTTCAAGATCTAAATATAAGATGTATGTAGACAGGACCCCTCAAATTCTGCTGCATCTCAAACCCAACCAAATTCTGTGGCATTTGAATATAGAGCATGTGGCAAATCTGTACAGGATTAGGGGACATCTCCCTATAGTCAACATTCTTTAAGAGCTGTTGAAGGATTGAGGAAAAATTTTGCATAAGAGACAGTCAACAATCCAGGTGCAAATTGCCCCCCAAACTACACCTGTTTTGCCAAGTGTTTTACTTTCTTGTTTTGCTCATTTTCACATTATAGAAGGTCAAATCTTTCATGTGCCATGTCATCTGGCAATATTTTAAGATGTATGTTTTTAATTGCTTTAAGATATCTTCTTGATATGTTTAAGAGTGGTAATCTAGTGTAATTTAATTAATGCCACAGAAACCGGATTTACCACATAAAATAAGCCTTTCTAATCAAAACGTCTCGCCCACTACCTGTGAGTAACCTGCTTTTAAGTGAATGAAAATGACTTCTAAAAATATACAGAACCATTTGTTAGTTATATGGTAGTGAGCTTCTCTGTAAATGAAGACAAAAGTGATGTCCAGGAACTTTTGAAATGTGCCCATTACTGTCCATGCCCCAAAAGAACCAGCTTAATTTGTTGAACCTCTTCAAAGTTGCAATTAGTGGAACTTCCAATGATGATTAATTCACCAAAGTGGAGGGGGTTGGGCGTTGGTGGGTGGGGGGTGGGTGCGGGTGGGCCGGTGTGGTCAGTTTTGAGGGCTGGACCAGCTTCTAATGTAATGTTTTATAAACTAATGCAAAAAACTGTGGAGACTTGATTTGCACTGAACATAACTTGCGCTTAAAAAACCACAATCTTTTGGGTGGTTTATAAAATAAACTGGCGCAATTGAGTTGAGGGAGACTCTACCCCAATATTTTTGTTCAGAAAAATCAGGGAATTTAAACTCTTTAAAAGCAGTTATGGTGCTCAGTTATTTACAATAATAGCTACCGTACCACTTAATACCTAGTTGTGTTATCTGACTCTTCTTTAGCCAATTGAGACAGCTAATATATGAAGTGGCAGAGAGATAAGCTGTTTTTTTTTGTTTAAAGCATCGGTATTTATAGATTGTGGCTCCCATTATGTTGAGAAGAGTAAGTGTTTTAAAAATACTGTTCAAACTGAGTATTATTGTTTCAAATTATAGTTTAGAAATACAACATTATGTCTCTTAATATGTTTAAAGTGTTGGTTACCATAAGTGCTTATGTTGTTGCCTGGCAGATGCATCAGCAGATGTTACATTCAACAAGTGCACTAGGCTTTACCCTCACAGTAAACAAGCCAAGAGATGCTTTGTTGTAATTGTGAAAGGGAAAATCTTTTTTTCGCTGTATGAGGAGATACAGGTTACCTGTTGAAACATTTAGCGCGCAGGGGCTGAGCAGAACATCAGAGTGCTGGAAGCTGCAATTGGAATTTCTCTATAGACAACTGATTAAGGAGCTGGGAACAGTGAAATTAATCTCCATGCATTTCACACCTTGCACATTTCACTGAATTTTCCCTGTTTAGTGGAAAAAAACATAGGCCAGGATTTTCCGTTTGGCAAGCAAGGGGTGGAGCCCACTCGCCGACGCGTAAAATGACACGGGATGACATCGGGCAGAACTCCCGATGTCACCGCACCCCATTTCAATTTTCAGGTTGGCGGGAGCTCAGCAGAATCAGTTGTGCGCCCGCTGGTCTGTCAATGGCCAATTGAGGACATTGACAGAGTCATTAAACTAATTAATGGACCTACCCGTCCAATCTTAAGGTTGGCAGACAGGCCAGGAGCCCTGGCGGTCATTAGAAAAAGCATGAAACCTCATCCACAGGCGGGATGAGGTTTCATGTAGGTTTTAAAAAATTTAATTCAAGTGTATTAAAAAGTTATGGACATGTTCCAACTCATGTGACAGTGTCATATGAGGGGACATGTCCGGGAATTTCTTTTTCTCTATTTTTCAGATTTTTTATTGTACAGCCGATCTCCCTGAGGCAGCACTTAGCACTTAATTGGCCCGCCCATATAAAATGGCGGCACACCCCCGATCGGGGGCACCAATCAGAGGCGTGCCTCTGCACGCCCCCTCTTCAACTTTCCCCCCAACAGAAGGAAAATTCTGCCCATAGGGTTCTTCCATGATAGTTTATTGATGGTGTCACAAAACATGGGGACTTGTGAAGATAGGAAGCTTGACTATCCTTCTTGGAATGAACCAATGTGAGCTACGTGCTACTTTCACAATTAACGTATAAGTTCCAATCCTTTGAACATTCACTAACTGGTCACGCAGTGACAATACCCTGGAACAGAGAAATCTGAAGTCTATCCCTAATTTCATCCCTCATCATGATAAGTCAGGCAGGCTATGGGTGCCAATTAGGCACCTCAATGATATTCACCATTCAGGGCTTCCCAATTTCACCCAGTGACAAGACCCACACATGTGTCATGGGGAGGGGATGTGATCGGGAGGGGATGAGGTCAAACCAACAAATGCCCACAGTTATTTAGTAGAGCCAGGAATAAAACTCCAGCTCTTTCCACTCCGCCAAATCTTCCTCCAGCAGATCCTTTAAAAAACACTGGTTAAGCTGCTCAAGATGTGGAAATACTAGTCTGAGCTCTGACTAACAAAGCTAATTTAGTAATGGACATGAAATGGACATAGGAGCCTCATGAGACTGTCACTTATTACTGCAAAATGTTGGAGTCTATTATAAAGGATGCAATAGCAGAGCTTTTAGAAATACAAGCAGAGTCAGCATGGCTTCATGAATGAGAAATCATGCCTAACAAATTTATTAGAATTCTTTGAGGAGGTAACAAGTAGGATTGATAAAGGGGAACCAGTAGATGTAATAGATTTGGATTTCCAAAAGGTGTTCGATAAGGTACAGCACATTAGTCTACTTAATAATATAAGAAGAGCCCATGGTGTTGGGAGTAGTATATTAGCATGGATAGAGAATTAGCTAACTAATAGAAGACAGACAGTTGGGATAAGGGGGGCATTTTCAGGATGGAGTGCCACAGGAATCACTGTTGGGACCATAATTATTTACAATAGATATCAATGACTTGGATGAGGGAAGTGAATGTACTATTGCCAAGTTTGCGGATGACAGAAAAATAGATGGGAAGGCAAGTGGTGAGGATGACACAAAGAGTCTACAGAGGGATATGGACAGATTAAGTGAGTGGCCAAAAACTTAGTAGATGGAATATAATGTGAGGTTATGCACTTTGGCAGGAAGAATAGAGGAGTGGAATATTATTTAAATGGAGGAAGACTGCAGAAGGACGCAGCATAGAGGGTTTTGAGAATCCTTGTGCATGAATCCCAAAAAGCTAACATACAAGTTCCACAGGTAATAGGACCAGAGGGCATAACCTCAGAGTAAGGGGGCGCCCATTTAAAACAGAGATGAGGAGGAATTTCTTCTCTCATAGGGTAGTGAATCTGTGGAATTGTTTACCGCAGAGGGCTGTAGAGGCTGGGTCATTAAGTATATTCAAGGCTGAGATAGAGATATTTAATCAGCAAAGGAATCAAGGGTTATGGGGACAAGGCAAGAAAGTGGTGTTGACAATTATGAGATCAGCTATGATCTCATTGAATGGCAGAGCAGACTCAATGAGCCGAATGGCCTACTTCTGCTCCTATGTCTTATGGCCTTATGGTCTTACCTTACAAAAAAGCACCAACTAATATGGCAATTGTCTGAACGTTTCACACTAATGCTGCAGTTAATGTAAACGCAGGTTCAGGGTCTGAGCATACAACAAATCCAGGCTGAATGAGACTTCCAGAAGGAAATAGTCTTCATTTCACCCTGGAGTCAGGTTGGGTTGTGGCACCCATGGTTTAGAATCAGCCAAAATGGTTTTGGCTTCTTGGTGATGTTAAATTGAAAAAGCTTTAGCCATATGAACATCTGTACAGGAAAGAAAGCTGATAGTGGCTACAATCAATAGGATATCATCTCAGAAATTGGTCACAGCTGCCCAAGGTTACCTGATGAATTTTTTGACATGCTTACCGATTGTGGTATATTAGAAAGTGTACAAGTGTGTAACTAAGATTATCGATGCATATCAGTAATTCATTTCACTTCTTTGTACTCTAATGTTCACATCTCATGCAGAGTTATTCTGCAGCATGCTTCCAAGAGGCAGTCTCCATAGACAGCTCAAGGATACCAATACTGGAGGTGCACAGCTGAAAACCTTAATCATAGCAGTACACATCTTGTACTAATTTTATGGTATGACAGAAATGGAGAAACAAAATTTCAACCATTTCCTCCCAGCTCTTTTTCTAATGGTCATGACTGCGATTCTGTGAACTCTGCTGCTCCGTCTGTCTTAAACTTTGAGCTGCAGCACAGGCAGCGAATAGAAAGTGTTTTTTCCTCCTACCAAACAGCTGATATTCTTCTGTTCATGAACTTTAGCTAGAGTGTAAAGATGAGTAAAGAATAGTGGAATGGGAGGGGAAGATAAGAATTGTTCATGTTTAGAGGAGCTCTGAACACTCTTTCCCTTTAAAAGCAGGATTTAAAATGCTCTGAATAAAGATTAAAACTTATCAAGATCTTCCGAAAGGTCAATAGGAAGGAATTTGTGCAGAATTCTGCAGCTGTGGAGGTACACTGAGAGCTAATATTTCACCTCAGGTCAGAGCTGCAGTTCTTGAAGAGGTATTGAGTTATGAACACCATGTTGTGCCATCCACAATTACCAAGACAGTAGTGAATGTGACAGGAGATTTCTAACCAAAAACAGTTGTCTGGTAGAAATGACAGGATAAGGCTGCACACAGCCACAGACAGCAAAAATTAACTGACAGCCTCACCCTCATCCTCAGTCCCAGTGGAGGAGACAGTACTGACAATCATTTTGTGGCTACAACTGAGAATGTGGGCCGTGGTAGGGCTGAAACCATAAACATTGACAGGATGCTCCTACATAACCCATAACCACATCCCTCATCCCACCATGTTTTCTGATGTACAAGCTGCATTAGATGTAATCATTTTAAAAAATATATACTTTATTCATAAAATATCTGGAAGAACATTACAAAACATTTCTAAATCGCCATCACAAAAAGTGCAGATTCAACTTTTACACATGGATCACGAGGTGCTTCAATACAATCAATGAATATTACAATCATTTCAATATGGTCATTACAGACAGTCAGACTGTGCAATAGTATTGGAGTTATCAACATACATCATGTTACACTCTGAGGAGCTTCAATACAATTATAATACAATTAGTATTCAATGCAGACATTCATTGTGAGCCATGTAGCCCGAGGGGTCTATACCTTTCCCAGCCCCTCGGTGCACTATGGCAGAAAGGTCTTAGACAGCGACCTTTCCCCATTGCGCCTTTGCGGCAGCTGCCCCAAGCTTTAGTGCATCCCTCAGCACATAGTTCTGGAACTTGGATTGTGCCACTCGGGTCGGGACAACTCTTTGCATTGGAAGACCAACAAGTTTTGGGCAGACCAAAGAGTGTCTTTCACCAAGTTGATGATCCTCCAGCTGCAGCTGATGTTTGCCTCGGCATGTGTCCCTGGGATGTAATCATGCACTTCTCAATTCCACCATCCCCCATCCATTCCTTCACTGCAAACCTACCCTTGTGCCTTTCTCTTTTCAGATACCCTTCACCTGCCACCTGGCCAGGTGGTGATGCAGGAGTGTTAAGTTCAAGAAGAGCAAGAGACTAAGGGTGGAATTTTCCAAGCTTTGCACTAAGCTATGTTTTACCCACAGTACACAATGGTGACTTTTCACGCCATATTGTCCCAAGCCCGCTGTAGTAATTATGTATTCCTGCGATACACACCGTTTCCATGGCAGGGAGGCTCTTATTCACCCACCATGCGATCACCTCACCGTTTCATCACACCGAGCGTCATATTCAAAGTGCAGCCACACCACACACATCTCAGTGCCTCCATTCCACGATTGCTACAAAGAAGACATGGCTCCGAAAGGCAAAAAAACTGCAGCCCCCAGGCTCAATGACACATCCATGGAGCATCTTTTGGATGCAGTGGAGGCGCGCCGTCATGTCCTCTACACACACTCTGGCCACAGAAGGAGCAGCAACATCACTAATCCAGCTTGGGAGGTGGTGGCAGCAGTAGTCAACGCCAATGCCCTGCCAAAGAGGGCAGCCAACCAGTACCGCAAGTAGATGAATGTTCTCCATTTCGCCAGGATTAGTTACTCTTCTCATCACTCTCAAACCCATCACACATCCACAGGGCCCTCACTCACTGACAGCTCAAAGGACATCACCATTCACTCTCTCACACACACATCTTCATTGTCCTCATCCCATCCATGAGACCACCCACCACCCACACATGCCAGGCATACTTATCATCCAGCCAGGCAGACGTCCTGCTTACACTCTCTCCATCTCTATTCACGCAGGACAAGCTAGCACACAACAACAGGGAGAGGTCACAGACCAGTGGACAAATGCCTGAAATCAAGGTCCTCACAGACTTTGAAAATAGAGCAAAACAGCTGACCTGGCAGCCGCCATGGAGGCCTTGGAGCAGGATTTCGCTCCTGCACTGCTGCGCGGGCTGAACTCCAGTGAGGATCCGGACCATTCCTGTGCTGACGGTGAGGTCAGCGGTGTTCTACCATGTGAGGTAGTGCAACATCCATCAGGCAACCATGCTGTGAGTGATGTGTCCTGTTTCATAGGCCACTGCCACGCACTAATTATCTCTCCTTGCTTTTGCTGACATACCTGGGAAACAGCCGATGGAGTCCACAACCCAGGGCCTCCAATCAAACCCTGAAGAAACCTCTGAAGAGAAATCTGGAGACAGCCTCCCTGAAGTCCTGTCACAGTGCTCACCCACACCATCCACCAGCGCAGAGACACACACCTCAGTGGGACTTAGTTTTAGAATAGCCTCATGATCACAATCTGATGAGCACATCGCACTGTCTAATCCACAGCAGGTGGAGGCAGGGACTTCCCAGGGGCAGAATATTGCTCTCGTTGGGCGGGCGGGCGGGCGACTGGTCCAAAAGAGTGTAACCTTGCGCGATATTTCGGTGGAGGGCACCCATGGGAGTTGGCAGTAAACCTGCTGGCAATTAAACGGCCTATTAAGGCCCTTAATGAAATAATTGATCAAAATTTTTCACTGTCCTTCCAACTGTTTGGTTGGTGGGTGAGTGAAAAGTCCAGGCGGCCTTTGCATTTTTGGCGAAATATCGTCCACGGGCACTCATCTCTAACATGTGTCCGGGGACATATTTTTTAACATTTTTAAATTCTTTGTGTGTTTGAAAGATCTTCAGCTCCTTGAGGCAGCTCTGTGCCTCAGGGAGCGGTTACTGTGTGCACCCGTTCGCATGCACTTCCGCACTTGCCCTCCTTCCAATCCCAACCAGGCAGCACTGAGCACTGCAGCACACGATTCACACTGGCTGGCCACTAATTGGCCAACCAGCGTGAAATCATGGTCTGGGCCCACCCACCGAGCCCGCCTGACGACTGGAAAATCCTGGCCCAGGTGTCCGGCGCTCCGGGACTGCTGGAAGCACGAAATATGAGTCCGAGTCAGATGACGAGCCTCTAGACTCGGTCATGTCACATTTGCTGGAGCTGCAAAGGCAAGCCCAGGAATATCAGGGAGGTCCGCTGCACTCCTCAGATTGCAAGGCATGATGCAGGAGTCCGTCCATCTTCACGTGGAAGTGATAGCGTCGGCATGCCAACACACCGAGGTCAGCACTGGTAGGGTGGCAGCCGCCATGGAGACCTTGGTCCAGGATGTCGCTCCTGCACTGCTGCACAGGCTCAACTCCATTGCTGATGCCATACTTAGCCTCCAACAGTGTTTACGTGATCTCACCCCAGCTATCCCTTCTCCTCAAGGTGTCAGCCAGGGGCCCTTGGGCACCCATAAGGAGGAGGATCAGAAGGTGAACCCCCTGTGGCCATCCACCCAGGTGACTCCAGGTATGTCTAGCCCGTCCGAATCCCCACTCCCTATGACCTCAAAAGCTCAACTCCAGTGGTCGAGCAGGGTGCCACTGCCACACAGCAGAACCACAAAAGTAGGCTGGGGCCCTCCAGGTCTAAGCCCTACAGAGGACGTCCATCAAGGTCATCACAGACAGGGCATAGCAGTCAGCAGGCTGCCTCCACCTCTGTTGTGGATGTCCGGGAAACACCAAGACGTAGCAACAGGGTTAGGAAGGTTAAGAAGATGTAATTGCACAGCCTGGGTGTTAATCACTTCTAAGTATTGTTCACTACTGTCAAGAAACTCTGAAGAATGTCTCCCTACCTATGGCTCCTTGTTCATGTCACTCAGATGTGACCCCTTTCTGCACAAGATAAAGGCAGGTGTCTCAGGCCAGGGCCTCTTCCCTGTGCTCTGTGCAGCCTTCAGATCACAGTGATGGTCCAGCCTCACACTCGCTGGACACATTAGTGATGCCTGCACCTCGCTGGTGCTTGTCATTGCTGCCAGAATGTTGTGGGCAGACATCACAGAGTTCCGTCATTCTCTCTATGTGCTCTCAGCACCTTTAAGGTGGGTCTGGCCCCCCATCTCTTCAGCATCTGTGACCAGTGATGCTGTGCTCCTGAAGGGGACAGGTGCTGAAGGCGGACAAAGTATCAGGTGCTTTTAAAGTTTCATGGCTGCGTCTCTATGATTTGACCCTGATCACAGAGTGCAAGCGAGCTGCCCTCAGTCATACAGGAGTCAGACATTCACAGAGGCTATGTGAAGATCTATGGAGTGTCCTCGTTGCATGTCATCATCATCCTCCTGGAATTGAGCGACTGTTAGGGCCTCCAATACATCTCCATGACAGGAGCATTCTCACAGAGGGCATGTGCCCTGTCATAAGCCAGACTGGAGTCAAGTGTTCACAGATGTAATGTGAGGATCTATGGTGTCTCCTCACTGCATGTTGCCATCATTCCCCATAAATCCAGCAGCTATGAGGACCTCCCGCATCCACCTGCCTCGCCTGGCCAGTGCGTGGGCCTCATCCCCATCATCGTCCCCTCAGGGACCTCCTCACCTTCATCACAGTTCACGTTCTCATCAACAGGGCAGATCTCCAGCTCCTCCATCTCCTCCTCAGCTAGCTACTCCCCCAGTTGCAGCACCAGGTTGTAAAGGGCGCAGCAGGCGACGATGATAGGTAACGCCCTCTGTGGACTGTATTGCAGGACTCCGCCAGACACATGAATCTCATTTTTTCAACATCCCGATTGTTTGCTCCACCAATTTGCGAGTTGCAGCATGAGCCTCATTGTACCTTTGCTCTGCTGTAGTCTGAGGCCGGTGTACTGGTGTCATCAGCCACATCCTCTGTGGTTAGCCCTTGTCCCCGAGAAGACATTTCTCTACAGCCCCTGCGGACCCTGGAAGATGTCAGGGATCTGTGACCGGCTGAGAATGTAGGAGTCATGCACACTCCCTGGATGCCATGAGCAGACCTGCAGGATGCCTTTGTGGTGGTCGCACACCAGCTGCATATTCAGCGTATGGAATCCCTTGCGGTTGATATAGCGGTTGATCCGAGCACCATGTGAGTGCAGCTGATGGCATCCTACATCTGGGAAACCTGAGATCTAGACAAATCCAACTGCTCTTGCATCCTGGCTGTCCTGGTCCTGGGCAAATTGCACACAGTTGTATGCCCTCGCCAAGGTGGTCCATGACCTCATGGATGTATTTGTGGGTGGAGGCTTGTGAAAACCCACAAAGATCACCTGTGGAGCCCTAAAAGCAGCCACTGGTGTAGAAATTGAGCGCTGTGGTCATTTTCACAGCTACTGGCAGTGGATGCCCTTCATGTCCACATGGCGCCAAATCCTACGGTAGCTGGCAGATGTGACTGACCAGTTCCCTAGACATGCGCAGTCTTTGGCAACACTGGTTCTCAGTCATCTGCAGGAATGAAAGGCGGCGTCTGTAGACCCTGGATTTGGCTAGGCGACGGCCAGTGACGGCTCGCTGTGGCTTTTCAATGGCATGTACAGGAGCCCCAGCCACCCCTTCTTCCAGAGGGTGCTGCTCCTCCCTCTGCGCAGCCAAGCACCTCAGTCACTTTCTTCTCCATCGTCTCCGCTCTCTGTGTGCCACGAGGCATACAGCTAGGTTACCAGGCTCCATGCTCCTGATGTACGCCTCTTGCAGGATGAAAGAGACTCGTGGGTTAGCTTGGGTGCACTAAAAACCTCCCTTCGTTAAGGCTGAAGGCCCCTTAACACACCCCGGAGAGTGCTGGCCACCACCTTGATGGCCAGAGATTAGTGTGCTGCGTGGCTGCCCCAAACCCCACCCACCTCCGCCCCACTCCACCTGACCAATTGGTGGCAGCTTTGCCCATTGGACCGCATGCTGTGCTCTCAGCTCAGGCACAGGCATTCTCCTAACCCGCACTGCAAGGTAGCACTGTTAGCTTGAACCATGGGGGAGACTGGTCCAAACTGGGATGATGATATTGCAAAGGGCTGTGCAACTTCCACCAACGTCTGCTCTATGGCCAGCTCTATGGCCAGATTATACAAAATGCCCAGTTGTCCAATTGTCCTGCAGTCCACGAAAATGCTCATTAGTTTGCAGTGTGTGCCTGAGGGGTGAAAAGCTCTGGAGCACTTGGTGGCACTTTGATGCCTCTGCGTTGCTTGAGTGAGCAGAGAAGCTAGAGGCCTGATTCCAATCATATCAATGTGGCTGTGGCTGAATTGTCACAGCTGCAGAGATTTCCATAATGTGTGACTGCTTCCATCACTGACCCCTCCTCCCACCCGCATGTGCTTGTGCACTGCCTTCAACCGCAGGGCAGCCTTTGCGTACCCCCCAAAGTCACCTTAACCGCAGGGCAGTCTTTCCCCCCACCCCCAAAGTCACCTCAAACGCAGGACAGCTTTTCCCCCACTCCCCCATGTCATCTCAACTGCAGGGCAGTCTTTGACCCCCCCCACCCTGCCCAGCATGCCTCAACCTTGAAGTCCAACAGGCATCCCTTGTGAGTGCTCCACAATGTTACTGTGCACTGTTATGATGTGGCAGCTGATATCTGCCAGGTGAACCAAATCCACAAGGGAAACTTGGCCACACTATCACAGTGGTTTTATGATTTGTAATTATTATGAGAAGATTTGTGCACTGAATTCAGAAGTATGAGTCCACTAACACCGTTAGTAATTTTAAAAATTAAATTAAAACATTTATCAACAAAAGAAAAGAATTCAAACACATACATAAGATTACATGATATTGATAAGTAATCTAAATAATTACTTGATATTATACAAATCCCAAAATTCCTAATTAACCTGATTCCCAACTACCCACCCCCTTTAAGGCAACAGTCCAAAATAGGTTTTAAATTTAAATAAACAATTCAGCAAGGTTACCAAGGCACCCACTCAACAGTGGAGTTCCAAAGGCTTTTAACACAACCTTAGTTATTGGACACAGCAGGCTTCTGCAAAAATGGCTAGAGCTTCTCCCAAGTCTATCACATGATGTACCTTTCAAGATTTTACATGGCCACGCCCCACATAACCTTCCATCCTTTTTATATATGTTTCTCTGTCTTTAATGTGTGAAACCCCGTTGTTCTACATGTCTTTGGAAATGTACTTTTCCCATAATATAAAAATCTTTCATGTTGTCAATATGGCCACTTTCCTTTGGGAAAAATAAACATAATAACCTTGCCCTATTTATCTTGTGAGTTGTAAACATCCTACCATCCCTTTAAAAATCAAACAACCCTTTCACTTGTCTAAAAATGCAAATTTCATTCACACCTTATCTATGGAACCCTCATCCTAGCTTATCCATCACCATTTCAAATGTCTGCTTTACACCTAACTCTTTTGATAATTTCAAACTTGCAGCCTATCTGATTCTAATCAATTAAATAAGTCACAGAACTATCCACACTTGCACCTAAAAGCCTACAATATTATTACAAAAAATATTATAGTTTCATGACAGCACTCACCTCTGAGTTCCCCTTAAAGTGCCGCCCGCCAAATGCACGCCTTTTATATGTTGCTGTGAAACACGTCGGTGTGCAATCAAGCCGACGTGGGCGAACAATCCAGTGGGGGGAGGGGGTGAGTCCGGCGGGCTCGCCTTATGCTGATGTATTACAATGAGTTTCCCGACATCTGATGGCAGGAAACACGGCCCGTCATCGATGGGCTGAGCGGATGATCGCAAACTGGTTTCACAATGTTGTGAAACCAATTTTTGGCCTTCTTGCCATATTGTCTGCTCACACCATCGAACATGCCCGATGCCAGCGGGAACAGAAAATAATGAAACACCGCCACACAATTTCACACTCACAACTACCAGCTCAGATAATGGCACTGTGCATTCTTTAGAGGGTAGATCAGAAGTAGGATATTCATGGGGTGAGCCACCAGGCACAAGTAGCCTGGAGTCAGGCAAGTGGTTAAGGATCACATGGGGCCAGCTCCCCAGAGGATGAGGTCACTCATGAGTTCAGATGAAGACTTCAATGGCGCAGCCTATAGAAAAAAGACTGATGAGAATGAGCACAGAAATACCCATACATTGGCAGGCCTGCAAGAAAGCCTGCTGCCTCTGTTAAGGGGCATGGAGGGGTCGGACAGTAACTTGGCACAGGGTTTTGTACAGAGCTTGAAGCCCATCCTTTCCACTGTGGAGCCAGTGATGGCCAACACCAGACTTATGGTGCAGCATCTGACAACCAATATCTCAGCTTCCATTGTAGCACCAGCAGAAGCCACCCAATGTCTCAGCGCTGCAGTGGTAACTCAAACACAGGTCATGCAATCTCAGACTGCTGCCATCATGGCCAAGAATACCAGTGCTCAAAGGGTCTGGCAGGGTCTCACAATAGTCAAGCAATTATCCCTCCAGCAGGTTACTAGGATTGCTGAGGCACCATTCTGGAGGAATGGCAATGACTACGTGGAGCACGTACCTGCTGTCCTTTCTCAGAATGACAGCATTTGTCCTCCCACCACTGCTACTCTGATAGTGCCGTAGCTGTTTCCAGTCAGCCAACCGGGGCATATTGCTGCTGCCTGTGCTGCAATGGCGCAGACTAAAGCTGGGCCTTCTAGGCTCAAAGCTGCTAAAGTCATCCTGCAAGGCCACCTGCAGCCTCCCCCACTGAAAGTCAGCAATCTTCCACCAGACATGCTGAAGCCATTGGAGTAGAACTGTGTAGGAGTGCTAGGACAGACAAAGGCGCTTGCAAACAGGAACCAAGGGAATACACCAAGGTGCTTAGAGTCATAGGGTCAGATTTTCATCATGGAGGCGGGAAGCTTGAGTCAAGAAACCTACCGACGTGGCACACCCATCTCCATGGGAACGAAGATGCATGCACAAGGATAGTGGGCATTCACCTGAACAACATACACACCAACTGCACAATCGGAGATTAGAATCCTTTGCGGTTGCACATATCTTAGCTTTTAGATACAGCACCAGCAAAGCCATATTTATACAGTCAATGGTGCTCTGTGTCATGGGAAAACCTACTATCCTGGCAAAGCCTCTTGCAAGCTCCACCTGCTTCTCCCTGGTCAGAGAGAACACAATGTACTTCCTTCTCCTGGCATGTAGCACGTCAGTTCTTGTGCAGCAATGGCCTACGAACTGAGAGATGTTAGAGATGTTGTCTGTTTCAGTCTTAGCACAAATCCATGGCCACAGTCACCTTCACAGGCTGGCGGCACCATCCTTGCCCTGCTCTGAAGCTGCAGCTCTCTCTGCAACAGGTGGTGGATTTCCGAGAGTACCTCTTTTGTAAATTCGGGATGATATGTACCCTGTTCCTGGCTTAGGTTAAAATGAGACCTGCTCCCTGGCACCCTGGATGGATAAGGTCATCTATTGAAATTTTTTTCCTCCTCTTCCCTCTGCAATCAACTTGTCCCCTTTTATGCTGCCTCTGCTCAAATCTCCCAGTTATGCTGCAGGCCAAGGGGGCTTGTAGCTACTGCACGCAAGGCAGGAAGCAAGTGGTCTGAGCAGGATCCTTGAAGTCAGAACCAAAACCTTCTCCACTTGCAGTACCACCTCCTTCACCAACTTTTATCAGTATTAGAAAACTCACAGCACTTCTACAAATAACCTGAAAATAAGTAATGATTCCTTTAAACAGCACTGGTGGAGGGTCTTCCTGCTGCTGAATGCATGATTAGGTGTGTATATTTAAGAGAGGATGTTAGCTGGAGTGGCGAGTTTGAAAATGGCAGCACTGGCATCAAATCAGTGATGCACATTGACTGATATCATGATCTGCCTAAACTTCCAGTGTAAGCATCTAATGTTTACTCTACTGCCCCCACCAAAATGGACAATGCACTAGAAGTTGTGCACATGCAATGTGAACACCATCTTGGTACCAAAATGGCACTCATAGCGCGAAACTATGGATCCTACAGAGCCAAATTTTGTAGCCAAAGAAACTATTTTCACCAGAACAAGGAGCGAGGCCATATAGGATTTAGGAAATATGAAAGAGAAGAAAAGATGGTCACTTGGCTCTTGAGTGATGTGGCTTGCATGCTACAGCCACAGTTGATGACACTTATGAATGAAATCCGATGCCTCAGAACAGCTACAGCCAGACAGGTGGATAAACTACAGTCCTCACTGAGCTGCCATTTGGGGGATTCAAAATATTTTACGTGCTTGACTGTCAGACTAGGGAGCAGCGTTTTCTATATGTCATAGAGAACTTGCTGCACTCTGCATAATATTGGCAGCATTGTCACTGTTGACTAGGATGAGGAGGGGCATTACAAGCAGCAAGAAGCACTTATTGTCACTTATCGTCTCATTGTCTTTCAGTGCATCGTGTAATTTGGATACAATTATTTTCTTCTCAGCATATCCGTTTTTACACTGACAATTGGAGATGTGAAAATTTATGTATCATGGGCGGAACTTTGCATTTCTTGTAGTTGTTTTTTCCATAAGAATTGCAGTGATGTGTTAGTACTTTTATATACACGTTTTTGTGAAGTGAATTTCTATCAAGTATCAAACTTGGTACTGGTTTTACACCAAAGAGCACAAACCTGTTAAATATTTAAGATCGTTTTTATTGAAAATAAATGTTTTACAGCAGGCTATTCCTATCAATTTTCTCTTCTCATGTCACTTTGTTTTGTTGATTTTGCTTTTGGACTCTTGAAACAATGCAGAAACAATGTCCGCAAGAATGACCCAAACCTCCCTGTCGCTTGCCATTTTAACACTCCACCCTGCTCTCTTGCCCACATGTCTGTCCTTGACTTGCTGCATTGTTCCAGTGAAGCCCAACGCAAACTGGAGGAACAACACCTCATCTTCCGACTAGGCACTTTACAACCTTCCGGACTGAATATTGAATTCAACAACTTTAGGTCTTGTGCTCCCTCCTCCATCCCCACCCTCTTTCTGTTTCCCCCTTCCTTTTTTTTCCAATAAATTATATAGATTTTTTTTTTTCCCACCTATTTCCATTATTTTTAAATATTTTAAAATCTTTTATGCTCCCTCCACCCCCACTAGAGCTATACCTTGAGTGCCCTACCATCCATTCTTAATTAGCACATTCGTTTAGATAATATCACCAACTGTAACACCTATGTGTTCTTTTTTTCTATTGTTGTTGACATCTTTTGATGATCTGCTTCTATCACTGCTTGTTTGTCCCTACAACCACACCACCCCCCCTCCACTTCTCTCTCTCTCTCTCCGCCGCCCCCACACACCTTAAACCAGCTTATATTTCAACTCTTTCTTGGACTCAAACTCAAGTTCTGTCGAAGGGTCATGAGGACTCGAAACGTCAACTCTTTTCTTCTCCGCCGATGCTGCCAGACCTGCTGAGTTTTTCCAGGTAATTCTGTTTTTGTTGCAGATTAAAATATATCGTTACAGTGAATTAATTTTATTAAGCTGTACGATGCTACTAGTGCATTCTTTGTGTTTTCTGCATCCTATGGTGGCTGTGGATATCTCTTACTAAGTACTGTCATAAATCAGGAAGCTCTATTGCTGGATTACTGGGTTCAACTGTGGAGCTGCAGTGGGTGCACGATCATACATAACTAACAACCTGCAACTAACTTTTAGAGCTGTAATCATACCAGGGGTCTCTGAAGCTATTGTTACTATGGGCTCATTACTTTCAGAGATGGCACCATGACTGGCAACAATGGGTTTTCAACATATGGGATAAATTTGGAAAAAGGGAGTTCCTGCAGAACAAGTTGTATGAGAGATTTTCTATAGCTCATTGTCAGTACTTGCATCTGCAAATGATTTGTTTAAGTGGAGATTCCTATCCCCAAAGAAAGCTGGAACAGCACATCTGTTGGCAACACTAAGAACACAAGAAATAGGAGTAGGAGTAAACTGGATGACCCATCAAACCTGCTTTGCCATTCAATACAAGCATGGCTGATCTTGGGCTTAACTCCATTTTCCTGCCCGCTCCCCATATCGCTTAATTCCCTGAGAGACCAAAAATCTGTCTATCCCAGTGTTAAATATATTCAACGATGAAGAATCCACAACCCCCTGGGGTAGAGAATTCCAAAAATTCACAACTGTAGTGAAGTAATTCACAGTGAAGTAATTTCTCCTCATCTCAGTCCTAAATGATTGGCCCCTAATCCTGATACCATGCCCCCATGTTTTAGACTCCCTTAGTGGCAGAAACAATCTTTCAGCGTCTACCCTGTCAAACACCCTCAGAAATGTGTAGGTTTCAATGAGATTGCCTCTCATTCTTCTAAACTCCAGAGAATATAAACCCAGTTACTTAGCCTTCCATCAATCAAGGGGACAATCCCCCACCCCCTCATTCCAGGGACCAATCTAGCGAACCTTCGCTGTATCGCCTCCAATGCAAGCATATCGTTCTTAACTGTGGGGACCAAAATTGCGCACAGTATTCCAGATGTGGCCTCACCAAAACCCTGTACAATCACGGCAACACTTCTGTATTCTTGTACTCCAATCCCCTTGCAATAAAGGCCAACATGCCACTTGCCTTCCTACTTACATGCTGTGCCTACATGCTAACTTTTTGCATTTCTTGCACAAGCATACCCAAGTCTCTTTGAACATCAACACTTACAAGTTTCACACCTTTTAAAAAAGTATTCTGCTTTTCTATTCTTACACCCAAAGGGAATAACTTCACACTTCCCTATCTTATACTCCATCTTGTTGTACAGTTACCTAACCTGTCCATATCTCTTTGCTGCCTCTCTGTGTGCTCCTCACAGCTTACCCTCCCACCTAGTTTGGTATCATCAGCAAACTTAGATATATTACTTTCTGTTTCTTCATCTAAGTCATTAATATAGATTGTAAATAGCTGAGGCCCCAGCACTGATCTTTGCAGCATTCTACTCTTCACTGCCTGCCAGTTTGAAAAAGTCCCGTTATATCCACTCTCTGTCTTCTATCCATTAACAAATCCTCCATCCATGCAAAAATACTATCCCCAACCCCATGAGCACTCATCTTGCCTATTAACCTTTTGTGTGGCACCTTATCGAATGGCACTTTAAGAAATATAAATGTCTGACAAATCATAATGAAACATCCCAATCAAAGGGCGTTTCAGCGACAAGAAAGAATAAATGCCAAGGTGATTGAAAGCCTACATTTCCCGATTGACTGCATGTACCTAGATGCTCTGACACACCCATCTGACAATGGTGAAGTGGAACTGTCATCTCCAGTTCTGCATCAGCAGTGAGGCAGAGGCAGCTGACAGGAATCAACTTCAAGGACTCCAGCAGCTCTCATGCTACCATATTGGCACATCCAGTGAAAGGAACAATCAGCTGTGACCTGAAATATTGCTTCACCTTTTTAATGGCATGCCTCTATGCTGACCCAAGGGGATGGTATCGAGGGGTGGCACAGGAGATCATCACCTTCACCACACCTCATAGAGCACCAGCTCCTTCAAACAAGATTCTCACATGGCGTTACCCCTTTCATTTCTGCATGCCCCTTCTCACTTCTCTGCCCCTTGGCAAAGGCTTCCACAGATTGAAAAGGTTTGTGTTTCTCCGAAAAAGATTTCTGGCTGTTGTGGCACTCTCCTCCAGGCATGTCCATTCATTTAATATCACTTGCAAGTAATGTTCTGACCTGCCCATTATTGTGCTTGGTACACCTTTCTGAACCTACTGCTGGAATTTTCAGCCCTCCTGGTGTCAGGCATCGTGGCCGGGGCGGAGGGACACAATGTGTCAAGAAGGCCAAATATTGGTTTCAAACCATCATGAAACCAGTTTGCGATCGTTCACTCCACCTGTCAATGGCAGGTCACGTTTCCTGCCGCCACACATCGGGAACCTAATTTCAATACCCTAGCATCTCATTATAAGCCCTGCTCGCCGGAATCAGCCCCCCACGCTGGATCATCTGGGCACATCGGTGTGATTGCACACTGATGTGTTTCACAACTGTACAAAGTAATGTGCACCTGGAGAGCTGCACTTCACTTGGGACTTCGAGATTTGTTTGCCTATCTTGCTTTGGGCAGCACTTGCAGTCATCAGCGCCAGGCTTTGCAGGCAGCACCACATCACTGTTAGGGGTTGTTACAGGCAGCTCTTTACATACCAGACCAGTTGTAAGATGGGGGTGGCTTTTCAACAGCTGCAAGGCTAGGGCTTGCTTAGGGAATGGGGAGAAGTGGCCTCAGGCAAGGGAAGGGGCTGCAGGATGAGGGCTGTACTGGGGAAGGGGTATCCCAGGGTTTGTATGGAGGCACATGATGATCTGTGCAAGTGGCCTCAAGATAGTGAGGGCTGAGGAGGCAGTCTCCAGAGGAGATAAGGCCAGATGGAGATGTGAGAGTGTGTGTGAGAGAGTGAGTGGTGATGTCCCTTGAGCTGGCAGTGAGTGAGATGCCAGTGAATATGTGATGGCCTTGTGAGTGTGTGAATTTAGAGTGATAAGGTGGTTGCCTTACCCTGGCAGCAGGGATGAGATCATTCATCCATTTTCTGCACCGGATGGCCAACCTCTTGAGAGCAGCATTGGCTCCCAAACCGGAGCAGCAAGACATCCTGCTGCCAGAATGGGGGTAGAGGACAATGTGGCGGGTCTCCAAGGCATCCAGAAGGCATCCCAGGGATACGTCACTGGGGGCCTGCACTGTTCTTAGCTTTTGGGGCCATGTCTTCACCAGGGCAGTGCCGGACGGCAAGAATTGAGAAGTGAAAGTGGCAGCAGTTTAAATATGGTGGCCCTGCAAGAGGAGGCGGTGAGGTTTACGGCGTGCCAGGCAAATCGGACGCCTGCCGTCAGTGAGATTGCGTGTTTCCTGTGGCTGCATAATTAATGAGGCGGGAATGGGATGATATGGTGTGAAAACCCGTCATTGCAGCCTGCGGGTAAAATGACTTATCTCCCGCCCGCTACTGCACTTTGTGCAAATCTGGGACGATTCCGCCCAACAACTCAAGCTAATCTAATGAGATGACATGGGAAAATTTGATTCAAATACCAAACTTTGAGGATAATATTTGTCACAGTTGTGAATGGTAGTGGACAATTAAACAACTAGCCTGAGGAGGAGTGTCCATAAATAGCTTCATCCCCCAATGATGGGGGAACCTAGCACATCAGTGCAAAAGACAAGGCTGAAACATTTGCAACAATATTCAGCCAGAAGAGGCGAATGGATGATTCATCTCAACCCCTCCTGAGGTCCCCAGCATCAGGTCCTTCAGTCAATTCTTCAGCCAATTCAATTCACTCCACATGATATCGAGAAACAGCTGAAGGCACTGGATACTGAAAAGGCTATGGGCCCTTAGAACATTCTGACAATAGTTCTGAATACGTGTGCTCCAGAACTTGCAGTGCCTCTAGCCAAGCTGTTCAAGTACAGCTAAAACACTGGCATCTACCCAATAATGTGACAATTGCCCAAGTATGTCCTGTCCACAAAAACTAGGACAAATCCAACCAGGCCAATTACCACCCCATCAGTCTACTTTCAGTCATCTGTAAAGTATTGGAAGGGTTCATCAACAGTGCTATCAAACGGCATTTACTCAGTGATAGCCTGCTCACTGACGCTCAGTTTAGATTTCACCAGGGCCACTCAGCTCATTATATCCTTGGTCCAAACATGGGCGAAAGAGCTGAACTCCAGAGGAGAGGTGAGAGTGACTGGCCTTGACATCAAGGCAGCATTTGACCAAATGTGGCTTCAAGGAGCCCTAGTAAAACTGGAGTCAATGGGAATCAGGGGGAACATGTTCCATTGGTTGGAGTCATACCTGACACAAAGGAAGATGGTTGTGGTTGTTGGTGGTCAATCATTTCAGTCCCAGAACATTAATGCAGGAGTTCCTCAGGGTAGTGTCCTAGGCCCAACCATCTTCAGCTGCTTCATCAATGACCTTCCTTCCATCATGAGGTCAGAAGTGGGGATGTTTACTGATGAATGCACAATGTTCAGCACCATTTGTGACTCCACAGATACTGAAGCAGTCCATGTCCAAATGCTGCAAGAACTGGACAATGTCCAGGCTTGGGCTGACAAGTGGCAAGTAACATTCGCACCACACAAGTGTCAGGCAATGACCATTTCCAACAAGAGAGTCCAACATCGCCCCTGATGTTCAATGGCATTAACATAGTTATGAATGATAGTTATCAGTGACCAGAAACTGAACTGGACTAGCCATATAAATCCTGTGGCTACAGGAGGAAGTCAGAGACTGGGAGTTCTGCATCGAGTAACTCTATTCCTGACTCCCCAAAGCCTGTCCATCATCTACAAGGCACAAATCAGGAGTGTGATGGAATACTCTCCACTTGCCTGGCTGAGTGCAGCTCCAACAACATTCAAAAAGCTCAACATTATCTAGGACAAAGCAGCCCACATGATTGGCATCCCATCCACCAGCTTAAATAATCACTCCCTCCAACACCGACACACAGTGGCAACAATGTGTACCACCTGCAACAACTCACCAAAGCTTCTTCATCAGCACCTTCCAAACATGCAGCCTCTACCATCTAGAAGGACAAGCAGATAGGTGGGAACACCACCAATTGCAAGTTCCTCTCCAAGCCACACACCATCCTGACTTGGAAATATATCGCCATTCCTTCATTGTTGCTGGGTCAAAATCCTGGAACTCCTTCTCTAACAGCACTGTGGGTATCCATACCACATGGACTGCAGTGATTAAAGATAGCGGCTCACCACCACCTTCTGAAGGGTAATTAGGGATAGGAATTGAACATTGGTCTAGCCAGTGATGCCCACATCCCATGAAAGAATAAATAAAATTATTTTCAGCTCTTGGGTTTGACCTGCTAAGCTGAACGAGTGCTGACCAGTTGCTCTTACATTGAAAGTCATGAGATGTTTGAAGCCCATTGTGTCAAAAACGTCTTTTAGATCCCCTTGTTCCACATATTGATCAGTCACAGTTTTCCTATCAATCTCATAATTCAGTGGACAATGTGTTCTGACCTTGGTCCACCTAATGCAACAGCACACGAGATAGATTAGCTAACAATGCTCATGCCACCTTTGTTGATTTTTCTTTAGCTTTTAATACCACTCAACAATCTGAGCTTATTGAAAAATTGTAAAAACCTTAATATCAATCCTACTCCTCTACTTTGGATCATTGATTTCCTTCACAACAGGAACAAACAGGTGTTAAATTCCAGGATTTACTCAGAGCTGATGCTAACAAATATTGGATCTCCTCAGGACCGTGTACTGACACCTTTCCTTTTTATCCTCTATATGAATGATTATCAATCAGAATACGATGACAGATCCTGAAGTATGCTGATGATGGGGTACCTGTGGGTCTCCAGGAATAACGAAGGTAACTACAGGGATGTGGTAGAGAAGTTCGTATAATGGTGTGATAACTGTTCTCTTAAGCTGGACAAAAACAAGACCAAAGAGCTAGTTATAGACTTTAGGAAAAATCCAGTTAATGATGTTTCCTGTGAAGATTCATTATGTGGATATTAAAATTGTTACTAATTACAAGTACCTAGATGTCAAAGTAAATGATAAGTTGAATTGGAGGGAACAATGTACAGATGTGGTGGCCGAGGGACATACACGATTGTACTGCCTCAGAAAATTAAAATCCTTTTCAGTAGATCCTACAATCATGAAAATTCTCTATATTGCTGTAGTTGAAAGTGCTATCCTTTTTGGGTGCATTGCCTGGTACATCTGTCTTAGGGAAGCGGACTCTTTAAGCGTACAGAAATTATTGAACCATGCAGGAAGGATCTCTCTCAACGACATTTGCTCTTGAGAGTGAACAGTGTCATGAACAATGAGAATCACCCTTTGTCTCAGTATTACTGCTGGTTACGCTCAGGATAAAAGCTACAACCTCTCAAATGCAGGACAAATTTGTTCCTGAACTTCCTTCTCTATAAGATCTTTTAACAGGAGTTTGATGTCTGGCTGAGGATATGCACTCATCATGACGGGACTCACTGACTGATTATTTTAATGCATTGGAACAGTTTTTAATACACATTTTAATTAAACTTAGATCTCTGCAAAAGAGTAGTTTTCTTTATTTTATTGTTATTATTTATTAGTTATGTAATCTTTTAATGAACAAGCAATGTACTTGAAATGAACTTCCATATGGACAACAAAGTGGAATTGATTGATTGATTAAACTGGCAGAGCAAATTATTCCATTTCAGAACTTGCCCAGTTTTCATTATTATTGATTTCGATGGAGTTAGGGTCCAAACAGGACAGTTCCCTCTTTTCCCAGTAGCCCACACTACTCCTTAAGCCATATATGTAACCTTCTCAAACAAAAGCAGAATTACCTGGAAAATCTCAGCAGGTCTGGCAGCATCGGCGGAGAAAAGAGTTGACGTTTTGAGTCCTCATGACCCTTCCACAGAACTGAGTGAATATAAGGGGAGGGGTGAAATATAAGCTGGTTTAAGGTGGGGATGTTGGGGTGGGGGCGTTGGGGGGGGGGTGGGGGGGGGCGGGGTTGGGGGGGGTTGCGGAGAGAGAAGTGAAGGGGGGGTGGTGTGGTTGTAGGGACAAGCAAGCAGTGATAGGAGCAGATAATCAAAAGATGTCACAGACAAAAGAACAAAAGAACAAAGAGGTGTTGAAGGTGGTGATATTATCTAAATGAATGTGCTAATTAAGAATGGATGGTAGGGCACTCAAGGTACAGCTCGATTGGGGGTGGGGTGGAAAGACTAGCAGGGCATAAAAGATTTAAAAATAATGGAAATAGGTGGGAAAAGAAAAATCTATATGAATTATTGGAAAAAACAAAAGGAAGGGGGAAGAAACAGAAAGGGGGTGGGGATGGAGGAGGGAGCTCAAGATCTAAAGTTGCTGAAATTAATATTCAGTCTGCAAAGCTGTAAAGTGCCTAGTCGAAAGATGAGGTGCTGTTCCTCCAGTTTGCGTTGGGAACAATGCAGCAAGCTAAGGACAGACATGTGGGCAAGAGAGCAGGGTGGAGTGTTAAAATGGCAAGCGACAGGGAAGTTTGGGTCGTTCTTGCGGACAGACTGCGGGTGTTCTGCAAAGCAGTCGCCCAGTTTACGGTTGGTCTCTCCAATGTAGAGGAGACCGCATTGGGAGCAACGAATGCAGTAGACTAAGTTGGGGGAATTGCAAGTGAAATGCTGCTTCACTTGAAAGGAATGTTTGGGCCCTTGGATGGTGAGGAGAGAGGAAGTGAAGGGGCAAGTGTTGCATCTTTTGCGTGGGCATGGGGAGGTGCCATAGGTGGGAGTTGAGGAGTAGGGGGTGATGGAGGAGTGGACCAGGGTGTCACAGAGGGAACGATCCCTACGGAATGCCACCGGAGGGGTGAAGGGAAGATGTGTTTGGTGGTGGCATCATGCTGGAGTTGGCGGAAATGGCGGAGGATGATCCTTTGAATGCAGAGGCTGGTGGGGTGATAAGTGAGGACAAGGGGGACGCTATCATGTTTCTGGGAAGGGGGAGAAGGCGTGAGGGCAGATGCGTGGGAGATGGGCTGGACACGGTTGAGGGCCCTGTCAACGACCGTGGGTGGAAAATCTCGGTTAAGGAAGGAGGAGGACATGTTAGAGGAACTGTTTTTGAAGTTAGCATCATCAGAACAGATGCAACGGAGGCGAAGGAACTGAGAGAATGGGATGGAGTCCTTACAGGAAATGGGGTGTGAGGAGCTGTAGTCGAGGTAGCTGTGGGAGTCAGTAGGCTTGTAATGAATATTGGTGGACAGTCTATCACCAGAGATTGAGACAGCGAGGTCAAGGAAGGGAAGGGAAGTGTCAGAGATGGACCACGTGAAAATGATGGAGGGGTGGAGATTGGAAGCAAAATTAATAAATTTTTCCAAGTCCCGACGCGAGCATGAAGCAGCACCGAAGTAATCATCGATGTACTGGAGAAAGAGTTGTGGAAGGGGCCCGGAGTAGGACTGGAACAAGGAATGTTCCTGATACCCCATAAAGAGACAGGCATGGCTGGGGCCCATGCGGGTATCCATAGCCACACCTTTTATTTGGAGGAAGTGAGAGGAGTTGAAGGAGAAATTGTTCAGTGTGAGAACAAGTTCAGCCAGATGGAGGAGAGTAGTGGTGGATGGGGATTGTTCGGGCCTCTGTTTGAGAAAGAAGCTAAGGGCCCTCAGACCATCCTGGTGGGGGATGGAGGTGTAGAGGGATTGGATGTCCATGGTGAAGAGGAAGCGGTAGGGGCCAGGGAACTGGAAATTGTTGATGTGACGTAAGGTGTCAGAGGAATCACAGATGTAGGTGGAAAGGGACTGGACAAGGGGAGAAAGAAGGGAGTCAAGATAACGAGAAATGAGTTCTATGGGGCAGGAGCAGGCTGACATGATAACCGGGACAGTTCTGTTTGTGGATTTTGGGTAGGAGGTAGAAGCGGGCCGTCCAAGGTTGGGCGACTATCAGGTTGGAGGCTGTGGGAGGAAGATCTCCAGAGGAGATGAGGTATGTGACAGTCCTGGAAACAATGGCTTGATGTTCAGTGGTGGGGTCATGGTCCAGGGAGAGGTAGGAGGAAGTGTCTGTGAGTTGACGCTCAGCCTCCGCGAGGTAGAGGTCAGTGCACCAGACAACAACAGCACCACCCTTGTCAGTGGGTTTGATGACAATGTTGGGGTTGGACCTGAGGGAACAGAGTGCAGTAAGTTCAGAGAGAGACAGATTAGAATGGGTGAGAGGAGCAGAGAAATTGAGACGACTAATGTCACGCTGACAGTTCTCAATGAAAAGATCAAGAGAAGGTAAGAATCCAGAGGGAGGGGTCCAGGTAGAGGGAGAATATTGGAAGTGGGTAAAAGGATCTATTGAACGGGGAGAGGACTCCTGCCCAAAGAAGTGAGCACGGAGACGAAGACAGCGGAAGAAGAGTTCAGCATCGTGCCGAGCCCGAAATTCATTGAGATGAGTGCGTAAGGGTATGAAACTAAGTCCTTTGCTGAGCACTGAATGCTCAGCATCGGAGAGTGGAAGGTCAGGGGGTATAGTGAATACACGGCCGGGGCTGGGATTGGAAGATGGGGTGGGGACGAAGGGACAGGCAGGGGTGGAGTGTCCTAGATGGGTGTTGGTGTCGATGAGTTGTTGGAGCTTGCGTTCCTTAGCACTTGAGAGAAAGAGAAAAAGTTTCTTGTTGAGGCGTCGGATGAGACGAAGAATAAAATGAAACTGGGAGCACGTGCAGCTTTGAAAAAGGGTGCGGCGGTGCTGCTGGAGGGAGAGGTCGAGTGTGTTCGTATGACGGCGCATGGCACTGAGTGTGGATCTCAGAATGTGATGGGAACAGCAGTCCGAGAAACGTTTTATGTCCCAGAGATACCTGTAATCCTGGATGGGTTCGAAACAAGAGGGATGGAATTTCAGTTGAAATCCACATGGGGTAAGTTGGAGACGGAGACAGTCATTGAGAAAGGAGATATGGCTGTGAAAGTGGGTTTTAGTAAACACCTTGTCAAACACCAGGAGAGAAATGGAAAGCAATGAAGGTGAACAAGGCAAAAGAGAGATACGGAAATCTTGCCGCAGAGAGGAGCAAACCTTCTTCAAGGTAGGCATTTCTTGAAGAGCAGTGGCAGTCAATTAAACACAGAGATAAAAACAAAAAACTGCGGATGCAGGACAGTTCCCTCTTTTCCCAGTAGCCCATACCACTCCTTAAGCCATATATGTAACCTTCTCAAACAAAAACAGAATTACCTGGAAAAACTCAGCAGGTCTGGCAGCATCGGCGGAGAATAAAAGAGCTGACGTTTCGAGTCCTCATGACCCTTCCACAGAATTTAAGTGAATATAAAGGGAGGGGTGAAATATAAGCTGGTTTAAGGTGGTGGGGGGGGTGGGATGGGGTGGGGGGAGAGAAGTTGGCAGGGGTGGTGGTGTGGTTGTAGGGACAAGCAAGCAGTGATAGGAGCAGATAATCAAAAGATGTCACAGACAAAAGAACAAAAGAACACAGAGGTGTTGAAGGTGGTGATATTATCTAAATGAATGTGCTAATTAAGAATGGATGGTAGGGCACTCAAGGTACAGCTCTAGTGGGGATGGGGTGGAAAGACTAGCCGGGCATAAAAGATTTAAAAATAATGGAAATAGGTGGGAAAAGAAAAATCTATATAAATTATTGGAAAAAACAAAAGGAAGGGGGAAGAAACAGAAAGGGGGTGGGGATGGAGGAGGGAGCTCAAGATCTAAAGTTGTTGAATTCAATATTCAGTCCGGAAGGCTGTAAAGTGCCTAGTCAGAAGATGAGGTGCTGTTCCTCCAGTTTGCGTTGGGCTTCATTGGAACAATGCAGCAAGCCAAGGACAGACATGTGGGCAAGAGAGCAGGCTGGAGTGTTAAAATGGCAAGTGACAGGGAGGTCTGGGTCATTCTTGCGGACAGACTGCGGGTGTTCTGCAAAGCGGTCACCCAGTTTACATTTGGTGTCTCCAATGTAGAGGAGACCACATTGGGAGCAACGAATGCAGTAGACTAAGTTGGGGGAAATGCAAGTGAAATGCTGCTTCACTTGAAAGGAATGTTTGGGCCCTTGGACGGTGAGGAGAGAGAAAGTGAAGGGGCAAGTGTTGCATCTTTTGCGTGGGCATGGGGAGGTGCCATAGGTGGGGGTTGAGGAGTAGGGGGTGATGGAGGAGTGGACCAGGGTGTCCCGGAGGGAACGATCCTTACGGAATGCCGCCGGGGGGGTGACCTTCTAACCTGTTTATCCTATGCCAATTAATACATGGCTCAAGTAACAATTTAGAGATTTTGAGGCTGTTTCTCAATTGTTATTCTGTCTCTTCATCTCTCTCTCTAAATGTCATATTTCTCTCCCTCTCTTTATGTCACTTCCTGTGCATGATTTACATTGAAATATTCTAATTTGCACTTCCTGGATTAGACTCTGCATGTCTCAGTAAGGATTCTTCAATCCCTCATAAATCCCTCATAAGTGACTGTTAATTAAAGCTGAAATTTATGAATTGAAGGCAAATTAATCTGGTTAAGACACTGGCTGCACAAAAGGAGACAGAGAATAGTGGTAATGAATTTCAACGTAGGTTAATGTGAAGTCATCCACTTTAGACCTAAAAAGGATACTACAGGGATATGTTATAAATGGTGAAAAGCTAGAAATAGTGGAGGACCAAAGAGAAAAAGAGATCAATAAAATATCATGAACAAGTACAGAAAATAATCAAAAAGGTTTATGAAATGCTGGCCTTTATATCTATAGGAATAAAATACAAGGAGGTAGAAGTCTTCTTCGGCTATACAAAGCCCTGGTTAGGCCACACCTGGGGTATAGTGAGCAATTCTGGGCACCGCACCTTGTAAGGAAAACAGTGTACATTTATTAGAATGATATCTGGGATCCAAGGGCTAAACAATGAAGAGAGATTAAACAAATTTGGATTATATTCCATGGAATTTAGAAGATTAAGGAGTGATTTGATCAAAGTTTGCAAGATATTAAGGGCGGATAGGGGTAAACCATTTATGCTATTTATAGTCTAGGGGCAGAATCTCCTAGCAGGTCCTGCACCCCGATGTGTAAAATGATGCACATTGGGTGTGTCCCAACGTCACCGTGCGTCATTCTGATCTTCCATTTGGCGGGTGCACACTGGAATTGGCTGCATGCCAGCCGAACTGTCAAAGGCCTGTTAAGGCCATTAATGAACTAATTAAAGCAATTGTCAGGGCTGCCTGTCCAACCTTAAGGTTGGGAGGCAGTCGAAGAGCCCAGGCGGCCTTTGTGTTTCTCATGAAACCTCATCCACGGGCGGATCTTTCAGGAGTGATTTTAGGAAACATAGGAGCATAGGAGCAGGGGTAGGTCATTCAGCCCTTTAAGCCTGCTCCACCATTCACTGAGATCATGGCTGATCTGGCTGTGGTGTCAACTCCACTTTCCTGTTTGCCCTCCCATAACCCTTGACTCCCCCGTCTATCAAAAACGTGTCTAACGATATGTTGAATTTTCTAAGGAAGACAATTCCACAAACTAACAACCCTCTGAGAGAAAAAAATTCTCATCACCTCTGTCTTAAAAGGGAGACCTCTTATTCTTAAACTGTGTTCACTGGTTCTAGTCTCCCCCACAAGTAGAAACATCCTCCCAGTATCTACCCTATCAAATCCCCTCAGGATCTGTAATGATTATAAATTAAACCATTTCTTACAGTTATGGGGGTCATGTTGCTTTATAGATCAATCAGCACTAAGCGTGGCGAATCTTCAGAGCTTTTTACCCTTGGTCTTGGAACAAGCATACGGTCTCTTCTGAGGTCTGTTAATAAAGTTTACTGTTTCTTATGAGAAATCCGTCCTGCCCTCTCCAAGTTTATTACAACTGGCGACAAGGATAAATAGCACCAACGCAGCACCTTGCCTCACGACTGTGAATATTCTGATATTTTAAGGGAAGAAAAGGAAAGAAGTATACTCACCAGCAATGCCTCACTTTGGTGGAATTGACCTGTACGACTCATCCATCAAGGACTGGAGTCAATACATAGAGTGACTAGGTTTCTATTTTGTAGCTAACTAAATAACGGCGGAGGAGGAACAGAAGGTAATTCTCTGCGGCAGCAAAACCGATAATTTAATCCGTGGTCTGACGGCTCCGAATGCGTCAAATTCTAGATCCTTCACCGAGCTCGTTGACTTTGTGAAAGGACACTTTCAGCCTAAATCCTCTGTGATTATGCAAAGATTCCAATTTAATTCTCGAGTAAGGGCCCTCAGTGAGTCGATCGCAATGTACATTGCGAAGTTAAAACAGTTAACGGAGCGCTGTGACTTTGGTGATACTGTAAACGATATGTTGTGAGATCGTTTGGTTTGTGGCACAAACGATGACGCCATTCAGCGCCATTTGCTTACAGAAGTTGACACAGACCTGAAGTGTGCCAGGGAGATAGAGCTAGCAATGGAGAGTGCTGAGCGGGACTCACAGGCTCTGCAGTGCACTTCATGGCACCGTTTGCAGCTAGGGCAGGAACCTAGCCGGGCGTGGTGTGAAGATCAGGGAGGCTACCGCGAAGTGGGACACAGTCCCTACAGCTAGAAAAATAAAAATAAATGCTGAAAGCAGCTCACCAGTAACCCCGTAGTTAAAGTGTTACCGTGGTAGGGGGAATCATGCACCCGAAGTCTGTAGATTTAAAGAATGCCATTACTGCCACAAAACAGGGCATGTTGTTAAACAGTGCAGGACTCAATCGAGGCAACCATTCAGACAGCGGGTCAAGTTAAATGAAGTGCACAATATAGAAGAGTTAGCTACTGAGGCTGACATTTATTCCCTAGACAATCTGAAGACCAGGAAAACTGAACCAATCACTGTTACACATCAAGTAAATGGAAAGGCTCTGCTCATAGAGGTGGACACAGGAGCATCGACCACAGTGGTGGGAGAGCACATCTTTAAATACCTCAGAGAAGGTACTAGCCATTGAGTTTGGAGAAAACTGCTGCTCAGTTAAAAACATAAACAGGAGAAGCAATACAGGTGAAAGGCATCACCTCTGTACCTGTATCATACAGACAACAGATAGCTCAGCTGCCAATAGTTGTTGCAAGTGGAGAAGGACTTTCTGGGCTATGATTGGTTGAATGAAATCAAACTAAACTGGTCAGAAATTTTTCAGGTCAGGACAAGAGAACTCCTGAGTTGACAAGGGAAAATGATGGTGTCTTTTGGAATGAGATGGAAGAAGCGAAGGACCTTCACAGGAAGCAAGGATCCCTCAGGTCAGAGTTGGTTCCACTGGAAAATCATAAAAAGAAACTAAATGAATGCAGTGCCACTCTGAACCAACTGAAGAAACAGTTGGAAGAAAAAACCCAACAACGTTCGATGTTCCAAGAGGAAGCCAAAAGATACAAACAAGAAAAACTGAGGTATCAGTTGATGGAGACAAAAGAGGAATTAGAAGGAAAAGTCATGGAACTTCCCAAAATAAAAATGGATAAATCCTCCTCCAAACTGAACCAGGTTACCAGGTTAAGATTTCACCAGAGGGAAATTTGACGGACTGTGAAATCAAAATGAAGAGTGAGACAAACCCTGTGGTAAACACAAAAAATGACAGAAATCAAAACTGAAAAGCCGATTGGATATGTTTCCAGAACCCATTCTGCAGCCGAGAAAGGATACTCGCAAATTGAAAGAAAAGTCTTATCTATCGTATATGGAGTAAAGAAGTTCAATCAATATTTGCACGGTCAACACTTCACGATAGTATCAGATCACGAACCACTGTTAGGATTGTTTAGTGAAGTTAAGGCAATCCCACCAATAGCTTCTGCTAGAATTGAAAGACGGGCTTTAATTTAGTTGGCATACGAATACACTTTTATGCACCGTATAGCCATATAGCAAATGCAGACGCGCTCAGCGTTTCGCTCTGCCCGACAGTATTACACACATACCAGTACCTGGACTTGTCGCCAGTCTGCAAGAGACAACTTTCGCAAGGAGATTGTACAATGTGTCCAGTTGGCCAACTGTTCTGCAACCCACTAAAATACCAATTTGCTTGCAGTTTGTGCCCGAGGGGTGAAAAGCTCTGGAGCACTTGGTGGCACTTTGATGCCTCTGCGTTGCTTGAGTGGGCAGATAACCTAGAGGCCTGACTACAATCATATCAATGTGGCTGTGCCTGAACTGTCTCAGCTGCAGAGGAATGGTTTCCCTAATGCTTGGCCACTTCTGTAACCCACCACCCCCTACCCCCGCATGTGCTTGTGCTCTGCCTTCAACCACAGGGCAGCCCTTGCCCCCCCCAACTCAATGCACCTCAACCTTGAAGTCCAACAGGTGTCCCTCATGAGTGCTCTGCAACGTCCAGTCACCACCGAATTCCCCTTATAGGGCAGCCCGCCAGGTGCATGACTTTTATATGCTGTTGTGAAACATCGGCGTGTAATCACATCAATGTGGGTGGACGATCCAGCGGGTGGGGAGGTTGATTCAGGCGGACTAGCCTTATAATGATATGCTGATGTATTGCAATGAGGTTCCCAACATCTGATGGCGGGAAGCTTGGCCCGCCATCGATGGGCTGAGCGGATGATCGCAAACTGGTTTCACAACGTCGTGCAACCGACTTTTGGCCTGCTCGCCATATTGTCCGCTCACGCCACCGAACACGCTCAAGGTCAGCGGGCACGGATGAGACCGTCCCTTGTGTCTTGGGCAGCCTGGGATTCCAAATGACTTGTCTGATTTTCACATGCAGCGTGAATGTCTTACACGTTGAGGGACCTTAAGACCAATAAGGACATACACATCAGTAAACCTGAGAAAGGGACTGGAATAGTCATCCTTAACAAGTGTGACTATATCAACAAAATGCTTGCCATTCTTAATGATGGGTCTAAATTCGTATCCATTGGACCTGCCACTCAACATGATCGGACAGCCTTGCTCAAAAGTAAGATAACAGAATGCTTGCTGGACTTGAATAAGAGTGATGAGCTGGCCCGTGATATATATGATTTGGCTCATCCTCATGGTTCATTGTGTCTGTGGATGTATGGGTTGCCATTTGCTCACCATGCAAGCTTGATGCTGAAATAGGGTGCATCAAAAACATCCTGTGGGATAATGGCTACCCTGATTAGATCATTATGCACTGAATATCAACAATCTCATGAATGGGCCTAAGGCCATCATTTTCGGTCCAGAAATGTGCCCAGCCTTCCTCAGATTACCCTGGAATGGAAAGGTATCTCAACAATTTGAGCAACAGGTGAAGTTAGCTGTTTCCCGCTGTTACTATGCAGTAGCAACATGAGTAGTATTCACCACTAACAGAATGCTGCTGTCAAGCTAAAAAGACGTTCTGCCTATCACACAAATGAGTAATGTGGTATATGAATTTCAGTGCCAATGTGATGCTAGGTATGTAGGTTTCAAAGACTGACACAACTCAAACACAAACACAAAAATTACTAGAAAAACTCAGCAGGTCTGACAGCATCTGTGGAAAGGAAGACAGAATTAATGTTTCGAGTCCATATAACTCTTCAACAGAATTAAAGAGGAATAAGAAATGTGGTGAAATATAAGCTGGTTGAGGGGGATGGGACAGGTGGATCTGGATAGAGGGCCAGTGATAGGTGGAGGCAAAGAAGAGATTGCCAATGATGTCATAAACAAAAGGACAAAGGGGTGTTGACTGTGGTGATATTAGCTAAAGGATGTGCTAATGGTGACATTAAGGGTAGAAAGCAGGATGAGCAAGTGACAGGTGGCCCTGGTGGGGATGGGTTGGGGGGAAGGGATTGAAATAGGCTAAAAGGTGGAGATAAAATGATGGATCAAATCAAACAGTGTGTCGTGTGTCCATTTTGCAGTTCGCAACAGGCAAGGTACAGACCATTTCCAACCAACGCGTGCTTGCAAAACTCAAAACCCAGTATCCAACATAAGATGCAATTCCTTGCTAAATAAACACTTGCTAAATAATCCTCAGTGTGCTAAGAATTACACTAACAACCAATTTAAGATTATCAGTTGGGCTCACAGTGTGGTACATTTGCATACACTGGAAGCTACATATATTAATACGCAAGACCCTGTTCTTTGCAGACAGAAAGAACATGTACATATATTGTGCCTGTTTCAGCTAAACAAAATAAGTGACAGCCATTTACTTGTTCATTTCTTAGGGCAATGTCTTGACCAATCAGAGTTATGCTGCCTGGTTTAAATTTCAAACAATGCATGGCAGTTAACTATCAGTCACCATGAACTGGCACATTCTCCATGGCAATACCTCTAGCAAACAGAGTCCAATTGCCAACCAATCAGCAGTCTTAACTTATGTAGTATAAATTGTTGTTCCCTTTACATTTGGTATTCCTGTGAATTGTTCTGATGAAAAAAGCTTTGACAAAAATGTCGCTTTTTTTTCAGCAATACTCAAGTTCTGTGCTACTAAATGACTATAATTGCCTTAGCTGGAGGAAGACCAAAATGTCTTTAACCTGCTCTATTTTGATGCTTTTTGGTATACCTTACTATTTTCAGTTTGAATCCTGCGGTAAAAGAAAACCCCTTCTGTTTTGTACCCATTGGGCTCGCACCAGGTTTTACCAAAAAAACCACAAGAAGCTCATCAATGTATGTAATTCCAAAACATGTGCTAATGATCTGTGCATCTGGGGCTAACCTTTGGACCATAAGACACACAGTAATTTCAGGCAAATTTTTCCAGAAAAAAAGTGTATCTTTTGGCCCAACAAATATGCTATGCCTTCCACATTAGTGTCATCCTGTGCCAAATTATGGACTTTTATACTCTTCTTCCTTGAAATTAAATTAACTTTGGCCAAACTTGTGTTATATAGGACTTTTACAGTGAAGAGAACGAGTAGGCCGAATCCAGTGGGATGAATTTGAAGCCTGATCGCAGAGGTGAATGAATTCCGATCCAAATCACTTTGATAAATACGGAGATCATTTGACAGCACCTTCCAAACTCACGACCACTACCATCAAGGGCAGCCGATAGATGGGAACACCACCACCTGGAAGTTCCCCTCCAAGTCACTTAACATCCTAACTTGGAAATATATCGCTGTTCCTTCACTGTCACTGGGTCAAAATCCTGGAACTCCCTCCCTAACAGCACTGTGGGAGTATCCACACCACATGGACTGCAGCGCTTCAAGGCAGCTCACCACCATCTCCTCAAGGGCAATTAGGGATGGGCAATAAATGCCGGCCCAGCCAGTGAAGCCCACATCCCATGAATGAATAAAAACAATTTTAAATCACACACACAGTAGAAAGTAAACAAAATTATTGCACAAAGTATGTAGAGTAACAAAATAGCAGCCCATGGCATTGTCAACACTTCTGCCTGTAAAGCCACTGTCATCTGCAAATCCTTATAACACTATGCATACAGATAAAAATTACACTGATGTTAATGTTAAGGGACTCTTTATGATGCTTATCACAGAGGTTTTATATTCACTTAGGCTGCAGTTAACCATGTAACCAGTCAGATCAGAAGCTGAAGGTTGCAGTTCGCAAAACTTGCTATATCACAGATGACTATTTACATGGCGGCTGCCTGAAGAGAGAATTCTGAGTATAGTCTGACTTGGATAATAATCTTTGTGCATGGTGCTCACCTGTATAATGAGCTCTGTGCACTGTGCCCACCAGGAAGGAAAGCTCTGTACATGATGCCCACCTGGATGGTGTGCTAGGTGCCCATCTGGATAGTGTGCAAGGTGCCCACTTGGAAAGTGTGCGCTGTGCCCACCAGGAGGGAAAGCTCTGTGCATGGTTGTTATCTTAATGAGTATTTTTTAATGTAGAAGCTATATGGAAAGCAGTTTCCATTCTCTGAAATAAAAGCAGGAAATGCTGGAAATACTCAGCAGGTCTGGAAGCATCTGTGGGGAGAGAATCAGAGTTAATGTTTCTGATCAATGACCTTTCATCTGGAAGATGACTAACATAAGGTCCTGAAGGTTTTCCAGCGAGTTCCATAGTTCAATTATCCAGATAATCTTCTCAGAACGTTTTTTTTTTATTCATTCAAGGGATGTGGGCTTCACTGGCTGGGCCAGCATTTATTGCCCATCCCTAGTTGCCCTTGAGAAGGTGGTGGTGAGCTGACTTTTTGAACCGCTGCAGTCCATGTGTTATAGGTACACCCACAGTGCTGTTAGGGAGGGAGTGCCTGGATTTTGGTCCAGAGACAGTGAAGGAACGGCGATATATTTCCAAGTCAGGATGGTGAGTGGCTTGGAGGTGACCTTCCAGGTGATGTTCCCTTGTGTCTGTTGCCCTTGTCCTTCAAGTTGGTAATGGTCATGGGTTTAGAAGGCGCTGTCCAATCAATCTTGGTGAGTTCCTGCAGCGCATCTTGTCAATGGTACACACTGCTGCTACAATGTGTCAGTTGTGGAGGGAGTGAATGTTAGTGAATGGGGTGTCAATCAAGTGGGCTGCTTTGTCCTGGATGGTGTCAAGCCTCTTGAGTGTTGTTGGAGCTGCACTCATCCAGGCAAGTCGAGAGTATTCCATCACACTCTTGACTTGTGCCTTGTAGATGGTTGTCAGGCTTTGGAGAGTCAGAAGGTGAGTTAATCACCATAGGATTCCGAGACTTTGACCTGCCCTTGTAGCCACAGTATTTATATGGCTGGTCTAGTTCTGTTTCTGGTCAATAGTAAGCCCCAAGATGTTGATAGTGGGAGATTCAGCTATGATAATGCCATTGAACGTCAAGGGGTGATGGTTAAATTCTTTCTTGTTGGAGATGGTCATTGCCTGGCACTTGTGTGGTGCGAATGTTACTTGTCACTTGTCAGTCTAAGCCTGGATGTTGTCCAGGTCTTGCTGGACAAGGACTGCTTCAGTATCTGAGGAGTTGTGAATGGTGCTGAACATTGTGCAATCATCAGCAAACATCCCCACTTCTGACCTTATGATGGAGGGAAGGTCATTGATGAAGCAGCTGAAAATGGTTGGGCCTTGGATACTACCCTGAGGAGCTCCTGCAGCTGAGATGATTGACCTCCAACACCCACAACCATCTTCCTTTGTGCTAGGTATGACTCCAACCAGCAGAGAGTTTTCCCCCCGATTCCCATTGATTCCAGTTTTGCTAGGGCTCCTTGATGCCTCATGCGGTCAAATGAGGCTTTGCTGTCAAGGGCAGTCACTCTCACCTCACCTCTGGAGTTCAGCTCTTTCTGCATGTTTGAATCAAGGCTGTAATGAGGTCAGGATCTGAGTAGCCCTGGCGGAACTCAAACTGAGCGTCAGTGAACAGGTTATTGCTAAGCAAGTGGCACTTGGTAGCACTGTCGATGACCCCTTCACTGATGATTGAGAGTAGACTGATGAGGCAGTAATTGGCCAGGTTGGATTTGTCCTGTTTTTTTGTGTACAGGACATACCTGGGCTACTTTTCACATAGCTGGGTAGATGCCAGTGTTGTAGCTGTACTGGAACGCTTGGCTAGGAGGATGGCAAGTTCTGGAGCACAAGTCTTCAGTACTATTGCCGGAATATTGTCAGGGCCCAAAGCTTTTGCAATATCCAGTGCCTTCAGCTGTTTCTTGATATCACGTGGAGTGAATCAAATTGGCTGAAGACTGGCATCTGTGATGCTGGGGACCTCCAGAGGAGGCCGAGATGGATCATCCACTCGACATTTCTGGCTGAAGATTGTAGCAAATGCTTCAGCCTTATCTTTTGCACTGACGTGATTGGCTCCCCTGTCATTGAGGATGGGGATATTTGTGGAGCCTCCTCCTCCAGTGTGTTGTTTAATTGTCCACCACCATTCACAGCTGGATGTGGCAGGACTGCAGATCTTAGATATGATCTATTGGTTGTGGAGTCGCTTAGCTCTGTCTATTACTTGCTGCTTATGCTGTTTGGCACACAAGTAGTCCTGTGTTGGAGCTTCACCAGTTGACATCTCATTTTTAGGTATGCCTGATGCTGCACCTGCACTCTTCATTGAACCAGGATTGATCCCCTGGCTTGATAGTAATGGTAGAGTAGGGGATATGCCGGGCCATGAGGTTACAGATTGTGTTCGAGTACAATTCTGCTGCTGCTGATGGCCCACAGTTTCTGACAAATGCCCAGTCTTGAGTTGCTAGATCCATTTGAAATCTATCCCATTTAGCATGGTGGTAGTGCCACACAAAACAATGGAGGGTATCCTCAATGTGAAGAGTAGGCTTTGTCTCCACAAAGACTGTGCGGTGGTCATTCCTACCGACACTGTCATGGACAGATGCATCTGTGGCAAGTAGGTTGATGAGGGTGAGGTCAAGTATGTTGGTTCCCTCGCCACCTGCCGCAGACCCAGTCAAGCAGCAATGTCCTTTAGGATTCGACCAGCCCAGTCGGTAGAGGTGCTACCGAGCCACTCTTAGTGATGAACATTGAAGTCTCCCACTCAGAGTACACTCAGCACTCTTGCCACCCTCAGTGATTCCTAAAAGTGCTGTTCAACATGGAGGAGCACTGATTCATCAGCTTGGGTGTGTGGGGTGTGGAGTGTGGGGCAGTGGAATGTGGTAATTACCAGGAGGTTTCCTTGCCCATGTTTGACCTGATGCCATGAGACTTCATGGGGTCCGAAGTCAATGCTGAGGACTCCCAGGGCAACTCCTTCCCAACTGTGCCACCACTGCTGCTGGCTCTGTTCTGTCCCACCGGCAGGACAGGGATGGCGATGATGTCTGGGGCATTGCCTGTGAGATATGATTCCATATGGCTATGTCAGGCTGTTGCTTGACTAGTCTGTGAGACAGCTCTCCAAATTATGGCACTAGCCCCTAGATGTTAGTAAGGAGGACTTTGCAGCGTCGACAGGACTGCGTTTGCTGTTGTCATTTCCGGTGCTTAGGTCGATGCCGGGTGGTCCATCCGATTTCATTCCTTTGAGGCATTTTAGCAGTTTGATATAACTGAGTGGCTTGCTAGGCCATTTCACAGGGCATTTAAGAGTCAACCGCATTGCTGTGGGTCTGGAGTCACATGTAGGCCAGACCAGGTAAGGTCAGCAGATTACTTTCCCTAAAGCACATTAGTGAACCAGATGGATTTTTACAACCATCGACAATGGTTTCATGGTCATTATTAGTCTTTTAATTCTAGATTTGGTGGTGGGATTCGAACCTGGGTTGCCAGAACATTACCCTGAGTCTCTGGATTACTAGTCCAGTGACAATACCACTACAGGCGAGGGGCCTGTTTTTTTTCACATTCCTGGGCCATAATAACTGCACAGTGTCCACCACATGAGTTTGTTGCTGCTGTTGGGAGGTCATTAGCATAGATCACAATGAGAATAAGTAGCATTGGCGTGCTACAAATCCTGGCTTGTACTCCTTTTATCAAATGTGTGTCTAAAAAGGTACCACACGTAAGGCTACTTAATAAGATAAGAGCCCATGGTGTTGGGGGTAGTATGTTAGCATGGACAGAGGATTGGCTAACTAATAGAAGACAGAGAGTTAGAACCATAGCACCATAGAAAAGTTACAGCACAGAAGGAGGCCATTCAGCGCATCTTGTCCAAGCCAGCCTGAGGACACCCAGGTGACCTTTCTAATCCCACCTTCCTGCACCCGGCCCATAGCCCTACAGCTTACAGCGCTTAAGGTGCAGATCCAGGTACTTTTTAAGAGTTTAGAGTTTCTGCCTCTGCCACCAACTTGGGCAGCGAATTCCAGACACCCACTACCCTCTGCATAAAAAAGTTCTTCCTCAAGTCCCCCCTACATCTTCTGTCACTTATCTTGAATCTATGTCCCCTGGTTCTAGAATTCTCCACCAAGGGAAACGATTTTATCCTGTCCACTCTTATCTATTCCCCTCATAATTTTGTACACCTCAATCAAGTCACCTCTCAGCCGCCTTTGTTCTAAGGAAAATAACCCCTATCTTTCCTTGTAGCTACACTTTTCTAACTGTGGCAACATTCTTATAAACCTCCTATGCACTCTCTCCAGAGCTATTACGTCCTTCCTGTAATGTGGTGACCTGAACTGCACACAATACTGCAGCTGTGGCCTCACCAGTGTTTTATATAAATCCAACATTATATCCTTACTTTTATATTCTATACCTCTACCAGTGAAGGAGACCATTTCATATGCCTTCTTTACAACCTTGTCTACTTCAACTGCTGCCTTCAGGGACCTGTGTACTTGTACGCCAAGATCTCTCATTTCATCTACCCCTCTTAGTATATTCCCATTGTATATCCCAGTTGGGATAAGGGGGGCATTTTCAGGATGGCAACCTGTAACCAGTGGAGTGCCACAGAGATCAGTGCTGGGGCCTCAATTATTTACAATATATATTAATGTCTTAGATGAGGGAAGTGAATGTACTATCGCCAAATTTTGCGGATGGTACAAAAATAGGTGGGAAGGCAAGTGGTGAGGATGACACAAGGAGTCTACAGAGGGATATAGACAGGTTAAGTGAGTGGGCAAAAAAGTGGCAGATGGAATATAATGTGGGAAAATGTGAGGTTATGCACTTTGGCAGGAATAGAGGAATTGAATATTATTTAAATGTAGAAAGACTGCAGAAGGCTGCAGCACAGAGGGATTTGGGATTCCTTGTACATGAATCCCAAAAAGCTAACATACAAGTTCAACAGCTAATAGGGAAAGCAGATGGAATGCTGACCTTTATTTCAACGGGAATAGAGTGTAAAAATAGGGAAATCTTGCTAAAACTATACAAGGCACTAGTTAGACCACACCTGGAATACTGTGAACAGTTTTGGTCCCTTATCTAAGGAAAGCTATACTGGCATTGTAGGCAGTCTAGGGAAGGTTCATTAGGTTGATCCCGGGTATGGAGGGATTTTCTTATGAGGAGAGGTTGACTAGGTTGGGCCTGTACTCATTGGAGTTTAGAAGAATGAGAGGCGACCTTATTGAAACGTATAAGATTCTTAGGGGGCTTGACACGGTAGATGCTGAGAGGTTGTTTCCCCTTGTGGGAGAGTCTAGGGCCAGAGGGCATAAACTCAGAATGAGGGGCTGCCCATTTAAAACACAGCTGAGGAGGAATTTCTTCTCCTAGGGGGTAGTGAATCTGTGGAATCGTTTACCACGGAGGACTGTAGAGGTTGGTTTTTTAAGTATATTCAAGGCTGAGATAGACAGATTTTTAATCAGTAAGAGAATCAAGGGTTATGGGGAAAAGGCAGGAAAGTGGAGTTGAGGATTATCAGATCAGCCATGATCTCATTGAATGGCAGAGCAGACTCGATGGGCCAAATGGCCTAATTCTGCTCCTATATCTTATGGTCTAAAGAAGGATATTTGTTGGTAGTATCACTGACACTAGTGCAGCCACCGAACACGCTCAAGGTCAGTGGGCACCAATGATACTGTCCCTTGTGTCTTGGGCAGCCCAAGATTCCAAATGACTTGTCTGATTTTCACACACAGCGTGAATATCTTACAGTATTGAGGGACCTTAAGACCAATAAGGACATACACATCAGTAAACCTGAGAAAGGGACTGGAATTGTCATCCTTAAGAAGTGTGACTATATCAACAAAATGCATGCCATTCTTTTAAAGAGGCTGTAGGAAATCTGTATTATAAAGAAATACTTGTGGAAATAAAAGTAACAATGGAATTCAACATTATTCCATCAGCTCTTTTCAAGCTGGTACAGTCTGGGCAGGAATTCATCAGGTGATTGATGCCATTTTTCAGAGAGCGTGGGGCAGGGGTTCATTCATTTTGCCTTGCAGTGTTATCACGTTACTGACTTCCTCAAAGAGTAAGATGTGATAGACGGCAGCCATGTAGCGTTATGAGCTCCTACTATAAACTGTCTACTGAGGTGTCCAGAACAGATGCTGCCAGATGCAAAGAATTATGTATGCTACTGGAAAATGCCATGATGCCTGTGTCAAACCCATGGGTTCTGATACAGCCTCCCACAGGGCGGCTTCGTTTAAATACTTTCATGAGTCAAATCTTGATCTGACTCCCAAATTATATGGCCACTTTTGAGTTGATTTATACCAGATGCTGCTTTGCATCAACATGAAATAGGTAGGATAAGTGCATCATAAACAGCATTGGCTGTTCCCTGGCAATAAAGATCTTAACATGCACAGCTTTACTCCTGAGAAAATGGGCACCTCTTCTCTTTAATTATGAGATTAGAACAGCCTGCACCTGATCCCGGAAATGGGGAAAAAAGCTTCACCCTTAATAAACATCACATTTTTCTGCTATTTATGGGTATCAACTATTTAAAGAATTACCAATGTTCTCTTCAAACAATAATTGCTTTTCGTTATAGAAAAGTATGCAAAAACACTGATTTTTCACTCTAACACTTGGGGTTATAATGGAAGTCTTTCCTACAATGGGATTCTTTTGAAAGTATTTTACTTACATGGAAAATGAAAAGGCCTATGTAAAATTGGAACAATTACATAAAATGCCACAGATCTGTAGCAGCACTTTTGATATTAGAGTTCTTTGAGGATGTAATATGTAGGGTGGGTAAAGGGGAACAAGAAAATGTAGTGTATTTGGATTTCCAAAAGGTATTCAATAGGATGCCATATAAAAGGTAAGAGCTTATGTTAGCTTGTGTTGGAGAGTGATATTTTAGCATGGATAGAGGACTGGCTAACTAACAGGAAACAGAGGGCTAGGATAAATGGGCCATTTTCAGGATGGCAAATTGTAACTAGTGAAGTGGTACATGGATCCGTGCTAAGGCCTCAAATTTGTATGATCTATATTAATGACTTGGATGAAGAGACCGACTGACTGTATTGTAGCCAAATTTGTTGAAGATACAGAGATAGGTAAGAAAGCAAGTTGTGAGGAGGATACAAAGAGTCTGCAAAGTGATATAGTCAGATGAAGTGAGTGGGCAAAAGTTTGCAGATGGAGTACAATGTGGGAAAACATAAGATTACCAACTTTGGCAGGAAGAATAGAAAAGCAGAATATTATTTAAATTGAGAGAAACTACAGAATGCTGAAGCACAGAGGGATCTGGGTGTCCTTCTACATGAATCATAAAAAGTCAACATGCAGGTACAGCAAGTAATTAGAAAGGCAAATGGAATGTTGGCCTTTATTGCAAGGGGGATAGAGTATAAAAGTAGGGAGTCTTGCTACAAATGTACAGGGCATTGGTGAGAGCCCACCTATAGTATTGTGCACAGTTTTGGTCTCTTTACTTAACAAAGGACATACTTCACAGAATCACAGAAATGTTACAGTGCAGAAGGAGGCCATTTGGCCTACTGGCTCTCTGAAAGAGCATTCTACCGAGTCCCACTCTCCTGCTTTATGCCTGTAACATTACACATTCTTTCTTTTCAGATAGTCATCCAATCCCCTTTTTAATACCCCGATCAAACTTGCCTCCACCACCCTCTCAGGAAGTTCATTCCAGATTCCAACCACCCTCTGGATGAAAAAAAATTCCCTCACATCACTTTTGCCAATTATTTTGAATCTGTGCTCTTTAGTTCTTGATGCTCTCTTGAGTGGGAACAGTTTCTCGCTATTTACCCTGTCCATACCCCTCAGGATCTTGAATACCTCAATCAAGTCTCCTCTCAGCCTTCTTTTCCCCAAGGAAAATAGTCCCAACTTCTCCAATCTATCCTCATAGCTACAGTTCTTTATCCCAGGAATAATCCTTGTGAATCTCCTCGGCACTCTTTCCAATGCCTTCACATCCTTCCTCAAGAATGGCGTCCAGAACTGGACACAGGACTCCAGATGAGGCCTAACTAGTGTCTTATACAAGTTCAACATGACCTCCTTGCTCTTGTACTCAATGCCCCATTATTAAAGCCTAAGATACTATATACTTCATTAACTGTTCCCTCAACACGCCCAGCCATCTTCAATAACATGTGCATATACACAGAGGTCCCTCTGTTCCTGCAATTACTTTAGAGTTTCTCCTTTTATTTTATACTGTCTCTCCATATTCTTCATGCCAAAATGAATCATCTCACACTTCTCTATGTTGGATTTCATTTGCCACTTGTCTATCCAATCCACTAACATGCCTATGTCCTTTTGAAGTTCAAAACTACCCTCATCACAGTTGACAACATTTCCAATCTTTGTATCATCTGAAAATTTTGAAATCATGCTCTGAACACCACAGTCTAGATCATTAGTATATATCAGGAAAGCAAGGGTCCCAACACTGACACCTGGGGAAGCAGTTCAGAGAAGGTTCACTAGGCTGAGTCCTGGGATGAGGCGGTTTGTCTTACGAGGAAAGGTTGAGCAAGTTGGGCCTATACTCATTGGGCTTTAGAAGAATGAGAGGTGATCTTATTGAAACATTTAAGATTTTGAGGGGGCTTCGCATTTAGATGTTGAGAGAATGTTTCCTCATGGGGGAATCTAGAACAAGGGGGCACAGTTTCAAATAAGGGGTCACCCATTTAAGATGGAGATGAGGAGGAATTTTGTCTTTCAGAGGGTCATTAGTGTTTGGTATTTTCTTCCCCAGCAAGCAGTGGAGGCTGGGGCATTGAATATAATCAGGCCTGTGTTAGAAATGTTTCTGATTGACAAGGGAGTTAAGGGTTATAGGGGTAGGAAGGAAAGTGCATTAAAGGCCACAATCAGACAAGCCATGATCTTATTGAATTGTGGAGCAGGCTCGAGGGACCGAATGACCAACCCCTGCTCCTATTTCTTATGCACGATGTCTAAAGCACAGGAATGAACTGGAGGAAGACTCACCAATGAAAATATTCTTTTACTATGGAGCTAACAAACTGGAGGGACATTGATTTTTTTTTTATAATGTCATTACAATAGAGATTACAACTAACTCTGATTATTATCATCTTTTGCCCCTGCAGTCAGGCAGCGTTGTGTGAGTTAGTAAGCTGTTTATTGAGTGTATATGGGAGCCTGTCCCTGCAGACAATTTGTGTTTTTTGTTGTTAATCTTTCTTTGCCCAATGATTTAAGTCTGTTTCACAGATGGTAGTTTAGATGTTGCTTGTGCTGCGGTTGCAGAAACAGATGTTTTTTTTTCTCTTTCAGTAAAGTTCCTGCCGAGATTTAATGCACTCTAATTACAGCTATCAAATGCACCTGGTAGCAACTAGCACTCTGCAGAAATAGTCTTGCTCTTTAATAATTCCATTAAAATTAAAGATATTTAATCATCATAGTAGCACACTAAAGTTACACTTCTGGATTACTGACAATTTTAGACTCCTGAAGACCACTGTGAGCACGGTGTAGGCTTTGCAGTGAGCAACCAGCTGACACACTGAGTTGCCACTAACAACCTCAGAGTGCCTCATCTCCCTGCAGCTATTATCTGATTGAGACACAGTCAACATCATATGTGCCTACGCACCAACTCTGGAATGCCAGTATCTCAGACAAAGAGCATTTCTATGACTCCCTACCTGACATTCTGAGGAACATTGCAAATGGCGAGAGGCTATTCTCCAGGGTGACTTCAATGCACATGTTGGGGCAGACAGCGATTCATGGACAATGTGCCATGGTGGTCAGGGGGTGGGGAAGCTCAATGATAATGGACAACACTTTTTTGAGCTTTGTGTCCTGAATGAACTTCTTTCCGGGCAGACAATGACCTAGCACAAAAGAAGATGGTTGCGGTTGTTGGAGGTCAATCATCTCAGCTCAAGCACATCACTGCAGGAGTTCCTCAGGGTAGCGTCCTCAGCCCAACCAGCTTCAGCTGCTTCATCAATAACCTTCCTTCATCATAAGGTCAGAAGTGGGTATGTTTGCTGATGATTGAACAATGTTCAGCACCATTCACAACTCCTCAGATACTGAAGCAGTCCATGTCCAAATGCAGCAAGACCTGGACAATATTCAGGCTTGGGCTGACAAATGGCAAGTAACATTCGCGCCACATAAGTGTCAGGCAATGACCATCTCCAACAAGAGAGAATCTAACCATCACCCCTTAACATTCAATGGCATTATCATCACTGAATCTCCAACTATCAACATCTTGGGGGTACCATTGACCAGAAACTGAACTGGACTAGTCATATAAGAGCAGGTCAGAGGCTACGAATCCTATAGTGAGTAACTCACCTTCTGACTCCCCAAAGCCTGTCCACAAGGCACAAGTCAATAACATGATGGAATACTCTCCACTTGCCTGGATGAGTGCAGCTCCCACAACACTCAAGAAGCTCAATACTATCCAGGACAAAGCAGCCCACTTAATTGGCACCCCATCCATAAACATTCACTCCCTCCACCACCACCACGGCGGCAGCAGTGTGTACCATCTACAAGATGCACTGCAGGAACTCACCAAGACCCCTTAGACAGCACCTTCCAAACCTATGACTGTCACCATCTAGAAGGACTGGAGCAGCAGACACATAGAAACACCATCACTTGGAAGTTTCTTTCCAAGCCACTCACCATCCTGACTTGGACATATATGGTTGTTCCTTCACTGTCGCTGGGTCAAAATCCTGGAACTCTCTCCCTAACAGCACTGTGCGTGTACTACACCACATGGCTGCAGTGGTTCAAGAAGGCAGCTCACCACCAACTTCTCAAGGGCAATTAGGGATGGACAATAAATGCTGGCCTAGTGCAAAACAGGGAAATAATGTGCAAGTAAATATTGGATCAACTTATATCAAGAAAGCCAAAATGCCTGTGACAGTGAAAAGCTACAAGTTATTTTTTTTTAATTCATTGGATATGGACATCACTGGCTGAGACAGCATTTATTGCCCATCCCTAATTACCTTGTTCAGAGGGCATTTAAGAGTCAATCACACTGGAGTCACATGTAGGCCAGACCCAGTTAAGACAGCAGATTTCCTTCCCTAAAGGACATTAGTGAACAAGATTTTTTTTTACAGCAATCAACTATGGTATTATACTCATCATCAGGCTTTTAATTCCAGATATTTATTGAATTCAAATTCCACCATCTGTTGTGGTGGGATTCAAACCCAGGTCTCCCAGGACATGTTCCCTTTAGGATGATAGGAAGGAGTAACAATGACCAGAGATATTCAGGATATGATGAGAAGGAAAAGAGAGGCTTTTAGCAGGTACAAGGGCAGCAAATCAGCGGAGGCATTAGTGGAGCACAGACAGTGCAGGATGGAGCTTAAGAAAGCAATTAGGAGAGGAAAGAGGGGATACGAGGAAGCTCTGGCTGGGAAAAGTAGGGAAAATCTCAAGATATTCTATAAGTATATCAATGGAAAGAGGATAACCAGGGAAAGAGTAGGGTCCATTAGGGACCAAGGAGGCAATCTATGGGTGGAGCCAGAGGACATTGCTAGAGTGTTGAACGAATACTTCACATCCGTCTTCACCCAAGAGAATGAGAATGATGGCATCGAATTCAGGGAGAGAGTCTGTAGGGTTCTTGAGCAAATTGATATAGGAAATGACAAGGTATTGGAGGTGTTGGCAGGCTTAAAAGTGGACAAATCTCCAGGTCTGGATAATTTGTGTCCCAGACTGCTGAGGGAGGCAAGTGAGGAGATCGCAGGGGCTCTGACCTGAATTTTTAATTCCTCTCTGGCCACAGGGGAGGTGCCAGAGGACTGGAGGACAGCTAATGTGGTTCTGCTATTTAAGAGATAAGCCAGGGAACTACAGGCCAGTGAGTCTCATGTCAGTGGTAGGGAAACTATTGGAGAAAATTCTGAAGGAGAGAATCTATCTCCACTTGGAGAGGCAAGGTTTGATCAGGGATAGTCAGCATGGCTTTGTCAGAGGGAGGTCATGCCTAACAAATTTGATTGAATTTTTTCAGGAGGTGACCAGGTGTGTAGATAAGGGTAATGCAGTTGATGTAGTTTATATGGATTTCAGCAAAGCCTTTGACAAGGTCCCCCATGGGAGACTTATAAAGAAGGCAAATGCACATTGGATACAGGGTAATTTGATAAGGTGGATTCAAAATTGCCTTAGTTGTAGGAGACAGAGGGTGATGACAGAAGGGTGCTTTAGTGACTGGAAGCCCGTGTCCAGTGGCGTACCACAGGGATCTGTGCTGGGTCCCCTATTATTTGACATTTATATAAATGACATAGATGACTATATATGGGGGGGTTGGATTAGCAAGTTTGCAGATGACACAAAGATTGGCCGGCTGGTTAACAGTGAGGTTGAGTGTCTTGGGGTACAGGAAGATATAGATGGGATGGTCAAATGGGCTGATAATTGGCAGATGGAATTTAACCCTGAAAAGTGTGAGGTGATACACTTTGGAAGGAGTAATTTGACAAGGAAGTATTCAATGAATGGCATGACACTAGGAAGTTCTGAGGAACAAAGGGACCTTGGCGTGTGTGTCCATAGATCTCTGAAGGCGGTGGGGCATGTTAGTGGGGTGGTGAAAAAGGCATAAGGGACACTTGCCTTTATCAATGAGGCATAGATTACAAAAGTAGGGAGATCATGTTGGAATTGTATAGAACCTTGATGAGGCTACAGCTGGAGTACTGTGTGCAGTTCTGGTCACCACATTATAGGAAGGATGTGATTGCACTGGAGGGGGTGCAGAGGAGATTCACCAGATGTTGCCTGGGCTGAAACATTTAAGTTATGAAGAGAGGTTGGATGGACTTGGGTTGTTTTCATTGGAGCAGAGAAGACTGAGGGGTGACCTGATCGAGGTGTAGAAGATTATGAGGGGCATGGACAGGGTGGATAGGGAGCAGCTGTTACCCTTAGTTGAAGGGTCAGTCACAAGGGGGCATAAGTTCAAGGTGAGGGGCAGGAGGTTTAGGGGGGATGTGAGGAAAAACTTTTTTACCCAGAGGGTGGTGATGGTCTGGAATGCGCTGCCTGGGAGGGTGGTGGAGGCGGGTTGCCTCAAATCCTTTAAAAAGTACCTGGGTGAGCACTTGGCACGTCATAACATTCAAGGCTATGGGCCAAGTGCTGGTAAATGGGATTATGTAGGTAGGTCAAGTGTTTCTCATGTGTCGGTGCAAACTCGATGGGCCGAAGGGCCTCTTCTGCACTGTGATTCTGTGATTCTGTGATTTGACCAGGTGTCAAAGGTCAAAATAAGCGCTCATGGCTAGGGGATAACATATGGATTTAGGATTGGTTGGCTAAGAGGAAAGGCCTCTTCTGCACTCTGATTCTGTGACATTAAACCTGGGTCTCTGGATTACTAGTCCAGTGACTTCTACACCACCACCTCTCCTCTTTGAATAGATCAAGAGATCACTTGGTCCTACCATCATCTAAGTTGCCCCTCTGAAGTCAGTAGATGCTGAAGTATTCACCGACAGATGCAAACAGATGTCCCACTGGGCTGAACACTGCTGTGAGTTATACTCCTGTGAGGCGGACATGTCCCAGTCTACGCTTGATGCTCTCCTGCAGCTTCCTGTCATGGAGAGTTAGATGAAGAACCCTCAACATTTGAGTTTGAAAAGGCCAATGATCACTCAACAAATAGAAAGACACCGGGTAAGGATGGAATCTAAGCCAACCTGCTCAACCACGGTGAGTCTCATCTATTGCCACACGTTTATGATTGGTGATGCAAAATAATCACTATACAAAAAAACGCAGCAGATGGAACTGCAACAACTACGGGAGCATCTTAGTCTTTAACATCACTGGGAAGGTCTTCACCAGGATCTTAATTAAAAGATTCCATCCACTTGCAGGCAGAGCTACTGTGGACGTGATCTTCTGCATACACCAACTACAAGATAAGTGTTGGGAACAGAGTATATCTCTCTACCTAACTCTTATAGATCTCACCCAGCCACTTTCAGAATGAAGAATGGAATGATAAAGGGCCGTGTCCTAGCCCCCCCACTCTATTTGGTATCTCTTTGCCATGCTCCTGACCTTTGCCTTCCTTGCAGATATGGACGGAGTCAACTAGCATACTAGGTCAGGTGGGAATCTCTACAATCTATCAATACTGAAGGCAAAGACATAAACATATCGCGTCCTGATCAAAGAATTCCCTTACGCTGATGATGCTGTGCTAGTCACCCACACGGAAACTCAGATCCAAAGACTCACAGGCTGTCTCTCCTATGCCTATAACTTTTTCTCTCTGACTATAAGCGTCAAGAAAACTGTGGTCATGGGACAAGGTATTGCAACTCAGCCCCTTATCACACTAAACGACCCCCTGCTGGAAGTGGTTATCAAATGCAGCTACCTTGGGTCCACGGTAACAGACAATCTATCCCTTGATGCAGAACTTGACACGTGTTTAGGGGAAGCAGCTACCATGTTTGACCGACTCACAAGAAGCACGTGGAAGCTGACCCTTAGGACAAAGATGATGGTCTATAAGGCATTAAATGGTGACCTAGCCTGTGATGCCCACATCCCATGAAAGAATAATAATAAAAAAGCTCTGCTTCAGGGATGGGTGCAAGCGTGATACGAAGGCCCTAAACATGGACCATCGCACCTGGGAGTGAGTAGCTGAAGACAGAGGAAAATGGCAACACCTCCTGTGGGCTGGTGGACGCCACCACAATGACCAGTGGCTACAGCAGCTTGGCAACTGACGCCAACGCTGGAAACAACAACCCACAATGAAACTTGGTCGCTTCATGTGCAGCACTCGTGGCAGAATCTGCCTCTCAAGGATTGGCCTCTTCAGTCATCAGCAAAGGTGTGGCATAGGAAGACACCGCATCTGAAATGGAACTGTTGTGCACGTCCACCATCTTTCATTGATGGAAGGATGCTGCCGTTGAACGACAACTTGTACAATGAACACTTCATTGATGTATGCACATCGCAATCATTGTATTGATATTTTTCATCTGAGCCCCTTGTTCCCAAGCCATGAGATACCAGGACACCCCCAGCACTACAAGCCCCTTGCCATTCCAAATCTTTCAAATTCCATAACCTCACAACAGCTGCAGAATCCCATGATTTCTCCTCTCTCCCCAGTGCCCTAAACCCACCGGCCCCGCCTTCCAGCATTATTGACTCATCTTCTCATTTTAGATGATTTTGTGTACCTGATTCCCTGGGCAAATTTTCATTCCAGGGGTAGGATGATTCCAGGTCCCGAGCGTGTACCACATCAGCGGCAGTAGTACAACGCAATTTTGCAAGTGGCAGCCAGTAATCGGCCTGGAGCTGAGTTCAGCATCTAATTAGAGGTTCAACTGCAGGTAGGAGGGATAAGTTAAAAGGCAAACGGCAGCCATAACTGGGTTTTGCCTTTGGAAATGGATGAGCAGAGAAAGAAGAAGCCAGGAGTGGGTTAGACAGCCATCCCCGCTTTTCTGATGCCTCCCTCGAAACCCTGATCGAAGCTGTGGCATACAGGAGAGTTGTAACTCTTCCCTCCCTCTGCACAAAGAGCTCCAGGGAGCCAGACCAAGCGGGTATCTTCCCGAGGTGACCACAAATTCTAGCCTCACGTTCTTCTGAAGAGTCCAGACACTCTCTCCTCACAAAATCAAGCCTCTTAGCTCTAGCAACAACAACTGCATGAACAACTGAATTTAAGGGCAGAGTTTTTCACTCGGCACGTCCGACACCCTCGAGCGTGAAATAGCGTGTGATGACATCAGGCGAGCGTCCCGAAATCATCGTGCAGTCCCGTGATATTTCGGTCATCGGGCGCACGCGAGAGTCTGCAGCACGCCTGCTGACAACTAAGGGGCCTGTTAAGGTTGCAATTACCAGGGATTTTTCATTGCCTGTCCAACATTACAGTGGCGGGTGGGCGCATCGGCCAGGCAGCCTTTGCCTTTCTGAGGAAACTTCATCCAAGGGTGGGAGGAGGTTTCTGGGATTAATTAAAAAATAGTTAAAAATGTTTGGACAGAATTTTCAGCTTCCATATGTTTACGTGACTCATTCTGATGCACGGACATTTTCTTCGGCATTTTAAAATCTTTCTTTACGGCTTTCGAATTCTTCAGCTCCCTAAGGCAGCTCTCTGCCTTCAGGGAGCTTTCTGTGAGCGCTCCCCCACCCCCACACTGTCTTCAGCGCTTGTCTTCCTCCCGCCGCACCACCACCCCCGCCCCCCCCCCCCACCCCCGGCAGTGTTGAGCATTTCAGCACGCCTTTCACGTTGGCTGCCCATTAATTGGCCAGCCAGCGTGAAATTGCAGTCGGGGACCAATCGCAGGCGGCAGGCCTGTTTCCCGGCCAATCCAGGGCCCACCAACCATGCCCGCACACCAAACTCAAAATCCTGCCCTAAATCTCCCAGTTTATATACTAATTTCATACCGTACTATTGGACCCCTGGGGTGTTCCTGACAGCTATGCTCAAGTATGCCCTGGACCCTCTTCACCTGAACCCACCCCCATGGGTGATTGAAAATTCAACCCCTTAAATCTCTGCGCTTTTATTTGTTTTAAAACTTTATCATTCCCTCTTCACTCTTCTTTCCAATATGTATCATCTTATACTGGAGACATAAGGAAAATGTTTCTCTGAGGATTGCCAGAAACAATGATGGAAGCAGAATCCATAATAGCTTTGAAAAGTGAATTGGCTAAATATCTTCTGAAAGGAAAAATGTAGAAGTGTATCAGGGTAAAAAATCTAGAGAATGAGACTAAATGGACAGCTCCTTCAAAGAGATGGTACAAGTGTGATGGGCAAAATAGCCTCCTGTTCTGTAAAAGTCCTTGATTCTAACAACGTGGAATACAGTACGCACACTTATAGCTGGCACGTTTGTACAAGCGAATGTTTGCTCTCCTTGTAAAGTTGGTATTTCTACATTTTTTATCCAATATCCAGTCATTGTCACAGATTGAAGCATTTTTTGTCGCTATCTGATCCGCTCCCATTGAAGAAGCTGGAAATTGAGGCCCTGCAAGTGGATCATTACAGAAGGAGAAACAAAGAGAGAAAATCAACTTTCTTCAGGCATTATATGGGCCATTATATTAGATTTGGGCTCTCTGTGCAATTTAATTCTTTCCACATTGCAGCAAAGCTAGTGGTGGAAGAACAGAAATTGGAAAGATCCGTGCAGAAAATAACTGTATTCTTCTCAGTGCCAATGAATGGCAGTGTAAAAGCTGTGGGAATGTAAATTGGGTAAAAGATCAGAGTGCAACATCATTCTAAAGTGTGCCAAACAAGATGATAGGGCTGAATATGGAGATATGGATTTAATGAAAGAGAAACCTTAATGAGGTGTGCACTAGTGAGTAAACACAGCTGCTTCTGCCTGAAAAAAATCAGAGCACATAACATGCTGTAAATGGCAACTCTGAAATCGGTGTTAATGCAAATGGATAATGGGTATCACTTTGTGGCTGATATAAGCAGCTGTGTGTTTAGAGTGTGGATGTTTTCAGTAGCAGGGCCTGTATATGTAATTGAGGATTAAGAATAGCAATGCAATGCTAATGAAAAATGGACAGCAATGTGACTTGTAAATTATGCCTAATAACAATGAGGATCAGGCATGAATGAGTTGTATAGGTATGTGGAATATTGAGGATTAAGTAAAATATATTGATCTCCTTTGGGACAAAGTTTTATGAAGGTGCTATGATTTTCAAGTGCTCACCTTGATCTTGACTGAACTGCAGATGCAAAAGTTCAGAATTGGAGGGGTGCAGTGATCAAAAACCAAAGTGGGTTAATTGAGAAATGAGATTTGATGTGAGGGAGGGTAAGGGCTGAAGAAATACTTGAAGAAGTGCAGAGGACTGTGTTGCTGAAGGGATTTTGGGAAATTTTAGTTTGCACAAGTGAACTGAAAGGTTCCTTAAAGAGGCAGCTCACCCAGTAAGTGAAGTATATCAGAATAATAAGGGGAAATGTTTGAGAATCTGGTTCACCAAGTGTCCTACCTGCATTGGTCTTTCATGTGCTGTATCGGCATGGTTACTGTATGTTCGATGCTCTGGCATTACAGCAGATTATCCCCCTCTGTGTCTAAGATTCCTAGTGAAGCAAAATTATGGAGCTTGTAGGAAGTGATGGCTGCAGAGACCTTGTGATTGCTGTCCAATAATTTGCCTCCTGACAACTGAAAAGCTGCTTCAAGCTGCCAGTAGTAGGCCCAATAATGATCTTGGTGCTTACATGCACTCTGTTGTACTTGTTTTTATATTTTGCCCCACATTTGCTTCAAGGATGTCATTTTTCTTTGGGCAGGATTTCAATTTCAGAATTTCAGAGAAGTGTAAAAATAATATGGTAATAATAGTAGGGGATTTCAACTTCCACAATATTAACTGGGATAGTCTTAGTGTAAAAGGCTGAGAGGGGGTTGAATTCTTAAACTGCGTCCAGGAGAGCTTTTTGAGCCAGCATGTAGAAACTCCGACAAGAGAAGCGGCGGTACTGGACCTAATCTTAGGGAATGAAGCCAGGCGAGTGGTAGAAGTGTCAGTGGGGTAGCATTTTGGGGATAGTGACAATAACTCTGTAAGATTTAAGGTAGTTATGGAAAAAGACAAAGATGGACTGGAAATAAAGGTCCTGAATTGGGGGAAGGCTGATTTCAATATGATAAGACAGGATCTGGCCAAAGTGGATTGGAAGCAACTACTTGTAAGAAAGTCTACATCAGACCAGTGGGAGTCATTCAAAAAGGAAATAGTGAGAGTTCAGGGCCAACATGTTCCCGAAAAGGTGAAGGGTAGGACCAACAAGTCCAGGAAACCCTGGATGACAAGGGATATAGAGGATTGGATATGGAAAAAAAAGGATTATGGCACTAACAGAGGGTGGAAAATAGTGGAAGCCCTGGAGGAGTATAGAAAGTGTAGGGGGGGGGGTACTTAAAAAAGTAATTAGGAGAGCGAAGAGGGGGTCATGAAAAAACACTGGCGGGCAAGATAAAGGAAAATCCCAAGGCATTTTATAAATATATTAAGGGCAAGAGGATAACCAGGGAAAGAGTATGGGCCATGAGGGACCAAAGTGGCAATCTCTACGTGGAGCTGGAGGACGTAGGTGAGGTTTTGAATGATTACTTTTCATTCCTGTTTAATATGGAGAAGGATGGTGTAGGTGTAGAAATCAGGGATGGAACAAATTAGCATTGAAAGGGAGGAGTTATGTGTGGTTTTAGCAGGCTTAAAAGTGGATAAATCCCCAAGCCCAGGTGACATGTATCCCAGGCTAAAACAGAATTACCTGGAAAAACTCAGCAGGTCTGGCAGCATCGGCGGAGAAGAAAAGAGTTGACGTTTCGAGTCCTCATGACCCTTCAACAGAACCCAGTTCAGGAACCCTCACAACATTTAAGAAGTATTTAAATTAGCACTTGAAATGCCATAACATACAGAGCTATGGGCCAAGTGCTGGAAATTACATTAGAAGTGATAGGTACTTGATGGCTGGCATGGACACAATGGGCATAAGGGCTTGTTTCTGTCCTGTATAACTCTATGACTCTCTGAGAATCGGGACACCAATGTCACAGTCATTTCTGAATCCCGCCACCGAACCATATTGGGAGCATGCATGTGAGGCAATTTGAATAGGCAAAGAAGCTAATTGGCCCAGACTCGTGTTTGGCATTCAGTTAGTGGTGGCAGAGGCAGGGAGGAGGTGGGACACAGGAAGCAATGGGTCCGATTAAAAGTGTGAACAGCAGCTATTGCTGGGGCTGCCTTTCGTTCCCACAATGGAAGGAGAAGCTGAGCAGAGGGGAGTAGGCAAGGAGGACCCCGTGCCAGGGAAATCCCCCCCACCAGCCCAAACCCCAAAACCCATTCTACCAACACATCACTGGAGGTCCTCCTGGGGGGGGTGTGGTGATTGAATGGAAAGACACATTGTTTTCTGCCAGCAACAACAGAAAGCCTGCAAGGCTCATCAAGAAAGCTTGGCTGGAGGTTGTTAACAGATTAAGCAGCAAAGGAGTGGTGAAGAGGAGTCAGGAACAGTGCAGAAAATGAGTCAATGATCTTCTCAGGCCTGGCAAGGTGAGTGCAAAGAAGGACCCAGGTAGCTTGCCTTCAGATCGACAGTCAGCAGAGCACAAAGAGAGACATTCTGAGGACGCATAGAATTCTCCTGACCCCATGGGAGAAGGATGTGTTCAGCATCCATTGTGCTGCTGGACAGGAGGCTGGATTGCAGGCTGCAACATCTCTTGTGAGTGAAAAGCAGCTGGTGATAAAGGAGAGGGGCATAGTCCTAACAGCGCCTTTCTCCAAACAGGAGATGAATGCCAGGGAGAGCAAGAGAGCATGTCGGAATGGTGAGATACCCCAGCTCATGGCACTGACACATTTTGACGAGCTGGCCCTTGATCTAGTGAGCATGGCAGACCATTAGGATGCTGGAGATGGAGAAATGGGAGTCCATCCTAGGCAGGGTGAAAAGATCTCAACATCTCCATGTTCAGAGGATGCTAGGCAATACTCCCTGTGCAACCATCTGTCAATGCATGAGCTGTCATCTCATTATTTTAAGCAGTGTAAGCATCTGTTGACTGTCCTGAGCTCTCATCACCATTTGCCCTTATGTCTTCCACAGGGCCAGCTGCAGAGAGACAGGAGCCCACACAACACCAACCACAAGTTCCTGAGGAGAAAAACACATTAAGTCTGCAATGCCACATCTTACTAGTGCATCCTCCACCAGCGCAGATACTTCTTGCACCTCAGTGGGTCCTTGCGTGTTATTGGAGAGGGTGGCACAAGGTGAAGTGAACATCACATCAGAACACGAGGATACAGAGGATGCAAAGTCAGCTGTGGATGTCCCCCTCGGAGGATGGAGAACAGGTGAAGCCCTGCTTATCAGGGTGGAGATGCAGAGCCTAGGGAATCTTGAAACAGGTGACTCTATCTAGAGAACCAATATGAGGTGTGTGCCCACATGTTGGTGTTATCTGAGATTGTGGAATCAGAGGATGAGAATGGAGGAGTTCCATTCAACTCAAATGCTCCATAATGTCTCAGTGCTTTGCCCACATGAGCTCCTCCACTGAGAGAATGGCTAACATCATGGACAGCCATATACAGCACCAACTCACCAAGGCTCCTTTGACAGCATCATCCAAACCTGTGGCCACTACCACCTAGAAGGACAAGGACAAGGACAGCAGATGCGTGGGAACATCATCACCTGGAAGTTCCCCTCCAAGTTACTCACCATCCTGACTTGGAAATATATCACCATTCCTTCACTGTCGCTGGGTTAAAATCCTGGAATTGCCTCCCTAACAGCACTGTGGGTGTATCTACACCACATGGACTGCAGATGTTCAGATTCAACAACTTATCACCACCTTCTCAAGGGCAACTATGGATGGGCAATAAATGCTGGCCCAGCCAGCGAAGCCCACATCCCATGAATGAATGAAAAAAAACAAAACTGTAGTTGTTTTGAGTTACTTCTGAAATTACAAATTATGAGGCTAATTCTCAAACAAAATCTCAAGATTCAGTTACAGATTTGTACCTTTTTTTTAAAAGACATATAATGTGCTATTTTACTACTTACAGCTGCTGAGAGAAGGTTAAAAGTTGAGTAACGGGTTGGATTTAAGGTAAATAGTAACATGAATTTGTTAATATTTTACATTCATAATTGAATTGAGGCCACCCCCATCTTGAGAGGAAACCAGAACATTGTCATTTTTAAAAAAAAAATAAATTCTTTAATATCCAAAGTTTTGTCGTGCCTATCTAAAGGCACCGTCAGCGCTTATGTTTTCTCCTAATCTCCTCATCTTTCAGCTGTGGTAAGTAAATGACAATCAGAAACAGATATCCTGGCTGAATTTTTAACTTTCCGTAGCTCAGGCACAGTAAAGATAACTATTGTTTCCAACTGGGATGAGCATAGATTACGATTGAACCTGGAGCTTTGTGATGTTAATACCATATCATGTGGTACATTTAGCCGCTAAACCAAAAGTAGATTCTTATTGCTTTTTCTGTTTGCTGTTGTTATTACACTTAACTATTTTGTTGTTTCAACCTTCATTAATACAAATTTATTCATAATAATTGTTCAACAGAATGAGGACCATATCTTCCTTTCTTTGCTAATTGCAAATGTAGCCACTCATAAATTCTAATTTAGATGGGGAATTGCCAAGGAACAAAGAGATCTGGGGGGGTTGTGGGGGGGTGGGGTCTGGTACGCAAGTTATTAAAAGCTGGTTTGCTGGTGCAAAAAGCAATCAAAGAGCTTAATGAGATGCTGGGCTTCATCACAAGAGGTACTGCGTATATAAAAAAAAATCAAAGTACTAATACAATTACACAGAGAGTTGGTCAGCCTTCATTTAGATTATAGTGTTTACTTTTGGGCATTCTACTTTAGGATAGATACAGTGACCATGCAGAAAGTCCAGTTATTATTCACCAGGATGATATTTGAGATGAAGGGACAAACTATGCTGAAAGACTCGGTAAGCTTAGGTTCTTTAACCTAGAGATGTGGAAGACAGGGACTGACCCGATTGATCTGTTTAAAATAATGAAGGGAACAAGGTAAGTGACATGATCATAAAATTCAAGTTAAAGCAGTTAAAAGAAAAAGGTGCTTCATACAAAGGGTTGTAAATAGAAAATAAGGTGTTTAATAAAAGATAGGTAATTCCTTGGAAAGTCAGAGTATTAAGGATTTTGAAGGATAATCCTGCAATCCTGTACTCCCAGTGGGGGATAAAATTGTAAGAAGAGCTGAGATTATGGCATTTTCCCAGAGGGAAAATACAGGTAATTGGGATTAAAAAGAGTTGCCATGGGTAACAAGCCTCAACTGGCCAAAAAACCAACTGTTGTCCATATGAAGCGATAAAATAATCAAAGTTCAAAGTGACAATGAAAAGTGCAAATGGGCTACTAACAATTTTTAGTGAAGATCTGAATGTTGATCCCATCCAAAAATGCTTTATCAAATATTAGTGAAAAGTGCAAAATCCAATGTGTGTTTGTAAAGCTCCTGATAACATCAGCAATAATTAACAAGTTCATCAAAAAGTAAGAGTATTACTCCAGATCCTACAAGTGAACTAAATAAATGGGGAGATTTTGAGGTATTGCCACATGTCCATATGGCTTCAGGTGGTTTGTTCCAGTCATCAAAATTACATGAAGCTCATGCGAATGGTTGAAACAGAAAAAGGGAAGAACTGAGAGCCTCTGGGGTTTCTATTTCTCTTTCAATTAAACAACCACCTAAACAATAACTTACTGCACTCCATTCTCTCAGGTCCAACCCTGACATTGTCATCAAACCCGCTGACAAGGGTGGTGCTGTTGTTGTCTGGCGCACTGACCTCTACCACGCGGAGGCTGAGCGTCAACTCGCAGACACTTCCTCCTACCTCTCCCTGGACCATGACCCCACCACTGAACATCAAGCCATTGTTTCCAGGACTGTCACTGACCTCATCTCCTCTGGGGATCTCCCTCCCACAGCTTCCAACCTGATAGTTGCCCAACCTCGGACGGCCCGCTTCTATCTCCTACCCAAAATCCACAAACAGAACTGCCCCGGTAGACCGATCGTCTCAGCTTGCTCCTGCCCCACAGAACTCATTTCTCGTTATCTTGACTCCCTTCTCTCTCCCCTTGTCCAGTCCCTTCCCACCTACATCCGTGATTCCTCTGACACCTTACGTCACATCAACAATTTCCAGTTCCCTGGCCCCTACCGCTTCCTCTTCACCATGGACGTCCAATCCCTCTACACCTCCATCCCCCACCAGGATGGTCTGAGGGCCCTTAGCTTCTTCCTCGAACAGAGGCCCGAACAATCCCCATCCACCACTACTCTCCTCCGTCTGGCTGAACTTGTTCTCACGCTGAACAATTTCTCCTTCAACTCCTCTCACTTCCTCCAAATAAAAGGTGTGGCTATGGGTACCCGCATGGGCCCCAGCTATGCCTGTCTCTTTATGGGGTATGTGGAACATTCCTTGTTGCAGTCCTACTCCGGCCCCCTTCCACAACTCTTTCTCCGGTACATCGATGATTATTTCGGTGCTGCTTCATGCTCTCGTCAGGACTTGGAAAAATTTATTAATTTTGCTTCCAATCTCCACCCCTCCATCATTTTCACGTGGTCCATCTCTGACACTTCCCTTCCCTTCCTTGACCTCTCTGTCTCAATCTCTGGTGATAGACTGTCCACCAATATCCATTACAAACCCACCGACACCCACAGCTATCTCGACTACAGCTCCTCACACCCCACTTCCTGTAAGGACTCCATCCCATTCTCTCAGTTCCTTCGCCTCCGTCGCATCTGTTCCGATGATGCTACATTCAAAAACAGTTCCTCTGACATGTCCTCCTTCTTCCTTAACCGAGGTTTTCCACCCACGGTCGTTGACAGGGCCCTCAACCGTGTCCGGCCCATCTCCCGCGCATCCGCCCTCACTCCTTCTCCTCCCTCCCAGAAACATGATAGGGTCCCCCTTGTCCTCACTTATCACCCCACCAGCCTCCGCATTCAAAGGATCATCCTCCGCCATTTCCGCCAACTCCAGCATGATGCCACTACCAAACACATCTTCCCTTCACCCCCCTTATCGGCATTCCGTAGGGATCGCTCCCTCCGGGACACCCTGGTCCACTCCTCCATCACCCCCTACTCCTCAACCCCCTCCTATGGCACAACCCCTTGCCCACGCAAAAGATGCAACACCTGCCCCTTCACTTCCTCTCTCCTCACCGTCCAAGGACCCAAACACTCCTTTCAAGTGAAGCAGCATTTCACTTGCATTTCCCCCAACTTAGTCTACTGCATTCGTTGCTCCCAATGTGGTCTCCTCTACATTGGAGAGACCAAACGTAAACTGGGCGACCGCTTTGCAGAACACCTGCGGTCTGTCCGCAAGAATGACCCAAACCTCCCTGTCGCTTGCCATTTTAACACTCCACCCTGCTCTCTTGCCCACATGTCTGTCCTTGGCTTGCTGCATTGTTCCAGTGAAGCCCAACGCAAACTGGAGGAACAACACCTCATCTTCCGACTAGGGACTTTACAGCCTTCCGGACTGAATATTGAATTCAACAACTTTAGGTCGTGAGTCCCCTCCCCCATCCCCACCCCCTTTCTGTTTCCCCCTTCATTTTTTTTCCCAATAAATTATAAAGATTTTCCTTTTCCCACCTATTTCCATTATATAAAAAAAAACCCACTAGAGCTATACCTTGAGTGCCCTACCATCCATTCTTAATTAGCACATTCGTTTAGATAATATCACCAACTTTAACTTTAACACCTATGTGTTCTATTGTACTATTGTTGTTGACATCTTTTGATGATCTGCTTCTATCACTGCTTGTTTGTCGCTACAACCACACCAACCCCCTCCACCTCTCTGTCTCTCTATCTCTCCGCCCCCCACACACACACCTTAAACCAGCTTATATTTCAGCTCTTTCCTGGACTCGAACTCAAGTTCTGTCGAAGGGTCATGAGGACTCGAAACGTCAACTCTTTTCTTCTCCGCCGATGCTGCCAGACCTGCTGAGTTTTTCCAGGTAATTCTGTTTTTGTTTTTGACCTAAACAATATGTTCAGTTGAGTGGGGAAGCCTAGAGGCATGATGTAAACCTAGCGGAGCCACAACCCCTCTAAAATTCTGCTTCATCTTATTCTCTGGGCTGGATTTTGTGGAGCCTGCTGAAAGAGGCAAGATGGCAAATGGGTTCAGACAATTGCATGGAAGGCCATGGATCAGAACCCTGTTAGTGCAAAAATGACTCCAAATTTTGTCGACAGTGGAAGGATAAGCAAGCGGGAAACTCACCAGTTAGTGGCAGGAACCTCATATATATTCAAAAATCAAACACTTGCATGCAATTTAAAAGTAGTCCACCAGGATTTAATGGAGACTTCCCAATTAAATGAAACTGATGCCAGTCTCCCGTGCCTTCAATAACCTGCCCATTGAATGCTGGCTTACCTAATCATGAGAGCTCTTTTGACTTGCAGGAGGGTGAGTCAAAGGGAACTGCACTGCCTTTGAAGAGTTTTTCTCCATGTTCAAACTTGATCATCTGACACCCTGAGGGGCAGTCTGAGGTAAGAAGTGACTAAGCTAAAATTGTTTGTTCTAAAATTAAAGGGGCAGTACATAGTCAAGGGACAGAGGGTCACTCCTTAAAGTGGCATTACATAGGGGGATGGCACTTTGGAGCCTTCCTGGAAAGAAGGGGAGAAGGTGTTTCACAATAGGAATCGTTCACCTTATCCTCTAGTGCTGCACAGGAACCACTTCAGTTAGTCCAGCAGTAACAGGAGGGATCACAATAGCAGGAGGCCAGGCAGCAAGGCAGAGGCGGACTCAGGCCCCCAGTGCATCTGAGATTTTACAGGACCAGAATGATGTACCTACAAATGTTGGAGAAACAGTGCCTGCAGAGACTACACCTGTGCAGGGTCACGCTGACTCTAGGCATTCATCGTGTGGTGTCCTGGGCCTACCTCTCCAAGGCAGTCACCAGCCTCTCTGTGGAAGAAGCAATGCGCTCAACTACCTAAGACATGGACCCATCAACTTAGGACAAAACCCAGCCCTCTATCTCTTTTGTCATCAAGGGAGCTCTGGCTTTTGTTGCTCTACCTTTCCCCTTAGTGGGAATCTATCTTGACAGCACCCGAACAGTTGTAAATGTTCATTTGGTGTTTCACAGAGGGGTCTGTAAGCCTGTATGATTACACATAAACTGTTTATTGGTAAACCATGACTATGTACATATCCAAGGTACTGCCATGCTTGGGTGCATTCTCCATGCTAGCTCCTTCCAGACTCTGCCATACAGTCTATTATCATGTGACTCCAAATCAGACCATGGACGGTAGTGTTCTCCAGGCCCACGTTAACCCTTGCTCTGCCAAACATCCTTATATATCCCCTCATCTCTTAAAGGCATCAACATCCCCCTTTCTTTTTAAAAATATTTCCACTTCCAATGAAATATAACTATTTACAATACAATCTTTATTTTACTTCCTATCCCTTCTCTTCCCTTCAAGTCTCTGACCTTATAAACTCAGATGGACTTGAGACTTGACAATTCTTCCAGATCACAGTCTGTCACGTTTGGAGGAATGATAGTCTCAATTGCTTTGTATTGACTTTGTTGCTTTGGTGTTGAAATTATAGTACTCTGTGTTCCCAGTATTTGGTTGTCTTCATTTGATTTGCTATTTGCACTCCTTCGAGCTGTGTTTCCCTTTATCAACAATCTTTGTTCGGACACCCTGTGTCCGTCTCATTCATTTCAAAGAGAATGTACACTCTGTTCATTCCTAAAGTGGACTCAGATTATCGTTATCCACCATGTTCTTCCTGAATGTTGATGCTTCAAAAAGGAACTTTCATTTCCACTCATTGTACAATTTCAGCCAAATGTTTGTTTACTCTCTTATTTTCTAATCCTTTTTCAAGCTTATGAATCTTTTCATTCCTACGTGGGTCAGTTTAGTTGCCTTTATTTCAGAGTTACCTGTGAAATCTTGATACATATCTAACAACTTCAGCTGGGCATTCAGTTCCTTTCAGAGTTTTTCCTCCATGGTCATTGACAGCTCCTTAGATTCTTTCAATTCACTCGTTAGATCGTCAATCGGTTTCTAAGAATTTTCCTTTTCTGCTTTTAAAGTCAGGATTTGCTCTTCCATATTGTATGTTTCATCTTTCATGTGCTCTTCAAATTGGATCAAATTTCGATAATTTCATCAGTCTTGAGGCAGAATATTCCCAGAATTACATTAAGTGCGGTAGTGGGCGGGATGATGGCTTTTCACGCTGTATCATCCCAAAGCTGCCGCATTAATTATGCATCCCTGGAATACGTGCCATTTTGATGGCAGGAAGGTTCTGATTCACCTGCCACGCCATCACCTCACCACTTCATCACGCCAGACACCTTATTTAAAGTACGGCTGTACTCAGTGCTTCCAGACCAGCACTGCTGCAGGGAAGACATGGCCCCAAAAGGCAAGAAGACTGCAGCCCCTGAGTGCCTTTTGCATGCTGCAGAGGCCTGCTGTGATGTTCTCTACACCTGCTCTGGCCACAGGAGGGGCAGCAACATTACCACTCCATTTTGGTAGTGGCAGTGAAGATCAGTGCCAATGCTGCACAGAAGAGGTTGGCCATCCAGTGCAGATAGAGGATGAATGATCTCATCTGTGCAGCCAGGGTAAGGCAATTAGCTCATCACTCTAAACGTACACACTCAAGCCCATCACACATTCACTGGCATCTCATTCACTGCCAGCTCAAGGGACATCACCACCCATTCTCACACACATACCCTCACATGTCCATCTGGCCTCTTCTCCTCTGGAGACTGTCTCCTCAGCCCTCACCCTCTTAAGGCCACTTGCACAGATCAACATGTGCCCCACACACACCCTGGGATACCTCCGTTCCCGGTACAGCTTACATCCTGCAGCCCCTCCCTTTGCCTGAGGCCACTTCTCCCCCTTCCCCAAGCAAGAACTTACCCTGCAGCCATTGAAAAGCCAGCCACATATGGCTGGTCTGGTAGGTAGAGACTTACCCATGAGCCCCCCTAAAAGTGATGTGCTGCTGTCTGTGAAGTCTGGTGCTAATGACTGTCAGTGCTGACTGAAGCAAGGTAGGCAAACAAACCTCGAAGTCCTGAGTGAAGTGCAGCCCACCAAGTGCACACCTTATATACACTGATGTGAAACATGTTGGTGTGCTTTCCCTCCGACGTGGGCGAACGATCCAGCGGAGGGGATCAATTCCTGTGGCCTGGCCTTATAATGATAGCCAGATACATGACAAGGAGGTTCCCAACGTCCGATGGTGGGAAATATGGCCTGCCATCAGCGGGCTGAGCAGACGATTGCAAACTGGTTTCATGCCATCATGAAACCGATTGCATCATATTGTCCACTCATGCCACCAAATACGCCCAACATTGGTGGGCACGGAAAATCCCGACCTCGGTTATTAATTTCACATTTAACCAATTGTTCTGATTCATCAGCAATTCCTTTTCCTGTTTCAGGAATATTTCACAATACTTAATAGAGACTTCTGATGTTTGAAGTTCATCACATTTTAATTGAAGACCTGTCTTTGTTGAATTTGCTTCCACAAGTTTATCATTTAGGCATTTCAAGATCTGTTCCAAGTGTTCAACTTCCTGTGAATAACACTCCAGTATTCTCATCAGTTCTCATTTGCCACTGGCAAACTTCTCCTTCATATGTGAAAGTTGGTTCTCTACACTGAATAGTTTTTCCTTAACCTAGCCTAATTCCTCTGTGCTATCTTTTGAGCTCACACTCTGTAATTTTACTTCTCCTAATTGTTTCTGAGAGTCTTCACGTTTTTTTGTGAGAGCGTGTACTTTCTTTTGCTATTCTAGAATCTTGATTTTCATTTCTTCATACATATCTTTGGAAATGTAATGGTTTTCCAAGTTTTCTTCCAAATGTCCAACTGTTTTCTTCAGCTGTGCAGTCTCTTCCTTGTACTTCTTGCCTTCCTCCTGGAATATTAAACATTGCTGAGTCTTCTTTGCCAACTTGTTCTTCAGTCCGTCCATGCTGCTGAAGGGTTACGTACTCCTATAGCACTTGATCTTGAAGGACAGTCAGTTGTTCTTTCAACTGTTTATTTTCTTGTTGACCTCTTGCCAACTTATGCCGCACTTCAGTGCATTACTTGATCGCTACAGATAGCTCCAATGCTGCTTTTGTTGAAGTAGCATTCGAAATTATTTTTAGCTCCTGATGTTTTTCTGTGGCTATGTATTAATTCTTCAAAGAGTCTTTCAAGCCCGCAACTTCTTTGAGTGCCTTTTCTGCTTGCTGCTGTGCCTGGCTGTACAGCTAGTTGAGTTTTCCCTGCTCCCGCTTTGATTTGCCAAACGTGGAATTGAGAGTTGTTTTTACCTCCTGGTACTTTTGTGTCCTCTCTGAAATTTGTTTGTTCAGATCTCGAACAGCTTGGCTCATTGAAAACTGCAGTCTATTGTGCAATTCTGAAGATAAATACCCAGCTTGAATTTTGCCCTTCAAATCTTCCAGCTCAGATTTGATATGAACATTTTCTGACTTTATTTCTGCTTTTTCTTGTTCCGTTTGCTGCAGGGCTCTTGCCTTGCGTTCACTACCAGATACGGGTACAATTCTGGAAACATGTCCATGTCTTCGCAAAGGAAATCATTTGGGACTTCTGTCTCGGGCTGCTCAAAAAGATAGATTCCTGGGACTTCCAGAAAGTTCTGTGCCTCTCTGGCACCCACCTGTGGTTTGTTGAGGTATTGCCTCCCTCAGCCCGGGGTTTCCTTGCCCCTTCAGTGCTTTATCTGAGGTGTTCCGGGCCTTCTTTTAAGGTCTGCGCTCTACACAACTTGGAGTTTAAAATATTTGTCAAATGGGCTTTTAATATCTCATTAAATATTATTGAGGATTCATCTATGTTTTTAATCTAAGTTTTCTCTCGCCTCACATTTGCTCCTTTTGCAAAACACTTGAAAACTGTTTTAGGATGACTTCATCCGCATGTAAACCAAATGAGTATTAAAACTTACTAACTTGCACTTTTTCTGATTTCTTGCTCAATTCTGATGTGCTCCTGTAATCTGAAAATTTTCTTCTCCGAGGTTTCCAACCTTGGGTCTGGTTCAGCCTTTGCCTTAGCCAAAATTGATTTGGTCTTTTTCATTATCTATCCATGGCTCTTTTTTATAACAGGTGAGTACATTTTTAAATATTTTCTCTTCAAGATGGCTCCGCAGCTGCTGTTTTTTTATCCTCCTCTGTGATCTTCCCGTACATGTCAGTTGTGGTGGGCTCCCACTTTGATCACGGGCCCGTTTCTTTCCAGTTATGAACTCTGCAGGAAATGTTTGGAACAAGTTGGTTGGACCCTTCAATCAACTTTCAAACATCAGCTACAAGATGTTGGCAGGTGAGTTTTGAATGCCGCTTGCAATTTTTTAAAACAATTTTGTTTTTCTTCTGTCCGGCTCGGCCACCACGTGTTATGGTGCTGGCTGGGGACCTGCTGCTGCAGCTTTCACGTAGCTACGTTCTGGATTTTCTGACCCTGGAGGCTGCCTACTTTAAAAAGTAAGTTCAGCTTTTTTTTTTACTCTGAATCACAGAGTTGTTATGGTGTAGAAGGAGGCCATTCAGCCCATCGTGTCTGCACCGGCTCTCTTGAGCATTTTAACTTAGTACCAATCTCTTGCCTTTTCCCCATCTCCCTGCACATCGTTTCTATTTAAATAATCATCCAATGCCCTCTTCGATGCCTCAAATGAACCTGCCTCCACCACACTTCCAGGCAGTGCATTCCAAACCCTAACTACTTGCTGTGTGAAAAAGTTTTCTCTCGCCTCACATTTGCTCCTTTTGCAAAACACTTGAAAACTGTGCCCTCTGGTTCTCGATCCGTTTACGCGTGGGAACAGTTTCTCCCTACTTACTCTGTCCAGACCCCTCATGCTTTTAAAAACTTATATCAAGTCTCCTCTTAGCCTTCTCCTCTCCAAGAAAACAGTCCCAACTTCTCCAATCTTTCTTCATAGCTGAAGTTTCTCATTCCTGGAACCATTCTTGTAAACCTCTTCTGCACTCTCTCCAATGCATTCACATCCTTCCTCTAGTGTGGTGCCCAGAACTGTGCACAATGCTCCAGTTGAGTTCTAACTAGTGTTTTACATAAGTTCATCATAATCTACCTACTCTTGTACTCTATGCCGCTATTAATGAAGCCTAGAATGTATGCTTTAAAAACAGCTCTCTCTACCTGTCCTGCCACCTTTATTAACTGTATTATCACACTTCTTGTGATTTGGCCAGGTTCTTTGACTCTACCTTTACTCAGGTTCTTATTTTGAGCCATACAGTGAATTCCTCTTTAGTGGATTCTTCTTTTTTTAGCCTTTTTCCCTTTATTTTGAAATTTGCTCAGCTTTTTTGTGATCTGGCCAGGTTACTTGACTCTGCCTTCTTCAATCAGGTCTGGCAATGGACATCCACATGCTCTGGTGGAATCCTTTAGCCTCCATGTCTGTAATGGAGCTTTTTTATGTAGGCAACCTCCAAACATGTCTTCAATTTCTTTTAAGGCACCTCCAACCAGGTCTTCAATTAGGTGCACTTTGCTCAGGTCAGGCTTCAGTTTCTTTAGCTTTTCGTGCTTTGTGATCTTGGCATCTTTCTCCAGCTTCTCTGGGATTTTGATGTCCATCCTTCACTGCTGCCATATTGTAAATGCTCGTTTGGTGTTTCATGGAAAGGACTGGGGGCTTGTATGGTTAAACATAAATCATTTATTGGTAAACCCTAATTATGTGCATATCCAAGGTACTGCCATGCTTGGGTGCTGTCTCCATGCTGGCCCCCTCCCAGGCTATGCCAAATGGTCTCTATCATGTGACTATCTACAGACCTTGGGTGGTAGTGTTCTCCAGTCCCACGTTAAAACTTGTTCTTTCAAACACCCTTATATACCCCGCTCAGTGGCATGCTGCTACCCCTTCAAGGCATACCACAACATGAACCATCTCCTCTTTAAAGGCAGCCCATTATTCCATTATAGTTTTTCCTGCCAATCTTTGATTCCAATTTCCCTAGGACAGGTCCTTTCTCAGCCCATTGACATTGGTCCTCTTCCAATGAAGTATTTTTACCCTCGACTGTTCCTTGCCATTTTCCATAGCTAATCTGAATCTTATGATATTATGATCATTTTTCGATAAATGTTCCCTTACTGACACTTATCTACCTCATTTCCCAGAACCAGATCCTGTATTACCTCCTTCCTCATTGGGTTGGGAACGTATTGATCAAGAAAGCTCTCATGTTTTCACAATGGAGAATGTTAATTTAAAGTCTTTCTTGAAATAAAGTTTAAAAGGGGATCGTAAAACAATCTTTGCACACCATGTTGAAAGTATATGAACAGCAAATGCATTTATCAAGGTATATCATAAAAGTTCTTATTGTAAGTGTATTATCTCTAATAATACAAGCTCCATCAAATTCCAACAATACTTGTAAAAAGATTTTATTAGATGCCAAATGATGTAGCTTTCCTTTAAAGATTTTTTGTGCTAAAATCATTGTTAACACTAAAAAAGGATGACTTTGTGCAGTGAATGAGTTTGTGGAGATGAGGAGAACTGGGCATTGCTTATTGACCAGCCACATCTGTACCCTGTATGCTGGGGAATGGAAAGGTCTAGACAAAATCCACATAGCTGGATTGGAGCACTTTCAGGTATATAGATAGATAGTGACAAACTTGTGTATAATTCAGCTCATGCCATGTGTCAGTCAGTGTCCATACATCATGAGGCAATGTCACTGACTGACATGGCTGAGCAGTAAATTTGGTACAGATTGTCTCTGACATCACTTTCTGACATGCGTATTAGGCTACATATCTGGTTTGTTGTTTATGTATCTTCACACTCTTCCTTTGAGGGAGTGGCGGAAGAATTTGCAGACTGGTTAATTCTAACAGGCCAGGATATGAAAGGTCCTTTCAAGTCTATAATCATCTTTATAACCAGCCTGCAGGATAGACTCCCCAAAACCTATCCACCATCTATAAGGCACATGTCAGGAGTGTGATACAATACTCTCCACTTGCCAGGATGAGTGCAGGTCCAACAACACTCAAGAAGCTTGACACCATCCAGGACAAAGCCGCCCGCTTGATTGGTGCCCCATCCACAAACATTCACTCCATCCACCACCAACGAACAATGGCAATAGTGTGTACCAGCTACAAGATGCACTGCAGGAACTCACCAAGGCTCCTTAGACAGCACCTTCCAAGCCCACTACCATCCAGAAGGACAAGGGCAGCAGGTACATGGGAACACCGCCACCTGAAAAGTTCCCCTCCAAGTCACTCACCATCCTAACTTGGAAATATATTGCCATTCCTTCATTGTTACTGGGTCAAAGTCCTGGAACTCCCTCCCTAACAGCACTGTGGGTGTACCTACACCACATGGACTGCAGTGGTTCAAGAAGCCAACTCACCAACACCTCAAGGGCAATTAGAGATGGGCAATAAATACTGGCCTAGCCAGCGATGCTCACATCCCATGGACGAATTTTTAAAAAAAGTTAATCCTGTATAGCAGGTCATTTAATGGGTTTCCACAACTTTTTGATGAGGCAGGAGGTGGGCCACCCACACTAACATCCACAACCACCAGACATGCAGCTGGATGTTAACCCAGACTTTGAAACTGGAGCTTTGGTTTCTACTCACGGGAACTGTCTAGAGCAGAATTTGTATCCTAACACTGAGGCAGAGCTGCTAACACTAAACCAAAATTTTGCTCTGTATACAGAATCACAGAATTGTTACAGTGCAGAAGGAGCCAATTGGCCCATCATGTCTGCACCAGCCCTCTGAATGAGCAATTCCCTTAGTACGACTCTCCTGCCTTCACCCCGTGACCCTGCGCATTCTTCCTCTTCAGATAACGATCTTAATCCCTTTTGAATGCTTCAATTGAGCCTGCCTTTACCTCACTCGCTCAGGCCGTGCATTCCAGACCTTAACCATTAACTATGTGAAGAACATTTTTTTCATGTCTGTATATTATATTGCCAGGGAGTAAGGTGTAGATGTTAAATGATACAGGTGAGTACTGCTGCGTTGGCAGCTTGTTTTAGATGTGCCATTTTCCTGTGCAGCTTATATGGGTAATGTATACAGCATTGAGCAGGACTACCATATCCTCTTATACAGGAGCACCTCCTTTGCCAGCCATCAGACATGGGAAACAAAAACAAAAATACCTGGAAAAACTCAGCAAGTCTGACATCATCTGCAGAGAGGAATACAGTTGATGTTTCAAGTCCATATGATTCTTCATCAGAACTAAGGAAATGGAGAAATGAGGTGAAATATAAGCTAGTAGAGGGGGGTGGGTCAGGTAGAGCTGGATAGGGGGCCAGTGATAGGTGAAGGCAAAGAAGATATGTCATAGACAAAAGGACAAAGGGGTGTTGACAGTGGTGTTATTATCTAAGGAATGTGCTAATGGGGACATTAAGGGTAGCAAGCAGGACAAGCTAGTGGCAGATGGCCCTAGTGGGGGTGGGGTGGGGGGAAGGGATCGAAATAGGCTAAAAGGTGGAGATAAAACAATAGATCAAAATAAATTTTAAAATAGGTGGGAAAAGAAAGATATTTTTTTTTTAACTATAATTTATTGGAAAAGGGGGATTGGAAAGGGGGTGGGGATGGAGGAGAAAGTTCATGATCTGAAATTGTTGAACTCAATATTAAGTCCGGAAGGCTGTAAAGTGCCTAGTCGGAAGATGAGGTGCTGTTCCTCCAGCTTGTGTTGAGCTTCACTGGAACAATGCAGCAGGCCAAGGACAGACATGTGGGCATGAAAGTAAGGTCGAGTGTTGAAATGGCAAGCGACAGGGAGGTGTGGGTCATGCTTACGGACAGACTGAAGGTGTTCTGCAAAGCGGTTACCCAGTCTGCATTTGGTCACTCCAATGTAGAGGAGACCGCATTGGGAGCAGCGAATGCTGTAGTCTAAATTGAGGGAAATGCAAATGAAATGCTGCTTCACTTGAAAGGAATGTTTGGGCCCTTGGATGGTGAGGAGGGAGGAAGTAAAGGGGCAGGTGTTGCACCTTCTGCTGTTGCTTGGGAAGGTGCCGTGGGAGGGGGTTGAGGTGTAGGTGGTGATGGGGGAGTGGACCTCAATGAATATCAGACATGGGAGTTGGGTGCTGCACTGTTCACTTGCCAACAAACTTCATTCAACGAGAAAAATATAGGCAAGCAATACTTTTTTTAAAAAGACATTTTAAAAATGGCAGAAAGACTGAATAATGTAACAAAGTGCTAAAGTGTATTGAAAGAATGCAAGTTAAAAAGTTACCTTAAAATTGTCTGCACTAAGAGGAACTTCACTGTACTTGACTTACACCTTCTGACTTTAAGGTGCGAGTGCCACCAATGAGATTCCCTTGCGTTTCCTATCCACAGGCTCAAGTCAGCAGTATGATGGGATACTCATCACTTGTCTGAAAAGGAGTGGTTGGGGGGAGCAGGGGGAGGGGCAGACATAACAACACTCAAAGCATTCAGGGTTGTTAATCGGTGCCCCTTCCCCTTGAAACAATATTTACACCCCCTATCACTGGCATACTGTGGCCACGATATGTATAATCTACAAGGTGTACTGCACAGCTTACCAAGGTTACTTCAACAATACCTTCCTTCCCCATGACCGCTGTCACCAAGGGCAAGAATAGCAATGATGTGGGCAAGCCATCATCTCCAACTCAATCTCCACTGTGTTGAAGTAATTGCACAGTATCATACCTCATTGGGGCTAAAATTCGACCTCATCCATTACTGAAACGGAAAATGGAGTCCAATTTAGGGAGGCAACTTCCCAGATCCAAATAGCATCAGAAACTTACCAGCAGCATTTTCATTTAGGTACTACAGCAGTATCCCAATGACTGTTTAAAACAAGAATTACGCCCCTTACATATGCAAATGAGGGGCCTAACATTTGTTTTTGGAGCCTAAATTGTCAGGTGTTGAGCAGTGCAGGTGATCACTATGGTTAAACAGCAGCTGGCGACTTAAAAATATATTTTTCATAATGTATGATGTGGATCCAGGGGAAACAAAAGTGAACTCGGGATGACCCACAATCACACTCAAACCCCCTCCACTGTCTTTTGCCAGACTTGAGGGGCACAGACAATGAGGCAAGTTGCCTCTGGAAGAGCGACAAGCGCCAGAAGCTCATCTAACTGAGGCCTACGGCCCAATTTCAATAGAGACTCTCTCCTCCCGAAAATGCGCCACAGCCAATTTGGAATCACAGAATCATGGAATGTTTATACACAGAAGGAATTCATTTGACCCTTCATGTTTGTGCCAGCTCGCTGCAAAAACAACTGGGATAGATCCAAACCCCCCACCACCGCCCCCCCCACCCCACCATTTTGTCATAGCCCTGCAAATTCTTTTCTCAGTAGATAATCATCCAATTCCCTTTTGAAAGCCACACTTGACTCTGATTTCACCACATTCTCAAGCGGTGCATTCCAGATCCTAACCACTTGCTGGATAAAAAGTTTCTCCTTAAGTCGCCTTTGAATCTTTTGCTATTCACCTTAAATTGATGTTCTTGATTCTTCCGCCAATGGTAATGGTTTCTCTCTATTTAATCTGTCTCAACGTCTCATGATTTTGAACACCTCCATGAAATCTCCTCTCAACATTCTCTTATTTAAGGAGAACAGCCCCAGTTTCTCCTATCTATCCACATAATCGAAGTCCCTCATCCCTGGACCCATTATTGTAAATTTTTTTCTGCACTCTTTCTAATGCCTTCACAACCTCCAGCGTGATGCTCAGAATTGGATGCAATCCAATTGGGTGCACTCCAGTTGAGGCCAAACCAATGTTTTATAAGGGTTCTCCATAACCTGCTTGCTTTTGTACTCAATGCCTATACTTACAAAGCCCAGGATCCTATTTGCCTTGTCAACCATTCTCCCAACCTCTTACCACTTCAATGATTTATGCACCATATGCCCTTAGTCCCTTTGTTCCCGCATCCCCTTTAGAATTGTGCCCTTTATGTTATATTGCCTCTCCTCATTCTTCCTAATAGAATCACTTCTCTATTTCATTTCTTTCCTGTGACTTCAGAATTGCTGAATTCACCCAGGCTCCCAACAGCCAAGCGAAACCATTGGATGGGAGCATATGTTGCCTCAAACACTGGCATGAGCGTAAGCGATTTGGCTCAGTCATTAAGTAGAGTGTATTTCTGTGACCAGGGCCTGAATTTCACGCTTGGTGTGCATGCCAAGTCAGCGGGAGTGGAAGCAGATGTGGAATCCGCTCCCGGCTGCAGTGACTTGCAAAGGCGATTTCACGCTGGATGGCCAATTAAGGTCTGTCCAGCATGAAACGCGCCTTCTCAATGGTTGGGAAGTGCTGGGCGTGAGTGGAAGCCTGTCGGGCACTGGGTCCAATGGCAACCCAGAGGGCCCTTTAAAACCGGCAGAGGCAGCTCCCTGAAGGCTGCCAGGGGAAAATCTTTGGAATCTGTCCAGGAAAACATTTCATTCAAACAATGGCCTCACCAGCGGTAGGGCAAGTCGGGTGGGCACTCGGCCCCCACATTTCTCGGACAAGTGCCTCATGGTCCTTGTGGAGGAGGTCGGTATCAGGAGGGATACTCTATTACCCAGGGATGGCAGTAGGAAGCCACCATACACGACTAAAGAAATCCTGGGAGGAGGTGGCAGCTATGGTCAGCGAGCACGATGTTGTGCGGCGCACATGGGTGCAGTGCCACAAAAGGCTCAACAATCTGCTGCACTCGGCAAGGCTGAGTGCCGAGTTGGTATGGATCGGTGTGGAGAAGTGGTAAGGGCTGGCCATCCACCTGTGGAGCTCAGGGGTGTTAGAGTCTGAGCGCCAACTGTCACTGACAGGAGCCGGCCAAGGGGGTGAGTCCTGGCTGCTTGGATTGAGGCCTTGTCATTAGTCGAGGGCCATGACTCAGATGTGCCCTGCAAGGTGTCCTGGGGGAAGTGGGGGGTGGCGGGAGTGGGATTGCCAGGCTCCATGGTGATGCAGGTAGAGTGGACAAATCAATGCTGCTCTGTCATTTCAGGAGAAGAGAAAATATAACACCAAGGAAAGAACTAAGACAGGCAAAGGCCCCCCAAAGCTCCTCATTCTGACGAGGTACAAGACGGATGCCTTGGAGCTAGACTTCCACCTCGGTCAGCCGGTTGTGGAGGGGCAGGGGTCACTGACGAAGTTAGGAGTGCAGTGCACAGAGGTGAGAGTGTTGGATTGTGCAAGCATTCTTGCTTAGTCTCATCATTAATGGCAGCCTCAAACCTGGAGTTCCCATCGATCATTGAAAGCTGATGGGATCATGATGCAGATCTCCATTGTCTCACCAGGGTGCCTGGCATGCACAGTGACATTGTGATGACTTAAACTAATGACATGTCGTTGTTCTCCACTAGAGTTGCTGGCTCGCCCACGAACTCAGGACTCCAAAGAGCCACCCCTGATGCCAGAGGACCACTGGCTTTTGGATGCTTCTCTGCAGGTTCCTCTCAGGCTGCTCTGGATGACAGCAGCAGCTCCTCTGCCCCTCTGCCAGTGACAGTGGCATCTGATGAGGCTGCGGGCTGCGATGACTGGGGAGAGGCCAGTCGTGGCACTGATTACTCTCTCCCATGTGGAGCCACCACGGGCTCCACTGGCCAGAGCATGACTGCCAAGATCATCAAGGCCAACAGGACATCACAGTCTCCAATGCTAGTGCCAGCGAGGTGGGTGTAACAAGACGCAGCACTCACAAACATAAGTTTAAAGCACCATGAGCACAGGACGGACTGTTCACAGGTGATCTTCTGTTCCGTCATGTTTTGTTAATATGTTTACTGGTGTGACTATTAACACCATATATAGTTATGTTTATTTGATGTGAGTGCCAACATGATAAAAATTTTGCTTTTGTCTTAATGGCCTGAATTTGCTTCATTTGTTTTGTAGGTAGTATATCATGCTGGGTGTAAGTGGCTCTGCACAGGCACTGAGTGGACCTTGGGTTCAAAGGAAAGGGTCATTTCAGACATTTGGGTTGGAGGTGGCACCCAGCTGGCCCACTGGTGCCTTGGTGGCCACGTGTGTGCAGTTGATTGCACCCTGGATGTGGGGGAACCCAGCAATCACTGTGAACTCTCTGGCTCCTTAAGTCTGGCTGGCCTCATCCATATGGAAATGAACAAATGTCAGTACCCACCTGAACAGAACATCAGTCGCCAGCTTGACGCAACTGTGGACAGCTGATTGGGACACTCCTCAGGAGATCCCACACTGACCCCTGGAAAGAGCCAGAGGCATAGAAGTTGAGGGCCACTGTGGCCTTCAGAACCACTGGCATGGGGTGTCCACCCACACAGTTGGGGGTGATCTCAGGCCCAATCATCTGACAAATAGATGTCACAGTCTTCATGGAGAGGCAGAACCTCCTTTGGCATTGCACCTCGGACATGTTGAGGTAGCTGCATCACTGCTTGTAAACCCTGGCAGCAGGATCTTCTGCAGCACCTTATGCCTTGGGCTAGCGGTTGGCCCTATGCCCCCTGTGCCTGCATCTCTCCTCCCACAGGTCCTTCCCCTGGAACCTGCACTGGGACACTTGGCCTCCTCACCCTTCTGCCCCTCTCTTCCTCCTCAAAGGAGGTGCCACCAGCAGAGAGCACAATCCCATTACCAAGGCAGCAGAAGGCTGTCTGATGTCTGGAAGGGTCCACACAGTCAGTATTCTCCAGGGGCCTTGGAGACACCAATGAGACCTGAAATGAAGCCGAGAAATGCTAAGAATGAAGCTCCGAACAGAAATGAGCTGACAAGTTCAGATAAGTAACCGGCAGCAAACTATCTGCTAAACTCCTCACTACTCACAATGGCAATGCTGCTGACCCTTTTTATCCTGCCCTTGGATGAGGTTTCGTTAAAAGTGGGCTGCCCGCCTGTCCATTTTGCCAGTGCAACAAGTGCGAAATCACAACGTGATATCGGGATCAATTGCCTTTTTAATGGGTCTGAAGTGGCCCTTTAATTATGGGCTGGCTTGGCTCCGAAACCCGCATGCACCCACCTGACCTGAAGATCGCTCACGTGCGTGATGACATCAGGATGCTCGCTCGACATCATCTCGCGCTATTTCAGGCCTGTTCGGGTCAGGTGCACGCCCGCCCGTGAGACATAAAATTATGGCCCAGGGTCGTCATTAGAACAGTGGAGAGAACTTTCCCCCTGTCGGAGGTGGGGGGTTGTGCAGGGGCGGGGGCGGGGGCGGGCGCAGGCGTGGACCCAATCAGCGCCTCGATCAGGTCAACGCCGCCATTTTATGTGGGCAGGCCAATTAAGGCCTGCCCAGCGTGACACACACCCAGAAGTGCTGAGCGCTCCCTGTGTGGGCGGGGGGGGTGGTGGTTCCCTGAATCAGGAGTGCGCTCTTTCACGCGAGACTGCAGAAATCTCCCTGAGGCACAGAGGTGCGTCAGGGGGATAAGTTTTAAGTTTTAAAAATTTTAATAATGAAGAAAAAAAATCTAAGACATGTGACAGTGTTGCATGGGCTGGGACATGTCAATGAACATTAATGAAAAAGCTTATTTAATTTATAAACCCTTCATGATACCTCATCCCACCTGTGGATGAGGTTCCATGAAAAATGTGAAGGCCGCCTGGGCTCTTCGCCTGCCCACCAACCTTAAGGTTGGACAGTCAGCTTTCTCAATAGGTTTAATTAGGTAATTAATGGCTTTAATAGGCCTTTGACAGTTTGGCGGGCGCACAGCCGACTCGGCTGCAAGTCCGCCGAACTGAAAATCTAAATGATGCATGGTGACGTTGGGATACAAGACCAATGTCACCCCGGATCATTTTACACCTCAGCGAGCGAGCCCCGCCCCTGCTCGTCAAGCCAAGGATTCTGCCCCGTATAAAGTTCAGAGAGTGGAAGGTTTAAACATGCAATTGTGAGCTTTTCTGAAAACGAGAATAATTGTTACATCATCATTTGAAAGGAAATGTTCCCAAGAGTTGCCAATGTTCTAGGACACTTAAATACTGTAATTCTCAGGGAAAGCACTTTTAATCTAAAATAAATGCCATGTCAAAATTAATTTATATTCACTCTTCCCTGCGTAGAAATTGTACCTTTTCAATGTGAAATACAGACTGGAAGTCCACGATATCTCTCCACTGAGTGATAGAAGTAGCTGACTCACCTTTGACTGGCTCCTTACTGGATGAAAATTGGCATGCTTCTCAGTGCTGGGACCCAATGCAATAAAAAAATACTGGCTGTACTGCTGGAACAAGAGTGAAATTCAATTGGATAGTTGGTTTTAAGACCAATAAGTTGCATTGAGGGGAGGTGATGGAGTAATGGTATTATCACTGGACTAATCTAGTTACTACTGGACTAATGATCTAGTTACCCAGGGTAATGTTCTGGGGACCTGGGCTTGAATCCCACCACAGGAATTTGAATGCAATAAAAATCTGGAATTAGAAGTTTAATGTTTAATGAAATGATTGTTGTAAAAGTCCATCTGCTTCACTAATGCCCTTTAGGGAAGGAAACCTGTTGCCCTTACTTACATGTGACTCCACACCCACAACAATGTGTTTGACTGTTAAATGCCCCCTGAACATGGGCAACCAGGAAATGGCAATAAATGCTGGCCTAGCCATTCAACAAATGAAAAAAAATTATTTTGTTTAAATTGCTAATGTTACCGATTGCTTAATGGTCATTTCCACACTGATTATTGGGCAGCTCTGTTAGTCAACAGCAAATTTCCAAAAATGTCCAACCTTCTACTAGATTTTCAGTTGATTGTAAGGATAGCAATGACAGGCAGTATCCTGTTTGCTTAAAAGTAATTACACTTTATTCCATAACCAATATGCTTGTTTACTTCAGATAAAGGATGGAATTTTTCCTTCCGGGACTAAACCCCATGGTGGTGGGGGGATGGGGAGTGTTTCCTGCCATGGAGACCACTAGGAATTTGTGCTGTATCACGCGACCCCAGCCTCATTAATTATGCAGTCCGGGGTTTCCCGGCGTTTTGCACAGGGGCGTGGGCCGGGCATCCCGCCATCATATCCAGGTGGTATTTTTAAAAGGCAGTCGGGCAGCAACTTACCCACCACGCTGATTGAGGAGATGGCCAGAAGAGGACACGTGGCTCCGGCGCCCAAGTTCAACGACGCCTCCCTGGGCATCCTTCTCGACCAAGCGGAGGCCGGGAGGGTCGTCCTCTTTCCAACGGATGGGAGGAGGAGGCTGAGCAGGGAGACAAACCCCGCGTGGGAGCAAGTCTCCAGGGCAGTTAGTGCCCAGGGCCTCCGGCAGAGGACTGCCCTGCAATGCCGCAAGAGGATGAATGACCTCATCTGTTCCACCAGTGTAAGTGAACCCTCAATGAATGGTACAAGGACATGGGCTTCAATGGCACCGTGATAAGGTGATGCCTCACAGTCCCACTGCAGTCCATCTACTCTGCAGGTGGAGAGGCCACTGTGGCTCCCTCACTCTTCCACACAAAGAGCTCACACGAGGTCTGGAAGGGATGGGGGAGATGAAGGGGGAAGGGGCTTGGGCGTTGAAGGCACCTGCGAGCACTGCAAATGATACTTTCTGAGTCTTATCCTTCGATCTGCATGGCCTCTCCTCTTTGGATGATGCTGCCCCAGAACCCTTGTGGACAACCTGTAGTGCATCAATCACATGCCACACAATCCAGTGGGTTATTTGTAGGACTGGAAGCATGCGTGGGATATGCGAAATTGCTATAACAATGAAGTGCTAAATACAATTGCTCTCAACCCCACTTTCTCTCTTTGCTCAGGAGAAGTTAAGAGAGAGGGAGAAGACTGGAGGGGTCAGTCACAGTTGAAAAAACTCAATAACTTCAAGGAGTCAGCAACCCAGCTGGCAGGGGTGGAGCAGGATAGATCCATCAGAGATGGAGAGATTGGCTTGTGGCCTCCATCCAGTAAAGATCCCTGCATGTCATAGAAACCTCAGAGTTAAGCATGCCTCCATGTTGGAGGCAGCTCATGCAGTCACTCACACTCTCCTCTCTCAGTTACAGGTGCTACCAGAAAGAGGGCAAGGCTCGAGACTCAGGGAGCCCTGTTCAGCTCGAACACAAGCCCAGAGAGGAGCAAGGACACAGCTGATGACCAAAGTGCACCTGTAGAGGAGTCACAGCAGACACCTACAACCCCCACCAGCCCAGAGACACACACACCTCGGTGAGTATTAGTTCTAGTTTAGGAAGGGTCTCATATTCTGCTGGTTACTGCACAGTCACGTGTCTGCAGCATGAGGAAGCAGGGTCAGACAAGTTCACCGGCAGTTGGAGGAGTGCTGGTGGACGAGTGCTAGGGAAGAGGCATCTGTGAGGTTCGAGTCCAATGACAGGCCTCTGGAATCGGCCTTCCAAGAAATGCAAGAGAGGCAGCAAGAGACTGGGCACGGGGGTGTTTGGTGGGGGTGGGGAGTGGGGGGGGCGTGTGTGTGTGTGTGTGTGGCGGGGTGGGGGTGGTGGAATCAGGCAGAGATGTTGGAGACCCTCAACAGGGTGGCACCTGAGACAGAGGAGTCCGTCCGCTTGCTGGCTGATTAAGTGGTGCCAACTCGAGGTCTCCACAGGGTGGGTGGTGGGCGCCTTGGAGAACCTAGCCCAGCAGATTCTGCTGGAGGTGCGTGCAGATCTGCACTCCATCATTTTAATCATTTGGTACGGTTTATTTGCGATAGTCCTTAAGCCTTTGCGCGCCCCCCCTCCCCCATTATCTTTCTTGAGACTCCCCATGTCCTCCAGAATCAGGCATGTGCAGGGAGGCAAAGTTCTTTGCCAGGGCCCTTGTGAGCCATGTGCAAGAAGCTTCCTGCACATTGAGCCTTTGCCCTACACACTCTCACCTATCGCAAGGCTCCAGCATAGTATATACTACATGCTGGGGTTCCCCTTCAGTTGTCCAGTTGAGATGACCTGTTTCTCCGCCCACCCCCGATGACCCAACCCCCATGCAGCATCTCGAGTGCCACAAGGCTCTGCATAGTTTGGATCAGCCATGGTGGGAGTAACATCCTAAGTTCACTCTAACATCTTTTCCCCTCCCCCCGTCACCCGCACCCATAACCATTGAGCCCTCAGGAATCACTTTCAACCTCCCACCATCATCTTTCAATCCTCCTCCATCACCCTCTGTCCCATCCAGGTAAATGTAGAGGTCCCCTTCATTCCAGAAAATCCCACCCTTGTAATTATAAACATGCCACCCTCATCCTTCCAACCCCCTGAATCCAAGTCACTTTTTCACATCCCCACCAACAGCCCTTGGTGCCCCTTCACACATCTTATCTTCCACTCAGCCTCCACCCTACAGGCTTCCATGGACCCTTTAACTGTCACCATCCCCTCCTACCACCGGTTCCCTCAGTTTACCCCCCAGGAATGCTCCATGGACTCCACTGACCCCTCCCTCTGAACCCCTTTCACCTCGAAAGCCCCCCATGCCCGTCCACACCTTTGCACAAGCCCCATGCCCCTTCACACCTGCACAAGATCCCGTCGCCCATCACCCAACACAGCCCTTCCCATCATCGTGCTCCATACCAACACACCCACTGCAGGACTGCCCACTGAGTCTCTCTCTTTCCCCTAGAACCTCCGTCCTCCCTTGCCTTCCCCTGACCCCCAGATCTGCACACATACCCCACCTCATCATTCCTCTCCTCCCATGGTTTTGCCCCCAACCCCCACACAGACCCTCGCCGCCCACCAGTACCTTCTGCAGCCCTCCACCAGCAGCTGGAAGCCCCAAACCCTGGGAGAAGTTGTTTCTGGAAGAAGTTGTTGGAAGATCCGAGCTCCAGGAGAAGTTGTTTCTGGAAGATCCGAACACTGGGAGAAGCTGTTTCTGGAAGATCTGAACCCTGGGAGAAGTTGCTGTGCTGAGAATATCCACGTGGCTGAGGCTCCACCCACCCACTGCTGTGTGTGGTATTCCAGGGTCCAGCCATTGGAGGTCTCCATCTTGTCCTCATCTCCACAAGGTGCCCCAGGCCTTCTTAAGGTAAGTACCAGCTTTTACACACCATGTTGCTCCAGATGTGTTCTGGACTAGTGTGACTTCCCACTGGTAGGATGGACGATCGGGTGGGATTGTGGGGGGCTATTCTAGTCAGCTCTTCATCTGCATCCCCTTAGCACGATGCAGATAGGTTTCACGCCGGCCTCTGGTGGGAATTGCGACCCATCATGGCGGGCGGGAGCAGAAGATCTCACCATCATTTTACGCTGGCAGGAAACCGATTTGAATCTCCTGCCGCATTGTCCCCCAAGAGCCCCGCCGCAGGGGGGAGGGGGACTAGAAAATTCTGCCCAAAGACTATAATATAAAAGCATATTCTCCCCCTTTCTTTCCCAACTGCCAACCGTTGTGCCAAAGGGATTACAGGTGACCTGTTCCCAAGGGCGGGATTTTCCGCATCCGCCCGCTGCCGGGATCGTCCGGTCTCGCCGCAAATCAATGGTTCTTCTGGCTGGGGCGCCACCCTTGCCCGCTGCGGGTCCCACCCATAACGGGGCAGGAAAATCCCAGCCCAGCTCTCAGTTCTGAATCCTGGATTTCTGTGAGAAAGTGGAATGCGTTGACTTTTCTACCAACCTGTTGTAGGGTGGCCGCGTTGTGCTATTAATGATAGAGCTGATCTGCAGCCACTTCTTGGGTGGAATCATTAAGTTTATTTATAATGTACTCAGAAGCAACTACACGTGTGCTTTCAACTCCAACTGTCTCTACACTGACTGCTGAGGCAGTTCGCTCTACTCTCCTATTGGTTACCAAAGATCATGTGACCTTCCTTAACACGTATTATTCTTAAAGGTACATTACACACTAATAAAACCATAATTACTACATAATATTCCCCTCCCAGTAGGAAAGCACTTAGTTCAATGCTCCATAGAAAATAATTGCACGACCTCCTCAATGGCTTATTTGTTATCAAATATGTTAAAATCAGTCTTTATTACACCTTGGATGGTGTCCCTCACAACAACAATGGAAGTATTCATGAGGGATTGTCCAACTGTACTCATGACCTGCATGTCTGCCAACTACTGTAATTTCTTCCAGGGGCTGTCAGTGATGCTGTAGGCCCAGATCTTCCGAGCAGTTGGATTGCTGCTATTTTCGACAATTCCTCGGACTCAATGCTGCTGCACACTTCTACCAGGGTCTTCTGATCCCAGTTTTCACAAAAATGCACAGTGCAACGTCCCTCAGGGTATTCCGTTGGAGTGGAGTAAGGTCAGGGAAGACAGGAGATGCTCCCTTTTTATGGCACTAGCTGCCACGTGGTAAGTTTAAAGGCCCAGCCTTCGAATTTTAGTAAATGGGTGAGCCAGTTAATGGGTATGTGGGTAAGTGGTTAGGCAGGTAGGGTCTGGTGGGTGAGGTCAGTAATTGAGTAGAGAGTAGGTTGGTGAGGTGGGTAGGTGGTTAAGTGGGTAGGCGGGTGGTCAGGTCAGGGGGCTGTCAGGTCAATTCGGTGGGGGTTAGTTGGGTCGAGTCGGGAGGGGAATAGTTGGGGAATAGTTGGGTCGGATGTGGTTGGGTGGTCAGGAGGGTAGTTGGGTCAGGTCAGGTTGGGAGGGAAATCGGCTGGTCAAGGGTGGTGGACAGGTCTGGTAGGGGTTAGGCAGGTTGGGTCAGGGAGTAGTTGGGTCCGGAATGGTAGTTGCGTCGGAGGGGTCGGGTAAGGGTATTCGGATTGATTCAGAAGGTAGTCAGGTGGTTGGGAGGGTAGTTGGGTCAGGTCAGGTTAGGAGAGGAATCAGCTTGTCGGTGGTTGGTCAGGTCTGCTTGGGGTTAGGCAGGTTGTGTCGGGTGATCATGGGTATTGGTTTGGGAGGTTAGGCGGGTGTTCAGGGGGCTGTTGGGTCAAGGGGAGTAGTTGTGTCAGGAGGGTGGCTGGTCAGGTTGTGGGGTTGGGGTTGGGTAGTTGGTTGGGGGAGGAACTTGTGGCTGCTTGAGTATACACAGGAAATATTTTGTCATGTTAGAGAGAGCTGGTGGTGTAAAGGTAATGTTACTAGATTAGTTAATCCAGAAGCTCAAGATAATCCTTTGGGGACATGTGTTCAGATCCCACCACAGCTTCTGGTGGAATTTAAATTCAATTAAAAAAAGCTACTTGACTGTTATAAAAACCCATCTGGTTCACCAATATTCTTTATAGAAGGAAATCTGCCATCCTTACCTGGTCTGGCCTACAAGTGTCTCCAGACCCACAGCAATGTGATTGACTCTTAGATGCCCTCTGAAATGATTTTGTGCCGTTGTCATTTCTTTTTCAATATGTTACAATGGGATTTGGGCTTTTAGAAGTGTGAACTAAGGGAGAGATGGTAGATGTGTTGCATTACACGAAAGGTGCTCTGTCCCAACTTGCCAGGATCCCCAAATCAAAGCCTTTATGCGTTAGAGCAGGAATGCCCACAGCGACTGAAATGTACAAGTTACAGTGCGATCTCCAGCCAGACCTTCAGCCAAACTCTGGACTATTAGACTTTTCAGTTTTCCACATTGACAACAGCAAGATTAGAAAATCGGCTGTCTGTGGGTATGTAAAGCAAGTGTTGAAGTTCCTTATTAGATTGAGCAAGCAAAATCATTTCCTTCTGGGCAGGCAACTGTTTGCAGGATGAAGAAGCTGCATTTTATGGAATGGCAGGTTGCCTGAAGATTTAGGGTGTTTTACGTTGACTCCTGTGGCCTTGCGCGCTTGCCACAATGTTTGGGTTATGTACTTGGTACTCAGGAATAACATCATCAGGGTCACTCATATAAGTAGACGTCATGATCTCCAGGAAATGCAGTGCACCATTTACTGTCAAATATATGGTTGCATGATTCGTGATGGCATGGCCGAGAGATCAGAACAGGGATCTCTTGCGGCTGGATTTTATGCTCCACCACAGACAGGTTTGAAGGCGAGGTGGGGGGTGAACACGTAAAATCCAGCAGGTGGCCTTACTTCTGCCTACCCCCTGACAAGTGTGAAATTTTACAGGGAGCAGGGTGGTGTCAGTCAACCCCCTCACCCTTGGGCCTGTTGAGGGCCTTAAGTGGCTGTAGCTGGGCAGGCTGGTGTTGGGTAAAGGGGGGATCTCCTGTGGAGCAATCAGAGGCAACCTCACTGTTATGGTCCCAGCACAAGCCTGGTCTCAGGGTGGAACCTGACTTGACAGATCCTAACTTTTTTTTAGATACCTGGAGAGTGGCTACTGAACAGAGTCACAGGAGTCAGCCGATTAACTTTTAACAAAAGAATAAAATGTTTAAACGAGAAAAGATTAACTTTGTTACAACACCTCTTCACCCACAATTACAGCTTTACAGATATATATACAGATTTGCAAGGATAACACATGTTACAAAAGATATCTTATACTCTAATGTTCACAGTAGTTATGCAGTCCTGGTAAATCTGTAGGTGACTGTGGTCAGGCACCCCACACTCCGAAACCAAGTGACAATGCCTCCCCAAACAGATGCTATGGATCTCTCATCAACTCCCCCTACAATTGTCACTGTGAGCTAACCAGTCTCACTGAACTCCGTCTTTCACACACAGGGTTTCCAATCTCCACCCTCAAAGAATTCGCTTTGGAATCCTCTCCCAATCCAATGCTTTCTCTCAGACGCTTTCCACAAAGGTCCACTTCCAGGGTTTCAAACTCTCCTGATGTTTCTCTCCTCGGGTCACCACATGCAATCAAGCTTTCTTCCACACAATCTCTCTCACTGACTCAGCCATGCCAACAGAACACCATTGCTTCGCACGCCCATAGTAAAGAGTTACAGACCTTCAGCTGTCTCCCTGGTTCTTTCGGCTTCTCACATGCCTATATTGCTTTAAATCTGTGTCCTGCAGCTTTCATCTCTTTTAAGCTTGATTCTTGGAGCCTTCCTCTCTGCGCTTTCATTTCCACAGAACAGAATGTCTTCCAGATTCCTGTCCTTTGACTAGACTGTCCTCTTAGTACCTTTCCTGTTCCATTCCCCTGGATTTGGGGACTTCCTTCTTTAGTTCCTTTGGGTGAACCTGCTTCCTCTGCAGTTCCCTCTCCTGTCCAGCTTTTTTTGCAGCTGGCTTCAGCTTTAGTTTGGGACTTTCCGGGAGCAGACACAGCCTGACCTGCGAGGGACACCTCTACTCGGGCAGCTAATAAATAGAGGGCGAGGCCCGGGGCCTTCACTCACCTTCCGGGAGCAGAGACAGCCAGACCTGCGAAGGGCACCGCTACTCAGGCAGTGGATAAATAGAGGGTGAGGCCCGGGGCCTTCACTCACCTTCCAGAGCAGAGACAGTCAGATCTGCGAGGGACACCTCTACTCGACAGCAGGCTGAATTTGAAAAAAAATCCAGGACTGACATCACAGGAACACTGTAAGTTCGTTAGGTAGTGAGAAGCCGAAACAAAAACAGAAATGCCTGGAAAAACTCAGCAGGTCTGGCAGCATCGGCGGAGAAGATGCTGCCGGACCTGCTGAGTTTTTCCAGGTATTTCTGTTTTTGTTTTGGATTTCCACCATCCGCAGTTTTTTTGTTTTTATCTCTGTGAGAAGCTGATGTTAGGGAGTGTGTTTAAACAGCTTAAACTAGAAAAGCATGTCATTTATAAAGATGTAGCTACTTGGATTTCAGTAAGGAACACTAGCAATAGGGAAGTAAAGTTAAATCAAGTCAAAGTGAAATAAAGTAAACCAAAGTAACATAACATTATTGTAGGTGTAGTTAAGTTACTAGTAATTTATTCTACTCATTCTCCCTTAAGTGTAATAAATAGTTTTTAGAGTTACGGGATGGCAGGTCAGCTCAGCCAAGTGGAGTGTACATCTGCAGTATGTGTGAAGTCATGGACCCACCATGTGTCCCTGACAAACGCATCCATAGGAAGTGTCACCAGCTGCACAAGCTTGAGCTCCGGGCTTCGGAACTTGAACGGTGACTGGAGTCACAATGCATCCGCGAGGCAGAGGAATACATGATTAGCACGTTTAGGGAGGTGGTCACACCGCAGGTCAGAAGCTTACAGCCTGAGGGGGAATGGGTGACCTCCAGGCAGCCTAGGAGAACCAGGCAGGTAGTGCAGGAGTCCCCTGAGTCTATCCTGCTTGTTAATCGGTTTTCCATTTTGGATGCTGATAAGGGCGATGGGTTGTCAAGGGAGTACAGCCAGAGCCAAGCCTGTGGCACTGCGGGCGGCTCAGCTGCACAGGCGGGGAGGAAGAAGAATGGAAGGGCAATAGTGATAGGGGATTCCATAGTCAGGGGATCAGACAGGCGTTTCTGCAGCAGTAAATGTGACTCCAAGACCGTGCCAGAGTCAAGGATGTCACACACAGCGGCAAGACATCCTTTGGGGGGAGGGGGGAGGGGGATCAGCCAGAAGTCATTGTCCACACTGGTACCAACGACATAGGTAGGAAGAAAGATGAGGTCCTGAAAGCAGATTTCAGGGAGTTAGGAAGGAAATTAAAAAGAAGGACCTCAAAAGAAGGATCTCAGGATTATTCCCAGTGCCACGTGCTAGTGAGCATAGGAATAGGAGGATTGATCAATTAAGTATGTGGGCTGAGAACTGGTGTAGGAGGGAGGGCATCAAATTTCTGAGGCATTAGGATCAGGTCTGGGGCAGGTGGAACCTGTTAGCCTTTATTGCAAGAAGATTTGAGTACTGGAGTAGTGAAGTCTCGCTTCAATTGTATAGAAGCTTGGTTGGACCGCACCTGGAGTAGTGTGTGCAGTTTTGGTCCCCTTACCTCAGAAAGGATAATATTGCCATAGAGGGAGTGCAACGAAGGTTCACCAGACTTGTTCCCGGGATGGCAGGACTGTCCTATCAAGAGAGATTGGAAACTGGGCCTGTATTCTCTAGAGTTTCGAAGGATGAGAGGTGATTTCTTGAAACCTACAAAATACTTAAAGGAATAGAGAGGGTCGATGCAGGTAAGATGTTTCCCTTGGTTGGGGAGTCTAGAACCAGGAGACACAATTTAAAAATAATTCGGACCGAGATGAGGAGGAGTTTCTTTACTCAGACAGTTGTGAACCTTTGGAATCCTCTACCCCAGAGGGCCGTGGGGTACAGGTTTTGAATGGTCTTTTTCAAATTGTCCAGTTGCCTGGATCCCAACTGTTGTATCTTGTGTGTATTAGTACAGGCAAGCACTTGTAAATCAATATCCCTGGTCATTGACTTTTCTAGACCATTTTGCAATTTCAGTTCTTTTTGTTGACAATTTTTAATTTCCAATTCTGCAGGCACTTTAGTTATTTTCATATTGTCCATTACTGAGGTTGATATATCAGTAATGTTACTTGGATCTGTTTTTTGCTCAATAAGAACACAACCCAGCAAAGAGTTTTTATTCACAGGGACAACTTCAGAACTGTGAATCTCCATGCCACATGTCTCCTCTTTCATTTTCTGCAGTTTGCATTGAAGTTCAAGAGTCTCATTACTCTTTTCCGATTAAGTTCTAACAGTTTGTTAGTTTTGGTTTTCAATTCTGCATTCAACCAATTATTCCAATTTACCAACAATTCCTTGTTCATTATCCGTGGTATTTCTTCACGACTTCTGATCCTTGAAGTTCATCAAGTTTTAATTGAAGATTGACCTTTGTTAAATTTGCTTCTACAAGTTTATCAGTTAGACTTTTCAAGTCCTCAGTCAAGTTTTCTACTTTCTGTGACTGACTCTCAATTGTTCTCACCGATTCTCTTCTTTCATTAGCAAACCCCTCCTTCATGCGTGAAAGTTGGATTTCTGCGTTAATCAGGTATACCTTCAATTGCTTGTTATTGGCAATAAGTGGTTCATTTTTGGCCACAGTAGTTTTCTGAAGTTGGTTAAGATCAGCATGATCAACCGCCTGCTGCAAAACAGTCATCACCACATTACTGTCTCCACTAGCCAAACCAATACACAGAATTAGGCTTTCAAATCGCACTTCCACACTCAGCATTCTTGTCTGAGGAAAAAATTCCTGGGAATTCCCAACCATCCCTTCTCTTCCCTCGCTACTTGCCTTCCTTTCACCTTCTCATCTTCTATCCTTCTCGGGTTTGTGGGGATGATGAAAAAAGGGTTTAGATTTATGGACAAGTTCATAATCATCATCCATTTCTGCTGCTTGTCTAGCTGTTTTAACCCTCTGGTCTTCAACATGGGTTCTAATTACCAGAGGAAGTGAATCTTTAAATTCTTCCAAGAGAATTATTTCCCTAAGAGCCTCATACATTGTCTCTATCTTTAATGCCCCTATCCAATGATCACAATTATTTTGCTTTACCCTCTTAAACCCAATATAGGTCTGTCCAGGATCTTTCCTTATATTCCAAAATTTCTGCCAGTAACTCTGTACCTCCATGTATAAGTTTTTTAAGGATTCACAGATCCTACCAATGTTCAAGGATTTTCAATCCCACAAGAGTTCCCACTTCATAAGCAATAATCCCAGACCAATTATTATTCGGTGTCTAATCACCCACTGCCCATGTTTCAAATCTCAGACCAGTCCCCACTTTGTTATGATGCCAGCTGAGGCTACCCTGGACAAGCCTGATCCCAGGGTGGAGCCCAACTTGATAGATCCTAATTTTTATTTTTTTTTAGATACGTGGAGAGTGGCTACTGAACAGAGTCACAGGAGTCAGCTCATTAACTTTTAACAAAAGAATAAAACATTTATTAAACAAGAAAAGATGAATGATATTCCTACACTCCTTCACCCACAACTATATCTTTACAGGTATATACAGATTTGCAAAGATAATTCAAGTTACACAAGCTATCTTATACTCTAATGTTCACAGTCCATGTAAACCTATAGGTAACCTGTGGTCAGACACACCACACTCTGAAACCAAGTGACAGATACCGCCCCAAACAGATGCTATGGATCTCTCATCAACTCCCCCCAAATGCTTGTCACACTGGTCTCACTGAACTCTAGTCTTTCACACACAAGGGCTGGGATTTTCTGTGGCCACTGGCATCAGGCGTGTTCAGTGGCGTGAGCAGACAATATGACGCAATCAGTTTCAAGACAGCATAAAACCAGTTTGTGATCGTCCACTCAGCCCACTGAATGAGGGCCACATTTCCCATTATTGGACGTCAGGAACCTCATTGTAATACATCTGCATATCATTATTAGGCCAGCCCAACAGAATCGTCCCCCCCCAAAAACCCGCTGGACCGTCCATCCACGCTGTCGGGAAAGCACGCCAATGTGTTTCACAATAGCACTTAAAAAACATACACTTGGCTGGCTGCACTTTGAGGGGAACTTGGAAGTGAATACAGCAACAATGTGCAGCGCTCACCAGGGTCGCCTGTTGGATCTCAAGATTGTGGCTCATTGGTAGGGGGTTGCAAGGGCTGCTTTGCACTTGAGGCGATACATGGGGGACTATGGCTGCCTCACGGTTGAATATAGTGCAAAAGCATTGAGGGTGAGGGTGAGGTTGGGTGTTGGGTGTTGGGGATTGGGATTGGGGGTTGGCGGTTGGGCGTTGGGGGTGGGCAAGGGAAGCAGCCACACCTTAGGGACACCTTATATAAAGTGACCATTCCTCTGCAACTGAGACAGTTCAAACACAGCCATTGATGTGATTGGAGTTGGGCATCCAGCTTCTTTGCCCACTCAAGCAACACAGAGGTATGAAAATGCCACCAAGTGCTCCAGAGCTTTTCACCCCTCAGGCACAGACTGCAAAGCCATGAGCATTTTAGTGGACTGCAGAACAGTTGGGCGACTGCACATGTTGTACAATATCCTCGCTAAAGCTGGTCATGGAGCAGGCACTGCTGGAGCCCCCCCACACCCCGGTGCTTGTAATGTCATCATTCTGGTTTGAACCAGTCTCCCCCATGGTTCAAGCTAACTGTGCAACCTTGCAACACGGGTTAGGAGAATGCCTGTGCCTGAGCTGAGAGCACAGCATGCAGTCCAGTGGGCAAAGCTTCAGCCAACTGGCCAAGTGGAGTGGGGTGGAGGTGGGTGGGGTCTCGGGCCGCCATGCAGCGCACAAATCTCTGGCCATTCAAATGGTAGCCAGCACTCTCTGGGAAGCATTAAAGGGCTGTCAGACATAACCAGGGCAGGTTCTTAGTAGGCCAAGGTTAACCGTGTGTCTCTCTCTCTCTTTCATCCTGCAGGATTATATCAGAAGCAAAAAGCGTGTTGAATTAGCTGTATGCCTGATGGTTTACAGAGGGTGAAGATGATGGAGGAGAAAGCAACTGAGGTTCCTGGCTGTGCAGAGGGAGGAGCAGCACCCTCTCGAAGAAGAGGCGGCTGCGGCTCCAGCACATGTCGCTGAAGAGCCACAGTGAGCCATCGCTGGTTGGCGCCTAGTAACACCCAGGGTCTATAGACACCACCTTTCATTCCTGCAGATGACAGGGAACCAGTACCTCTGAAGACTGTCCATGTCTACGGAATTGGTCAGTCACATCTGCCAGCTTTTGCAGGATTTGGTGCCACAGGGACATGAAGGGCAGCCCCAGCCAGTGACCGTGAAAGTGACCATGGTGCTCACTTTCTTTGCCAGTGGCTCCCTTCAGGGCTCCATAAGTGACCTCTGTGGGATATCACAAGCCTTCATCCACAAATGCATCCATGTGGTCACGAATGCCATCTTTGCGAGGGCACACAACTTTGTGCATTTCGCCCAGGGCCAGGACAGCCAGGATGCAAGAGCAATTGGATTTCTCCTGATCTCGGGATCCCCACAGGTGCAGGGTGTGATTGATTTCGCTCATGTGGCGCTCAGATCTCCATCGCAACACATGGTGAACTACATCAACCGCAAGGTGCAGCTGGTATGCGACCACCAGAAACGCATCCTGCACGTTTCCAGGGAGTGTGCACGATGCATACTTCCTCAGTTGGTCACAGATCCCTGAAGTCTTCCAGGATCCACAGAAGCTGCAGAGATGGCTCCTCGGGGACAAAGGCTACTGCAGAGGCCGTGGCTGATGACACCCATGCGGTGGCAGCAGAGCAACAGTATAATGAGGCTCATGCTGCAACTTGCATCCTGGTGGAGCAGACCATTGCAATGCTGAAGATGAGATTCCGGTGTCTGGACCGGTCTGATGGTGCCCTGCAATACAGACCATGGAGGGTGTCATGCATCTTCGACACCTGTGGGGCCATTACAACCTGGTGCTGCAACGGGGAGAGGAGCTGGCTGAGGAGGAAGTGGAGGAGCTGGAGGTCTCCTCCGATGAGGAGGACGTCCTGATGTGGATGAGGGTGAGGAGGCCCTCAAAGGAGACGATGACGGGAATGAGGCCCTTGCACTGGCTAGACAAGGCAGCCACGCTTGGGAGGCCCTCAAAGATGCTAGATTTGAGGAGGATGATGATGACCTGCAGTGAGGAGACTCCATAGATCCTCACATCACATTTGTGAATGTTTGACTCCAGTCTGGCTTATGGCAGTGCGAATACCCTCTGTGAGAACACTCCTGTCATGGGGACGCATTGGGGGCCCTAATAGTCGCTCGATTGCAAGAGGATGATGACGACATGTGAGGACACTCATAGATCTTCACATAGCCTCTGAGATTGTCTGACTCCTGTCTGGCTGAGGGCACCTCACCTGTGCTCTGTGATCAGGGTCATATCATAGAGACACAGCCAGGAAACTTTAAAAGCATCTGATCCTTGGTCGGCCTTCAGCACCTGACCCCTTCAGAAGCGCAGCATCACTGGTCACAGATGCTTAAGAGATGGGGGGCCAGACCCACCTTAAAGGTGTTGAGAGCAGATAGAGAGAATGGTGGAACTCTGTGACACCTGCCCACAACATTCTGGCAGCAATGACAAGCACCATCAAGGTGCAGGCATCAGTAACGTGTCCAGGGAGTGTGAGGCTGGACCATCACTTTGGTCCAGAGGCTGCACAAAGCACATCTGAGTGACACAAACACCCAATAAGATCATCACAGACAGGGTGTTGCAGTCAGCAGGCTGCCTCCGCCTCCACTGTGGATGGCCGGGGAGCACCAAGACGTAGCGGTAGGGTTAGGAAAGTTCTCTGGAGGGCTGAGACCTGGAAGGTCCAGGCCTGCTTTAGGGACCTGCTGTATGGCAGAGGCACCGTTTTCGGCCTGTGGAGCTTGAGTTGCTGAGGTCATAAGAAGTGGATGTCACCTGGGTGGATGGCCCCGGAGTATGCAGCTGCTAATCCTCCTCCCTATGGGTGCCCCAGGCTGACTCTTTGAGGAGAAGGGGTAGCTGGACTGAGATTGAGCTGTGCAGCACCCCTCTCGTATACGCATTGTTGGAAAACAAGTATGGCATCAGCGATGGAGTTGAGCCCATGCTGCAGTGCAGGAGCGACATCCTGAAACAAGGTCTCCATGGCAGCTGCCAGCCTACCAGTTTTGACCATGGTGCATTGCCATGCTGATGCTATCACCTCAGAGTGAAGCTGGACAGACTCCTCCATCGTGCCTTCGAATCTGAGGAGTGCAGCGGTCATACCTTCCTGCTGTTCCTGAGCTTGCCTTTGCAGCTCCAGCAACTGTGACATGGCCGAGTCCAGAGGCTCGTCATCTGACTTGGACTCAGCAAATTTCTGGCCTCCAGCTGTCTTCCGAGTGCCAGACATCAGACATGTCCCTGTGGATCAGATAGTGCAATGTACTCACCAGACTGTGATCCCGGGGCTACACTATAACTAGGTCCCACTGAGGTGTATGTCCCTGCGCTGGTGGAGGGTGTAGGTGAGCGCTGTGATGGGACTTCAGGAGGGTACCTCTAGATTCCTCTTCAGAGGTCTCTTCAGGGTTTGATTGGAGGCCCTGGGTCATGGACTCTGTCGGCTGTTTGCCAGATGTGTCTCCGAAAGCAAGGGGAGATAATTAGTGCATGGCAGTGGCCTGTGAAAGAGGACACATCACTCACAGCATTTTTGTCTGATGGATGTTGCACTGCTGGATCCTCACCAGGTAGAGCATCGCCGACCTCACCGTCAGCACAGGACCAGTCCAGAACTGTCACCGGCTCTTTTTTCAAAGTCCATGAGGACCTTAATTTCAGGCATTCCTCCATCAATCTGTAACCTCTCTCTCTTGTTGTGTGCAAGCTTGTCCTGCATAAATAGAGTTGGAGAGAGTGTAAGCAGGACGCCTGCCAGGACAGATGATAAGTATGCCTGGCACGTGTGTGTCGTGAGTGGTCCCATGGACAGGATGAGGACAATGATGGTGAGAGTGAATGGTCATGTCTCTAGAACTGGCAGTGAGGGAGGGCCCTGTGGATGTGTGATGGGTTTATGAATGTGTGAGTTAAGAGTGATGAGAAGATTGACTTACCGTGGTGGAACAGAAGAGGTCATTCATCCTCTTGCGGTGCTGGGTGGCTGTCCTATTTTGCAGGGCGTTAGCGCTGACCACTGCTGCCACCACCTCCCAAGCCTGGTTGGTCACACAGTTGACAACACTGTGACCAGAGAGGGGGTAGAGAACATCCTGGTGGATCCAAAAGGCGTTCCAGTGACGCATCACTAAACCTAGGGGCTGCAGTCCGTTTGCCTTTCATGGATATCTTTCCTGCAATAGTCATGGGCTGGAAGCACTGAGATGTGGTGTGCGCGTTTTTACTGAGAGCCGGCGAATGAGATCCCGCCCTCCATAGAAACGGTGTGTTTCCTGGGAATGCATAAATAATGTGGCGGGATTGGGACGATACAGCGTGAAAACCCGCCATTGCAGCTGGCAGCTAAAACATCATTTTACCCGCCCACTACCACACTTAGTGTAAACCTGGGATGATTCCACCCTGGGTTTCCAATCTCCACTCTTGAAGAATTCCCTTTGGAATCTTATCCCAATCCAATGCATTCTCTCAGGCGCTTTCCACAAGGGTCCAATTCCAGGGTTTCAAACTCTCCTTCTGATGTTTCTCTCCCCTGGGTCACCACGTGCAGTCAAGCTTTCTTCCACACACTCTCTCTCACTGACTCAGCCATGCCAACAGAACACAATTGTTTAACACACCCATCATAAAGAGTTACAGACCTTCAGCTGTCTCCTTGGACCTTCCGGCTTCTCACACGCCTATATTGCTTTCAATCTGCGTCCTGCAGCTTTCACCTCTTTAAGCTTGAATCTTGGAGCCTTCCTCTCTGCTCCTTACTTTCACTTCCATGGAACCTCTTCCAGATTCCTGTCCTTTGACTAGGCTGTCCTCTTGGGACATTCCCAGCTCCATTCCCCTGGATTTGGGGACTTTCTTCTTCAGTTCCTTTGGGGAAACCTGCTTCTTCTGCAGTTCCCTCTCCTGTCCAGCCTCTTTGGTAGCTGGCTTCAACTTTAGTTTGGGACTTGCTGCCTGTCCCACTGCTCAGCAGCTTCTAGTGGCAACTGATTCCAATGGAATTCAAACTTTTTTTGCTTGTTTTTTTTCTGTGTGTGTATATGTGTGTAGTGGGGGGGGGTGGGGGGGGGTGAGGCCTCCTTCTCTGGGCCCCTGTTGCTAGACAACAGCACAGTTTTTTTCTCTCCTCTTTTTGCCTTTAACTCTCCTTCAGGAGTCCTGAAAAATCTCATTTGAAATGTAGGTTAACAAACAGAGCTTTGGACCTGCTGTCTCCACTGAAGAATGAAACTAGTTCCCAGGTTTCATCTTTTGACCCACAAATAGAAAAGAAATATAAATTAAACTTAAAGGTATACCTTATTCTTAACACACTCAAACACACATATAACTTACTTAAACTATCTCTATTTCCTAACACCCACCCAGGTCCTTCCCCCCTTTAACCCTCCACACCCATCTTGTTGAACCCCACCCCCAATACTTACCTCGCTGAGACCCCCGAGCGAGACTTACCTGGGCTCCTTGGTGTGGTGGGACTGCCTGTATTCCCAGCCATGACCACCACATTCAGTTGGCGCTGTTGGGACTACAGAGCTGACAGCCATCCAATTGGCCAGCAGCTGTGTATGGCAGGACTTTTCCCCGAGAAAGGGGTTTAAGTCTTGCCTTAAAGCAATTAATGCTGCTCCCAGCATTAAATTGTTGGTGGGGAGCTATTGGGATCTTGGACAGTCTCACTCCCACAACATTTTAGCCTGGAGAGCTGGGACCACAGCACCTCATAAAATGCAGCCCCTGATCTGTAAAGGAGTTAAGCAAATTTTTCACCATGCCGTCACTTTCTGGAAGAGCAAACAGTAACAGGAATTGGCTGATTTCCCCAGCTCTCTACTGGGTACCCCTGTACCAGTTTTGCTGTATCAAAGGAGCTGGAGAGGAGTTTGCCAAATTTCTTTCAAACTGCCCTAGATTTTTAATATGGTTTATGCCTCCCCCAAAAGATCACTTAGTTGTCGGGTAGGGTGGAGAGTCTGTGCACTGTGCTTCACAAGATGTTTCAGTTGTGTGGAACAGGTCAGATGAGCAGAGGCTTTTATTCTGTCTGTCATAATTTGTACGGTCACACTGAAGCCGTTTATGAACAGCTTCTACCTTCACCATAGCCGAGATCATCTAACTCACCACGGAGCAGGGTTTGAGTCTGAGGCTGTCCTGCTCCGCATAACTCTGATCCATACTGGGCATAGAACTTACTGACTGAGCCTTAGGGGAACTCCAAATGTAAATGCCTATAAAATCATAAATTTATCTTATTCGTAGATCCCTTATTCTATAAATACTTGCTTGCTAAAATAAAAAATAAGCAAAGGTTATGCATATACATAAGTAAACGATATGAACAAGCACTATATCATTACTTTAGCTGCCATACAAACTTTCTGGAGCACTATTGCATACTATCCAATCCCTTCCCATGGACTGTAGTTCCAAGATTTGTAACAATTCAATGGTACCACATGGAGCTGGATCTGTGCCAGAATACAATGTAGAAGTTAGCCCCATGTTGTGTAACTAAAGAATCACATCTGCTAACATAGACTTTATTATGACTGGCAAGCTGGAATTAATGAAGCAAAATTAAAAGACAGACAACTTGTTGTAGTATTAATTAAGCATGATTAACAGATTTGCATATAACAGTACTTTCATTCCAACCACTATTGGAACCTTCCATTCTTTACACTTCCACCCCGTAAACAAAAATCTACAGCTCAGTGAGCCAGGCCCTCTGGTTATAATCCTTTGTGTAGTGGAGTCACGCTCTCTCTCACTCATCATCCTATGCTCGCAAGAGAAGTGAAGTGATTTTACAAATAGTAAGAATATGGGGTTAGAAACTCAGCTCAGAGTCAAAGAGGACAGCAAGATTGTGAACTGTCTGGACCATGCTGAGCGAGCAGCTGACAATAGTTAGACATTAGACAACTAAACAAAACGTCTTTATGCTCCCCAATGTACAACTGGAGGAAGTTCCAGATCGTCCATCCATGCCTTGATGTCAACAAGCAAAGCACAACAATGGCCTTGTACCTTAAAACAGTGACACTTCAAAAGTACTGCATTGGCTGGAAAGCACTTTAGGTTGTCCTGACATCATGCTATATAAATGCAAATTCATTCTTTCCTTATTTATTTTCAAAAAGGTGATTGTGGTCTTGAGGATGGTGTTGGAAAGTCTTGGGAATGGTGTTCGAAAGTTAGGTGGTTTCAGATACATATGGAAACTTCCCTCAAGCCTATAATATCACTGAGAGACAACATGTTAACAAGAAAACAGCAGGGATGAGAGGAGAAGCCATGCACTGGATACATGGGGCAGATATCACACAGGAATAGTGATGAAGGAGGATGAAATGTTTGATAAGAAGGTTTAGCGGGACAAAGAAAAGAAGGTTATTGTGCCACAGTCACGGCCATAAATAATTTTATTCGTGACTTTGACCGGGGTGGAATCAGTGCTGAATCTGCACTTGAAGGATTCAGACTGAAAACGTGGAGATATGAGCACTGTGCTGGGTGGTGATGGCACATTCAAAGAACCTGCAGAAGAATGGGAAGCTAGATATAGATATAGGTTGGGGCAATGAAAGATTGCTGAGCGGTTGGGGAGTGGGTGGAGAAGGTTTTGAGGAAGCTCCACATAGATCCTGTATCACCAAGCCAATCACATCGTGTTTTCATCTCCATTTTGATAGTAAAATTGCAAAAGGAGCAAACACGGTGAAGCAGTCTGGGAAGAGCGTCCTGAAGTCAGCATCAGTCTGCACTGGAGGGCTGCTTTGGGAGTTTGGTGCGGAGGGAATGAGGTGATCCTTTGAGTACCATGAGTACGGTGGGTAAGTATTTACTACTTTTATCGCTTATAGTTTATAAGGTCTTACTTTGTGGTTCATCGTTTGTAAGGGCTATATCCTGTAACAACGAGGACCAGGGAAGAAGGGCCTTTGAGTAATTGATATTATTTGATATTAAGTATCTTCCAAAAGGTTTAATTTAATTTAAAGGGGTAAGTCATGGCAGGAAAGCTCAAAGCCTTGGTGTGCTCCTCCTGCTCTATGTGGGAAGACTGGAACATTTCCAGTACCCAGGGCCAGCAGGCTTGTGGGAAGTGTCTCCAGCTGCAGCTCCTGGAAGCCCAGGTTTCGGAGCGGCGGCTGGGAACACTGTGAAGCATCCACGAGGTGGAGAGTATCGTGGATAGCACATATAGAGAGCTGGTCACACCGCAGGCTAAGAGTCCACAGGCAGGAAGGAAATGGATGACCACCAGGCAAAGCAAGTTGACTAGGCAGGCAGTCCAGGAATCTCCTGTGGCTATTCCTCTGCAAAACAGATATAACGCTTTGGATACTATTGAGGGGAATGGCCTCTCAGGGGATAGCAGCAACAGCCAATTTTGTTGTACCACGGTTGGCTCTGCTGCACAAGGGAGGAGTAAAAAGTATGGGAATGCAATAGTTATAGGGGATTCAATTGTAAGGGGAATAAATGGGCATTTCTGTGGTCACAAATGAGACTCCAGGATGGTATGTTGCCTCCCTGGTGCTAGGGTCAAGGATGTCTCAGAGCAGCTACAGGACATTCTCAGGGGGGAGGGTGAACAGCCAGTGGTCATGGTACACATTGGTACAAATGACATAGGTAAAAAAAGGGATGAGGTCCTAAAAGCAGAATATAGGGAGTTAGGAAGTAAATTGAAAAATACGACCTCAACGGTAGTGATCTCAGGATTACTACCAGTGTCACGTGCTAGTCAGAGTAGAAATAGCAGGATATATTGGATGAATACATGGCTGGAGAGAAGGTGTGAGGGGGAGGGTTTCAGATTCCTGGGACCTTGGGACTGGTTCTGAGGGAGGTGGGACCAATACAAACTGGATGAGTCAGAGGAGGGGGAATCAAGGACAAGAACAAAAGCCAGAAAGAGGAATAAGAAAAATGATAGTCAGAGAAATCAAGGGCAAGAATCAAACAGGGCCTCAGTGAAAAATAGTGGGAATGGGACAAGTAATGTTAAAAAGACAAACCTTAAGGCTTTGTTGCCTTAATGCAAGGAGCATTCACAATAAAGTGGATGAATTAACCACGCAAATAGATGTAAACAGATATGATATAGTTGGGATTACGGAGATATGGCTGCAGGGTGACCAAGGTTGGGAACTGAACATGCAGGGATATTCAGTATTTAGAAAGGACAGACAAAAAGGAGAAGGCAGTGGAGTTGCATTGCTGGTTAAAGAGGAAATTAATGCAATAGTGAGGAAAGGTATTAGCTCCGACGATGTGGAATCTGCATGGGTAGAGCTGAGAAACACTAAAGGGCAAAAAACATTAGTGGGGGTTGTATATAAACCCCCAAGTTGTCGTGGTGATGTTGGGAATGGCATTAAACAGGAAATTAGAGACTCATGCATCTGTAATTATGGGTGACTTTAATCTGCATATAGATTGGGCAAATCAAATTAGTAACAATACCACAGAGGAGGAATTCCTGGAGTGTTTACGGGATGGTTTTCTGGACCATTGAGGAACCAACTAGAGAACAGGCCATCCTAGACTGGGTATTGTGTAATGAGAAAGGAATAATTGGCAATCTAGTTGTGCAAGGCCCCTTAGGGATGATGGACCATAATATGATAGAATCTTTCATCAAGATGGAGGGTGACGAAGTTGATTCTGAGTTTAGGGTCCTGAAACTTAATAAAGGAAACTACAATGGTATGAGGTGCAAGTTGGCTGTGATGGATTGGGAAAAGTTACTTAAAGGGATGACGATGGATAGGCAATGGCAAACATTCAAAGAGCGCATGGGTGAACTGCAACAATTGTTTATTCCTGTCTGGAGCAAAAGTAAAACAGGATAGGTGGCCATACCATGGCTTACAAGGGAAATTAGAGATAGTGTTAGATCCAAGGAAGAGGCATATAAATTGGCTATAAAAAAAAAAACGACAGACCTGAGGACTGGGAGCAGCTTAGAATTCAGCAAAGGAGTACCAAGGGATTGATTAAGTAGGGGAAAATAGAGTACGAGAGTAAGCTTGCAGGGAACATAAAAACTAACTTTAAAAGTTTCTATAGGCATGTGAGGAGAAAAAGATTGGTGAAGACGAATGTAGGTCTCTCACAGTCAGAAACAGGGAATTTATAATGGGGAACAAAGAAATGGCTGACCAACTAAATTCATACTTTGGTTCTGTCTTCACAAAGGAGGACACAAATAACATACCAGAAATGTTGGGGAACACAGGGTTTAGTGAGAGGGAAGAACCGAAAGAAATCAGTATTAGTAGGGAAATGGTGTTGAGGAAATTGATGGGATTGAAGGCTGATAAATCCCCAGGGCCTAATAATCTACATCCCAGAGTACTTAAAGAAATGGCCCTAGAAATAGTGGATGCATTGGTGGTCAACTTCCAAGATTCCATAGACAATTCCTACAGGTTGGAGGGTAGCTAATGTAGCCCCACTGTTTAAAAAGGGAGGTAGAGAGAAAACAGGGAATTATAGACCAGTCAGCCTGACATCGGTAGTGGGGAAAATTCTAGAGTCCATTATAAAAGATTTGATAGCTGAGCACTTGGAAAACAGTTGCAGAATTAGACCGAGTCAGCATGGATTTACGAAAGGGAAATCATGCTTGACAAATCTACTGGAATTTTTCGAGGATGTAACTAGTAGAGTTGATGAGGGGGAGCCAGTGGTTGTGGTTTATTTGGACTTTCAGAAGGCTTTCAACAAAGTCCCACATAAGAGATTAGCGTGTAAAATTAAAGCGCATGGGATTGGGGGTAGTGTATTGAGATGGATAGAAAACTGGTTGGCAGACAGGAAACAAAGAGTAGGAATAAATGGGTTTTTTTCCGAATGGCAGGCAGTGACTAGTGGGGTATTGCAAGGATCAGTGCTGGGACCCCAGCTATTCACAAAATGTATTAATGGTTTAGATTGGGGAGCTAAATGTAGTATCTCCAAATTTGCAGATGACACAAAGCTGGGTGGGAGGGTGAGCTGTGAGGGGGATGCAGAGATGCTTCAATGTGATTTGGACAAGCTGAGTGACTGGGCAAATGCATGGCAGATGCAGCATAATGTGGATAAATGTGAGGTTATCCACTTTGGTGGCAAAAACAGGAAGGCAGATTATTATCTGACTGGCTATAAATTGAGAGAGGGGAGTGTATAACGAGACCTGGGTGTCCTTGTACACCAGTTGCTGAAGGTAAGCATGCAGGTGCAACAGGCGGTAAAGAAGGCAAATGGTATGTTGGCCTTCATAGCGAGAGGATTCGAGTACAGAAGCAGGGATATCTTGCTGCAATTATATAGGGCCTTGGTGAGACCACACCTGGAATATTGTGTGCAGTTTTGGTGTCCTTATCTGAGGAAGGATGTTCTTGCTACAGAGGGAGTGCAGCGAAGGTTTACCAGACTGATTCTTGGGATGGCAGGGCTCACATATGAGGAGAGATTGAGTCTGTTAGGATGATATTTGCTGGAGATCTGAAGAATGAGAGGGGATCTCATAGAAACCTATAAAATTCTAACAGGACTAGACAGGGTAGATGCAGGAAGGATGTTCCCAATGGTGGGGGAATCCAGAATGAGGGGTCACAGTCTGAGGATGGGCCATTTAGGGCTGAGATGGGGAGAAATTTCTTCATTCAGAGAGTGGTAAGCCTGTGAAATTCCCTACCACAGAAAGCAGTTGAGGCCAAAACATTGTATGTTTTCAAGAAGGAGTTAGATATAGCACTTGGGGTGAAAGGGATCAAAGGATATGGGGAGAAAGCGGGAACAAGCTATTGAGTTGGATGATCAGCCATGATAATGATGAATGGCGGAGCAGGCTCGAAGGACCGAATGGCCTACTCCTGCTCCTATATTCTATGTCTATTTCTATATTTGGGTCAAACCATACCTCAGTGAAATGCAACTTTGTAGACTTATCACCAAATATAAAATAATGAAAGAGTCTTTTCCCATCACAAGAAAACCTAAAGCTGCTACAATAGAATCAATGACTTTAAATATTGAATAAGGTACAAACCAGAAGATTTAAATAACTTAATAGATAGTTTTCAGGATGATTATTAACAAGGCCAGTGAATGTTACTCGGCAGATATTCTGAAGAAGATGCAACTTTCTGCTCTGAATCTGACGTAAATGATAGACCAGTTTCAATGCTGCCTCAATTATATATACAAAGCTCAATTTACGCAACCTCTACTTAATCATTGCATGTATATTGTCCAAGCATTGACACGAGACTCATGAAACAGTCAAGTGGGACTGGTTTTCTGGATTTTATTTAGAGAACAATAAATGAAAAAAGCATTTGTATCTCTGTGGAGCCTCCATGTCTTTCCAGCATCTTAAATGTTGTAATGCAGCGGAACATAGCAGCCAATTTACATACAGCAAAGTTCCAGAAACCGTAATGAGATAAATTACTAGATTTTTTTTATTAATTGTGTTTATAGAAGGATAAATGTTGGCCACGGCACTGGAAGAACTTATCAGCTCTTATTAAAATAGTGTATTGGAATTGTTTACATTCACTTGAGAAGGGACTGTAAACATGGCCTCAGTTTAGCCCTCATCCAAAAAATTAGCTTCTTTGACAGTGCAGCACTCCCTCTCTACTGATTTAATGCAGCCTGGATTCTATGCTCAAGTCACTGGAACTTGAACCTATGACATTCAGACTCAGGGAGTAGAGTGCTACCACTGAGCCAAAGCTGACACTTAATTATCTTACACGAGTGTTAAAAACAGCGCAGAACAGCCATGAAATAAAAACAAAAATTGTTGGAAACACTCAGATAGAACAGTAATGCATTAGTCAAAGATGTCTAAAACATCAGTAGTACAGCAAAAGTCCTGAACTTCCTCCGTTGTATAGTTGATTTAAGAGAACCATGAACTAAATTATCTAGCTGAGAAAATAAATGGCAATTATCAATATCCCAATTCAGCTTTTTATCCATTTTCAAGAGACATGGAGGAGGATTTACCCCTTGTCGGGCGGGCATGTCCAGGAGCAGCCTGCGAGCGGGCCCCCGACTGCGATTTCACCCTGGCTGGCCAATTAATGGCCAGTCGGCGTGAAAAGCTCGCTCAGACCCTCAGCGCTGCTGGGATGGGAGCGGGAGGAGCAGGAGGAGCGCGAACACTGAAATGTGCACAAGAGCCGGGGCGGGGGGTGCGCTCAGTGAAAGCTCTGTGAAGGCACAGAGCTGCCTCAGGGAGCTGAAGAGTTTTAACATTAAAAGGAAAGGTTTCAAAAATAAGGAAAACATGTCCCCTCATGTGACTGTCACACCAGCAGGGACATGTTAAAAATGAGTTCTAAAAATTTTTTTTGGTTTCTTATTTATTGTCCAAAACCTCAACCCCGCCCATGGATGAGGTTTCGTTAAAAGTGCAAAGGCCGCCTGGCTTAATCGCCTAGCCGCCAACCGAGCAGTTGGACGGGCAGCGAAAAGTTAGATTTAATTAATTGATTAATAGGATTCTTAATTGTAGGCAGGCAGTCTCGCGCATGCCTGGCGAGTGAAATATCGTAAGAGTGCGCAATGATGTTGAGACACTCGCCTGACGTCATCGCGCACTGTTTTACTTCCACATGCCCGCCTGATGAGGGAAAAATGCTGCCCACAGTAATTTTATTATAAGTATAGAGCTAACCATTTGATAAATACATCCTACAGCAATTGAAAGTACTTTATTCTCTGACCAACCGTAAATAGCACCACAGCAGGTCCACTCCTGTGAGCTCAACTTCCAGCAGGTAGAACTATTCTTCCACCTTGTGGCTGTCACAGAAATTGCAATGTATCTGAAAATTAATGCAAATTTCATTCAATGCTTATTTCTAACTAACGTTAGTAAGATTAGTTTTGCAAAATTCTATTTTTTTACAAAGTAACCGCTCACTTAACTGGTTATCATTAAATTAATTATTAATTAGTTCTCTCAAAGGCTTTATTGATTATATGCAAGCCCTTCAAATAAATATATAGCTATACAATTTAGAAAAAAAAGAAGCTCTTCGCTATATTCCCTTGTGATGTGGCGTGATCTTGAATTTTGTTGTCAAGGATTATAGCATACTAATTTCAAAATGCTCCTGCTGCTGAAACCCTCATCCATGTCTCCCTTATCTCTAGATTTAACTAACTCGATGCACTCATGGCTGCTCTCCTACATTCTACCCCCAATAAACTTGAGATTGCCCAAAACTCTGTGTCTTGACAAGCAGCAAGTTCCATTCCCCTATGAAGAAAGGTTGGATAGACTTGGGTTGTTTTCGTTGGAGCAGAAAAGACTGAAGGGCAACCTGATCGAGGTGTACAAGATTATGAGGGGCATGGACAGGGTGGATAGGGAGCAGCTGTTCCCCTTAGTTGAAGGGTCAGTCACGAGGGGACATAAGTTGAAGGTGAGGGGCAGGAGGTTTAGGGGCGATGTGAGGAAAAACTTTTTTACCCAGAGGGTGGTGACGGTCTGGAATGCACTGCCTGGGAGGGTGGTGGAGGCGGGTTGCATCACATCCTTTAAAAAGTACCTGGATGATCACTTGGCACGTCATAACATTCAAGGATATGGGCCAAGTGCTGGCAAATGGGATTAGGTAGGTAGGTCAGGTGTTTCTCATGTGTTGGTGCAGGCTCGATAGGCCGAAGGGGCCTTTTCTGCACTGTGTGATTCTGTGATTCTGCGACATTAGAAGAGCTGAAAGAAGATATTTTTTAAAAAAGACTAGCAGAGGAAATAGCAAAGTCCTTTTTCCAAATATAGAGGGTAAAATAATAGCCAATGAGAGGTTAGGCCCCCTTAGGAATAGAGCGGGGATGGTGGGATGGTGTAATTATTGAAAAAGAAAGACTTTCATTTATAAAGTGCCTTTCAGAACCTTAGGATGTCCCGATGTGCTTTGTAGTCAGTGTTGTAATGTAGGGATTGAGGATTGAAGCATTACAGAGATATTAAATACATATTTTGCATCAATTTTTACAAGTGATGGTGAAAGTGTGTTTGTACTGAAAGACGTGAGACAGTGAAGGGTGATTTTTTTTTTTATTCATTCATGGGATGTGGGATTCGCTGGCTGGGCTAACATTTACTGCCAATGCCTAGTTGTCCTTGAGAAGATGGTGATGAGCTGCCTTCCTGAACCACTGCAGTCCATGTGGTGTAGGTACACCCACAGTCCTGTTAGGGAGGAAGTTACAGGATTTTGGCCCAGCGACAGTGAAGGAATGGCAATATATTTCCAAGTCAGGATGGTGAGTGGCTTGGAGGGGAACTTCCAGGTGGTGGTGTTCTCAGGCATCTGCTGCCCTTGTCCTTCTAGATGCCAGTGGTCATGGCTTTGGAAGGTGCTGTTGAAGGAGCCTTGGTGAAATCCTGCATTGCATTTTGTAGATGGTACACACTGCTGCTACTGTGTGTCGGTGGTGGAGGGAGTGAATGTTTGTGGATGTGGTGCCAATCAAGCGGGCTGCTTTGTCCTGGACAGTGTCAAGTTTCTTGAGTGTTGTAGGAGCTGCACTAATCCAGGCAAATGGGGAGTATTCCATCACACTCCTGACTTGTACCTTGTAGATGGTGGACAGGATTTGGGGAGTCAGGAGGTGAATTACTCGTAGAGGGATTCCTGGCCTCTTACCTGCTCTTGTAGCCACAGTATTTATAAGGCTAGCCTAGTTCAGTTTAGAGTCAATGGTAACTCCCAGGATGTTGATAGTGGGGGATTCAGTGATGGTAATGCCATTGAATATCAAGGGACAATGGTTGGATTCTGTCTTGTTGAGATGGTCATTACCTGACACTTGTGTGGCGTGAATGTTATTTGTCACTTGTCAGCCCAAGCCTGGAAATTGTCCAGGTCTTGCTGCATTTGGCCTGCTTCAGTATCTGAGGAGTCGTGAATGGTGCTGAACATTGTGCAATCATCAGTGATCATCCCCACATCTGACCTTATGATGGAAGGAAGGTCATTGATGAAGCAGCTGAAGATGGTTGGGCTGAGGACACTAACCTGAGGAACTCCTGCAGTGATGTCCTGGAGCTGAGATGACTGACTTCCAGCAACCACAACTATCTTCCTTTGTGCTAGGGCTCCAACCAGTGAAGAGTTTCCCCCTGACTCCCATTGACTCCAGTTTTGCTAGGGCTCTTTGATGCCACATTCAGTCATATGATGCTTTGATGTCAAGGGCAGTCACTCTCAATTCACCTCAGGAGTTCACCTCTTTTGTCCATGATTGAACCAAGGCTGTAATGAGGTCAGGAGCTGAGTGGCCCTGGCGGAACCCAATCTGGGCATCAGTGAGCAGGTTATTGTTGAGCAAGTGCCACTTGATAGCACTGTTGATGACCCCTTTCATTACTTTACTCATGATCAAGGGTAGACTGATGGGGCGGTAATTGGCTGAGTTGGATTTGTCCTGCTTTTTATGTACAGGACATACCTGGGCAATTTAACACATAGCCAAGAAGATGTCAGTGTTGTAGCTGTACCGGAACAGCTTGGCTAGGGGCGCGGCAAGTTCTGGAGCACAAATCTTCTATTGCCGGAATATTGTCAGGGCCCATAGCCTTTGCAGTATCCAGTACCTTCAGCCGTTTCTTGATATCATGTGGAGTGAATCAAATTGGCTGAAGACTGGCATCTGTGATGCTGGGGAGCTCCAGAGGAGGCCGAGAAGGATCATCCACTCGGCACTTCTGGCTGAAGATTGTTGCAAATGCTTCAGCCTTAACTTTTGCACTGATGTGCTGGGCTCGTCCATTATTGAGATTGGAGATATTTGTGGAGCCTCCTCATCCAGTGAGTTGTTTAATTGTCCACCACAATTCATGTGTGGATGTGGCAGGACTGTAGAGATTAGATCTGATCCGTTGGTTGTGGAATCACTTAGCCCTGTCTATCACTTGCTGCTTATGCTGTTTGGCACACATGTAGTCCTGTGTTATAGCTTCATCAGGTTGACACCTCATTTTTAGATATGTCTGGTGTAGCTTTTGACATGCCCCCCGTACTCTTCTTTGAAGCAGGGTTGATCCCCTGGCTTGATGGTAATGGTAAAGTGGGGGATATGCCAAGCCATGAGGTTACAGATTGTGGTTGAGTACCTTTCTGCTGCCGCGGATGGCCCACAGCACCTCATGGATGCCTAGTCTTGAGTTGCTACATCTGTTCAAATCTATCCCATTTAGCATGGTGGTAGTGCCACACAACACGATGGAGGGTATCCTCATTGTAAAGGTGGGACTTTGTCCCCACAACGACTGTGCAGTGGTCACTCCTACCAATACTGTCATGGACAGATGCATCTGTGGCAGGCAGGTTGGTGAGGATAAGGTCAGGTATGTTTCTCCCTCTTGTTGGTTCCTCACCACCTGCTGCAGACCCAGTCTAGCAGCTATGTCATTTAGGACATCTCAGTCAGTAGTGGTGCTACCGAGCCACTCTTGGTGATGGACATTGAAGTCCCCTACCCAGAGTGCCCTTGCCACCCTCAGTGCTTCCTCCAAGTAGTGTTCAACACAGAGGAGCACTGATTCATCAGCTGAGGAAGGTTTCCTTGCCCATGTTTGACCTGATGCCATGAGACTTCATGGGGTCCGGAATCGATGTTGAGGAATCCCAGGGCAACTCCCTCCTGACCGTATACCACTGTGCCGCTACATCTGGCCTTTCCTGCTGGTGGGGCAGGACATACCCAGGGATGGTGATGGTGGCGTCTGGGACATTATCTGTAAGGTACGATTCCGTGAGGGTGACTATGTCAGGCTGTTGCTTGACTAGTCTGTGGGACAGCTCTCCCAATTTTGGTACTAGCCCCCAGATGTTGGTATGGAGGACTTTGCAGGGTCGACAGGGCTGCGATTGGCGGTATCATTTCCGGTGGCTAGATTGATGCTGGGTGGTCTGTCCGGCTTCATTCCTTTTTTGTGACTTTGTAGCTGTTTGATACAACTGGGTGGCTTGCTAGGCATTTCAGAGAGCATTTAAGAGTCCACGACATTGGTGTGGGTCTGGAGTCACGTATAGGCCAGACCAGGTAAGGACAGCAGATTTCCTTCCCTAAAGGACATTAGTGAACCAGATGGGTTTTTACAACAATCAACAATGATTTCATGGTCATCATTAGACTTTTAATTCCAGGTTTTTATTGAATTCAAATTCCAATTTGAACCCGGGTCGCTAGAGCATTACCCTGGGTCTCTGGATTACTAGTCCAGAGACAATACCACTACGCCATCGCCTGCCTCGCCCCTTCAAATGGCAGTGAGTGAGGTGTGTGTGCAGATGAACTTTAAATATGGTGCCTGGCATGCTGAAGCGGCGAGATGCTGGTGTGGCGGGCGAATGAGAACCCTCCTGCTATGGAAACTGCATGTTTCCCGGGAATACATAATTAATGCGGCAGGTTTTGGACGATACGGCATGAAAAGCTGCCATTGTGGCCGACGGGTATAACAACGGGACTAGAGAATAGACAATATAACCAAGAGGGGAAGACAAACTTAGGTAACTGTAGAGCGTTTATTGTAACATTAATTATAATTAACGAACATTTAGAAATACGCAGATTGATCATAGAAAACCAGTGTGGACTCACAAATTTTACAAGTTTAGTAGAATTTTTTAAGTGACCAATTAGAGAGATGAAGGAAATGTAGAAAATGCATTTCCCAAATGGCAGCAGGAAGCCTGGCTGATTATCCCTTCACTAGTCCAAGACTCAGGCCATAGGAGCCCCAGCAAAGATCAGCTAACCCAACATGAACAGGGAATCTAACCTGAAACATCCCCAGAACGTATATCTCAACTACCCATCACCTTGAGTAACTGACCCATTGAGGAGTCAATTAAGAAATTTTAGCCACTTTCATCAATGAAATATAATGAAATGAAAAGAAAAAAAATCAAGGAATAAAAAGGGGGATGAAATTCATTTGCGTAGTGCTGCTAGGAAGATGCACTTGAGGGTTTTGTTTTGCATGCAGTGGCTCTGGCCACATTTCCCATACAGCACGCACAGGGTTAGTGAAGTGGATTTGGACTGACAGGTGCGTTCCCTGCATGGACTCGAAAACATTGAAAGAGAGAGATTATGGCATCATTGACCTGAAAGGGCTGTTGCAATGTCAGGATACCAACACTGGTCATCAAATGTATAGGCAGCAGACTCTTTACTTAATCATGAAACAACAAGATTTATGAAGCAAAATGGGCCCTTTCTGGGGCTATTTAAAAGGTCACTCAGGTACTGTTGACTTACTTGTTCTCAGTCAAAGTTAATGGGAGCACTCTTGGTGAGCTGTTGGAGCAAATTGGAGGTTTTCGCTGACAACAGGAAGGCAGAAAATAACCTTGCCTTGCATAGGTATGGGGGTAGTTACTGCAGTGTCAGCTGCTCTCAACATAAGCTTGACAGGTGGAGAAGGAAGCAAAGAGAAGAATCTCTGTGAGGAAGGAGGAGAGGGAGGGATCTCATAAGTTCTTACCCACAAAGGGTCTTCCGGCAGCAAGGAATGAGCCAGGAGCAGGGTCAGATGAGGCTTCGCTTCACCAAGGAGGAAGTGACAAAGTTGTTCCACCTCCTTAACAATGATCTGGGACAAATCAGGACAAAGATTGCCCCCCCTGCTGGCCTTGAAGGTCACTGTCACCCTTCCCTTCTACACCACTGGATCCTTCCAGGTGGGAGCAGGCAACATCAGCAGCCTGTGTATAGAAACATCAGAGGAATCACACAGACACTGTATAGAAAGAGAAGGGACTTCATTCTCATCTCCCTGAGGAAGGAAGACCAGGTTGAAAGGGCACATGGAATCGCCAGAATGGCAGACTTCCCGATGCCACAGGGTTTGTGCACATGGCTCTGTGAGCTCCACACATCAACAAGGGCTACCACTCTCTCAGTGCTCAGGTGGTGCCTGACCAAACCTAGAGGCTCATCTCAGTGAATGCTTAATGTCCTGGCAGAGGTCTTGATGCTTTTATAATGCAACAGTCTGCAGTTCCGGCCATCTCCAGGCCTCCAAGATGCAACACAGGATGGCTGCTCACTGACAAGGCTATGCCCTCCCCACATGGCTCATGACCCCCTCAGTCATCCCACCACAGAGGACCTTCAATGAAAGTGACGGAGTCACCCACAAAACCATGGAGCAAACCATGAGCCTTCTAGAATAAAAGTTTCATTGTTTCGATCTCTTGGGGAATCTTTACAATACAAACCCCACAAGTGTCCACAATTGGAGTGGTGTGTTGCATCCTCCCAACCTTGCAATCATGAGGCCCAGTCACTACTTCCTGGGATCTGGGAGACACCTCGAGCGGAGGGGGAGGAGAAAGAGGAGGGTGAAGGGACACAACTACATCCACCATGTGCCACTGGAAGGAATGCATTGTGAGGCTTTGTGTCAGTTGAAATGAACTTCCCCACCCCTGACATGGACCCACAATTCCCTAACAGTATGTCCATATTAGTCTCCCCTTGCCAATGTCGGTCAATTAAAGGCCCAACAGCAATTACTTTCACGTAACAATTTCATCCAACAAAACATCAATAATACAAACAATAACAGAACAATTACCCTTATGCATTTCCTTAGGGCTTAACTTGTGCTTGCTACAGTGTTCCTACCCCAGTGGCTGCAGTATGGTGGCTGACTGTCACTGGAGGAGATAATGGTCTTTCAAGGAGCCTTTGTGCAGTTCTAGGCCATCAGGGCCTGGCTTTTGCCTGCCCCAACTTGGCCTAGGAGGCAGCAGTTTTGACTGCCTGTTGAGAGGCAACTGCAAGGGCACTGTTGGAGTGACAGTGGAGGAAGTATGAATGCAGTCATCCTGGGAAACCACGTCAGGTTCATGCTTCCCAGTGCCACTCCTCTCATGGATCAGCTCCTTGGCAGTCTTCATCATCTGCTGGAGCAGAGATGACTGGATTGGTGTGAGAGCCTACATGTCCTGTCAAGCACTGAGATCGACATCCAAAATGGCAGATGTCTCTGCCTGGATGGCAGCCGACACAGACTGGATGACAGTAGTCTGAGCCAGCATGTCTGCAGCCAGGGATCACTATCTGAGCTTCCACTGCAGCACTGATACACAGCAAGGCTCTGCCCGTGCTGCAATGGAACCTGAAACAGTGACCAGCGGACACTCGCTCGTGTTACATATGAACATACAAACTGGGAGCAGGAATAGGCCATTCAGTCTCTCAAACCTGCTCTGCCATTCAATAAGATCAAGGCTGATCTGATTGTAACCTCTTGCCTACCCCCAATAACCTTTCACCCCCTTGTTAATCAAGAATCTATCTAGCTCTGCCTTAAAAATATTCAAAGACTCTGCTTCCATAGCCTTTTGAGGAAGAGAATTCCAAATACTCATGACCGTCTGACAGAAAAAAATTCTCCTCATCTCTGTCTTAAATTATTTTTAAACAGTGACGCTGAGTTTTAGATTCCCCCACAGGAAGAAACATTCTCTTCATATCCACCCCGTCAAGACCCCTCAGAATCTTATATGTATCAATCAAGTCACCTCTTACTCTTCTAAATTCCAGCGGATACAAGCCGAGCCTGTCCAGCCATTCCTCATAAGGCAACCCGCCCATTCCTGGTATTAGTCTAGTAAACCTTCTCTGAACTGCTTCTAGTGCATTTACATCTTTCCTTAAATAAGGAGACCAATACTGTACACAATACTCCAGATATGGTCTCATTAGTGCTCTGTACAACTGAAGCATAACCTCCTTACTTTTGTATTCAATCCCCATCACAATAAATGATAACATTCTATTAGTTTTCCGAATTACCTGCTGTATCTGCCTTCTAACCTTTTGCGATGCATGCCCTAGGACACCCAGATCTCTCTGCATCTCAGAGTTTTGCAATCTCTCACCATTTAGATAATAAGCTTATGTTTTATTCTTCGTGCCAAAATGGACAATTTCACATTATACTCCATTTGCCAGTGGAGCTGCCCATCGCTTCCAAGTGGAAAGGATGGGCTCCAAGCTCTGGATGATGCTCTGTGTTGTGGTGGAACTGGAATCTATCTGGAAGACCTGCCAATGCACCAAAGGTATGCAGAGCGCCAGTGGCTGAGGTGATGGAGGCATTGTGTGATCAAGTGAAGGTGCTTCTTCCTCAGAGGTTTGCTTTTGCTCTCGCCTTTCCTCCTGCAGCAGTGTTGGTTGAACAGCCGGCGATACTTGACAATCCGAAAGCACTTAAGTAGAAAGAGAGGGTTGGGGTGAGGGAAGGACAGCTGGGGAGGAAAGCTAGAGGTCCATGTCATTCCATCTGCAGTTTCTATTTCATGGCACCTTTCAGGATAAGGGTGAGGAGTAAGTTTTTTGATATATTTATTCTTTTTCACAGGCTGTGGGCATCGCTGGCTGGGTCAGCATTTGTTGCCCACTCCTAATTGCCCTTGAGAAGATGGTGAGCTGCCTTGTTGAATCACTGCAGTCCATGTGGTGTAGGTGCAATGCAGTTTTGGAGGAAGTTTCAGGATTTTGACCCAGTGACTGTGAAGGAACAGTGATATCATTTCAAGTCAGAATGGGGTGTGCCTTGGAGGGGAACTTATAGGTGGTGGTGTTCCCATGTGTCTGCTGCCCTTGTCCTTCTAGGTGGTAGAGGTAGTGGGTTTGGAAGGTGCTGTCTAAGTAGCCTTGATGAGATGCTGCAGTGCATCTAGTAGACGATACACACTGCTGCCATTGGGATGGTGGGGGGAGTGAATGTTTGTGGATGGGGTGCCAGTCAAGTGGGCTGTTTTGTCCTGGATGGTGCCAATCTTCTTGAGTGTTGTCGGAGCTGCACTCATCCAGGCAAGTAGGGAGTATTCCATCACACCCCTGACTTGTGCCTTGTAGATGGTGGACAGAATTTGGGGAGTCAGGAGGTGAGTTAGTTGCTGCAGAATTCCCAGCCTCTGACCTGCTCTTGTAGCCACAGTATTTATATGGTTGGTCCAATTCAGTTTCTGCTCAATGGCAAGCCCAGATCTTGATAGTTGGGGATTCAGCAATGATTATGATGGAGGGAAGGTCATCGGTGAAGACACTACCCTGAGAAGCTCCTGCAGTGATGTCCTGGAACTGAGATGATTAGAGAGTCTGAGTGGATGGGGTACATAAAGCAGCACCTTACCATTGTCCTGGATGACCTCAACAGTGCCAGTGCCATTGGCTGTCTGACATTGATGCTGATAATCCCATGCATCATTTCTGTCAAAGCACTGACAGGATGCAAGGGTTCTGGTCCAATAGATTTCCCTCCTGTTATTGGCAACCTTTTCCTAAAGAGACAGGGCAGACAGTCTGCAAAAACAAAAATTGCTGGAAAATCTCAGCAGGTCTGACAGCATCTGTGGAGAGGAAGACAGAGTTAATGTTTCGAGTCCAGAAGTTCTGAAGAAGAGTCATATGTACTTGAAACGTTTACTCTGTCTTTCTCTCCACAGATGCTGTCAGACCTGCTGAGTTTTTCCAGCAATTTTTGTTTTTGTTTCAGATTTCCGGCATCCGCAGTATTTTGCTTTTATTTTAGCAGACGGTCAGTGGCTGCAGGTAGAACTTTTCATTCCGGAACTAAGTCCATTGATGGGTACAGGAACTGGGAATATTTCCTGCCATGGAGGACAGTGGGAATTCACGTTGTATCTCACGATGCCGGTCTTATTAATTATGCAGTTAGGGTTTCTTGACGTTTCCATGGCAGGATGGGCTGAATGGCCTGCATCTCACTGTCATATCCTGGCGCCATATTTAAAAGGGGCCAAGACATCAACTTACCCACTGTTAAAGGAGGAGATGGCTCGCCAATCACAGGGACCTCCAGCCCCAGATTCAGTGATGCTTCGTTGGAAGTCCTTCTCAATGACTGTCCTCTACCCAGAGGATGGAAGGAGGAGGCCGAGCCGTCACACCCACCCAGCATGGGAGAAAGTCTCCAGCGAGGTCAATGTCCAGGGCCTGCGCCAGAGGACTGCTCTGCAACGCTACAACTGAATGAATAACCTCATCCGCTCTGCCTGGGTAAGTGAACCCTCAACTCGTCACGCTCATTTCAATGAGTGGCACAGGGGACGTGGGCCTCAGTGGCAAGGGCACCATCCATGTGGCCATGCATAAAAGAGTTACTCAATGTTATAAAGTGATGTCTCATAGCCCCACTGCAGGCTATCCAGTCTGCAGGGGGAGAGGCCATTATGGGGTCCTGACCCTTCCACACAGAGAGCTCAGATGCTGACTGGGAGTTGGGGGGAAAGGGGGTTAGGTTTTGAGGCTGACAAGCAACCACCACTAATGACATGCCTCATGAGCCTTATTCTTCCATCTGCATGGGCTCACTGCTCTGGGGGTGTCCTGCCCTCAAACTCTTGTGCATAACGTGCAGTGCATCAAGCCGAGAGCACACAATCCAATAATGGGTTATTTGTAAAACTGGAAGCCTAATTGCCCTCAGCCCCATCTTTTCTCTTTGCACAGGAAAAGTTGAGGCACAAGACGGGGGTTGGGGGGGAGAGAGAGAAGATGGGAGGGGGCCGGCCTGGCCTCAAGAACATCACCGACTTTGAGGAGCGGGCAGCCCAGCTGGCTAATGAGGAACCAGATCAAGCCTATTGCGATGGAAAGGTCGGCAGGCAGCATCCATCCAGCAAGGATCCATGCATCTCACATAGAAGCCTAATAGTCATGTGTTCCTCCATTTTGGAGACAGCTAAGCAGCCACCCGCTCTCTCCTCTCTTGCAGGTGTCAACAGGAAAAGGCAAGGGAACAAGAGGAGACCCTATCCAGCGGTTCATCCAGCCCACAGATGACCCAGGACACTGGGGAGGAGGGAGAAAGTGCAAGGCAGTCACCTGCCCCTTCCACCGAGATACACACCTCTTTGGGTACTAGATATAGTTCAGGCAGGGTCTAACATTCTGGTGGCCACCACACAGACATGTGCCCACAGCAGGAGGAGGGGGGGCTAACCAAGCTCACCGGCACTCGGAGGACTTCTGGGGAAGAGGCATCTGCAACATCCAAGTCAGATGATGAGACTCTGAGGTTGGCCCTGCCCGAGAAGCTGCAGCTGCTGCAAGAGATGGGGGAACATCAAGCAGGAGTGTCGGAGGCCCTCAACAGTGAGGCATGTGAGGAGGAGTCTGTCCTCCTGCTGTGATGAAGTGGTGCTGGCATGTGTGCGTATTGAGGTCTGCATGGGGAGGATGGCGAATGCCATGAAGAACCTGGACCAGCAGAACACCCAGCTGCTGCCGGAGATGCGTGCAGACCTGCACTCCATCGCTGTAGCCATGGGTGAGTTTTGCAGTAGTTATGCAAGACAGGGGTGGGGCACCTTGAACTCCTCCAGGTGTCCCTTCCCTTCAATGAGTCAAGCAGGTGCCCTCAGGCAGCCAAAAGGAGGAACAGCGGCAGCTGGACACCCCTGGGAACTCCACCTGGGACTCTCCGAGGGTGTCCAACCCTTCAGAATCCCCTTTTCTTCTGACCCCTCCAGCTTCATCCTCTGTGTCTGCAGAGGGAGCATCTTCCCCACAGCAGGACAACCAAAATAAGCTGGGGCCCTCCAGGCCTCAGGCTCCAGTGGATGCCCACCAAGGTCATTCAAGACAACGGGGTGAACTGGTCAGCAGGCTGCCTCCACCCCTGCTGCGGATGTCAAGGGAGTACAGAAAAGTGGTAGGGAACGAAAGATTAAGAAGTTATGATTTCACACGTGGTTGCATGGGTGCACTATGATTGTTAATCTCATGAAACTTTTGTAAATATAGCCCACTTGCACTTTAATGAGGCCCGATGTGTGTTTGTGACACTGTCTTTAAGCCTGTGCATGGCCACCACCCCCACCCTCCACTATCTTCCAAGGGACACCCCAGGCTGGGTCATTGTCCCCTGGAATTATGTATGTGCAGGACCCTTGTGAGTCATGTGCATGATATCTCCAGCGCACGCTGATCCTTTGCTCTTCACATGCTCATCTGTCCCAATGCCCTAGTATTGTAAATACTACGTACTGGGATTCTCCTTCTGTTGTCCAGCTGAGCAGACCTGCTGCTCCATCCACTCCGAATGACCCCATTCCCATGCAGCATCTCGAGATCACCTCGAGGCTCTGCATGGAGCAGCCATGGTTGTCGTGACCTTCAACATCAAGTCGAATATCTTTACTCCTCCCCTGTCACCCACAAACACCCCACACCCCCTCCCCAAAATCCATTGACCACCTCCCATTTGCAACATTTGACCTTTCCACAGCCACCCTTCAGCCCTCCCCCATTACCCTCCATCCCCATCCCGTGCAGGTGAATGTCAATGTCCCCTACCTTCCCAAGGAACCCACCCATGTGACTGTAGATCTGCCCCCCTCATTCTGCCGCACCCCAGAATCCACCTCTCCTTCCGCATCCCCTTCAACAACCCTCACAATCCCTTCACCCGCCAAACACGGACCCTCCAACCCTCCCGCTCCCACTGCCCCCTTTAACACACCATCCTTTCCTATCACCGATTCCCTGAGTATGCCCCCCAGGACTTCTCAATTGAGACTACAGACTCTTCCCTCTGAACCTCTCTCCTCCACCCTATACCCATTCACACCAGCACACTCCTTCCAAGTCTGTTCACCCCCCCACCAGCCCCACACCCGCACTCCAGCATGGCACTTCCTACCCTCCTGGTCCATACCAGCTCATCCATTCCACCACCCCTGACGGATCTCTCTCTTTCCCCTCCCCCGCCCCCTATCTCCCCTGCCCCTCTATAAGCCTCCATAACCGTCGAACCTCTTTATTCCTCTCCTCCTGTCTAATCCACCACACCTTCCACTCCTCTGGCACGAATGGCGACCCATTCCCGTCATTATTTTACATAAGCGGGAAAGCGACCTTTCGGCATTGTCCCCCTCCTCCCACCATTAAACCCGCTGCTGGAGGGGGTCTGGAAAATTCAGCCTTGTGTATCAGTGTGGCTGGGTGGCGGCCTACCATAGTTGAGTAGCTGTAGGTTTGCGGAGCTATGTGCGCAGTAGGTGCAGTTGGGAGGTGTGTGGGGTAAGATTTAGGCCTGGATCTTCCGAGGAGGGGCAACCACCATCGGATCGCCACTCCATTCCCACTTTTCTGTCCCACGCTGGAGCTCCCCATTCCTGGCCTGGACTTCTTATCATGGCTTCTCCGGAAATGTGGAGAATATGGGAAATGGAACTGTCTCTTTGTAGCACTGGGCTGTTGGGGGAAGACAACCCAGCCATAGCCCCTTTTTACAGCACCAGCTGCCGTATTCTGGTAAGTAAAGAGTTTACATGTCCCAAAACTTCCTTGAAAAGTTACGGAGAGAAGGTAGGTGTGTATGGGATTAGGATGGGTAAGGTGGGTAATGTGGGTAAGGTGGGTAAGGGGATAGGGTGGCACATGGGTGGGGTTGTAAAGTGGTGGGTGGTTAGAGTGGCAGAGTGGCAGGTGGGTGAGGTGTCAGATGGGTAGGGTGGAAGGTGAGTAGGGTGGTAGATGGATAAAGTGGCAGGTGGGTGAGGTCATAGTGTGGCAGGTGGGTCAGGTGGTAGGCAGGTAGGGTGACAAATGTGTAGGGTGGTAGCGTGGCAGGTGGGTAGGATGGTAGATTGGTAGGGTGGCAGGTGGGTGAGGTGATAAAGCAGCAGTTGGGTAGGTTGGCAGGTGGGTAGGGTGGCAAGTGGGTGAGGTCATAGCGTGGCAGGTGGGTCAGGTGGCAAATGGGTTAGGGGTAGTAGGGTCAGCTAGGGAGGGATTGTCAGGTCAGGGGCTAGTCAGCTCGGGTCGGGGTAGCCAGGTGGTGGGGGCTAGTCAGGTTTATTCGGGGAATTGAGGGTCAGTGGTGTGAAAGGGGAATTGAGACGGGAGTCGGGGAGTCAGTGTGAGTGTTAGTTGTATAGTTGACCAGATGTTAGACTGTTTGAAATTTCCTGGGTAACTATTCAGGTAAGTAAGTCAGAAGCATCCGAAGTCCCCGTCTCTGATTTAGGGTTGGAGACTTTTTCGGAGGGTGCCAGGGAGCAGGGGAATTGCCCGTTGGAAGTTCAAACTTCCTGGGCAATTCCCATGGAGTCAGTGTGTTGGAACATCCGAGGGGTCCCATAGCGCATCTTCCAGGGTAAATCCGGTCTGCGATGATCTGGGCACCGGAAGATCTGGGCCTTCGTATAAGAATGTTATGGGTGAGTCCTAAGTATCACGAGTGATGGGTATTGAGCAGTGAGAGAGGTCAGCAGTATGGTGGGTGTGAGATGTGATGTGCAGGCACATTCACTGACCTTGGCCGCCCAGGTGAAGTCATTAAATTTTTTTCGGCACTGCCATCATGTCTTGGGTGCCATTCCCACAGTATTAACAACCCTGCAGAGGCTCATTCCTTATGGCTTTCCTGCCCCCTGATGGAAACATAGCCTCTTTCCTGGCTTCCATCTCTCTTCCAAGTGCATCGAGGGCAGCGTCCCTAAAGTGGGAAGCCCTTCCCTTCACTCGGGTGCCACCCTTCTCCCTCAGTGCTCTAGCAGTGATGATCAAGCAGCCTGTAGTGCATCGGCGCAACTTCCCTTTTAAATACAGCACCTTTACATGGGGAAGGCTGCCAATATCTCATGGTTCCTTCACAATGCTGCTTGGATTCACACAGAGGATTCTGGCAGTCCAATGGAGACCAGGTCAGTATGGGACACTCCTGGCCACACTTCAATGAGGGAAATGAGATGGCTACACACATTTTATGTGTTTCCCACCCCCCCAAACCCACCCACTCGTTTCCAACCAGTATGGGCAGGTCGCAACTTACACCCCCCATCTCCCCCCCACTCACCACCCCCCCCCCCACACACACACACACACACACAGACACACACATCCGCCCTCCACCCCCCCACCCCCACCCCCCACGCCACACCCAAAAATCAGGGCAAGGAGAATTTCTATTCCAAAACCTTTTCACTGAAGGCAGTGCTAGAGGTTGTTTTGATTAAATCTGGCTCAGTCTTAAAAATGTACATCCTATTTATAATACATAGCACACATTGCCAGTCAGCATCAATCAAAGCTTCTAATTTTATATGCAAAACATGACTAACTTTTCTCAGGAGGATTCTTCTGATAACTTCCTTGCATGGCATGGAATCTCAGTGCAAAAGAGTCATAGGAATGCAGCACTGAAGACCATTTGGCCTATCTTGCTTGTACTGACTCATTGAAAAATTTATTCAGTTAGGCTCATTCTTCTCTCACATAGCCCTGCAATTTTTTCTGTTTCTTTCTATATATATAATGTATAAAATATATACTGCATAATAAATGATCCAATTCCCTACTGAAATTTACTGTTGAACCTGCTTTCACCTTCCTTTCAGGCAGTGCATTCCAGATCCTGATGGTGAGTAAATGTATGTTGTACACCATGTATTTTTATTATGCAGTATAAGGATTACCATCAAACTATTTGTACATTTAAGATGAAACAAAATCAGCCAGAGGGAAAACTCTAACAGCTGATGGGGAAATTCATTATCAGCTTATAACTGAATCTGATGCTCTGTAAGTTTAAAGCAGTAAAGACTAGTACGTATGAGCCACTAATGAGGCACAAAGTGAGATATTCTTCTGTGCAGTAGTTCATTAATTGCTCGTTCTTGAGTAGAATTAATAAATATGGACATTTAGAGACATCACGGTGATGCAGTCCATTGGAATTCCATATTTTCTTTCCAAAATATACTTTATTCGTAAAATTTATAAATGCACATTACATGACTGTTAAATGTTGACATCGCATAAGGTCCCAATCAAATCAGCTTTTTCTGATACTGTATGTTACTCACTACATTTACAATTACATTTAATATTTACCCAATTCATTATCTGTCCAACATACAGCCAAAGAGGTTTTCCAGCCACCTCCCCCTCCCCCGTCTACAAGAGTTCAATATATACCACCACAGAATGACACAATGTGTTGTTACTATCCATGGGTCCCCACATGCAACATGCCAAATCTCAATCACATCACTTTAAGGAGATGCCAAACAAATCTTTCCTTTTATTTATTCTTTCAAAAGATGTGACAGTTGCTGGCTGGCCAGCATTGGCTGCCCATCCTTAATTGCCTTTGAGAAGATGGGTGTGAACCGTTGCAGTCCATCCAGTTTAGGTGTACCCACAGTGAAGTTAGGAAGTTCCAAGATTTTGACCCAGCGACAGTGAAGGAGTAGTGTTATAGTTCTAAGTCAGGGTGGTGTGTGGCTTGGAGGAGAACTAGCAGATGGTGGTGTTCTTTGCTGTCCTTGTCCTTCTAGGTGGTAGAGTTTGGAAGTTGCTGTTGAAGTAGCCTTGGTGAGTTTCTGCAGTGCATCTTGTAGATGGTATACACTGCTGCCACTTTGCTTTGGTAGTAGGGAAAGCAATTCAGTCACTAGTTATCATCCTTATACACCTCCTACCAACTGAGGAAAGTGCATGGCCCAGGAAAAGTGGAAAGAAGAATGTGTGGGGAAAAATAAATTAATTTCTCATAGCAGCTTTAACCCTTAAGCCATCAAAGAGCTTGTTATAATTCCAGCTGATGTTGGTACTGGAAAAGTCAGATCCCAACGTGAAACATGGCTTATTAGATCCTAACTTCTATTTTTTTTAGAAACCATGGAGGAAAGTTACTGAACAAATTCACAGGAGTCTGCTGATGAATTATTATCACAAAGAATCAAACATTTATTAAACAAGAAAAAATAAAATATATTACACTAGACAAAAGGGTTGGTAAGATTTCAATACAGACATATGAAGATGGTTGAATTTCCCAATATCCCTTTAATATCCCGATAGACAAAAAAACCCAGTGAAGATTTAGTGCTATCTTGATACCAAGGGTAGGTTTTTCCGGTCAGTGAGCGGGGTCAGGGCCCGCTCGCTGACATGTCAAATGGCACGGGATACGTTGGGCATTCGTCCCGATGTCACCCCGTGTCATTTGGATTTTCAGTTCTGCGGGCGTGCAGCTGATTCAGCTGCGCACCCGCCAAACTGTCAACGGCCTATTAAGGATATTAAAAAACGAATTAACTTGATTGATGGACTTGCCCGTCCAGGCTTAGGGTTGGTGGGCAGGCCGGGAGCCCAGGCGGGCCTTGGAAAAAGCATGAAACCTCATCCATGGGTGGGATGAGGTTTCATGAGGGCTTTTAAATGTTTATCAAATGTTTAAATACAAGTTAAGGACATGTCCCACCTCATGTGACAGTGTCACATGAGGGGACATGTCAGGGAAATTTTTTTATTTCCTTTCTGTCAACTTTTTATTTGGAATCGATCTCCCTGAGGCAGCACCTTGCCTCAAGGAGATCTGTGCACTCTTTCACCCACATGTGTAAAAGAGTGCACTCCCGGCTCAGGGAATCGCCCCCCCCACCCCCCCTCCCCCCCGGCCGCACAGCGAGTACATAGCGCTTCCTGGCAGGGGTCACACTGACTGGGCTTTAATTGGCCCGCCCACGTAAAATGGCGGTGAGCCTCTGTCCAGGGGTGCCAACCGGAAGGGCAGCCACCAGCCCACCAGCGCCCTCTCCCGCACTACCCCCCCCCCCCCCCCCCCCCCCCCCCCCCACCAACGGAGGGGCAAATGTTCCCCCAAGGCTTCTTGCCTGGGTCTGGCACAGTTGCAAACTGTTTTTTTCCAGTGGATTTCTGAGCATTCACTCAATGCTTTTCATCCAACTTGCATCTCTCCCTGAGACACCCAAAAACCACACTCTAAACTCACTATTGCTTCAACTGCAGAGCAAACACATGAGTTCCCTAAATTCAGTCTCCCAGCAGCCTTGTAGTATGTCTTATCAAAGAGCTTAAAATTCCTGTCTCCTCTGACACCCACTGACTGAACTGCCTCTCAGCTCCTGTCTTTCTCTGTCTCTGTGTTATTTGAGCACTGTGGCTAAGCAGCAGTCAAATTTTTTCTACTTTGCGTTTTTCCCAAAATCACTAAACTTCTAACCCCTTGTTAAACTGACCTTTCAGCCACAGGTCCACCCAGATATCTAGGCATCAAGGCTCATAAACAATCAAAAATGAAACTGAAATCATTTTACCATTCTTATCACACAAATATATATATATTCAAATTTAAAATTATACGTTGTTCCTAAGAGAGCTCTAATAACTTTAAAAAAAGTATATCAGGATAGCCGAGTTACATAAACAAGTGTTTAATTCTATTCAATGAGTCTTTCAGTATGGAGGTATGTTTGAGGCGAGATTGTTAGATAGCTAAGAATCACATCACACTTTACCTAATTCAGTTATGAGTTTTAGTAATTAATCCACTTGAAATCTGACAATGTCAGATTGTTCATCATAAGCCAGTTCCACATTAGAAAGACTGAAGTGCTTTAGCAGTTAATAATTAGCACATTTCAGGATTACCAAGAAGTGAACCTTTTTTTAAATTTCATTCTTGGGATATGCCTGCTGCTTTTTCCCCATCCCTATTGATCCTTGAGAAACTGACCTGCTAGTGTACTTCTTGTGAGGACTGAACTGATTGGATGGGGAGCATATGAGGCAGCACAATTTCATAGATCTTCAGAAAGATAACGGCAGCAACAACTGTAAAGAAAGGATTAGTAACTCAGTATGAAATATGGCAGAGTACATTACAGCCTTTTCGTAATTAACCAGTTTTATATTATTAGAATGCATCTTGCAATTGAAGATCTCTGGGGAAATGACAATAAGTTGAAGCCTGTTTTCCTACTGTGTAACAGTCCAGTTTTTCCCCTAGCATGCTAAGGAAACTGGGCGGGCATCCCAACATCATCGCACACTCACGGGTTATTTTGGTTGGCGGGCATGTGCTAAACTTGGAAGTGTACAGTTAAGAGGGCAATTAACGAGATTTTTCATTGCCCATACAACATTACATTGGCAGGAGGATGAATCAACCAGGCGGCCTTGCATTTTTCAGGAAACCTCATCCAAGGGCAGGATGAGGTTTCCGTTATTAAATTTTTAAAAATGTATGGACAGAATTTTTATCTTCCATATGTTCAGGTGACTGATTCTAATGCGTGGGCATTTTTTTCCGGATTTTAACTTTTTTTATTGCATTTAAATTCTTCAGCTCTCTGATGCAGCTCTCTGCCTTCAGGATCTTTCATTCCATGTTCCCCCACGCCCGTGCTGACTTCAGCGCTCATCCTCCTCCTGTCCCCAACCCAGCGGCATTGAGCTTCTCAGCGCATGCTTCACGCTGGCCGGCATGAAATCTGGGTCGGTTCCCCGGTGGCCCACCGATCATGGGTGCCCGCCAAACTAAAAACCCTCTCCTTGGAAATTTCTGGAAGGCACCCTTATGACCGGCTAGTAAATGTTTGTGAGCGCTAACTCACTCGTGGGGCAGATCAAGAAGTGCGGCTAGTCAGCAGCCTGAAGAATCATGTGCAGTGGATCAAGACAGAAGTGCCTCTGTGCTGTTGTGTATGGCTTTTTTTAAATTTATAACAGAGTCACAAGCGATCTTATTTGCTCGCAAGTTTATCTTTCCTTAAGTTAAAAAGTTTTTCTGATTTAATGTTCTTGGGTGATTCCAGCCTCAGTTGATTCAGTGACTCTGAAAATCCTGATAAAATACAAGCTTGCAGTTATAGATGCTCCCCACCTTACAACCATTATGGGATATATCAATCTCACTTTGTTTGTTTGGAAATCATATTTTTCTGCTCTTCATAAGTTGGGATGGCAATCTGTAGTATTCTATCTTTGACTTTTCTACCATGCACTGTATTTTTTGATAAGTTCCCCAATCTAATTATAGTTTCTGAAAGCCTGTTATTTTACATTAATCAAATTTCTGGCCATGAATTTACTACTAGATATCCTGACACTTCAGATTTATGACTATTTCTGAATGATAGTGTTGCTCCATGATGAGTTAGTTGATTTCAGCCAAAGCAGCAGCGTGGTGTCTAGGTTGACTTCAGTGCCCTCAGCCTAGGAAGAAAGAAAAAGAAAGGCTTGCATTTACCTAACACTTTCCACAGCCACCAAACATCCCAAAGTGCTTTACAGCCACTGGGGTAATGTAGGAAATTTAGTAGCCAGTCTGTGCACAGCCAACTCCCACAAAACAGCAATGTGATAATGACCAGATATTCTGTTTTTTGTGATGTTGATTGTAGGATAATTATTGGCCAGGACACCAAGGATAACTTCCCTGCACCTCTTTGAAATAGTGCCATGAGGGGGCAAGTCAGGGCCTCAATTTAACATTTCATCTGAAAAAACACACCGTCGACAGTGTAGCACTCCCTCAGTGAAAATGCCAGCCGTGATTTAGATACCACGTCCTGGAGTGGATCTTGAACCTGAAACCTTCTAACTCAAAGACAAGATTGCTAAAAACTGAACCACAGGAAATAGCATAAACAGTAGAGACATTGTGGAATTTCAGGATGTCATTGTTTAATCTCACATTTGAAGAATGCCCTCAGAGAGAGGTATGGCAGAGAGCTGGTACCTGTAAATCTCCATCTCAGCACAAGGATCAACAAGCAGGACTTTCTACCAGAGGAGTTAGAGTGTGAAGGGCAAAAAAAGGGGGTTGGGGGCCAATTACGGGAAGGCCCATTCAAATTAATGAAAAAATAGCATTACCATCACTGAATCCTCCACAATAAATATCCTTGGGGTTACCATTGACGAGAAACTTAACTGACCAGCCATAGCTGTGGCTACAAGAGCAGGCCAGAGGCTGAGAATTCAGTGATGTGTAATTCATCTCCTGATTCCCCAAAGCCTGCCCACCATCTACAAGGCACAAGTAGGAATGTGATGGAATAATCTCCACTTTTTTGGAGAGTGCAGCACTCAAGAAGCTCAAGACCATCCAGGACAAAGCAGCCTACTTGATTGGCATCCCATCTGCCACTTAATCATTCAGTTCCTTCCCCATTGCACTGCACAGCACAGTGGAAGCAGTGTGTACCATCTACAAGATGCACCACTGCAACTCACTAAGGCTCCTTCAACAGCATCATCCAAACCTGTAACCTCTACCACCCAGAAGGACAAAGACAGGGAACACCACCACCTGCAAGTTCCCATCCAAGTCACACACCGTCCTGCATGGAACTATATCACTGTTCCTTCACTGTCGCTGGGTCAAAATCCTGGAATACCCTTCCCAACCGCACTGTGGGTGTACCTACACCACAGGGACTGCAGAGGTTCAAGAAGGTGGTTCACCACCACTTCTTGAGCAATTAGGGATGGGCAATAAATGCTGGCCAAGTCAGCGACACTCACATTCTAATAACAAATAAAAATGATTGAGGCAATGATGAAAAAGTGACACCACCCATCATTATCTGCTCACTAAAGTGGAACATCTCTTATATTGAGTCTTCAGCAGGCATCCAGGGTTATTAGACAACAGGAAAAAAGGAGGAGGCATAAATTGTTTGTGTAGATTCAATAATGGAGAGACAGTCTTACACTCAACACTCTCTTACTGTTGCAATTTGGCAAAGGTAATGCAGCCAGCAATGTCACCATGAACAAATTGTTGGAAGGGGTCGTCGACAGTGCAATCCCAAGCAGCACTTACTCAGAAACAACTTGCTCACAGATGCTCAGTTTGGGTTCCAACAAGGACACCTGGCTCCTGTCCTTATTACAGCCTGACTCCAAACATGGACAAAAGAGCTGAACTCAAGAGGTGAGAGTGACTGCCCTTGATATCAGGCAAAATTTGACCAAGTGTGGCCTCATGGAGCCGTAACAAAACTGGAGTAAATGGGAATCGAGGGAAGCTCTCCACGGGCTGGAGCCTAACACAAAGGAAGATGGTTGTGGTTGTTAGAGGTCAAACATCTCAGTCCTAGGACATCACTACAGGAGTTCCTCAGGGGAGTGACCTAGTCTCAACCATCTTCAGCTGCTTCATTAATGACCTTCTTTCCATCATAAGGTCAGAAATGGGGATGTTCACTGATTGCACAATGTTCAGCACCATTCGTGACTCCTCAAATACTGAAGCAGTCTGTGCCCATATGCAGCAAGACCTGGACAATATCCAGGCTTGGGCTGATAAGTAGCAAGTAATATTCACGCCACACAAGTGCCAGACAATGACGATCTCCAACAAGAGAGAACCTAACCACCTCCCCTTGACATTCAATGGTATTAAATCGCTGACTCATCAAATATCAACATCCTGGTTGTTACCATTGTCCAGAAACTAAACTGGATCAGCCAAATAAATACTGTGGCTACAAAAGCAGGTCAGAAACTGGGAATCCTGCGGCAAGTAACTCACCTCCTGATACAGCAAAGACTCTCCGCCATCTAAAAGGCACAAGTTAGGAGTGTAATGGAATACTCCCCATTTGCCTAGGTGAGTACAGCTCCAACAACACTCAAGAAGCTCAACAACATCAAGGACAACATCCGCCTCCTTCAACATCCACTTTCTCCACTACCAATGCACAGTGGTACAATATTTATCATCTTCAAGATGGATTGCAAGAACTCACCAAGGCTCCTTCAGCAGTATCTTCCAACCTGCAACCTCTACCACCTAGACAGACAAAGGCAGAAGATGCATGGGAACACCATCACCTGGAATTTCCCTCCAAGCCACTCACCATCCTAACTTGGAAATATATCGCCGTTCCTTTACTGTCACTCGGCCAAAATCCTGGAACTCCCTCCCTAACAGCACTGTGGGTGTAACTACACTACATGGACTGCAGCAGTTCAAGAAGGCAGCTCAACATCACCTTCTCAAGGGCAATTAGTGTTGGACAATAAAAGTGCTGGCCTGGCCAGTAGCACCCGTGTCCCATGAGTGAATTAAAAAATACATAATTCCACTTGGGAAATCTGCTTGATGGTTTAATCTGCTGCGGCAGGAGCTAATTTGCTGCCATCTGTCTCTCCTCCCTGTGTTGGGCTCCTGATATAGGTGGAAGTATACCCAGAAGCCTGCCTAAATTATTTAAAATTAGGCTGGCCTGAGAAATTTGCCAGGGTAAGTGCTGGATTAGTTGGGAGGGTGAGAGTGTTGGATCACTGCATTTCTTCAGAGATGAAAACCTGGGCTCACATCTGCAAGGGAGTGGGGTGGGGATGAGGTTGGAGGTAGGTTAGAAACAAAGTTGGGGGAAATAAATACAAATGAATGGAATAAAAGAAAAGAAAATACTTAACAGCAGATACAACCAGTTTGGAAATCTGCATCAGATCTGCATGTTTTTGAAACCTAGTGCTTTACCTCAGCAATTTGATTTTAGAACAGCACAGGACTTATATCTCATGTGAATTGAACCTTTATCCAAAGTACACAATGGCCTATTTTCGTCCAGGATTGTAAATCAACAAAAGGGTGTTGGTTATAATTCAGGAGATCTGAAAAAGTCTTCATAGTCTCTAGCAGGTTAACTGCTAGAACTATTTACAAATATATTGTTAAGGGTAGAAGTTAGGAGCTGTCTTCATGCTTAGGTCTGCATGCAGCTCTGTCCAACACCACGCTGGCCCCGGTTGCAGGTCATGTACTCTCTTAGATCACTGTGTGGGCAATACTGAACTCAGTCCCACATTAACCCTATTTTTGTCAGGTTCTTATACTGCAGAAACAGGACTAAGAGAACATGAATGAATTAATAAATTACCAGTATTCCATTATCTTAGAGCAAAGTTCTTTGGACTTATGTTGTGACAAAAATTAGCTGGTGCTGCAAATTCAATGTTCAAATCTTTCACTGCAACTCAAGTAAATGGAGCTGTTTTGTTTACACCCAACTTACTGCCAGACAAGCAAGAAATGTTTATTTCATAAGTGATAGCTGTGGCTTAGTTGGTAACTCGCCTTTGAGTCAGAATGTTATGAGTTCAAGTACCACTCTAGTGCTTGAGCTCAAAAATCAAGGCACAACCTTGCTTGACCTATCCTGTCTGGAGGAGATAGTAAAGTAAGGAAAGCTCCTTCTTTGAAAAAGAAATGGTGATAAAATCAAATAGTAAGTGAATCTGTTTGTGCGTCTACCTTTGATGTCTCCCACCGCCCCTCATGTTCTCATCCTATCTCTTTCTCCCTTTTTATCCTTCTACTTTGCTGCAACATGCTCCTGTTAATTCCTCATTGTAATTCCCTTGTTAATCTCTCTAACTGTAGTGAGTCACTCCTATTTATCCCCAAGGTTCCTCTCTACTGTCAACCAAGGCATCCTTCACTGTGCCCAATGGGTCACACATCACTGTCTCACCCCTAAGCCTTACCTGATGGAAGGTTAGTACAAAAATGCCTGCACTTACTATAGATCCTATAACTTTTTCCACAGGCAATCCCCAGAGGTGTTAAAGTAAGTGTCCTGGGACATAGACAAAGGAATACTTTCCTACTTGACTTGATCTCTGCTGTGTGTTCAAGCATAAGGCACTGGCAGGCAGATAAATTGTTAGAACTTATTTTCTCATTTCTTTTTTTTTCAATGATGTGTGTGATTTGAAGGTTATGAGGGACAGGAAAAGTGAACAACCTACTTAAATGGCCAATAGGACAAGGAAGATTAAAGGACCATGACTTTTATTCCACAGTCCCACTCAGATTTTGAACACAAAAATCTAGGCTGACATTCCAATGCAGCACTGAGGGAATACTGCAGTGTCAGAGGTGCAGTCTTTTGGATGAAATGTTAAACCAAGTCCCTGCCTCCCATGTCAGCTGGATGTAAATGATTCTATAACACTATTCTGAAGAAAAATAGGGGAGTTATTCCTGGAGTCCTGAACAATGTATATCCTTCAATTAGCATCACAAAAACAGATTATCTGATCATTATCATATTGCTGTTTGTAGGAGCTTGCTGTACACAAATTGGCTGCTGTGTTTCCCAGTTTACAAACAGTGGCCACACTTCATTGGCTGAAAAGCACTTTGGGATGGTCTGATGTCATGAAAGGTGCTATATAAATGCAAGTCTTACTTTATTCTCAGAGAAGCCATTGTACTGCACAAGAGAATGGCATATCTGATGGCATGTTGTAGTTGGTGTTTTATGTCAAACTCTTGCACCCAAAATCAGGTGCACTTCTGCATCACCATTCAGGTGCAGAGATCCATTGCGTATACATTTCTGGGCTGTGATAAATGTAACCCATCGAGTTATCCACATATGTGACCTCCAATGTTTCTGAGACCAAGAATGGATTTCAATCCTTAAACATGCTGGCAATTAATGACCAGATCAACACAATCCCATATATAATGCATGTCTTTCCAGGAGCACCAACCTTTCATATTTAAGCAATCAACTTGTGTACCAACTGTTTGAGGATCCAACAAATAGATGGATCTTGGGAGACCAAGGCTACCCACGTTTCCCATCAGGTGCCTCTACACAGAAGCAGAGTGCTTATACAATGAAGCATGTGCCACAACTGGAGTTACTGTTGAGCACACTATAGCAATAGTCAAGCATTGCTTCCATTCTTTGGACTATTCTGGAGAGGTGCCATTACAGTCATACAAAGATGAGCAATCACTGGGGGTTGTTTATTTCAAAATAAGAACAGGAGTGGAGGTACAGCAGACTGAAAGGCACCTACAATTTCCAAAGAAAATTGAGGAGGACGTCCACTTACATAACTGCAAGTACTTTATTCTTTTCCTTATGGTATAGAGAGCGGTCTACTCCAGTGAGGATGGATTCTTGGGTGAAGTATGAGCGTATGTGGAGGTGGCAGAAGAAGAAAGACCTGATTTTGTAGGCTCACACTATTTGCATGCAGCTTGGGCATGGGGTTGGAGGTAGCTCAATGATTACTTTTAAGGCTGAGTTAGATAGATTCTTGTTTGACAAGGGAGGCAAAGGGTTTATGGAATAAGAAGGAAAGTGGAGTTGAGGCCACAATCAGATCAGCCACGATATTATTGAATAGCGGAGGAGGTTCGAGGTGTTGAATGACCTCCTCCTGCTCTTAATTCGTATGTTCGTATCTTATCCTACCTGACTTCAAACAAGGAACAATGCAGGATTAAAAGACCTTTGCACCTCCTTTGAACATTGCATGAGCAGTCTGCAGCTGATGTCGACAAATATGCAGCAGTCCCCCTCAGACATCACTTCAGTGTCGTACAAGGTATTTTCTAACATGCACCCATCTTGCATGAAGCAAGTAACATTTTTGCCAGTAATATGCAGGGGCGCTTCAAATCATAGTGGGGACTGCATAGAACCAAAAACTCACACGAGAACACGAATACTCATTCAAAACCCATCCATGTGCACAGAATTGAGAAGTATGATAAGAAAAGGGAAATGGAGATTAGAAGATTTAGCACTCTGAAAAAGTGTTCAATAAATAATATTTCTGATCTATCCTTTGTCTGAAAATCTCTTGTTGGTTACGGTCATGACAAGGTTAGAAGTGTTGGATTGGGTAAAAACATTGTGCAAGTTGAGTGGAACTCTTATTTTTTAGGACAATGGTCTGTTTTTGTAGTACAACCATAGCTGGGCAGTGCCAAGGGGTATCAAACATTGGTTAATCAGAGATAAAAACAAAAAAACTGCGGATGCTGGAAATCCAAAACAAAAACAGAATTACCTGGAAAAACTCAGCAGGTCTGGCAGCATCGGCGGAGAAGAAGAGTTGACGTTTCAAGTCCTCATGACCCTTCGACAGAACTTGAGTTCGAGTCCAAGAAAGAGTTGAAATATAAGCTGGTTTAAGGTGTGTGGGGGGCGCGGAGAGAGAGAGAGAGAAGTGGAGGGGGGGTGGTGTGGTTGTAGGGACAAACAAGCAGTGATAGAAGCAATCAAAAGATGTCAACGACAATAGTACAATAGAACACATAGGTGTTAAAGTTAAAGTTGGTGATATTATCTAAACGAATGTGCTAATTAAGAATGGATGGTAGGGCACTCAAGGTATAGCTCTAATGGTTAATCAGTGCATTTCGATCCACTTTTCCTGCAGGATTTGATACAACATGCTGTGAACTGTGCTGTCCTCGGGCCTCGCAAGGAATACCCGGAATAAAGAGGAAGTGCATTTTAAATGTATCTTCCTGGACAGTAGCTTCCAAAGTATCTTACAAATGTAGTGCATTATGTGGCAGATTAACATGTGAAAGCCCTGCTGCCGGAATTGTATTACAGATTGTCAATCACAGCAAATAGAGCATGCTCACTAAGCGGCAATGTGCTTCCATCAATGCCCTTGACAGATTTCATGGCCATTTAGAACTACTTTATCATTACTGACCCACATCCAATTGAGGTTCTCTCCCAATGATTGTGTTCAGCCTTGGCCTATTAGTAAAGCACATTTATGAAGCTGTTAGCAACTTGCAAAGGTCATAAAGCAGCACACCCTTATGGCTGTGGACCAGCCTCCATTATTGTCATCTCACTTACCCATAAAATAAGGATGCAGGAGGATCCCAATAATTGTCACCTGGAGGCAGATAATGCCTTCTGTTAGACACGTAAAAATGTTATTTTTTTGCATTTTTAAAGACCTCTTGTATTTTGCTGCTTTTACTGGTAATCATCCACATTGGGGTTCTTTTTCCCCTTGCTAAAACTGCAGCTAGCTTTGAAATTGCAATGTGCAAAGATGTGAGGCTGGGTGTACTTTTGCAGGTTGCAAGTGTCTTGCAGATTGCGGTGAAAAAGAGAAGCTTGAGTGGGGCCAACAAATGCAGGCAGATATAGCCCCTGAGACATTTTTGGTCCTGGGACACGTGATAATAAACACTTCCACATGTATTTGCATGCGTCAGAGGAGACCTAAATTTGTCACTAATGCTTTACAAGACAGAATGCCACCAAGTTGTGCCATTTACTGTACAGTGACATTTGGACAAAATATGGAGCAGGAATGCCTCTTCCTCTTGAACTAAATGTTACCAAGTCTGAAGTTTTCATGATAATTCATCCCAGGAGACAGTTGCCACATCAAGCAGCCTGCAGTGTGCACTAATGGGTTGAAATTCCTTGGCCCTTCTGGCATGTTTTCATTGCAACTCCATGGAAAGTACAACAGATTGGCCAAAAAACAGGCCCAATGGGCCCCAGTCCGATGTCTTAATTCCCACTCACCCTCGTAATGAGCAGAATATCTACCCCCAATAATTGTGAATTAGGAGGTGCAGGAGAGGGAGAACTTGAAACAATTACAATCACCAGGGAAAAGTGTACTGAGAAAATTATTAGAACTAAAAGCTGACAGGTCCCCAGGCCCTGATGGATTTAATGCTGAGTCTTAAAATAAGCGGCTGCTGAGATAGTGGAAGCATTGGTTTTAATTTTCCAAAATTCCTTAGATTCTGGAAGGGCCCATTGATTGGAACATAGCAAATGTGACTCCTCTATTCAAGAAAGGAGAGAGACAGAAATCAAGAAACCACAGGCCAGTTAGCTTAACATCTGTCATGGGGAAATTGCTGGAATCTGTAATTAAGGAGGTTATAGTGAGGCACTTAGAAAATCCCTATGTAATCAGGCCGAGACAACATGGTTTTGTGAAAGATAAATCACGTTTGACTAACTTATTTGAGTTCTTTGAGGAAGTAACAAGCAACGTGGATAAAGGGGAACCTGTGGATGTGCTGTATTTACATTTCCAGAAGACATTTGACAAGGTGTCAAAGGTCAAAATAAGGTCAAAATAAGCGCTCATGGTGTAGGGGGTAAGATGGATAGAGGATTGGTTGGCTAAGAGGAAACAGAGAGTAGGCATAAATGACTCATTTTCAGGCTGTCAATATGTGATGAGTGAAATGCCACAAGGATCAGTTCTGGGGCCTCAACGATTTACAATTTATACCAATGACTTGGACGAAGCGACTGAATGTATGGTTGCTATATTTGCTGATGAAACTAAGATAGATAGGAAAATAAGTAGTGAAGAAGACACAAGGAGTCTGCAAAGGGACATAGATAGGTTAAGTAAATGGGCAAAATACTGGTAGGTGGAGGATAATGAGGGATGATGTGAACTTGTCCACTTTGGCAGCAAGAATAGAAAAGCAGCATATTATTTAAATTGAGATAGATTGCCGAACTCTGAGCTGCAGAGGGATCTGGATGTCCTGGTACGTGAATCGCATAAGGTTAATATGCAGGTTGGGTTCCAGCAGGGCCACTCAGCTTCTGACCTCATTATAGCTTTGATTCAAATAGGGGCTAAAGAGCTGAGCCCCTGAGGTGAAGTGAGATCAAGGCCACATTTGACCAAGTGTGGCATAAAGGAGCCCAGGTAAAACTGGAGTCAATGGGAATCGGGGAAAAACTCTCCACTGGTTAGAGTCACACCTGGCACGAAGGAAGATGGTTGTGGTTGTTGGAGGTCATTCATCTGAGCTCCAGGAAATCACTGTAGGAGTTCCTCAGGGTAGTGTCCTAGGCCCAACCACCTTCAGCTGCTTCATCAATGACCTTCCTTCCACCGTAAGGTGAGAAATAGCGATGTTCACTGATTTCACTGATGATTGCACAATGTTCAGCACCATTCATGACTCCTCAGATACTGAAGCAGTCCATGTCCAAATGCAGCAAGACCTGGATAATATCCAAGCTTGGGCTGATAAGTGGCAAGTACCATTCGCGCCACACAAGTGCCAGGCAATGACCATCTCCAACAAAAGAGAATCTAACCATCGCCCCTTGGCTACAAGAGCAAGTCAGAGGCTAGGAATCCTGAGATGAATAACTCACCTCCTGACTCCCCAAAGCCTGTCCACCATCTACAAGGCACAAGTCAGAAGTGTGCTGGAATACTCTCCACTTGTCTGCATGAGTGCAGCTCCCACAACACTCAAGAAGCTTAAACACTGTCCAGGACAAAGCAGCCTCCTTGATTGGCACCCCATCCACAAGCACTCAGTCCCTCCACCACCGACGCACAGTAGTGGCAGTGTGTACCATCTGCAAGACGCACTGCAGAAATTCATCAAGGCCACTTAGACAGCACCTTTCAAACCCATGATCACTACCATCTAAAAGGACAAGGGCAGCAGATAGATGGGAACACCACCACCTGAATTTCCCCTCCTAGTTACTCAGCATCTTGACTTGGAAAGGTATTGCCGTTCCTTCACTGTCAAAATCCTGGAACTCCCTTCCTAACAGCACTGTGGATGTACCTACACCACATGGACTGCAGCAGTTCAAGAGCGCAGCTCGCCACCACCTGCTCAAGGGCAACTAGGGATGGGTAATAAATGCTGGCCCAGCCAGCGAAGCCCACATCCCATGAATGAATTGTTTAAAAAATAAGTCACATTCTCTAGGTATAGATCGACAAAAAATTAGTTTGAACATGGACTGCTTCAGCATCTGAAAAGTTGCGAATGGTGCTGAACATTGTGCAATCAACAGCAAACATTCCCCCTTCTGATCTTATGATGGAAGGAAGGTCATTGATGAAGCAGCTGAATATAGTTGGGCCTAGGACACTGCCCTGAGGAACTCCTGCAGTAATGTCCTGGAGCTGAGATGACTGACCTCCAACAACCACAACCATCTTCCTTTGTGCTGGGTAAGAGTCCAACCAATGGAGAGTTTTTGCCATGATTCCCATTGACTCCAGTTTTGCTAGAGCTCCTTTATGCCACACTCAGTCAAATGCTGCCTTGATGTCAAGGGCAGTCACTCTCACCTCACCTTGGGAGTTCAGATCTTTTGTCCACGTTTGAACCAAGGCTACAATGAGTTCAGGAGCTGAGTGGCCCTGACGGAACCCAAACTTGGCGTCAGTAAGCAGGTTATTGCTGAGCAAGTGCCGCTTGATAGCACTGTTGATGACCCCTTCCATGATTTCACTGCTGATGGAGAGTAGACTGATGGGACAGTATTTGGCCCGGTTGGATTTGTCCTGCTTTTTGACATACCTGGGCAATTTTCCATATAGCCAGGTAGATGCCAGTGTTGTAGCTGTACTGGAATGGCGTGTCAAGTTCTGGAGCACAATTCTTCAGTACTATTGCCAGAATATTGTCAGGATCTATCGTCTTTGCAGTATCCAGTGGCTTCAGCCGTTTCATGATATCACGTGGAGTGGATCATCCACTCAGCACTTTTGGCTGAAGATTATTGCGAATGCTTCAGCTTTATCTTTTGCACTGCTGTGTCGGGCTCCTCCATCATTGAGGATGGGGATACTTGTGGAGCCTCCTCCTCCAGTGAATCATTTAATTGTCCACCACCATTCATGACTGGATGTGGCAGGACTGCAGAGCTTAGATTTGATCCGTTGGTTGTGGGATCACTTAGCTCTGTCTATCACTTGCTGCTTATGCTGTTTGGCATGCAAGTAGTCCTATGTTATAGCTTCACCAAGTTGACACCTCACTTTTAGGTATTCCTGGTGCTGCTCCTGGCATGCCCTCCTGCACTCTTCATTGAACCAGGGTTGATCCCCTGGGTTGATGGTAATGTTAGAGTGGGGGATATGCCGGGCCATGAGGTTACAGATTGTATTCGAGTACAATTCTGCTGCTGCTGATGGCCCACAGCGCCTCATGGTTGCCCAGTCTTGAGTTGCTAGATCTGTTTGAAATCTATCCCATTTAGCATGGTGGTAGTGCCACACAACACAATGAAGGGTATCCTCAATGTGAGTGACTATGCGGTGGTCACTCCTACTGATACTGTCACAGACAGATGCATCTGCAGCAGGCAGGTTGGTGAGGAAGAGGTCTAGTATGTTTTTTCCCTCTTGGTTCCCTCACCACCTACCACAGCTATGTCATTTAGGACTTGGCCAGCTCAGTCAGTAGTGATGCTACTGAGCCACTCTTGGTGATGGACATTGAAGTCCCCTACCCAGAGTACATTCTGTGCCCTTGCCATCCTCAGTGCTTCCTCCAAGTGATGTTCAACATGGAGGAGCACTGATTCATCAGCTGAGGGAGGATGGTATGTGGTAATCAGCAGGAGGTTTCCTTGCCCATGTTTGACCTGATACCATGAAACTTCATGGGGTCCGTAGTCTATGTTGAGGACTCCCAGGGAAACTCCCTCCCGACTGTATACCACTGTGCCAGCACCTCTGCTGGATCTGTCCTGCTGGTGGGACAAGTGATACTCAAGGATGGTGATGGTGGTGTCTGGGACATTATCTGTAAGATACGATTCCATGAGGATGACTATGTTAGGCTGTTGCTTGACCAGTCTGTGAGACAGCTCTCCAAATTTTGGCACTAGCCCCCAGATGTTAGTAAGGAGGACTTCGCAGGGTTGACAGGGCTGCGATTGCTTTGGTGCCTTGGTCAATGCTGGGTGGTCTGTCCGGTTTCATTCCTTTTTTGTGTCTTTGTAGCAGTTTGTTACAACTGAGTGGCTTGCTAGGCACTGCTGGCCAGAATGTCAACCACATTGCTATGGGTCTGGAGTCATATGTGGGCCAGACCAGGTATGAACATTAGTGAACCAGATGGGTTTTTACAAAAATAATTGACAATGGTTTCACAGTCATCATTAGGCTTTTAGACTCAAGATTTTTTATTGAATTCAAATTCCATTATCTGCTATGGCAGGGTTCAAACCCAGGTCCCCAGAGTATTACACTGGGTCTCTAGATTACTAGACAACGCCACTATGCCATTGCCTCCCTGTATTCAATCTCTATGTATGGGATAGAGAGTTCATTAAAGAGTTTGCAAGTGGATATACCTATGGCAGTCAGGAGAATTATCCCAGTAAAGGAAATGATGCTACCTAAGTAGCTGAATTGTGTCAGTGATTTCACTAGCTTGGCTGGATCATCATCTGTTAAAAAGATAGCTAATCCAAGTGATTAATTATATCATTTAGGTTGGAATTTATAGAGATTGTAACAGGGAACATAAGCACTCTATATTCACTGAGTCAATAGCTTTTTTCAAATCAATGTAGGCAATATATACTAATTGTATTTGAATTTTTTGTCTGCCACCTGCCATAGTGTATATAGCTCTTTAATGGTGGATCTATTCTTAATGAAGTCAGCCTGTTGTTTGTGAAATTTAACTGACAAAGGGATATAGGCAAGTATCACCAAACAAATACTTGCCACTATTGATAGTAGGGTAGTTACTGAAGTCAGTTTTGAATCTTTAGCCCCTGTAAAAGTACACAGGATACCTTGGCTCCACTATTGGGAAGAGTTTCAACTGTCCCTGCTTGTTTAAGTGGCTACTGCAAGCAATTATCTTCTTCAGCATTTTCAGGAGTTCTGAAGTCACATCTGCCTCGTGCTTTTCCATTCTTCAAACTTGCTGAGGCTTCACCATTCCTCCCAAGGGTCACTAGATATCAAGGTGAAGAATTCTTACATCTTTTGATCTATTGATGAGCTCCTGAGATGGAAGTCTCCTTGTGGACCTGAGGAGCTCATGGTTGGAGTGAGGAGTGGGGTGGGTGGGTGTTATCATGCTGTGCTGCTGTTTCTGCCTCTCTGATAGTTATGGCAGGTAGGGCACCTTGTCTGTCTTGATGACTGTCGATTTCTGTCGTCTTAGCTGTGGAACCTGCTGGGGTTTTGCTTTTGTACAGCACTCAAACGGATTGAGCATTTCACCAATGTTCCACTGCGAATATCCAGAGTGTCCACCTCCTAGATCTTTTTTGCTGTTTCACTGAGCTGGTTTCTCAAAATGGCCCAATTTGTTTCCACATCACAAATAGGCTTTACCAACACCTGAAAGCTGTTGGACATTTCAAGTTTGAAAATATATTTTGCTGTTGGTCACTTCTCAATATCAAACAGTTTAAAGTCTGAGCCTTTAGGGAGATGAGAATTTTAATTCAATTTCAGGGCTACATAAGCTAAGAGAAGACAATGCCACAATGATGCCAGTTCAAAAGAATTTAGTTATGCCAAATCCCTGCACTCCCAGCACACAGCTGCCAAATATCAAAACCCCAAACTCAGGTGTGCCAAGTCCCAGAGCTATGCCCCAGTACTGTGAAAGTCAAGGAGCATACTCCACTACATTTAAAACTCTAACCACGGGAAGATGATGCCAATGGATAAAACCAGACATTTATACCATCTCTTCACTGACACCTTCAATCCCCTGTCAGAGAAACCTGCAAAAATTCCAAATAAGGCATGGCATCAGAGTTATTGATTTATAGAGCAGAATTTAACAGTTGCCCCCTGGCAGGTTAGGGTCATAGAGGTCAACAGCACAGAAAAAGGCCCTACAGCCCATCAAGTCTGTGCTGGTCAAACAAGTACATAGCTATTTTAATCCCATTTTCCAGCACTAGGCCCATAGCCTTGTATGCCATGGCATCACAAGTGCACTTCCAAATACTTCTTAAATGTTATGAGGGTTTCTGCCTAAACCACCCTTTCAGGCAGTGAGCTCCAGATTCCCACCACCCTCTAGGTGAAAAAATTCTTCCTCACATCCCATCTAAACCTCCTGCCCCTTACCTTAAATCTGTGCTCCCTGGTTATTGATCCATCCACCAAGGGGAAAAGTTCCTTCCTGTCAACCCTATCTATGCCCCTCATAATTTTATATACCTCAATCATGTTCCCCCTCAATTTCCTCTGCTCCAAGGTAAATTACCCCAGTCTATCCAGTCTCTCCTCATAACTAAAACTCTCCAGCCCAGGCAACATCCTGGTAAATCTCCTTTGCACTCTCTCCAGTGCAACCACATCCTTCCTGTAATGCGGATTCCAGAACCGCATGCAATACTCTAACTGTGGCCCAACCAGCGTTTTATACAGTTCCAGCATAACCTCACTGTTCTTATATCCTATGCCTCGGCTAATAAAGGGAAGTATCTCATATGCCTTCTTAACCACCTTGTCGACCTGTCCCGCTACCTTAAGGGACTGGTGGACATGCACACCAAGGTCCCTCTGATCCTTGGTACTTCCCAGGGTCCTACCATCCATCATGTATTCCCGTGCCTTGTTTGTCCTGCCCAAGTGCATCACCTCACACTTATCCGGATTAAATTCCATTTGCCAATGATCAGCCCATTTGACCAGCCCATCTATATCCTCCTGTGATCTAAGGCTATCCTCCTCACTATTTACCACCACACCAATTTTCATGTCATCCGCAAACCTACTGATCAACCCTCCTATATCAAGTCTAACTCATTGATATATACCACAAACAGCAAGGGATACAATACCAATCCCTGTGGAGCCCCACTGGACACCGGCATCCAGTCACAAAAACACCCCTCAACCATCAGTCTCTGCTTCCTGCCACTCAGCCAATTCTGGATCCAATGTGCCAAATTGACTTGGATCCCAGGGGTTCTTACCTGCGTTATCAGTCTTCCTTGCAGGACCTTATCAAAAGCCTTGCTGAAGTTCAAGTAGACTACATCAAATACATTGCCAGTGGGAGTCAATATTAAATTACCCAGGTAGCTTTATCACCAATGTTGCACCCGCCCCCAACCAGTCCTTAATTTTACAGGGGTTGGTGGGGGCTGGGTTGGGGAGGGGGGGGGGGGGGGTGAGGGAGGTGGGTGGTGAGGGTGTGGGGCACGAGTGAGGCCACATAATGAATTAATGGCTACCTAGAGGCCTCAATTTTATGGCCAATGAGAAGAGGTCAGGGACAGGGAGAAGCCTGGAAGGTTACCCTGCTCTGCAGGTCTTGGGCAGGAAAGTGGGAGGTTCGCCTGCCTCAAGGACACCCTTTCCACATCGGACGTCCGCCTGAAGGTTTGCTTACCTCTGCCCCCACTACCCCCGATACACCCTTCCCCTGGTATGTCCAACAAGATTCCCACCCCCTCTCCTCACCCTCTCTGGGCCTCACCTCCCCTCTTCACAGCAAAACCCTTCCACACTTAGCTGGTCATTGGCTCTGGGACGTAGGCTCCGGGGACTGATTGTACTCCCAGCAGTGGCCTTGACAGCTTTGCTGACATCCCGTAAATTAATTTAAAAAAGGGGCGCTGCTGGGACTACAGAGCTGCCGGCTGCCAATCAGATTAGCTGGCAACTCTCTGAGGTAGGACTTATGTACAAGTAAGGGTCATGGAAGCATTAAATGGCTAAGGGGCAGCCTGCATCAGCGGGGATGTGTTCTCAGCTGGCTCTTCAGGTACTTGGGTTCCCTACCCTGCCACCTATTAAATTCTGCCCCTAATGACTGAATAAGTCAAATTCTCTTTTTGTTGCGTTCTTTCTGGGATCTTTAATGGTGCTCAGATGATCGAATTTCAAGATTCTGTCCACTGAAATTAGGCAGGTGTTTGGGAGTGCATTGCAGAAATTCAGAGCCCTGTATTGGTATCTCCGACTTTCTGTGAAAACTCGACAGAACATCTACTATGTTAGAACCACTGGTTTTCTTGGTCTATATTAATAACCTGGTTTTTGCTACAGTGGAAAGCCTCTCCATCATTGCAAAATTAGTGGAAGAGGTTGGATTCCAGAAGTCACACCCCCGACCATAGCACCTACCATTTTCATGGGGGCAAGAGTGGGCTTGAGTTGGAATTCATGCATGCTCGTTTCAAGGAGACAGCTGCCCATAGAATTAATGTGTGATTTTGGCATGAGAGGCGCCTGTAAACCGATGTTTGCAGATTAGGTCTGATAGGAGCAGGTCTGGACTTTATGGATTCATTTGGATAGCCGGGATACCTTTTTGGGGAGATAAGGTACCCTTTGGATATGGTCCCCAGACACCTTTGGGGGACGTCAGGTCCCCTTTGGGAGAGGTAAGGTGTCCTTTGGGATTTCTAAAAGTAGGCATGAATGTCAGTAAAAAGTGCATAAGCTCTTTGAAACTGTGAAGCTCATTGAAACTGTCAAAAACAACTGTCAAATGTGTCAAGATGAACAGTCAAGAAGAGCTGTCAAAAACAGCGGTCAAAAGTATCAAAATGGACTGTCAAAGGGAGCTGTCAAACTGTCAAGGCATTTAAAACTCCTACCTTATAACTCTGAAAAAAACTATCTGGAGTGTTAAAAAAATTTGGTTGCTATTTCATTCTGTCTGTTGACAAAACTTATGGCTTTCAATACTGATTTCACAACATCCATTATCACAGTAGGGAGTCTGCCATTTCACAGTTTGATTGACAGCTGAGAGTTGATTGAAAACAAATGGTTATAGATTCTTTGAAGTGGGACTATGAATTCCAATTCTTGTTTTTTTAACACTCCAGACAGTTTTTTTCAGAGTTATAAGGTAGGAGTTTTAAATGCCTTGACAGCTTGACAGCTCCCTTTGACAATTCATCTTGACACTTTTGACAGTTGTTTTCGACAGCTCTTCTTATACAGTTGAATGACATATTTGTTGTTGTAAGGGTTAATGTAGTTGAAGGAATGTAAATGTAGTAAATGTTTTTGTATGAATGAGAACATTTTTATATAAAGAATGCAATATATATTTGGAAACTTTATTATATTTAATTTCAGCATGATTCCTGAGGTCTGCCATTGATAGATTCTGAGTGAGTTGGCATCGGAGGTGTAAGGGCAAAGGTGGTGGGTGGGGGGGCATGGTTTGGTATGGGTTGGTGTCAAGTTGGTATGGGGCTATAAAAGGCCGTGGGGGTGAGTAGAGGGCATGAGGTGGCATGGGTTGGCATGGATGGGGTATGGGGGGGTGTACGGCAGTGTGAGGAGTGAGGGATGGAGGGCTGTTTTATGTTTTTCTGTTTTTTTTATTAAACTTCAACATAGTACTGGAGCACTGAGGCAGGCCTTCTGCCTAGCCTGCCGCTGCACCCGGCATCCTCCGCACTCATCCCATGGTCATCCGACTCCCAGGAAGCCCTGCCACCCTGTAACAAAAATCTGATATTCGGTCAGAATTTTTAGAAGTTAGGTTCGCAGAGCAGGGAATTCTCCTGAATCTGCGCATCTGATGGGTGGATAAAAATCTAGGCCCTAGACTTTGGTGTACAGGAAACAATTTCAAAATTTGCAGATAATGCAAACATTGGAATTATTGTGAACTGTGAGGAGGTTGCTGATGGACTTCAAGAGGATCTAGACAGGCTGGAAGAATGGGTGAACAAGTGGCAGATGAAATTCAATCCAGAAAAATGTGAAGTAATTCATTTTGGTAGGAAGAATGTGGAGAGGCAATATAAAATAAAGGGTACACTTTTGGATGGGGTGCAGGAGCACATGGACCTGGGTGTCTATGTGCACAAATCATTGAAGGTGGAAGAACAGGTTGAAAAAGTGGTTAATAAAGCATATGGGAGCCTGGGCTTTATAAATAGGGACATGGAATACAAAGGCAAAGAAGTTATGATGAACCAGCATAAAACCATTCATGTAATTCCATGTCAATTTCAAAGAAAGATTTACATTTATATTGTGCCTTCCATGATCTTAGAATATCCCAAAGGAAGGCGGAGTTGAGGCCAAAGATCAGCTATGATATCGAATGGCAGACCCAGCTGCAGGAGCTTTATGGTTTACATTCAATATTTTAAAAAAATGACGCAGAGTGGCACCCAATAAAGCTAATTGAATGTTGAGCAGAAACAAAAACAGAAAATGCTGGAAAAACTCAGCAGGCCTGACAGCATCTGTGGAGAAAGAAAAAAACAAAGTTAATGTTGCGAGCCCTCATGACCCTTCTTCAGAGCAGCAGAGCCAAAACTGTAGCAAACAAGTCCTTGAACTGTTTTTTTAATACCACTTGCATAGAAGGGAAACAACAAGTTCAAAATTTCCAACAATTTAATTTTTCAACAGTTCAAATGTATGTATTATGAATAAATGCCTGGAGCATTTTCCAGAGAATTCCAAAATGCTTGATTGACAGTATAACCTGGGGGAAGGGTTGTCACATGAGCAGCCTTGTGATGTTTGCAGAGCTGTTTCAATGAGGCAACATGAATGTGTTGAGCCAAAGCTCAATCGGAAAACATACACGAGCAATAAAAATGCAACATTGAACAGGTTAGAAGAATTTAATCCATTGTAAACATTTTCACTGATCATTAGGAGCTTACACAGCACTTCAGAATATAATAAAAATCAGTGAATTAAAAATCTAAGCACTCACAAAGTTTAATCACAGGCCATGAATAATTTTATTTACATCTTTGAATGATTTAATTTGACTTTCAAGAAGCAATTTTTGAAATTACAAAACTGAAACAAGCTCCTTATTGAACATTGCAGAATATCTAAGCAATTATTTGTAGGTTTCCTAATATGGAAACCTTCAAGAACAAGTTGAGAATTAAATGCCACTAATTCTCCTTGCAGTTAGGGTAGTGAATAAACTGATCTAGACTAATACAGGCCAGGAAGCTCCCAGGTTCAATCTCTACTAAATTTGCTCCTTTCAGCTGGGATAGAGTAAGGTGGAGACGGGGTTAGGGGGGCGAACAGTGGTTGTGGAGTGGGAAGGGTTGTGTTGTAGCAAAGTGGTTAATATCCCAACCTCTGAGCCAGAAACTCTGCGTTCAAATCCCACTCGAGGACTTGTTGGCTACAGAAGGTGCGTTCCTAACATAGCCAAACAGGTTGATTGTGAACCTGCAAATTATTCCATTTCATCTATGGCAGGCGGTAAGAGCAGGAATGTCTCCTAGTCAGCCTGAACCTGCAGAGGGCAATGGCAAACCACTCCAGTACCTTGCTAAGCATAACCATGGACCAACACATGAAAATCCGTGTCCACCGATGCCCTGTTACAGCATGGTAACTGAAGGGAGAGAGACAGAAAGAGGGTAGCCCCAGCACACAAGTGACCTAAGGTGTGGAAAATCAGCTCAGTAATGGTCCTTGCATTGAAACTGTATGTGTGTCCAACATTGAGTACTCAGATATGATTCCCGCCATAGCCTACCAATACTCACCGCATTAGCTTACACAATTCAATTCACTCCATGTGATACCAAGAAATGGCTGAGAGCACTGGATAGTGCAAAGACTATGGGCCCTGACAATATTCCAGCAATAGTACTGAAAACTTGTGCTCCAGAACTTGCCACGCCACCAGCCAAGCTGTTCCAGTACAGCTACAACATTGGCATCCATCTGGCTATGTAGCAAATTGCCCAGGCATGTCCTGTACACAAAAAGGAGGACAGATCCAACCTGGCCACTTAGCACCCCACCAGTCTATTCTTGATCATCAGTAATGGAAGGGGTCATCAACAGTGCTATCAAGTAGCATTTGCTTAGCAATAAGCTGCTCACTGATGCCCAGATTGGGATCCGCCAGGGCCACTCAGCTCCTGACCCCTTCACAGCCTTGGTCCAAACATGGACAAAAGATCTGAACTCCCAAAGTGAGGTGAGAGTGACTGCCCTTGACATCAAGGCAGCATTTGACCGAGTGTGGCAACAAGGAGCCCTAGCAAAACTGGAGTCAATGGGAATCGGGGGAAACTCTCCACTGGTTGGAATCATACCTAGCGCAAAGGAAAATTATTGTGGTTGTTGGAGATCAGCCATCTCAGCTTCAGGACATCACTGCCAGAGTTCCTCAGGGTAGTGTCCTAGGTACAACCACCTTCAGCTGCTTCATCAATGAATTTCCTTCCATCATAAGGTCAGAAGTGAGGCTGTTTGCTGATGATTGCACAATGTTCAGCACGATTCACCCCTCCTCGGATACTGAAGTAGTCCATGTCCAAATGCGGCAAGACCTGGACAATATCCAGGATTGGGCTGACAAGTAGAAAGTGACATTCATGCCACACAAGTGCCAGGCAATGACCATCTCCAACAAGAGAGAATCTAACTGTTATGTTCCTTCTGTTGGGTCGCTTTGCTCGTGAACACGGTTGCACGCCTATCTACCAGTGGGTGAGCTGGCAAACAATATACTGCAGATGCAGAGACCAATATAAGATGAAGCACATACTGTTTATTTACACAAATAACAGAGCACTAACACAATGTGTGCTTCCCCAACCAGACCCTATTCTAAACTACTGATTAACCTTGTAGTCCGCACTACACAACAATTGGGCAATACTGTCACGTGGTCAATCTGTTCGCATTCTCTTAAAGGTGTATTACTCCTCAGATTACCACATCGCTCCCCCTTTATTTGAAAGTACAAGTTACAATCTTTACAACATATCAACTATTTACATAAATAAGCTATTTACAAATTCAGTCTCCCTGGAAGCTTCTTCAAACGTGTCGAACATCATTGTTCTACGACTTTGGATGGTGTATCCGAGGCCTCTTTCCCTGGAGTCATCTGTCCACAAGGCTCTCCAGTAGGGCCCTGTAAGTTTGTCTCTTCGGCTCTCTCAGGTTCAACGGTCCTACAGGTACTTCCAAACCATGGGGAGCTCCTTCTACATGTGGTGTAGACTTCAACGGGAATGCTTGGCACACCCATTCTTGTAGATTTGTTCCCCTTTTCCTAATTATCTGACCTTCAGCCGATATCTGATAGGACAGGTATCCTGTCACAGCACCAACTTCATCTGATAGCCATTTGGGCCCATCTCCAAAATTCTTTGCAAAAACTGTGTCTCCAACAGTGAAGTTTCTTTCATGACTGTGGTAATCTGGACCTCATGACTTCTCTCTAAACTCCTCCTAAATTCAGCCTTATGAGACTCAAACGTGTCCTGAGATGTTTCTTCATTAATAACTCTGTGGGGGAAATCTGGTGGTAATGTGCAGCATAGTCCTACAGCTGAGTAGGAAACGTGATAATCTAGTTGCAATAAAGCCTCCATCCAGTTTTTTCATTCTGGACTTGAAGGTCTGGACTGCCCGCTTGGTCAACTCATTGGATGCAGAGTGGTATGGCGAGCTCTTGACATGTGTCATGACATTGAGACTTGTAAATCTTTGGAATTCCCCATTAGTGAATGCCATTCCATTATCAGACACTATTATCTCTGGTAGCCCGTGTATCGCAAAACTCTGACACAATCTGTCTATGACGGTGTCAGGTGTGGATTATCTCACCTCATTTACATCCATCCACTTTGATTGAGTGTCAATAATCAAAAGGAACATTGTGCCCAAAAAAGGCCCCATGTAGTCAACGTGGAGGGGGATCCATAGCCTTCCTGGCCAATCCCAGGGATGCAATGGAGCAGACAGGGGCAATTTCTGCCCCTGTTGGCACTGCATGCAGCTCCTGACCAAATTTACGATTTCTGGGCCCATCCCCGGCCACCATAAGTAGCTGCACACCAACATTTTCATTCTAGAGATGCCAGGGTGAGCACTATGCAATTCGGTCAATAATGGCTGCCTTCCTCTGGGAAGCACAATGACTCTCGCTCCCCACAGCAAGATGCCATCCTGGCGGGTGAGCTCGTATCTTCTATTAAAATAGGGTTCCATTTTGTCAGACTTTGGCTTGTTAGACCATCCCTGCAAGACTTGTTCCCTGTCGTGAGAGAAAACTGGAATGCGGCCTGTCCAGTCTCTTATTTCTGTGGCATGTACTGGTGACGAATCCAGGAAGTTTAATAACAGGACAAGTTCTTGATGAATAGGGGCGTTCACACTGCTGCCTTTAAAAGGTAATCAGCTCAGAGTGTCGGCATTTGCAATCTGGCTTCCTGGCCGGTGGATAAAAGTATATTTGTAAGCAGCTAGAATCAGTGCCCACCTTTGGATGCATGCAGAGGCAGCTGGGGTATTGCCTTATCTTTCCCAAACAAGCCTTTTAGTGGCTTGTGATTGGATACAATGATGAAGTGGTGACCATGGGTGCATTGGTGGAACTTCTTAATGCCAAATACAATGGATAAGCCTTCTTTCTCTATTTGTGAGTATCTTTGTTCTGCCACACTGAGTGTTCTTGAGAGGTATCCAATGGGCCTTTTGGAGCCATCAGCCATCCGGTGGGAGATTACTGTCCCTACTCCATAAGGGGATGCATTGCAGGTTAAAATCAATTCTTTCTTTGGGTCAAAATGTACCAACAGCGCTGATGAATGTAGTAATTGTTTTACTGCCGTAAAGGCCTGTTGTTGTGGAGCTTGCCAAGTCCACCTGTGGTTTTTCTTGAGTAACCCATATAATGGAGGCAGTATTGTTGACAAATTTGGAAGAAAACGGCCATAGTAGTTAACCATTCCCAAGAAGAACGTGAGTTCTGTAGCGTTTTTCAGTGCTGGCACCTCACAAATAGCTCTCACCTTGTCTTCTACTGGGTGAAGGCTCTGTGAGTTAATCCTATGACCCAAGTAAACCCCTTCTTTTGCTTGGAAGATGCAGTTTTCTCTTTTCAAACGTGCTCCAGCTTGTGAGAAATGCTTCAATATCTCTTCCAGGTTAGCCAGGTGTTCTTCATCAGTTAGTCCTGTTACTAGGACATCATCGAGATAAACCACCATATGGGGTAGACCTTGAAGTAAATTTTCCATAGCCCATTGGAAAATGGCACAAGCTGATGAGATTCCAAAGGGTAACCTGATATATTGGTATAACCCCACTATGTGTGTTGATAGTCACAAGAACCCAAAAGGCCTTTTCTAGCTCGACTTGCTGGTAAACGTGGCTCATGTTGAGTTTCGAATATGTGGTTCCCCCTGCCAGCTTGGAGTACAATTCATCAATTTTCGGTATAGGATGCCTATCAAGTCTGGCCACTTTGTTAACGGTCAACTTGTAGTCCTGCATATTTGGTCGAGCATTGGTACTAGAACTATTGGTGCTGCCCGTTCGGAAAATTGTACAGGTTGTAAGACTCCCAACCTTTCCAGCCTGTCTAATTCAATATCCACTTTTTCTCATAATGCTTAGGGGACTGGCCTCACCTTCGAGTATCTGGGAGTTGCCCCGGGTTCCATATGGATTTTAGTTTGCAGCCCCTGAATCTTCCCGAACTCTTCTCTGAACACAGAGGCATATTTCTGTAATAATTCTTGCAGATCTTTCATTCTGAGTTAAAAAATCTCGGTCCACTCCAACTTTATTTCCTTAAGCCAGTTCCGACCAAGTAGACTTGGACCCTCCCCCGCTACCACTATCAGGGGTAAATTAACAGACTGGCTTCTATATTGTACTGGAGCCTTGCATATACCTCTTACTCATATGTTTTCACTAATATACGCCTTTAATTTAGCATCTGAATTTTCCAGATTTAGTGAGTGGCCTCCACCATTCAGATATTTAATTGTATGTTCCCTTATAACTGTCGTGGATGCCCCTGTATCCACCTCCATTCGGATGGGTTTTCCATTGACTTCCACTGTCATGTAGATTGGCTGTTTTACCCATTTTTAAGTTGTGTAGCAAGTAAATATCTGACTCTCTTTCTTCTGGCTCCTCTATTATGTGAATGTCATGATTTCTACCTTTTTGTTGAAAATTTTGTCTCAATCTGTCTTTACAATATCGCATTATGTGCCCATTACGTGACAGGAGAAACGCTCGACTCTTTTAAAGTGTGATGGCTTGCAGGCTGTCTGGCTCTATTTCTGCCATTACTAATGTGGGTTTTCTTTGTTAAGCCATTGCTTTTTGCTGGTCTGTTAAAACCAGCAAAGTGGTTGTTTCCCAACTTTCCGCAGAGCCCAGCATTTCTGCACCATTTCTAACCAGTGCTTCCCTCCCGACATGACGGACTTGCCATTTTGTGCTCCCTTGATTGCTTCTGAATTCCTGACTGTGCTCTCCATTGTGAGCGCCAACTCCAGCGCCTTGCTGAAATTTAAATTCGTTTCTGAAAACAACCTTTTTTGAATGGCATCTTCGTTAATCCCACATACTAATCGGTCTCTTAACATGTTATTAATCAACGTCGCGATCTCACAGTGCTCTGTCAGTTGTTTTAAGGCTGCTAAATTGCAAGCGACTGTCTCTCCAGGAGCTTGAGACCTCGAATTAAATTTGAAATGTTGTGTAGTTGCTGAAGATTTCGGCTGAAAGTGGCTTTTCACTAGGTTTACCAACTCATCAAAGCTCTTGGAATCTGGGGCATTGGGTGCTGTTAGACTATGAATTAGGCCGTATGTTTTACTGCCACATGTCAATAAGAGGATCGCCTGCCCCTTCTCCTCTCCAGGTATATTGTTGGCCAAAAAGAAGAACGTGAGGCATTCAATATAATGTGACCAGTCATTGGTGGTCTTATCAAACGGTTCGATATGGCCAAACTGTGGCATACTGCAAGGAGATAACTTTGACAACTATGGTGGGGGCTGTACTTACAATCGGCCTGCAAAGCATGGCTGATTCACTTCGGTGGAATTTTTGCGGCTTTCCTTGGTGTCATCGACTGGTCGTGTTCTGCCTCGTCACCAGTTGTTATGTTCCTTCTGTCGGTTCGCTTTGCTCACAAACACGGTTGCATGCCTATCTACGAGTTATCTACGCCTATGAGTTGGCAAACAATATACTGCAGATGCAGAGACCAATCTAAGATGAAGCACATGCTGTTTATTTACACAAGTAACAGGGCACTAACACAATGTGTGCTTCCCCAATCAGACCCTATTCTAAACTACTGTTTAACATTGTAGCCCGCGCTACACAGCAATTAGGCAATACAGTCACGTGGTCAATCTGTTCACATTCTCTTAAAGGTGTATTGCACCTCAGATTACCACACTAACTATCACTCCTTGACGTTCAATGGCATTACCATCACTGAATTCCCCACTATCAACATCCTGGGGTTACTATTGACCAGAAACTGAACTGGACTAGCCATATAAATACTGTGGTTACAAGAGCAGGTCAGAGGCTAGGAATCCTGCGATGAGTAACTCACCTCCTGACTCCCCACAGTCTGTCCACCATCTACAAGGCACAAGTCAGGAATGTGATGGAATACTCTCCAATTGCCTGGATGAGTGCAGCTCTGACAACACTCAAGAGGCTTGACACTGTCCAGGTCAAGCAGCCCATGTGATTGGCACCACATCCACAAACATTCACTTCCTCTACCAACGCACAGTAACAGCAGTGTGTACCATCTATAAGATGCACTGCAGGAATTCACCAGGGCTCCTTAGACAGCACCTTCCAAACCCATGACCACTACCATCTAGAAGGACAAGGGCGGCAGATAGATGGGAACACCACCACCTGCAAATTCCCCTCCAAGTCAGTCACCATCCTGACTTGGAAATATATCGTCATTCCTTCACTGTCGCTGGGTCAAATTCCTGGAACTCTCTTCCTAACAGCACTGTGGGTGTACCTACACCACATAGACTGCAGCGGTTCAAGAAGGCAGTTCACCACCACCTTCTCAAGGGCAACTAGGGATGGGCAATAAGTGCTGGCCTAGCCAGCGAAGCCCACATCCCCTGATTAAATTTTTAATTCATTGGGGTAAAGTATAAGATGGTGGTAGATATAGGTGGGAAAAACAATCACAATGACAAAGAGCTACAAAAAGACAGAAGGTGGGTAATGTATCGTCTTACTGCTTGCAGAATGGTGTATAAACCAAAAAAGGGATGGAAGCCCAGCTTAACCAGGTACAAATCCAAATTTTTCCACCCCCACTTCCGATCCCCAAATAACAGTGTTGCATCACCAGGGCCTAAGAATTTCAGGGCACAGCTCCTGTAATATTGGGATTATGGAATGCCATATGTGGAGATCACTTTTTTTATTTTTGAAAAAAATATTTGTAGCTATTTATCTTTTTGGAACTTAAAAAAATGAGTTCATTTCGCTGAATATTAAACTTAGTTGATTTGAACTTGAAATAAGTTCCATGATTTTTTTTTTCATTATTAAGTTTTATTTTGTGAGCACCTCCTCTTTGTTGACTGCAATTTTGGAGAAGAAATTGTTTATTAGAGTGAACTAAATGGCAGGGGTCATTGGCATAAATGGCATGCACTAATTCTGAAGATATCAGCAACACCGAACTGTTACTGTCCAAGGTTCTTTGTATTGTTCCATTGTATTTGTTTTGTGTTTTTTATTGGGTGACAACAAAGTCTATACAGAAAACAATGTAGAAATTTAACTTTCACAGACAGTTTGCTTGTAACAGCTGTTTGAAGCTAAAAACAGAATATTTTATTGGTTCACAAGAACACAAGAAATAGGAGCAGGAGTAGACTACATGGCCTTTCGAGCGTGCTCCATCATTCAATACAATTATGACTGATCTTGGGCTTCAGCACAATGTCCTAGAATCACAGAATCTTTACAGTGCAGAAACAGTCTATTTGGCTCATCGAGTCTACACTGGCCCTCTGAAAGAGCATCCTGTTATGGCACAGTGGATACTAAATGCTGAGCTGCTCAAATCCCAGAGGGAAACTTGAAGCAGCTGCCACGACTCTTTTGCAATTTGTATTTTTATTTTGAGATGCGTGCCTTGAATTCAGTATTGATAAGTCCACCGAGCCTTAGAGGTTTTTTTACAAAACTAATTTAAACGTTAATTAATAAAAGGAATGATTTTAAGCACATACATAAATCTACAGATTACTACTGTGATAACTTCCTAAATCTCCTAATTAATCTAGCTCCCAGTTACACCTCTGTTAAGGCAATAGTAAAACAACATAGATTTCCACAGACCCAGGCAAAGCACAAAATACCCTGGACAGTGATATTTAAAATGAATTTTCTTAGCTTCGGTTCCTGGAGACGGCTGCTTGGTACATTGAGGCTAGAGGCTTTTCACGCTTGTTAGATCTTAGAATGCCTTCTTTCCTTACACATAACCTCATCTCCTTTATTCAGGTTTCTCACTTTTTAATGTAAATCCAATTGTTCCAATATGTCTTTGCAACTTTACTTTTTCCATAATATAAATCTTTCATAGCACTCATATTATCAGTAATCTTTGAGAAAAATAAACACACTGCTTAGCTTAGCCTCTGTTGGGCAGGTGTAACACCTTACCATCTCTTTGAAATTCACTACTCTGGTATGTAAAAATACAAATGTTCTTCACACCTCACATTCTAAAACTTCAGCCATATTTACATATTTAGCATTTCAAACCTAGTTTCCCTTCTGATACATCAAAGCACCCAGACCAGCAATCTGCATTTCAATTGAAACTGACACACACATACCTATACATAGAAACTAATCCAAACCCCATTATTAATCTACCTTTACAATAAATTATATTATAAAAGTCACTATATTTTCATGACACCCCCTACTTACTGGAAAATGAACCATCAGAATTTAAAAAGACAGCTTTATCATCTTAACCCATCTTACATTGCCTCATATACTTATCCATGTACCCACACTCACAGTACCAGATGCATGCATTAACATAACAATATATAAATAATTCCTTGGTATCAACAGAAATCATTCCAGTCCAGAGTCCAGGTTTTTAAATGTCCAGTTTTCCCTTTTAGCTTTAAGCTCTTGACAATGCATCTGCAATCAGATTTTCTCGACCAGCCACATGTATAATCTGTAGATTAAATAGCTGCAGTAATAAACTCCATCTGAATAGCCTTGCACTTTTGTCTTGAAATTTGTCCAGAAACTTTAAAAGATTGTGGTCTGTATAAACAATTGTTTCTGTTTGCCATGTAAATCTCAAAATGCTGCAATGCCAGGCCCAAAGTCTCCGTTTTAATCGTTGAATATCTTCTCTGTTGAACATTCAACTTCCGTGAAAAATACCCTAATGGTTTCTCAATTCCAGTGTCATCTTCTTGTAACAATACAGCCCCAATGCCTATATCACTTGTGTCAACAGCCAACTTAAATTGCTTGGTATAATTGGATTCTGTCAAAACTGGTTTCATAGTCAATACAGTTTTCAAACTATCAAATGCCTTCTGACACCCTTGTGTCCATTGAAACTTCTTGTTCTTTTTTAATAGTTCAGTTAATGGTGCGACCACACTGCTCAAATTTGGTACAAATTTCTGGTAAAACCCACGCATGCCCAGAAATCTCAAAACTTCTCATTTTATTGTAGGCACAGGGAAATCCATGGTAGCTTTGACTTTCACATCTCTCAGAGCCACCTTACCATGTCCCATGGTATGGCCTAGATATGTAACTTAGCCTTTTGCAAATTCACTTTTAGCCAAGTTCATCACCAAATTAGCGTCTTGTAATCAATTGAATAATTCTTTCAGATGCTGTAAATGCTCCTTTCACATTTGACTGAAAACTATCCAGTTGTCAATATAAACAGCACAATTGCTCAGTCCTGCAATTACTTTGTTTATCAGTCTTTGCAAGTGCATTTTTCATACCAAATGGCATGACATTAAACTGATATAGTCCACATGGCATCACAAAAGCTGATATCACCTTTGCTCTCTCCGATAACGGTACTTGCCAATATCCTCTTAGCAACTCAATCTTTGTGAAACATTTTGATTGTCCCACTTTCTTAATACAAGTTTCCAACTTTTTTATAGATTATGAACCTGCTTTTGTCACCGCATTCATCTTTCAATAGTCCACACACAGTCTTTGTGTTCCATCCAGTTTCAGTACGAGTACAATAGGGGAATTCCAGTTACTGCAACTAGATTCAACGATGTCATTTTGTAGCATGAATGCAATTTCTTTCTGTACTTGTGATAACTTTGCTGAATTTAATCTATAAGGATGTTTCCTTATTGAAGATTAAACTATTACACACACATCATGTATAGCTAAATTTGTCCTCCCCAGCTTAATCCCACAAATAGTTTTGTGTAGCTGTGATAGGTTCTCCAAATCACTTTGACACTTGTCTGAAAGGTAATGCAATATTACATTTGAATTTTCAAGTACCCTTCATTATTCAATTTGATTAGAGGAAAATCAATTTCAGAATCCTGCATCTTTACCTTTTTCTCTTTATCTTCCACCACCAACATCTCCTTTTGGTCCTCTTCCCTGTCAGAGTACTTTTTAAGCATATTTACATGACACACCCTCTGCTTCTTTCTTCTATCTGGAGTATTTATTAAATAATTTACTTCACTCAGTTTCTTTTTAGCCCTGTAAGGTCCACTAAACCTTGCCTTTAATGAGTCACCCAGTACTGGTAACAGAACTAGCACTTTTCTCCCCAGCAACAAAACTACAAGCTGTAGCTTTCCTGTGTGCCTTTACTTTCATCACTTGCTGTGATATATTTAGATGTTCCCTAGCTAACTCAAATGCTCTGTTCAATCTTTCACTGAAGTTTGATACATAATCCAGGAGAGTAGTTTCTGAATTTTGACCCACCAATTTCTCATGAATCAATTTCAGTGGTCCTCTTGCCTCCTGACCATAAACTCATTCAAAAAGACTAAAACCAGTCGATGCATTAGGAGCATCCCTAATAGCAAATAACAAGAATAAAATTCCCCTATTCCAATCCTGTGGATAGTCCTGACTGTATGCCCTCATCATAGTTTTTAAAGTTTGATGCCATCTCTCCAAAACCCCTTTTAACTCAGCATGGTAAGCTGTTGACTAATATTGTTTTATCCCCTAACTATTTATTACTTCTTTAAACAGCTGTGACATGAAATTTGAACCCTGATCTGATTGTATTTCTTTTAGTAAAACATATCTTGTAAAATATTTAGTCAACTTTTTCACACTTTTCTTTGTTGCAATATTTCTCAAAGGTATCGCTTCAGGAAACCTTGTAGACACATCCAATATGGTCAGTAAGTACTGATTTCCACTTTTATTTTTAGGGAGGTGTCCTACACAATCAAACATGACCCTAGTAAAAGGTTCTTCAAAGGCTGGAACTGGAATTAAACCACTGCTTGTGGTTTCCTTATCACCTGAATGTGTGACACATTCCACAGAATTTGACTACATCTCTATGCAATCCAGGCCAATAAAAATGTTTTTGTATTTTCGCTTGTGTCTTTCTAATTCCTAAATGTCCCCCCATTGGAATTTCATGAGCTACCCTCATTTAATTTCTATATCCAAATGATATAACAATCTAATGCACTTCCCATCAGCTTTCATTTGCTGAAACATGATAATGCCACCATTACTCATTAAAACATTATTCTTAAGCTAATAAGTCTGGAATACATTTTGCCTCTGTTTCTGAGCAAGCTGTTTGATATAATTATAAAAACAAAAAAACTGCGGATGCTGGAAATCCAAAACAAAAACAGAATTACCTGGAAAAACTCAGCAGGTCTGGCAGCATCGGCGGAGAAGAAAAGAGTTGACATTTCGAGAGAGATACGGAAATCTTGTCGCAGAGAGGAACAGAACTTCTTCAAGGCTGCATTGTTCCAGTGAAGCCCAACGCAAACTGGAGGAATAACACCTCATCTTCCGACTAGGGACTTTACAGCCTTCCGGACTGAATATTGAATTCAAAACTTTAGGTCGTGAGCTCCCTCCCCCATCCCCACCCCCTTTCTGTTTCCCCCTTCCTTTTTTTTCCAATAAATTATAAAGATTTTCCTTTTCCCACCTATTTCCATTATAAAAAAAACCCCACTAGTGCTATACCTTGAGTGCCCTACCATCCATTCTTAATTAGCACATTCGTTTAGATAATATCACCAACTTTAACTTTAACACCTATGTGTTCTATTGTACTATTGTCATTGACATCTTTTGATGATCTGCTTCTATCACTGCTTGTTTGTCCCTACAACCACATCCCCCCCTCCACCTCTCTGTCTCTCTATCTCTCCGCCCCCCACACACACACCTTAAACCAGCTTATATTTCAACTCTTTCTTGAACTGGAACTCAAGTTCTGTCGAAGGGTCATGAGGACTCGAAACGTCAACTCTTTTCTTCTCCGCCGATGCTGCCAGACCTGCTGAGTTTTTCCAGGTAATTCTGTTTTTGTTTTGTGTTTGATATAATTGTCTTATTTGTATCCTTTTTATGTAACTCCACCAACTGCCTTGAGCTAAATACCTCAGCTGCATTATCCATTCTTTCTTCCTGAACAATCTTATCTTATCTTAGCATCAGATAATTGAACTTCCACAGCTTCTCCCTGCCTTTTAACTTCCTGTTCTTCTTGTTTCAACCTGTGAGCCTATGATCTTGTTATCACCTAGTCTGGAAACAATCCAGGATGCTCTCTATGCAACACTTCTGTTGAAAACACTTCTACAGTGTTGAAAACACTTCAACTACCATAGGCATCACCTACATTTGTGACCCAGCTATATCATTACTGAAAATAAATTGAACTCCTACAAAAGGCAATTTTTCCACTACTCTAATAATCACCTCACCTGTTTTCCACTTACTCTTTAAATTTACCTTCCACAAAGGAATATGTTTAGCATCACCATGAACCCCGCTTATTATCACCTGTTCCTGCAATACTCCCTCTGAACAACAAATGTCACTATCCCACAATGTTAAGAATTGACTAGCTCCTGTGTCTCTTAAAATTTTAACAACTTTACCTACTCCACCCTGTACACATGGACTTTCCCTTCATGTACAAAATCTTTAAACATCTCTGCAACCTGCTCCTCAGAACTCCCTTGAGTAAATTGTGAACACATTCCCACGTCTTTACCTATCACTGATTCTTCCTGTTTTACCTGTACACAAACCACTGGTTTTTCCTGTGCCTGAACCTCAGAACCCACAGTACTTTTACTTACAGAACTTTTCTGTACCCCAATAATCCCAACAGATTTTCCCTGTAATTTCCAACACACTGACTTTGTGTGTCAAACTTTATTACAATGAAAACACCTCAATTTTAAAGTGTCACTTCTACCCTCAGCACTTTTCTTTCACTACTCCTTCTCTTCCCTGACTACCCTCCTTCCTTTCAGCATCCCACTTTCTATCCTTCTCTGATTTAAAGGAATGACAAAAAAAGTTTAGTTATATGAACTAACTCATAATCATCAGCTATCTCTGCTGCTTGTCTTACCGTTTTAGCCCACTGTTCCTCCACATGAGGTCTAACTACCGAAAGAATTGAATCTTTAAATTTTTCCAAAAGAATTGCTTCTCTAAGACCTGCATATGCCATCTCTATCTTTAATGCCCGTATCCACCAATCAAAATTACTTTGTTTTACTCTCTCAAACTCAATATACATTTGCCAGGCTGCGTTTTCATATTCCTAAATTTTTGTCTGTATGCCTCAGGAACCAACTCATATGCACTCAAAATAGCCTTTTTTTTTACCACGTCATAGTTCACCAATATTTCTTCAGACACTGAAGCATAAACCTCATGTGCTCTACCCACCAACCTGGATTGTAACAACAATGTCCAGTTTTCCTATGGCCATTTCATCTGTTTAGCTTTCTTCTCAGATGAAATAAAAAATGCTTCAACATCTCTTTCCTCAAACCTTGGAAGAGTTGTACAAATTTAAACATGTCCCCACTGGATTTTAGGTTAAAGGTTTTTTCAGTTCCTTTGCTTGTTCAAATTGAAGCCTCTTCATTTCTAATTGAAGTCTCACTACATCTAGCTATGACTCACTAGTGTCAGGTATCACTTCCAACTTTAAATGTTGCGCTATCACTTCAACTATGTCTACTTTCTTTGCCCCTACAGGTAACCTCAGCTGAAACTTATCTGCCAACTCTGTTAACTTACCCTTAGATACTTTTTGTAACCCAATCAGAGTTTTATCTTATACTTCCAAAAAAGTGCTAGCCATGAATACAGCTATTTTTGCAGTCTTCCCACTTTAAAAATGCCTCACACCAACTCCTGAATTCAAAGTGTTCCTCGTACTTATAAATTTAAGATTCACTAACTCCAAACCAATCCAAGGAATTTCAAATATATTCTGTAAAGAGCCCCCAATTTTGTTATGGCACAGTAGACGGTAAATGCTGAGCTGCTCAAATCCCAGAGGGAAACTTGAAACAGCTGCCACAACTGTTTTGCAATTTGTATTTCTATTTCGAGATGTGTGCCTTGAATTCAGTAGTAATAAGTCCACCGAGTCTTAGAGGTTTTTTAACAAAATTAAGTTAAACATTTATTAATAAAAGAAATGATTTTAAGCACATACATAGGTCTACAAATTACTACTATAATAACTCCTAAATCTAATTAATCTAGCTCCCAGTTACATTACTGTTAAGGCAACAGTAAAACAACATAGATTTCAACAGACCCAGGCAAAGCACAAAATATCCTGGACAGTGATATTTAAAATGAATTCTTTTAGCTTCAGTTCCTGGAAGCGGCAGCTTGGTATATAGAGGCTGGAGACTTTTCACACTTGTTAGATCTTAGATTTCTTTCTTTCATTAAACATAACCTCATCTCCTTTATACAGGTTTTCAATGTAAATCCCATTGTTCCAAAATATCTTGGCAACTTTTTCGATAATATAAGTCTTTCATAGCACTAATATTATCAGTAAACTTAGTGAGAAATAAATGCACTGCTAGGCTTAGCCTCTGTTGGCTAGGTGTAACACCTTACCATCTCTTTGAAATTCATGACTCTGGTTTATCTAAAAATGCAAATGTTCTTCACGCCTCACATTCTGAAACTTCAGCCATATTTATGTATTTTGCATTTCAAACCTTGTTTCCCTTCTGATACATCAAAGCACCCAGACCAGCTGTCTGTAATTCAGTTAAAACCCACACACACATCTATACACAGAAACTAATCCAAACCCCATTATTAGCCTACCTTTAAATTACAATATTATGAAAATTGCATTTTCATGACAATTCTACCTAGTGTCTTATCTCCTTGCACATCCCCTCTTTTCAGGTAGCAATCCACTTTCCTTTTGAATACCTCGATCAAACCTGCCTCCACCACCCCTCAGGAAGTTCGTTCCAGGCTCCAGCCACCCTCTGGGTGAAAAAAATTTTCTTCACATTATTTTTACTCCTTTTGCCAATTATTTTGGAATTGTGCGCTCTGGTTCTTGATGCTCCCTTGAATGGGAACAGTTTCTCACTATTTACTCTGTCCATACAAGTTCAACATGATCTTCTTATTCTTGAACTCAATGCCCTATTAATAAAGCCTAAGATACTATATGCTTTATTAACTGCTCTCTCAACAGGTCCTGCCATCTTTAATGAATTATGTACATATACATGTACGCTGTTCCTGCAACTCCTTTAGAGTTTCTCCCTTTGTTTTTTGCTGCCGAAATAAATCACCTCACACTTCTCTGCTTTGAACTTCATCTGCCACTTGTCTGCCCAATCCACCAACAAGTCTATCTCCTTTTGAATTTCAAGACTATCCTTATCACAGTTGGCGATGTTTCCAATCTTCGTATCACCAGCAAATTTTGACATCACCACAGTCTAGGTCATTAATAAACATCAGGAGGAGCAAGGGTCCCCAACACTAACCCCTGAGGAACTCCACTACAGAGCTTCTTCCAATCTGAAAAACAACCCTTTATCAATACTTGCTGTTTCCTGTCACTCAGCCAATTTCTTTTCCAAGTGCCTACTTTCTCTTTTATTCCACGAGCTAGAATTTTGATCACAAGTCTATTGTGTGGCACTATATCAAATGCCTTTTGAAAATCCATATATGCCACATCAACAGCATTGCCCTTATCAACCTTCTTTGTTGCCTCCACAACACATTCCAGCAAGTTAGTGAAATGTGATTTTCCCTTAACAAATCCATGTTGGTTTTCCTTAATTGTCCTGCACTTGTCTAAGTGATTATTGATTTTGTCCAGAATTATAGTTTCCCTTCCACTGAAGTCAAATTGACTGGTCTGTAGTTGCCAGCTTTATCTTTGCACCCCTTTTTGAATAAGGGTGTAACATTTGCAATTCTCCAGTACTCTGGCACTACCCCCGTGTCTAAGGAAGACTGGAAGATTATCACTAGGGCCTCTGCAATTTCCACACTCACTTCCCTCAGTACCCTTGGATGCATCTCATCCGGTGCTTGTTCCTATCTATTTTAAGTAAAGATAGCCTTTCAAACACCTCCTCCTTCTCAACTGTAAATTCCTCGAGTGTACCAGTTACCTCCTCTCTCACCTCAGCCAGGGTAGCATCCTCTTCCTTTGTAAAGACAAGTGCAAAGTACTTGTTTAATACGTCCGCTGTTTCTCCTGCTTCCACATGCAAGTTCCCTTTTTATTCCTAATTAGCCTAACTCTATGTTTTACCACCCTTTTATTATTTATATGCTTATAGAAGACCTTGGGATTCACTTTTATGTTAGCTGCTAGTCTCTTTTTACACTGTCTTCTTGTTTTTCTTATTAGTTTTTTTCAGTTCCCCACTGGTCCTTCTATATTCAGCCTGATTCTCCATTGTATTTTCTACTAACATCTGCCATACATGTAGTTCTTCCTTTTCAACTTCACCTCTATCTCTCTCGCCATCCAGGGCGATTTATTTTTCATACTTTTCCCCTTCAAGGGAATATACCTTGACATTGCCTGCAATACTTTTTCTTTGAAGGTGGACCATTGATCAGACACCATCTTTTCTGCCAACATTTGATTCTAATTCACTCAATTTAGATGCATTCTAATCCCATCAAAGTTGGCTTTCCCCCCCCCCCCCCAACTAATTAATTATCCCTGCTTTGGATTGGGCACTGTCCTTTCCCATGACCAACCTAAACATTATGATACAATGGTCGCTGTCCCCTAAATGCTGTCCCACTGATATTTGATCCACTTGGGCCAACTTATGCCTCAGGACTGGGTGCCCAACCTTTCGTTGGACCGGAAACATACTGCTGCAGAAAATTATCTTGAACATATTTCACGAACTCACGCCCCTCTTCTCCCTTTACACTATTCCTATCCTAGTTTATATTTGGATAATTGAAGTCCCCCATTATAATTACTGTACAATTCTTGCACCTCTCTGTAATTTCTTTGCAAATTTGTTTCTCTATATCCCTTTCACTGGTTGGTGATCTATATAAGGCACTGATTAGCTACATACTACACCGATTATTGCATCTTTTTAATTCCTTACCTCTAGCCAGAGAGATTCTGTTCATGAGCCCGCTGGAACATCCTCTCTCTCTAGTACTGTAATGTAATGCCATCTTTAATCAATTTTGCCACTCCCCACCCCCTCCCACCCTCTTCTTCCTTTCCTGTCTCTGCTAATCACCTTGTACCCAGCAATATTTAATGTCCAATCTTTGAGCCAGGTCTCTGTTATAATAAAAATATCCTAATTCCATTTATCAACCTGTGCCGGTAGTTCAGCAAGCTTATTAGACACACTCCGTACATTCACATACATGCAAATTAAGCCTGATTTAGGCTTTTTTACTTCCCTGCTTACTCTGACTCCACCTAATGACTTACTATTTCCTTGTCTAATTTTATCAAACTCTCCAAGTATTCTATTTACATTGATACTGCTCTTTGACATATCCTCCTTATCAGTTAATACTTCTCTACTTCCCACTGCAAGTATTTCTCCTCTCTACTCTAAATGCCCCCTCACATTCCCATCCCCTGCCAATCTAGTTTAAACCCTCCCCAACAGCACTAGCTGAGGAGATTACAGAGATAGAGAGGAGCAAGGCCTTGGAGGGGTTTGAAAAAAAGGATGAGAATGTTAAGATCAAACCGTTGTTTGACCGGGAGCCATTGAAGGTCAGCAAGAATGGGGTGATAGGGGAAGCTGAGTTTTGGATGCCCTCAGGTTTACGGAGGGTAAAATGGAGACCAGCCAGGAGTGCATTGAAATAGCTGAGTCTAAAGGTAATGAAGGCATGAATGATGGTTTCAGCAACAGATGAACAGAGATGGGTGAAGTCAGGTGATGTTACAGAGGGGGAAATAGGTGATCTCAGTACTCGCACAAATATGAGGCTGGAAGCTCATCTCTGGATCAAATGTGTTGTGAACAGACTGGCTTAATCTCAGACTGTTGCCAGGGAGAGGGATGGAATAGGTAGAATGAAAATAAATGTTTTAAATAGAAGTAGCAAATAGTGGAAATACTCAGCAGGTCTGGCAGCACAGTGGAAAAAGAAACAAAGTAAATGAGCCTGATTTTAACCCATTCAAATGAACAATTAATCTAGCATCAGTTGCCATTTACAGGAGTTCCAACCTTCTATGATCCTTTGTGGGAACAACTGTTTCCTAATTTCACTGCCGAAAGGCTTGGCTCTAATTTTTATACTATGCCCCTTAGTCCTAGACTCCACGAAAAACATAAATAGTTTCTCTCAATCTAACCTATTTTCTTTATTATCTTGAAAACTTCGATCAAATCACCCCTTAAACTTCTAAATTCTGAGGAATACAACCCTAGTTTGTTTTATCTCTCCCCATAGCTTAATCCCTGGAGTCTAGGTATCATTGTGGTAAATCTCTGCTGCACTCCCTCCAAGGCCAAAATATCCTTCCTAAGGTCTAGTGCCCAGACCTGCTCACAGTACTCCTGGTGTGGTCTAACCAGGGCTTTGTTTTACTAACTGAAGCATGACTTCTACCCCTTGTATTCTATTCCTATATATATAAAAACCAGCATTCCATAGGCCTTTTAGATTTATTTCTGTACCTGTTCACGACATTTGAAAGATCTGTGTACTTAACCCCCATGTCTCTTCGGGCATTCACCGTTTCTAGCTTTTCACCATTTAGAAAGTACCCTGTTTTATCCTTTTCTAGGTCCAAAGTGGATAATCTCACATTTCCCTACATTTCTAGTACTGAGCCACAGCAGGAGAATCTGAATATACTTGGGAATTGGGGTGACAAAATTCAATGCATAGAACTGCAAACTGCTTCATATAGGGGCCAAAAGTTCTGGAAGGGTTTCATTGATTAAAGGAAAAGAAAATAACCTGTCTGGAGACTGAAAGACCTAATGGTCCAGTTTAACAATAAATTGAAACTGTCACAACATTGCTTAGAGGAAGTAAGTAAAATAAATCAGATATTGCAATGTAATAAGAGATCGATATTGAGCTGAATGAATGAGACAACTCTGCTGCTTTATAAATCATAGCTGCATAGAGAATAATGTGTACATTTCTGGTCATCACAGTATATGGAGGTGGTGGTGTAGTGGTATTGTCACTGGACTAGTAATTCTGGGACCTAGGGTAATGCTCTGGGAACCTGGGTTCAAATCCTACCATGGCAGATGGTGAAATTTTAATTTATTAAGTCTAATGATGACCATGAAATGATTGTTGTAAAAACCCATCTGGTTCACTAATGCCCTTTAGGGAAAGGAAATCTGCTGTCCTCACCTGGTTGGGCCTACATGTGACTCCAGACCCTCAGCAATGTGGTTGGCTTTTAAAAAAAAAAATGCCCTCTGAACAAGGACAATAAATGCTGACCTAGCCAGCAACATCCCACAATTGAATTTAAAAAAAAGGTTATTGAGATGATACAATAGAGAGCAATCAGAATGATGGAGGGGTTTGATTATGTTGAGCAATTATATAAACTGTGCATCTTCTCACCAAAAATGAGGATGAGAAGTGAAATGATTGCTGTTTTTAGGATTCTATTGGGGCCAGATAATGTTGACCATGACAAACTGTTGCAAGTGCCTGAACAGTAGAAACAAAGACATGGCCTGTGCCTGAAGAGTTTTAAATTTAAAACTAATCAGTGGAAATATCAATTTCAGTAAGTGGTAAAGCTGCGGGAAAAGCTCCCCAGAGAGATTGCAGAAGCATATGGAGTTAATTCGTTCAGCCACAAATGGATAGAATTCATTCAGAAAATAATATTTCAGGATACAGTATATGAGTAATTTGAGATAAATGTAGAACGATTAAGAGGAATGGGTGACTTTGAACTTATGGTTTCCAAAACTTTTCTTGCCTCATCACTGAGTCTGTTGTAGATTAAATGCCATTACTCACCAATTCCATTGTTGTATGATGTGACTACCAAGTTTGTAAAGGGTAAATTGGAAAATTGCGAACAGTACGCCCTTGTTCAAAAAAGGTTGTAAGGACAAGCCTAGCGATTACAGACCAGTCAGTTTAACTTCAGTAGTGGACAAGATTCTAGAGACAAGTATTCAGGATAGAGTTAGTAGTCACATGGAAAAAATTGGGTTGATAAGAGCCTGCATGGATTTCTAAGGGGGAAATCATGTTTAACTAACTTGCTGGAATTTTTTGAAGAGTTAACAGAAAAGGTTGATGAGAGTAATGCTGTTGATGTGGTGTATATGGAATTTCAAGAGGCATTTAACACAGTGCCACACAACTGACTTGTGAGAAAAGTTACTGCTCATGGAATTAAAGGGACAGTAGCAACGTGGATACAAAATTGCCTGAAAAATAGGAAGCAGAGAGTAATGGTCAATGGACATTTTTCGGGCTGGAGGAAGGTTTGTAGTGGAGATCCCCAGGGGTCGGTATTGGGACCCTTGCTTTTCCTGATATATATTAATGATCTAGCTCTTGGCGTGCAGGGGACAATTTCAAAGTTTGCAGATGATACAAAGCTTAGGACTGTTGTGAACTGCGAGGAGGATGGTGTGGAACTTCAAGAGGACATAGACAAGTCGGTGGAGTGGGCAGATGGATGGCAGATGAAGTTCAATGTGAAGTGTGAGGTGATACATTTTGGTAGGAAGAACATGGACAGATAATATAAAATAAGGGGTGAAATTTTGAACGGGGTGCAGAAGCAGAAAGACTTGGGTGTCATTAAAAGTGGCAGGACAGGTGGGGACAGAGGGCAGCTAATAAAGCATATAGCATCCTGGGCTTTATTAATAAGAGCATAGAGTACAGGAGCAGGAAGGTTATGCTGAATTTATACAAGACACTCATTAGAACTGTGTACAGTTCTGGGCACCATATTATAGAAAGGATGTGAACACATTGGAGAGAGTGCAGAAGAGGTTTACAAGGATGGTTCCAGGGATGAGAAGCTTCAGCTATGAGAATAGATTGAAGAGGTTGGGACTGTTCTTCTTCGAGAGAAGAAGGCTGAGAGGAGATTTGATAGAGATGTTCAAAATCATGAGGGGGCTGGACAGAGCAGATAGGGAGAAGCTGTTCCCACTCGTAAAAGGATCAAGAGCGAGGGGGCACAGATTTAAAGTGATTTGCAAAAGAAGCAAATATAATACGAGAAAAAGTGTTTCCACACAACTAATGGTTCGGGTCTGGAATGCACTGCCTGGAAAAGTGGCGGAGGCAGGTTCAATCAAGGCATTCAAGGACATTAGATGATTATTTGAATTGAAACAATGAGCAAGGGTACGGGGAAAAGACAGGGCAATGGCACTAGATCATAATGCTCATTCGGAGAGCTGGTGCAGACATGATGGGCTAAATGTTCTCCTGCTGTACCATTATGATTCTGTGAACTAGATAGGCGATGATCTTTTTCCATCTTAAAAATTCTACATTCTACTGACAACAGTATTGATATGAATTGACAATTGTCATTTAATTATCATGGAACCACACAATGTTGGAGCACAAAAAAGGGCCATTTGACTCCTCAGGTCTTTGGTGGTGTTTTCTCCACAAACCACCCATCTAATCCTACTCTGCTCCTCATCCCCATTAATATTCCACAGCTTCAAGCAAAGACCTAATTCCCTTCGAAAATAAATTATGTCTTTTCCTTAGGTTTGCCAATCCTCCAAGATTCCTGGAGCCTCCAGTAATTAATATTTAATATTCTGATTACTGCTGTGACCAACCCAGGAGAAAAATCATAGAGACTTTATAATAAATCGTGCAATTCTTTTTCAGTTTCTTTCAGCATTTATTAGTTGAACAAAGATTGCAGATGGACTATAAAGATTGTTTGACAGTCAATTATAGAAGCATAGGAACTGGAGTAGCTCCTGATACTATTCAATGAGATCAATGATTGATCTGTGGTCTATCATCATCCAAATGGGTAAGAAAAAGCAGGGCTACTTTAGCCTAGGAAAGTGGTGCACTGTAAGGATAGGTGTGTTGACAACAAATGGCAGGAGTATGTGAACATAAGAAATAGGAATAGTAGACGATACTGTCTCTCACGCCTGCTCAGCCATTCAATATTATCATGGCTGATCTTCTGCCTCACTTTCCCACTTGCTCCCCATATCTCATAAAATTGGAGGTGGGGGTAGGGTGGTGGAAGGCATGAGGTTATTTGATGAAACCTCGGGGAATACATCCAGCTACAGGTGGCACCAAACTTCTGCTTCATACATGACTTATTACAGGAATTCCACATTTAAGCCATTCCCTTAGAATTTTCTAACATTCCCTTTCATTACATGGAATAAAAGGAACAGTAGCAATATGGATACAAAATTGGTTGAGTGACAGGAAAGAGAGAGTAGTGATTAACGGATGCTTTTCGGATTGGAGGAACGTTTGTAGTGAAGTTCCCCAGAGGTCAGTGTTAGGATCCTTGCTCTTCCTGATATGAATGACCTTTGCAGATGATACTAAACTTGGAAGCATTGTAAAACAAAAACAGAATTACCTGGAAAAACTCAGCAAGTCTGGCAGCATCGGCGGAGAAGAAAAGAGTTGACGTTGACAACTCATCGACAGCAACACCCATCTAGGACCCTCCATCCCTGCCTGTCCCTCCGTCCCCACCCCATCTTCCAATCCCAGCCCCAGCCGTGTATTCACTATACCCCCGACCTTCCCCTCTCCGATGCTGAACGTTCAGTGCTCAGCAAAGGACTTAGTTTCATACCCCTACGCCCTCACCTTAATGAATTTCGGGCTCAGCACGATGCTGAACTCTTCTTCCGCCGTCTTCGTCTCCGGGCTCACTACTTTGGGCAGGAGTCCTCTCCCCGTTCAACGGATCCTTTCACCCACCTCCAATATTCTCCCTCCACCTGGAACCCTCCCTCTTGGTTCTTACCTTCTCTTGATCTTTTCATTGATAACTGTCGGCGCGACATTAGTCGTCTCAATTTCTCTGCTCCTCCAACCCATTCTAATCTCTCTCTCGCTGAACTTACTGCACTCCATTCTCTCAGGTCCAACCCTGACATCGTCATCAAACCCGCTGACAAGGGTGGTGCTGTTGTTGTCTGGCACACTGACCTCTACCTCGCGGAGGCTGAGTGTCAACTCACAGACACTTCCTCCTACCTCTCCCTGGACCATGACCCCACCACTGAACATCAAGCCATTGTTTCCAGGACTGTCACTGACCTCATCTCCTCTGGGGATCTTCCTCCCACAGCTTCCAACCTGATAGTCGCCCAACCTCGGACGGCCCGCTTCTACTTCCTACCCAAAATCAACAAACAGAACTGTCCCGGTAGACCGATCGTGTCAGCTTGCTCCTGCCCCATTGAACTCATCTCTCTTTATCTTGACTCCCTTCTCTCTCCCCTTGTCCAGTCCCTTCCCACCTACATCCGTGATTCCTCTGACACCTTACGTCACATCAACAATTTCCAGTTCCCTGGCCCCAACCGCTTCCTCTTCACCATGGACACCCTCTACACCTCCATCCCCCACCAGGATGGTCTGAGGGCCCTTAGCTTCTTCCTCGAACAGAGGCCCGAACAATCCCCATCCACTACTACTCTCCTCCGTCTGGCTGAACTTGTTCTCGCACTGACCAATTTCTCCTTCAACTCCTCTCACTTCCTCCAAATAAAAGGTGTGGCTATGGGTATCCGCATGGGCCCCAGCTGTGCCTGTCTCTTTATGGGGTATGTGGAACATTCCTTGTTCCAGTCCTACTCCGGCCCCCTTCCACAACTCTTTCTCCGGTACATCGATGATTACTTCGGTGCTGCTTCGTGCTCTCGTCGGGATTTGGAAAAATTTATTAATTTTGCTTCCAATCTCCACCCCTCCATCATTTTCACGTGGTCCATCTCTGACACTTCTCTTCCCTTCCTTGACCTCGCTGTCTCAATCTCTGGTGATAGACTGTCCACCAATATCTATTACAAGCCTACCGACTCCCACAGCTACCTCGACTACAGCTCCTCACACCCCGCTTCCTGTAAGGACTCCATCCCATTCTCTCAATTCCTTCGCCTCCGTCGCATCTGTTCCAATGATGCTACCTTCAAAAACAGTTCCTCTGACATGTCCTCCTTCTTCCTTAACCGAGGTTTTCCACCCACGGTCGTTGACAGGGCCCTCAACCGTGTCCGGCCCATCTCCCGCGCATCCGCCCTCATGCCTTCTCCTCCCTCCCAGAAACATGATAGGGTCCCCTTTGTCCTCACTTATCACCCCACCAGCCTCCGCATTCAAAGGATCATCCTCCACCATTTCCGCCAACTCCAGCATGATGCCACTACCAAACACATCTTCCCTTCACCCCCATTGTCGGCATTCCGTAGGGATCGTTCCCTCCGGGACATCCTGGTCCACTTCTCCATCACCCCCTACTCCCCAACCCACACCTATGGCACCACCCCATGCCCACGCAAAAGATGTAATACCTGCCCCTTCACTTCCTCTCTCCTCACCGTCCAAGGGCCCAAACACTCCTTTCAAGTGAAGCAACGTTTCACTTGCATTTCCCCCAACTTAGTCTACTGCATTTGTTGCTCCCAATGCAGTCTCCCCTACATTGGAGAGACCAAACGTAAACTGGGCGACCGCTTTGCAGAACACCTGCGGTCTGTCCGCAAGAATGACCCAAACCACCCTGTCGCTTGCCATTTCAACACTGCACCCTGCTCTCTTGCCCACATGTCTGTCCTTGGCTTGCTGCATTGTTCCAGTGAAGCCCAACACAAAATGGAGGAACAACATCTCATCTTCCAACTCGGCACTTTACAGCCTTCCGGACTGAATATTGAATTCGACAACTTTATGTTTTGACCTCCCTCCTCCATCCCCACCCCCACTTCTGTTTCTTCCCCCTTCCTTTTGTTTTTTTCCAATAAATTATATAGATTTTTCTTTTTCCCTCCTCCTATTTCCATTATTTTAACATCTTTTATGCTCCCCCCACCCCCACTAGAGCTATACCTTGAGTGCCCTACCATCCATTCTTAATTAGCACATTCGTTTAGATAATATCACCAACTTCGACACCTCTGTGTTCTTTTGTTCTGCCGTCTGTGACATCTTTTGATGATCTGCTTCTATCACTGCTTTTGCCTACAACCACACCACCCCCCTCCACTTCTCTCCCTCTCCCCCCACCCAACCCCCCCCACCTTAAACCAGCTTATATTTCAACCCTTCCTGGGATTCACCTAGTTCTGTCGAAGGGTCATGAGGACTTGAAACGTCAACTCTTTTCTTCTCCGCCGATGCTGCCAGACCTGCTGAGTTTTTCCAGGTAATTCTGTTTTTGCTTTGGATTTCCAGCATCCGCAGTTTTTTGTTTTTATTATTGGAAGCATTGTAAACTGCAATGAGGATAATGTAGAACTTCAAAAGGACATAGACAGGCGTGGTCAGAATGAGTGAATTTCAGTTAGGTAGATTGATTGGAGAAGCTGGGACTGTTTTTTTTGGAGAAGAGAAGGTCGAGGGGAGAGTTGATAGAGATATTCAAAATCATGAGGACAGAGTAGATAGGGCGAAACTGTTCCCATTGGTGGAAGGATCAAGAACAAAAGGGCACAGATTTAAGGCAACTGGCAAAATGGAGACACGAGGGGAAACTTTTTCACAGGCTCTGCCTGAGTGTGGTGAAGGCAGGTTCAATCAAGGAATTCAAGATTATCTGAAAATGAAGTATGTACAGGCCTATGAGGAGAAGACAGAGTGACACTAGTTAAATAGTTAAATCCTTTGGAGAGCTAGCACACGCATGGCCTCCTTCTGTGCTATAATAATTCTGTGATTGTGATTACTAGGGTTGCTAATCCTTCAGGGTTGTCCCAGCTGGAGTTTCCAGAAATTAACATTTAATACCCTGGTCACTATTATGAGCATCAGAGGAGGTAACTCATAAGGGCATCAAAAACATTTTGTCATTTCATCAATACTTTGTCTATTAGTTATAGCGACATTAGAAAATGAGGGCAGGGAGGGAATAAAGTCTATTTAACTGGGAGATGAAGTTACAGGCAGGAAGTCATATGATGAAACCTTCACACATATGTCCAATCAGAATTAGCAAACCTGTTAATTATCCATCGTTAACTTTAATTTGGTCAGCTGGCTTGTTTGCTTTTCAGGGTGCCTGGCAGAACGGGCCAAAGTCTGTACACAGAGCAGGACAGGACTAATAAAGTGCAAGCCTCCAATCCTGTAATTGAGTCATGTGATTGAGGGTTGAAAGGGTTGAGTGGTTTACTCTCAGCGCTGTCATCGCGGCGAATCTCGCGATATTTGGCTTCGGATGACATCATTTTCTCCACATATTACCCACAGAGCGTGGGGCGGCTCCTGCTCATGATAGCAGTACTAGCCGTCTTTCAATCAACTGAACATACTATTGGTCTTCCTTTTTGGGGGAAAAAACAAATTGTCCTCACGAAACTCTTAAAAGCAAAGTATGAACGACACCCGTCAATTCTTCCCGCTTCCTACTCAGGTTGGGAAGGGGGGAAAGCAAACACCGCGCGCGTGCACAATTAGGCGGCAGGGCATGTCACGCGCGTGCGCAGTTGGTCGGCGGAACACGAGCGGGGAGAGCAGCCGCGGGGATAGTATGGGTAGATATGACGGCACCGCCCCGCTCCCATTAGTCCCGCCCCCTCCCTCCCCGCGCGCTGAGTGAGAGTGAGGCCGCGGCTGCGAGACGGGTGTTCGCCGGTTTAATGGCGGCCATGTTGCATCGGAAGTGAAGTGAAAAGGGAGAGAGCGGAAGAAAAAAAAACAAAGTCGCCGTCAGGATCGCGAACCGGCTCGCTACGCTCGGCGGAGAGACATCAACCACCGATCAGGAGGGTGAAAGAAGCAAAGCTGTTAGGGGGGGGAAGTTTAATTTGTATTATTTTTGAAAATTTTCCCCCCCAATACAATAAAAAAGGACAATGGCGGATCCGGCAGAGTGCAGTATAAAAGTGATGTGCCGCTTCAGGCCCCTGAATGACTCGGAGGTCCAACGCGGAGATAAATATATCTGCAAATTTCAAGGGGATGAAACTGTGTCGGTCGGGGTGAGTTGTTTTTCTGGCTCCGGCGCTGTCATTCTTCGTGTGTTTCTAAAGACAGATTATTTTCAGTATTTTATGTGTGTTACCATAGACTGTTCAAGTTTGAGCTGTGCGTGAGTCTTCCTTTGGAATCGGATGCAGTATGAGATTGAAAGGGTTGGGGCTGTAAAATATAATCATCTGTCAAGGCGTCTCCCCGAAGTGTGCCTGTTGTTTAAAAACTTCTTCCAGGTCTACTACTGCTTCGCTCTGATATTTTCTTTCTACCGTAGAAATCATGATTTCTTTCACTGCTGAAGTATTGGAAAATGCCACGTCTTATCTTGGAGTGATTAGAGAGCATAGCGTAGGGTGTGGATATTTTAAATTGAGGAAAACGCACTGTAAATTTTGTCCTCTGAGTAATGCTTAGTGCTTGAGGCGAATGGAATGAGCCCGAACTTGACATTTAGGACGATCTTTTACTTTTTGGGAGGGAGGGTAGGTGGGAGTGACAGTTATTATAGTTCAGTACAAATATCTTGCAGCAAGAGCCCAAGCTTTCTTTAAAAGGCACGAACTTCTTTGTGCATTGATTTAATCAGAATTTGAAGTCAGTCTGGTAATTATTTTGAATCGCATTCAAATTGAGATTACCCTCATCAAATGGTATACGTTGAAGTTGCAAGCTGGAACTAGTTCTACTGATCTAGAGTGTTGATTTCTCCACCCTGAAAGCTGTTATTGGGCATGATGGAAGTTGGGTAGTATTTTAGGAGATGGTGTACTAATAAGTATGATTAAACATTTTAAAGTTCTGATTTATAAATTATTTAATAGGTAGCTACTTGCAATTGTTAGTAAAGACTGACTTTTCTTGTGATGTATTATTAGGCTTAGGTGATTTTTAAAGTGCAAGTACGCTGACCCAGGATTGTCATATGGGAAATTTCTAGCTTGATCTCCAACATCCCTAATGTAAAATTTCTTCTAATTTCCTCAAACATCAGGATCAAACAGCTATTTTCAAGAAGGAAATAAATGTTTTAGATACATTCTGACTGGAATTGCATGTTGTCCATTTAGATTTATTTACAGGTTTGGAATTGCGTGTTGCCTGGTTAGAGATTTATTTACAGGTCTGGAAAACAAAAGGGCTTTGATTTTTTTGAGGTGCCACCTGTATAAATAGGTAAACTGTTATTGGTAAATTTCTTGTCTGAAATCCTCAAAACGTTTAATGGGAATTAATGATCAATTAATTTTTTTGAACTTTTGCAGTTTTGTGAATTTATTTAAATTTTGTATAGAAAGTACAGTAAACACTGCTCAATTTTATGCAATTTCTGTGCTGTTTAAAAGTTTAAAGCCCCTCATTGACCCCGTTCTAGAATTATTAATTAGATGCAAACCATAACCCCAGTGGAAAACCCATGTGAAGTGGCACCAATTTAGTGCCTTCTGTAATTCTCAAAAGAAGCCCAATTTAATTCTCAGGGAAATATGTGTTACACAATGCATGGCCTGGAGAGTTGAAAATCTTTACTACCACTGACCTAATGAATAAAAATCTGACATCAGAAACTGTAGTACAGTACTTCTATATTGACTTATGCAATTGAAAAAGCTGTATGGGTGGGCAGTGATATTGGAAAATGACATAGGCATTCAAAGAATGAAATCATATTAGCTAAAGCAAGCCAAGAAAAACTTCTTTTTGGAAATGCAGTATATATTCACCTCTTCCTGTCACATGGCAGAATTTTTATACAAGGAGGACCTGTAAATTAAGCAACCTAATGACATAGAAAAACTAAGCCATAATTGAAAATGCAATCCTAACTAGTCAAAACTAATAAGGTAGCAGGATATTGACACCCCACACTGACAACAGCCACATAGAGATGAGAAAGAATTGCATATTCCATCTCCAACAGCTCAAGAAAGTAGTTTTTTCCTAATTGGGCTTGTGTTATAATAAGTATAAAGGAGTGTGAAAAGTCAAGGAGCCAGTATTGAGTAGCCTGAAATGTGTTCTAAATGATGAGTGAAAATATATAAATATTGGAAAGCAGGCGTCGTATGTACAGTTAGTTGGTGAAAAAGCTATGTTCAAATCTGGACGAAACTTTTTAATTGTTTCATTTCAACCTAGTATCCAATGAAGGGAGTAAATGTTTATCACTGTAATTTAGGCTGATCGAGGGTGTATTCTGATGACAATATTGCCCATTTCTTTGGGCTAATGTACTAGAGCCATTGATCGTGGAAAGATGTTTGGAATTGTAGCATACGGTTTCCTGAAAATGCACATTTTCCCCCCAAAATCCTGAAATCTTGTACAATAAAAATTAACTGATTTATTTTGTCACTAAATTTGTGGTGCTGTTTATATGGTTTCTTTCAGGTTAGAAGCTTTGGGGGGGTTGTGACGATCAACGTAATATGCTGCCCTATCACTTTTTTCCTATCAGAGCAAATAGAAGTCACCTAAAATGTTTCCCTACTTTGGCAATCGCCCACCAATGGTAGCTTTCCCAGCTTGCTGTTAGACTTTACCTCTATAGTGAGCAGTTGTGGCTTGCATTTGGCTAATATTTGCATATGGCAAATGTTTGCCGATCATAATCCTTTAAACTTATCCTATGATGTCAGTACAATAGCATACAACTTGAAACATCAGTCTCAATGTGGAAAATACAAAGTGAGATGTTTTCACTGTAAAATACAAGAATCCCTTTGTATCTGTACAGGAGTTTTGCATCTGAACGTTCAGTTGAGACTTTCTGACAAAATTTTAGAATGTTAACTTATGGTCTTTTTATTTAAAAAATCTTGCTAACTATCTGCTGCTCATCTTAACCTCTGACCTGAATCTGCTTGTTGAAAATTCATTCATATCTTCGGAACTTAGGGCAAAAACGTGTATTTTTAATATTTGTCTTTCCTCTTTCCTCATTGCTGAAAGTGGTGATTTATGTAGGTTAAAGCTCTCTGTCTGCTAGTAGCCTTCAATTGCCTATTCATACTTGAGCTTAAATAGTAATTATCACCATGCTATTCAACTTTGAGAGACTGTTATAGTTGAGCAGTGTCCTATTCTTGTCTGCTTCTGATTTTCACCCGCTCAACACATGCACTTTCCAGCAGGGGTCACTGGATAGCAAATAGGAGTTGGAATTCTGGTTCATTTAACCCCCACCTTTTTCCCAGTTTGGGCCATTAATATTAATTGTGGTCCAATTGATGCCTTGGTAGAGAGAGTTTCACTCCTGATGTGGATAACCTGTGCGAAGATACAATGGTATGATTCTCATGGCCATGTTTTGTTTAGGTACTGAGGTAGAACAATGGCCTGGCTGATTCTTTTAAGCTTGCATCTGGTTTGGCGTAACTACACAAGGCAAACTGGACAAGATCACTGTGATGACTCTTTTCACCTTATCTCATATCTTCCATGGTGGACAACTGTATTTTGCTTTTGAATTTTGGAAGTTTTTTGATCAGCTTCAGTTTGGTATAATTGGTAGGATTGTTGCCTGTTAGAACATAAGACCATAAATAGGAGCAGGAAAAGACCATTCTGCCCTTTGAACCTGCCCACCTTTCAATGAGATCATGGCTGACCTACTTCAACACCTTGTTCCTGCACTATCCCTCTCTCCTTTGATGATTTTAATACGTAGAAATCTATCAATCTCTGTCTTGAACATACTTAAGGCTGAGCCTCCACAGCCTGCTGGGGCGGAGAATTCCAAAAATTCACCACCCTCTGAGTGAAGAAACTCCTCCTCATCTCAGTCCTAAATGACCTGCCTCTTACCCTGAGACTATGTCGTCTCTTCTAGATCACCCAGCCAGGGGAAACATCCTTTCTGCATCTATCCTGTCCAGCCAGTATGATTTTATGTTTGAATGACATCACCTCTCATCCTTCTAAACTCTAGAGAATAAAGGCCCAGGCTATTTAGTCTTTCCTCCTAGGACAACTCCTCCATCCCAGGAATTAGTTTGGTAAACCTTCATTGCACTCCCTCTTTGGCAAGTATATCTTTCCTTGAGCAAGGAAACCAAAACTGCGCACAACACTCCAGGTGTGGTCTCACCAAGGCTCTATATAATTACAGTAAAACATCTTTACTCCTATACTCAAACCCTTTTGTAATAAAGGCCATCGTACCATTTACTACCTTAATGGCTTGCGTAACCTGCATTTTACCTTTCTATGACTCGTGAACAAGGACGTCCTAGATCCTTTGAAATTCAACATTTCCCAGTCTCTCGCCATTTAAGAAATACTCTTTTTTTCACATTGTGTTCCATCTGCAAAATTTTTGCCCACTCAACTTAGCTTCTCCAACTTCCCTTGAAGCGTCGTTGCATCCTCGCAACTTGCACTTCCACTTAGTTTTATGTCATCTTCAAACTTGGAAATATTACATTTAATGCACACATTCAACTCATTGATATAGATTATGAATAGCTGGGGCCCAAGTACTGATCCTTGTGGTACCCTGCTAGTTACAGCCTGCCAACCTGAAAATGACCCATTAATTCCTACACTCCTTTCTGTTCACAAACCAGTTCTCAATCCATGCCAGTATATTCCCCCCCACCCCCCGAATCCCACGTGCTCCAACTTTGTTTACTAGCCTCTTGTGTGGAACCTTATCAAAAACGAAAATCTAAATATACTGCATCCACCCGTTTCCCCATTATCTATTGTGTGAGATAAATACTCCAAGGTTCATTAAACATGATTTCCCCTTTCATAAATCCGTGTTGACTCTGCCCAATCTTACCAGTGTTTTCTAAATGTCCTGTTATCACATCCTTTATTATAGATCCTAGCATTTTCCCTGTAACTGATCTTAGGCTGAGGTCTGGAGTTCCCCATATTCTCTCTTTCTCCTTTCTTAAGTAGTGGGGTTGCATTTGCAATCAGCAGAAACCATTTCAGAGTCTATAGAATTTTGAAAGATGGTGACCAATGCATATACTTGCATCTCTACAGAAAGAGTTGACTATGGATATAGATGTATTGGTCGTCATCATTCAAAACTACAGGGGATTTATCTACTTTAAGTCCCATTAATTTCTCAAGTACCTTTTTTTTCCACTAATGTTAAAATCTTGCAGTTCCTCACTTACACTAGCCCCTTGATTCTCCATTTATTTCTGGGAGGCTTTTGGTATTTTCCTCTGTAGAGACAGACATGAAATATTTGTTTAGTTTCTCTGCCGTTTCCTTATTTCCCATTTACCCATTATAAATTCTTCTGACCCACATTTGTTTTTGCTAATCTTTTCCTTTGCACACACCTATGGAAGCTTTTACAGTCTTTTTATGTTCCTCGCTAGTTTACTCTCATTCTATCTTTCTTCATCTTTCTCTTGGTCCTCCTTTACGAATTCTAAAATGCTCTTAATCCTCAGGCTTGCCATTTTTTGGCAACTTTATGCATCTCTTTCTTTGATCTAAAAAGATCCTTGATTTCTTTCATTAGCTGTGCTTTGAGCACTTTCGTTTCCTGGGTTTTTGTGCGTTAAAGGAAAATATTTTTGTTGTAAACTATATATTAGTTCTTTAAATGTTAGCCATTGCCTGTCTACTATCATACTTTTTAACGTAGTTTCCCAATCCACCACAGCCAATTTCTCCTTCATACCTTCATAGTTTCCTTTGTTTAGATTTAAGATCCAAGTTTCTGATAGAATTTTACATTAATTTTTAAAGTGATATAGTTCTATCATATTATGGTCACTCTTTCCTAAAAGCTCCTTTACAACAAGATTATTAATTAGCCCTTTTTCATTACATAATACTAGATCTAAATAGCCCATTCCCTAGTTGGTTCCTCAACATACAATTCTAGAAAGCCATCTCGAGTATGTCCCAAGAATTCATCCTCCACAGCATCAGTACTAATTAGGTTTACTCAGTCATTGTTGATTGAAATCTCCCATGATTAGTGTGTCACCCTTGGTTTGTGCCCACATCAGGATTTGGGACTCCAGTGTAGTTTTATAGAAGTTTGAATTTCTATTCTTTGGATGAAACATTAAATCGGGGTCCTGTCAGCTTGTTCAGTGGATGTTAAAAGATTTTGTGGCACTATTTCAAGGAAGGAGTTTGCACATGGTCCTAATCAAATTTTCTTCTTTAAAGCAACATCATCAAAAACTGATTAACTAGTCATTGTGGCATCTTGCTGTGCACAGCAGTCACTGCACTTTATAGTTTACCTCGATGTGAAGTGCTTTTATATTAATATTCATGACTAATTTCATGATTCACAGCACTACTGTGAAGAAATTGTTCAAAAGTGTAAAGTAAATTTACATCTGGCATGTTTCTTAAACTTGGTACACAAAATAGTTGATGGAAAATCTTAAAATTGAGCAGAAAGCATATATTGTGCACCAACTCCACCTGAAAGCAAGGTTTTACTAACCTTTGTTTTTGAAACTGCTAAAAACTTATTTGTTGTTTCCATTATCGTGCATGTTTCCATCTAAAATTATTGGAATATTTTGCAGTTTAGGCATAGATGATCAGTATATTTTAAAATTTTTGATTTGACTTGTTTTCATGAAATATAGACCATTTAGCTTTTGAATTTTGATTGTTTTTGTTTTCTACTCCTGCAATCTTGCAGCCACAGCAAATCACATGAATATAGATGAAGTCCATTTTACCTATTGTAGCTTACCTACTGAAAATATTGTCGTTCTCTTCGTCACCCAACCTAGAAGTCATGATGTGTGTGGAAAAGAACTGTTCAGATTTCCCTTCTGTGAAATTGAATCAATCTATTTTTGACCCACTCTACAGTTTCACCCCAAAATAGTTGCCTGTATTTATACTTGCTGCACTAGTTAGTATCTCGCATAATAATGTGAGGGCCCTATTAGTTGTCTCCATTTATTCAGGTTTTCCAGCATTGACCATTGATTCAAGTGATTGAATAGCTCATTCTGTTCTAGATTTTTACCTATGTTTGGGGCTTGGTAATCAATTGTTTTGTCCATTCACAATATCTTATTGGTTTATGCAGATTGACCATGTCAAATTCCATTTTGGTTACATGGGATTCTGCTGTTTTAAGGATCAAATTCTGCTGTTGCAACCATTTTCCTGTGAAAACCAGTTGGTAGACACGTTCGTAACTCGGTCCACTGGCATTAAGTACAGCCTCTTATCTTGGAGCTTGATTGTCCCATTCAAAAATGGAGTTTGAATTATCGCTAACAGTTTTATGGCATATTCCAATTTGATTCCAATGACTTCCTACCTGACCAGAGCATTGTATAGTTCTAACATAAATTTCTTGACTTTTGACTTTGTTTGCTTGAATGGCTGCTTTTCATTGAACAACATATTAACAGCTGCAATAATATGGAGATAAAAACAAAAAAACTGCAGATGCTGGAAATCCAAAACAAAAACAGAATTACCTGGAAAAACTCAGCAGGTCTGGCAGCATCGGCGGAGAAGAAAAAAGTTGACGTTTCGAGTCCTCATGATGCTGCCGATGCTGCCAGACCTGAGTTTTTCCAGGTAATTCTATTTTTGTATTAACAGCTGCATCCACTTGAACCCATTCATCTCTTTAATACTTCTTCAAAGTTTGAAGAGGTCAAACCATGTGCACTAACATCATAAATTACTGTATTTTGTTAGAGAATTAGGCAAAATAAACCTTTTTTTTAGTTTTCATGTAAGGTAGTTGTGCAGCAATCAGTGTTTGCCTAATTTTTGTTTGCACTGTGTAGCCGGTAGGTCAAAGTGGATTAATCTGTTTCACAGATTGGTATTGGATTATTTCTGTGACTTTCATGCTGGTAGACAAAACATTGTCAGCTTTTTAATCATTTGTGCACTTTAATTTAAAAAAAACCTCAATCATTATGAGGACTTCATTATTTGCATGCTACGTTACAAGATTTTTGTGTTTTAGCAAAATATTTCTTTATAATAGCACATATTTTTAACCAGTAAGAATTTTTTGCCCTGCTAATAACCTCTGTGTTGCATAGTAAATATTAGATGAACTGGCTGATTACTAGCTGTGTTACATTGTTGGAGAGTCTATAAATCATTTCAATGTTAGTGAATTCAAATCTTACTAATAATAACATATGTAACTAGTTGGGATTAATCACAGTTTTAGTATTTTGTGACAGATAATGTTACTAAGACAACATTTTCTAATAAATTGTGTTTAGGGTATTGCTGGGGAAGCGATCTTTGCAGGTAAGTTATAGAACAAATGCCAGCTGAAACCCCACAACACATTTTAGGTTACAAATAATTTTTAGTACTCCTATATTGGATTTCATTTTGTTATTTATAATTTTCTTCAAATGAGGGTTTCGATGGCAAGGCCACCAATGATTGCCTGTCTCTAATTGCCCTTGAAGGTAGTGATGAGCCACCTTCTTGAACTGTTGCAGGCCATGTGGTGTAGGTACACCCGCAGTGCTGTTAGGGAAGGGGTTCCAGGGTTTTGATCTAGCGACAGTGATATAGTTCCAAGTCAGGATCATATGTGACTCGTATTGTTGTTAGTTGTGCTACGAAGATAGTTTGTTTAGTTGCACTGTTAAATGCTGAATACAATCAGGGTGGGGGGGAGAACATCTCTTTTTTCAAATTAAATTTAGAATTATTCCAGCTGGATTCAAATTAAAATGTTCTTTTAAAATAAAACAATTAAATTCCCACCTGCAAAAGTCATCATTTGACCTATTATTATCAAATGACATGTGGATAATTTCATTTTGTTTTTCAAAACTGCTTGTGGAACTTTTGGATATATTTACATTTTGTTTTTGCCAAATAGCATTGTCATTCACTATTTAGTGAAAGTCACAGAGCTGATGATAACTGGACTTCTATAGAGCAGACTTGGAATCTTGATACTCTGTTTAGGATGGAGGTTGATGTACCAACACGTGGATCTATTGCATGTCTACACATTGCTTCTGGTTTATTTTTGAATTCAGCAAGGTCAGTGATGTCAGTGCTGCAGAGTGGATCAATTGGCACCCAGTGTTCCCACTGGCATTTTGAGGTCAGGTCTAGCATAGGCTAAATAAAGCACTCTCGATTATGTCTGGATATTGACTTCAGAAAAGCACCTAATGCACTATGATAACATTTCTATTTTGCATAGAAGTCATTCTTGTGACCTATCTGCCAGTGGATATTGAATTGTTAGTTTTAAAATGGCGATCCCCTACTCTCAGGAATTTGGTTGAGAATGGCAGGCGCTATGTACATGACATTGATTCATTTATGGTGTGGCACACTTAGTATAGCATGACATGCAACTGAAGTTTTTAATATTCCTATAATCTACCCTGTTTAGTTTTCAGATTACATTAGATATTGCAAATAATTTTACAAACATTCACTTTATTTTTTGAGACCAGTGAGAGAAGAACTCGACAGTTTCAACTGAACCAGAGTAGTAAATGTAGATGTTGGCGACCACATCTGACATTTTATGTCTCATATTTCCATAGACATCATGTAACGGGGAGTGGAACTAATCCTTCCATCAGTCTCCATGCCCGTAATTATCAATTTTGTTTGCTCAGAACATTTAACCCATGTTTGGTATTGTAATTTGTTCATCTTTTTATATCACGTGTCAAAAATTGTTCTATCAATGAAACTCAGTACTATGCAAGTTGTCACTGAATTGTATTGTGTACCTCACTGAGCTATTGCAATAAGATAAAATAACAGGGTTTCATGCATTATCTTGCCACTTAAAATAAGACAAAATTGAATCAGAGTTAGATGCTTCAGTTTACATTGCCTGTATGAACAACTTATTTTTAAGTTTAGCTGATTTAATTAACCATGGAGGGAGAAAATTGCTTTGTTTTTGTGGTTGACATATATTAAACTAATTCTGGCTTTTGAGCATCTGCTATTTTAATCCACTGATGGGTGTGTTTTCTGTTCCCTAAACCCTAAATTCTGGAATATCCTCCCTACACCTCTCTACCTCGCCTACCTTGCTTTCTTCTTAAGGCATTCTTTAAAGCCTATCTGTTTGACCAAGCTTTTGGTCATCTGGTCTTATATCTCCTTATTTGACTCTGTGTCCTGTGAAGCTTCTTGGGACTTTTTTTGTGTTTAAAGGCGGTGGCACCTTGGTATTGTCACAGGACTAGTAATCCCTCTGGCTAATGCTCTGGGGGCCAAGGTTTGAATCCCACCACAGCAGATGGTGAAATTTGAATTCAATCAAAAGTCTAATTACCATGAAACCATTGTCACTTATCATCAAAACCCATCTGGTTCACTGCTGTCCTTTTTAGGGAAGGAAATCTGCTGATTTAACTCGGTCTGGACTACGTGACTCCAGATCCATAGCAATGTGGTTGACTCTTAAGTGCCCTTTGAAATGGCCTAGCAAGCCACTCAGCTGCATCAAACTGCTAAAAAGTCAAAAAAGAATGAAACGGCATGGACCACCCAGCATCAACCTAGGCCCTGGAACTGACACCGTTAAAAATTGGCCCTGTCGATCCTGCAAAGTTCTCCTTACTAAAATCTGGGGGCTTGTGCCAAAATTGGGAGAGCTGTCTCACAGACTGGTCAAGCAATGGAATCATACCTTGCAGACAATGTCCCAGATGCCACCTCACCATCCCTGGGTATGTCCTGTCCCATTGGCGGGACAGACCCAGCAGAGGTGGCGACACAGTGGTATAAAGTCGGGAGGTAGTTGTCCTGGGAGTCCTCCAACATCAACTCTGGACCCGATGAAGTTATGACATCAGGTCAAACATGTGCAAGGAAACCTCCTGCTGATTACCACATACTGCCCCCCTCCCTCCCCAAGCTGATGAATCAGTGCTCCTCTATGTTGAACACTACTTGGAGGAAGCAGTGAGTGTGGCAAGGGTGCAGAATTTACTCAGGGTGGGGGTCTTCAATGTCCATCACCAAGAGTGGCTTGCTAGCACCACTGCAGACTGAGCTGGCTGAGTCTGAAATTACATAGCTGCTAGACTGGGTCTGCAGCAGATGGTGAGGGAAAATATGCTTGATCTCATCCTCACCAACCTGCCTGTTGCAGATGCTTCTGTCCGTGCCAGTATCAGTAGAAGTGACCACTGCACAGTCCTTGTGGAGACGAAGTCCCGCCCTCACACTGAGGATACCCTTCATGTGTGTGGCACTGCCACAGTGCTAAACAACTAGAGACTGGGCAACGATGAGACACTGTGGGCCATCAGCAGCAGCAGAATTGTGCTTGACCACAATCTGTAACTTCATGGCCCGGCATTTCCCCATCTCAACCATTACCACCAAGCCAGGGGATCAACTCTGGTTCAATGAAGAGCGCAGGAGGGCATGCCAGGAGCAACACAAGGCGCACCTAAAAATGAGGTGTCAAATGAGGTGAAGCTATAACACAGGACTACTTGGTGCCAAGCAGCATAGGCTGCCAGTGATAGAGCTAAGCGATCCCACAACCAGTGGATCGGAACTAAGCTCTGCTGTGCTGCCACATCCAGGCGTGACTGGTGGTGGGCAATTAGACAACTCACTGGAAGAGGAGGCTCTAAAAATACCCTCCTCCTCAATGTGCAAAAGATAAGGGTGAAGCATTTGCAATGATCTTCAGTCAGAAGTGCTGAGTGGATATTCTATCTCTGCCTCCTCTGTGGGTCTCCAGCATCACAGATGTCAGTCTTCAGCCAATTTGATTCACTCCACCTGTTATCAAGAAGGCACTGGATACTGCAATGGATATGGACCCTGACAATATTCTGGAAATAGTGAAGACTTGATCTTTGGAACTTGCCACGCCCATAGCCAAGCTGTTCCAGTACACCTACAATGGCATCCATCCAGCAGTGTGGAAAATTGCGCAGGTATGTCCTGTACACGCGCAGTGACAAATCCAACCCAACCAACTACCGCATTGTCTTCTCTCTACACCAGTAAAGTGATGGAAGAGGTCATCAACAATACAATCAAGCGGCACTTGCTCAGCAATATTCTCACGGGTGCTCAGTTTGAATTCCATCAGGGCCAATGAACTCCTGATTCATTACAGCCATGGTTCAAATGTGGACAAAAGAGCTGAACTCGAGGCAAAGAGAGAGTGATTGCCCTTAGCATCAAGGCAGCATTGACCAAGTATGGCATCAATGAGCCCTAGCAAAACTGGAATCAGGAGAAAACTCTTCGCTGGTTGGAGTCATACCTAGCACAGGAGATGGTTGTGGTTGTTAGAGGTCAGTTATCTCAGTGCCCGGAGTTCTTCAGAGTATTGTCTTGGGCGCAACCATCTTCAGCTGCTTCAATGACCTTCCTTCCACCATAAGGTCAGAAGTGGGGATGTTCGCTGCTGATTGCGTAATGTTCAGCACCATTCGTGACTTCTCAGATACTGAAACAGTTCATGTCCAAATGCTGCAAGAACTGGACAATATCCAGACTTGGGCTGACAAGTGGCAAGTAACATTCATGTCACACAAGAGCCAGGCAATGACCATCTCCAATGAGAGAGAATCCAACCATCGCCCCTTGATATTTAATGGCATTACCATTGCTGAATCCCCATGATCAACATCCTGGGGGTGTTACCATTGACCAGAGCCTGAACTGGACTAGCCACATAAATACTGTGCCTACAAGAACAGGTCAGAGGCTAGGAATCCTGTTGCAAGTAATTCACCTCGTGACTCCCCCAAAGCCCATCCATCATCTACAAGGCACAAGTCGGGATTGTTTTGGAATACTCTCCATTTGCCTGGATGAGTGCAGCTCCAACAACACTCAAGAAGCTTGACACCATCTAGGACAAAGCCCGCTTGATTGGCACCCCATCCGCAAACATTGACTCCCTCCACCATTGACGCACAGTGTTAGCAGTGTGTACCTTCTACAAGATGCACTGCAGAAACTCACCATGGTCCTTAGGCAGCACCTTCCAAACCCATGGCCACTACATCTAGAAGGACAAGGGCAGCAGATGGTTGGGAACACCACCACCTGGAAGTACCCCTCCAAGGCACACTCCATCCTGACTTGAAAATACATTGCCATTCCTTCACTTGTCTGGATCAAAGCCCTAGAACTCCCTTCCTAACATCACTGTGGGTGTACTTACACCTCATGGACTGCAGCGGTTCAAGAAGGCAGATCACCACCGCCTCTAGGGCAATTGGGGATGAGCAGTAATTGCTGGCCCAGCCAGTGATGCCCACAACCCATGAATGAATTTTTAAAAAATACTAGCTGTTCTTGTCTGTACTTAGAAATAATAATTACATCCTCCTTATCCTTCAAATAAATATTTCCATCACTTAAATGGTTACATTTGTGACATAACCAGGTATGTATAGACAAAATTAGTGGAAATTCTGTCAAGGCACCCTGGAGCAAGAATAAGTCTGCTGTCAGCTCCTTTGTCATTATAGGTAGCAGGTCAGGCAGCTGTGACTCTGTCCCTCCCCAGCAGGTTGTCTAACGTACCAAACTGCATATACCTTATGACTTTTTAAATTTAAGAGCTGGGAGTAGAGACAGTTGTTAGAGGGGGGAGGAAGCAGTGGAGGGAGAGTTGCTAAAAGGGGAGGGCCTTGGTCATATGGCAGCCATATTTATAACTTGTTTATGAAGCTGTGCACATTAAGCAGAATCATTTTGTGAACCTGAAGTTGATTAGTCACATTCAGGATTAAAATTAGTGAATTTACATGTGAGCTGGAATGAGGACCCAGAGACTGTATAAGTGAAGGTAGCAGTCTGGGAGCTTTATCCTACGTCTAGTCAGACCCCTGATATTCCTTGGCTAATGTTACCAATAGCTATGTGCGTTTTACTTGAACTTACTCACAATAGCATCATCTCTCGGTGCTACATGACGAACAAGCTCAGGAGTGATGAATACTGCATAACTTCAGTTTAGTATTTGGATTTTTCAACCGCTTCACGTTGATGTAATGGACTTCGAAGCATTTATGTACTACCTTATCACGTCCTCAGATCAGCCCAAAGTGACCTGCTTGAGAACCACTAACATTCCTTAAGTCCAGTTACTGTTATGCAAGCTGGCTGCTTTGTTTGCTTGCCTGTAGCAAGTTCCAAAAATAACACAAAATTAATGACCATATACAGTACCCTATTTTTGGTTGTATTGAGAGTGGAACGTTGCCAGGACACCTAAAACTCTGACCTTTGATTATTGCTTGGGGTGAATTCAGAAGATCCCAATCGGGAGAAGGAATCTGTGTATAACGTTATCTGAAAGACAGAACCTCCAGTGATGCAGTATTCTCCCAAAGCATCAACATGATGAATTTTTTAAAATGCTTTTAGGATGTGAGTGACAATGGCAAGGGATCATTTATTGCCCATCTCTAGTTGTTCTGAGGGAATTGAGGATCCTCTCTCATGGTATGGACTAGAATTATATAATCATAGAATGAAATAACACAGGCTTTTTGGCCCATTGTGCCTGCACTGGCACTTGGAATGTAACTAATTGTATCATTCTACTCCTGCTCTTTCTCCATATCTCTGTAAATCCGTTCCCTTCAATTACTTATCTCATTCCCCTTTGAAAATTACTATTTAATCTGCTGCCTCCAGTTTTTCAGGTTGTGCATTCCAGATGACAACACTTCACTAATATTTAAAAAAGGTTTCCTTGTGTCATCTGTGGTTCTTTTGTCAGTCAACTTAAATCTGTGTCCTCTGATTACTTCTCATATGGATTATTGCCACTGGAAATAGTTTCTCCTTGATTACTCTATCAGAACCTTTTATGACTTTGCATGTCTCTACCAAATCTCCTTTTAACCTTTTCTGCTCCAAGGAGAACAACCCCAACATCTCTAGTCTCCTCACGCAACTGAACTCCCTCATCCCTATTATCAATCTTGTACATCTCTTCTGTGCCTTCTATAAGCTCTTGACTTCCTTCCTAAAGCATGGTGCCAGAGTTGAACACACAAGAACATAAGTAGGAGCAGGAGTAAGCTATTCAGCCGCTTGAGCCTGCTCCACCATTCAATAAGATTATGGCTGATCTGCCCCAGGCCTCAACTCTTTTGTGCCAGCTCCTCATAGCCCTCAAATCCCCAATATGTTCCTTTTTTAATGTTCTACTCTTACTTTTATATTACCTCTACTCCTTCCCAGCAAAATTGTATCACTTCACATTTTACTGTCATGTGCCTGTCCATTTTCCCAGTTTGTCTCCTCAAGTTTGTTACTATCCTTTTCTTTGTTTCATATCATCAGTGAACTTATGTCCTGTGTAACCATGCCTAGGTCATTAATAGATATCAGAGCTGTGGTCATAATACTGACCTCTAGGGAATATACTTTTTAAAAAAAACAACTATTCATCACTATTCTCTGCTTTCTGCCCTTTGCCCAATTTTGTACACATGCTGTGACTGCCCCTTTAATCCAATGGACTTGAATTTTGCTAGCAATTCTACATGTAGGCCAGAGCAGCTTTCAAGGTGATATGATTTATTGAACTCAGTTGCACAATTGGCCATGGTGAGATTTAAACATGCCTGCTAACACAATACCATAACCAGTAGGCTAAAATACCTGTGACCCAAATCCATAATGGAGTTGGAACTCCAGAAGTCTGGCTCTGGTAAGAATACTAACAATTGAGCCAAGCTGACCCTTGTTCTTTAAGTGTAACTGGATTGCCAGCAATAGCTTGGAATATATTATATGATGTCAGTCCAGCATTCTGCTGCATAGCTCTTGTGATTCTTCTACCCTGCAGGCTCATGATATGATCAATAGGATGTCAATTCTTCTGTTTAGAATGCTTCCAGGATGTGTTTTGCTTGAATTGGTAATGATCTGTTCTTGCTCAATGCATTCTTTGAGGAGGTCAATAATAATTAAAATAAATAATTTCAGGGATGATGACTGCCCTGTCAGCCCATTCATTAAAGTCTTGCATGAACATTTTGATAGTCATGGTGATGTTGCAATGATTATATCATCTAATTTATAATGAAACTACTCCTTCAACTTGTCTTGCTTATCATTGGTGTAATAGCACTCATGGTCTAGTGATAGTCAGTTTTCAGGCATTCACCTATGTCATTTTGCAAATTAGCTTGCTAAAATGTAATTCATGGCCCCAACACCAGTGATCTGTGGTATCATTTTTTCAAGCAATCCAGAAGAAGGTAAGTCATTGCTACGTTTCACAACGTGACATTCTGGAGCCAGGATAATGTTATAATGTCATTGTAAGCCAACTCTTGTGCTGCTGTCTTTTTTAATCTTGTCTACAAAAGAATTCCATGAAGACGATCCGTATTTTTTTATTTCCTTCCTTTTATGACTGCAGCGAAAAAGTTTTGGCCTATCAACTTTAGCTAGGGCAGCATTTTGCGGATCCTGCCCCACCACCAAAAATGCCAGCAGGGGAGGCAGTGACGTCGTGGTATTGTCACTGGACTCGTAATCCAGAGACCCAGGGTAATGCTCTGGGTACCCAGGTTGGAATCCCGCCACAGCTGATGGTGGAATTTGAATTCAATAAATATCTGGAATTAAAAGTCTAACGATGACCATGAAACCATTGCCGATTGTCATTTAAAAATAAGATCTGGTTCACGAATGTCCTTTAGGGAAGGAAATCTGCTGCCCTCACTTGGTCTGGCCTGCATGTGACTCCAGACCCACAAATTGACTCTTAAAAATGCCCTCTGAGCAAGGGCAATTAGAGATGGGCAATAAATGTTGGCCTAGGCAGCATTGTCCCCATCCCATGAACAATTTTTTTTAAAAAAAGCAACGCATCCCCACAGCCATTTAGCACACTGAGTTGACTAGAGGCAGGACTTTAGCCCCTCACTAGTGAGGGAAGTCCCACCTCGGCTGCCAGCCAGTCGTTTTGACTGGCAGCTCTCTAGTTCCAGCACAATCATGTGTGATGGCCACTGTTGGGACTGAACATAGAATATAGGGACTAAGTGCTGGGAGCCCCAGAATCATGTAAATATGTGGATCTCATGACAGGGATTGGAGGGGTGGACCTGGAAAAGGGGGGTGGAGAGTTGGCAAGGTTAGTGGCTGGGGAGCACCTGATTTGGTTGGATTGGGGGGAGGTGATGGGTGTGGGGAGACCTTGGATGTCTGGGAAAAAGGGCCCTTAGGGAGGCCCCCCCCCCCGATCTCCCATTAAGGGTCTTGGTTGGTTTGAGAGTGGGTGGCCTGCTGTAGGCCCCAGTCACACACACACACACACACACACACACACACACACACACACCCCCCCCTCCTATAAAATTTCAGACAAGTCAGGGCAGCAAGGGAAGACCACCTAAGGAACTTTATTTTCCCGCCTGCCTGCAAACCTGCTGGCAGGAGCCCTTAAAATTCTGTCCCTGGTCTCACTGTTAAGATTTGTGTTTTGGATACCTTTTTTTTTTTCTCTTCTTTGCACGTGGGGTGAGCTATGGGCAGGGCTGCCAAGTCATCTGAACAATGCCGTAGACTCAAATCTAGGCCCAGGTTGCCTGCATGTAGGTATTCTGATACAGCTTCCACCTTTTCTACGAGCCCTAAGCTCTTCTGTCTTATCATACAAAATAGGAGCAGGAGTAGCGCATCAAGCCTACTCCTTCAATAAGACCATAGCTGATCTGATTGTGGCCTTAACTCTACTTTCTTGCCTATCCCCCATGACTCAAAGACCCAGTCTCCGCTGCTCTCTGTACAAAAAAAGTTCCAAAGGTTAATGACCCTCTTAACTGGGAAACCCCTCATGTTTAAACTGTGTCCCCCAGTTCTAGATTCTCCCATGAGTGGAAACAACCTCTCAGCATCTGTCAAGCCTCTTCAGAATCTCATGTTTCAATAAACTCACCTCTCATTCTTCTAAACTGCAATGAGAATAGGCCCAACCTGCTCGAACTTTCCTCAAAACAAACCCTTCATCCCAATGAATTTTCTCTGAACTGTTTCTGATGCAAGTATATCCTTCCTTAAGGAGACCAGAACTGTGTACACTTCTCCTAACCAATGACCTGTACAGCTGTAGCAAGACTTCACTACTTTTATCTATCCCCCTTGCAATAAAGGTCAAAATTTCACTTGCCGCCTTAATTTTTGTGATTCATGTACAAGGACACCGAGATTTCTCTGTACTGCAAAATTCCAAAATTCCCCTCTATTCAAAGAATACTCTACTTTTCTACTCTATCTGCTAAACTGGACAACATCACATTTTCCTACATTATACGCCATCTGCCAAAATTTTGCTGACTCTCAACCTATCTTATATACCTTTGTAGACTCTTTGCATCCTCCTCAAAACCTGCTTTCAGGGGAATTTTTTTTGATCAGTATGTCTTCAGCCTAATGAGGAAGGGGTCCAGATGACTGAAGTTAGGCCTGTCAGTGTGGGATCAAGTAAGTTTAAATACACAAGTGCCAGATTGAGAAACACAGTGCTTGGAGGGTTGTAGAACCAGAGAGATTCCAGATAGGAAGAATGAGCCCATGAAGGACTTCTAATGCAATGAGCATTTCAGACATAAAGCATTGGGAAACTTGCGTCCAGTGTAGGCAAGTGTGAGCAAGAGTGAGATGGAGGAGGGGAACTGTGGGCGTCAGTGTTTTGGATGAACTGAAATTTGTGGCCAGGGGAGCTTTGGATTAGTCAAGCCTGGAGATGACAATGGCCTGGATCTACTATGGCAGCAGATGGACTAGGGCAAGGGCAGAGATGGACAGTGCTGCAGTGATGCAACCTGAGACAGTAGGTGGAGAGGGGGATGAAGTTGGTGCTCAGGGAAGTTTGTGACGAGAGCCGAAGTGATTGCTTTGGTATACCCAATGTTCAACTGCAGGAAAGTGCAGTTATTCCAGGTAGAACATCGGGAGAATAATTTAACAGCAGGCAGAAGGGCAAGTATATTGGTGAAGGGGCAGATCTGCATCTCATCATGTACATATGGAGTTTGAGCCTATGTCTTTGTTATCCAAAGCAGCATTTTGATGAAGAGTTGGTGGAGCCAAGGGGATGGGTCATCATCAACCTGACACATTAACTCTGTTTCTCTCCATTGATGTTGCCTGACCTAAGCATTTCCAGCATTTTTTTAAATTTCATGCCTGGTGAAGCTATAAAACAGGACTACTTGCATGCCAAACACATAAGCAGCAAGTGATAGACAAAGCTAAGCGATCCCACAACCAATCGATCAGATCTAAGCTCTGCAGTCCTGCCACATCCAGTCGTGAATGGTGATGGACAATTAAACAACTCACTGGAGGAGGTGGCTCCACAAATATCCCCATCCTCAATGATGCAGGAGTGCATAGCAGTGCTAAAGATAAAGCTGAAGCATTCACAACAATCTTCAGCCAGAAGTGCCGAGTGGATGACCCTGGCAGCCTCCGGAGGTCCCAAGCATCACAGATGCCAGTCTTCAGCCAATTCGATTCACTCCACGTGATATCAAGAAACAGCTGAAGGCACTGTATACTGCAAAGACTATGGGACTTGACAACATACCAGCAGTAACACTGTAGAACTGTGCTCCAGAACTTGCCGCTCCCCCAGCCAAGCTGTTCCAGTACAGCTACAACACTGGCATCTACCCGGCTACGTGGAAAAAGCAGGACAAATCCAACCCAGCCAAATTACCGCCCCATCAGTCTACTCTTGATCATCAGTAAACTAATGGAAGGGGTCATCAACAGTGCTATAAAGTGGCACTTGCTTAGCAATAACCTGCTCACTGATGCCCAGTTTGGGTTCCGGCAGGGCCACTCAGCTCCCAACCTCGTTACAGCCTTGGTTCAAACATGGACAAAAGAGCTGAACTCCTGAGGTAAGGTGAGAGTGACTGCCCTTGACATCAAGACAGTATTTGACTGATTGTGCCAACAAGGAGCCCTAGCAAAACTAGAGTCAATGGGAATCGGGGGAAAACTCTCCACTGATTGGAGTCATACCTAGCACAAAGGAAGATGGTTGTGGTTGTTGGAGGTCAGTCATCTCAGCTCCAGGAGATCCTCAGGGTAGTGTCCCCAACCATCTTCAGCTGCTTCATCAATGACCTTCCTTCCATCATAAGATCAGAAGTGGGGCTGTTTGCTGATGATTGCACAATGTTCACCATTCACGGCTCCTCATACTGAAGCAGGCCATGTCCAAATGCAGCAAGACCTGGACGATATCCAGGCTTGGGCTGACAAGTGGCAAGTAACATTTGCATCATACAAGTGTCAGGCAGTGAACATTTCCAAGAGAGAATCCAACCATTGCCCCATGACGTTCGATGGTATTACCATCACTGAATCCCCTACTATCAACGTCCTGGGGGTTACCATTGACCAGAAACTGAACTGGACTAGCCATATAAATACTGTGGCTACAAGAGCAGGTCAGAGTCTAGGAATTGTGTGATGAGTAACTTGCCTCCTGACTCTCCAAAGCCTGTCCACCATCTACAAGGCACAAGTCAAGAATGTGATGGAATATTCCCCACTTGCCTGGATGAGTGCAGCTCCTACAACACTCAAGAAACTGGACACTATCCAGGACAAAGCAGTCTTCATGATTCGCACCATGTCTACAAACATTCACTCCCTCTACCACTGACGCACAGTATCAGCAGTGTGTATGATATACAAGATGCACTGCAGGAATTCACCAAGGTTCCTTAGACAGCACCTTCCAAACCCACAACTGCTACCACCTAGAACGACTAGGGCAGCAGATAGATGGGAACACCACCACCTGGAAGCTCCCCTCAAGTCATTCACCATCCTGACTTGGAAAGATATCGCCATTCCTTCACTGTCGCTGGGTCAAAATTCTGGAACTCCCTTCTTAACAGCACTATGGGTGTACCTACACCACATGGACTGCAGTGGTTCAAGAAGGCAGCTCACCACCACCACCTCAAGGGCAACTAGGAATGGGCAATAAATGCTGGCCCAGCCAGTGAATGAATTTTTTAAAAATACAAACATACAAAATATGGGCAGCAGTAGGTCATTCGGCCCCTCGAGCCTGCTCTGCCATTCATTAAAATCCTGGCTCATTTCTTTGTTTTGAATTCCACTTTCCCATCTACCCCCGATAACCTTTTGATTCCCTAGCCAAACAAGAATCTATATACCTCTGCCTTAAAAATAGTCAGTGACCACTGCCTTCTGAGGCAGAGTGTTCCAAGGTGTCTGTCCTCAGAAAAAAAATTCTCCTCATCTGTTCTAAAAGGTGACCCCTAACTTTAAAACAGTGCCCCCTAGTCTGGACTCAGCCACAAGAGGAAACATCCTTTCCATGTCCACCTTGTCAATACCGTTCAGGATCTTTTATACTTTACTCAAGTCACTCCTCAGTCTTCTTATCTCCAGTGGAAACAAGCCCAGTCTGTCTAACTTTTACTCTTAAGACAATCCGCTCATTCCAGTATCAATCTAGTATAACTCCTCTTAACCACCTGATTGCCAGAATTTGCAGTATTTTGCTTGTGTTAGGGCTTTAAAAGTCTTTGAAAGGAAATTGGAGGTTAGAAATGGGGCTTTAATTTGTAAGCACAGAGTGGATGAGGATGATTTTTGAAGTAGTTGAGGATGATGGCTATTCTGAAAGGAACAGTACGCGAGGAAAGGAAACCATTTACAATGTTAACTAACATGAAGACAACAAACAGAAGCTGGGTGATTAGAGTATATTGGGAGTGGAGAGGAGAGAGACCATTGGTGTCCTGGACAAAACTTTTAGTGAGGGAACTGGGGGCAATAGGGAAGAAACTGGGAAAAGATGTCATGCTTGCAGTAGAGCAGGGGAACATTTAAGAGGTTTGGTTTGGTGGGGAGGATGACAACATGGATGCAGCAGAGGCAGCTCTACAGATGAACTCAATTTTGAGATGATCTCAACCTCCTGCTGGTTATCACCTACCATCCCCCATCAGCTGATGAATCATTGCTCCTCCATCTTGAGCACCGCTTTGAGGAAACAGAGTAGACGAGGGTCCGGAACTTACCCTGGGTCAGGGACTTAGATGTTCATTACGAAGAGTGACTCGGGATCACTACTATTGACCGAACTGGCCAAGCCCTGAAGGACATAGTTGCTAGACTGGGTTTTCAGCAGATGATGAGGGAGCCAACGAGAGAAAAATCTACTTGACCTCGTCCTCCCCAATCTACCTGTTGCTGATTCAGCTATCCATGACAGAATTGATGGAGTAACCACTGCACTGATTTTGTGGAGACGAAGTCCTGCTTTCACATTGAGGATATCCTCAATTTTTTTTGTGGCGCTGGTGGAGGGAATGATTGAAGGTAGTGGATGAGGTGCTAATCTGGCTTTGCCTTGGATGGTGTCAAGCTTCTTGAGTGTTATTGGGGTTGTACCCATCCGGGCAAGTGGATAGTATTCCATCACACTCCTGACTCCTGCCATGCATATGGTGGACAGGCTTTGGCGAGTCGAGAGGTGAGTTACTCGCTGCGGGATTCCCAGTCTCAGACCTGCTTTTCTATTCACGGCATTTATATGGCTGGTCCTGTTCTGTTTCTGGTCAATGGTAACCCCCAGGATATTGATAGTGGGCAATTTAGCAATGGCAATGTCATTGAATGCCAAGGGGGGACGCTTAGATTCTCTCTTGCTGGCAATGGTTATTCCCTGGCTTTTGTGTGTTGCAAATGTTATTTGTCACTTATCAGCCCAAGTCTGAATGTTGTCCAGGTCTTGCTGTGTACGGACACAGGCTGTTTCAATATCAGAGGAGCTGAGAATGGTACTAAACATTGTACAATCATCAGCGAACATCCCAACTTCTGATCTTATGATGGAGGAAAAGCCATTGATGAAGCAGCTGAAGATGGTTGGGCCTAGGGCACTACCCTGAGGAACTCCTGCAGCGATGTCATAAGGCTGAGATGAATGGCCTCCAACAACCACAACCATCTTTTGTGTTAGATATAACTCCAATCAGTGGAGAGTTTTTACCTGATTCGCAATGACTTAATTTTGCAGGGCCCCTTGATGTCACACGTGGTTAAATGCAGCATTGATATCAATGACAATTACTCCCACCTCGTCTCTTATTCAGTTCTTTTGCCCATGTTTGGACCAAAGCTGTGGTCCATGAGGGCAGAACCCAAAATGAGACGACAAAACCCTGCTTGCTGCTAAGTGCCATTTGATAGCACTGTTGACAACACCTTCCATCATTTTTCTAATGATGGAGGGCAGGCTGATTGGGTTGTAATTGTCCAGATTAGATTTGTCCTGCTTTTGGTGGATAGGACATACCTAGGCAATTTTCCACATTGTTAGGTTGATACTACTGTTTCAGTTGTACTGGAACTGCTTGGCTAGGGCACGACTAACTCTGGAGCACAAGTACTATTGCTAGAATGTTGTCAGGGACCATAGCCTTTACAGTACCTTTCAGCCACCTCTCAATATCACATGGAGTGAATCAAATTGGCTGAAGACTGGCACCTGTGATGCTTAGGACCACAAGAGGATGAAGGATCATCCACTCATCACTTATGGATGAAGATGGTTGCAAATGCTTCAGCCTTGCCTTTGGCACCAACGTACTGGGCTTCCCCATCATGGAAAATGGGGATAATTGTGAAGATGCCTCTCTGATTAGCTGTTTAATTGTCCACCACAATTCACAACTGGATGTGGCAGGACTGTGAAGCTTAGATCTGATCTGTTGTTTGTGGAATCACGGAGCTCTGTCTATCACATGCTGCTCTGCATACAAGTAGTCTGTGTAGTAGCTGCACCAGGCTCACACCTCATTTTTTAGGTGTGTCTGGTGCTGCTCCTGGCATGCACTCTTCATTGAACCAGGTTGATCCCTTGGCTTGATGATAATGGTAGAGTGGGGGATATGCTAAGCCATGAAGCCACACTGCTTTTTTTATTCTTTGGGATGTAGGCATCACAGGGCCAGCATTTGCTGTCCATCCCTAATTGCCATTGAACTGAGTGGCCGTTTCAGAAAGCTATTAAGAGACAACCACATTGTTGCGTTTCTAGAATCACATGTAGGTCAAAGCAGGCAGATTGTCTTCCCCGAAGGGCACTTGTGAACCAGATAGGTTTTTATGACAGTCAAATGATAGTTGTTGTGGTCAGCTTTACTGAGACAAGCTTTTGTATTCCAGATTAATTAATTGAATTTATCAATTAAATTTAGATTCCACCAGCTGCCCTGGTGAGGTCTGAACCCGTATACCCACAGCATTAACCTGGGCCTCTGGATTACTTGTCCAATGACATTACCACTATGCCACCATCTCTCTCTACCCACAATGAAAAAAATATTCTGAAGGGCTATAATGAGAAAACCACCAGTTGACAACAAATCAGGCTCGAGTGGAAGACAATGGAGTGAAAGAAAGGAATGGATCAGTGCTTAAGTCTCAGGAAGCGATTGGGTAAGGTGGTCACCATGAACAAGGATCAGTCAGTTGGGTTTACCGTAATTGGCTATGGCAGAGAATTCCAAAAGGAGGAACAGAGAGAGATGATGGGCTTGTTGAGAAAAGAATGGGCAACAAGAAATAGAGTTGGCAGAGGATTAGGACTGGAAGGGCTAAGGGGAGCATGCTTTTTTTAAAAAAAAAAGTGGGGAAAAAAAGGGTGAAGTGACAAAAGCAAGTGCCGAAGAAAGGGGAAGAGAATGGAGCTGTCATCAACTGTCTCTCGATTTGAGTATGACTTCTACTCGGCCATGAACCTCTGTCATGTGTCTTCAAATAACTGCATATCTTTGTTCATAGGGACAGGACGGCCAACGATGTAGTGGGACCCCGAGTGAAGAACTTGCTTCCTTTTCTTTCCTTCTCTGCTGCTGCTCTGCTTCATCATTAAGATGTTGTGACTCAAAGCATAATGCTGCTTGATAGACAAGTTGTCGCCATTCTGAATGATTGGGTAGCAAGCTTCTCCCAGTAAATGGAGAATGACTGCATAATTGAGGTACAGAGGGATCTAGGTGTTCTAGTACATGAGTCACAAAAATTTAGTTTGCAGGTACTGCAAGTATTTAAGGTGGCTAATGGGATTCTATATTCTATTACGAGGGATTGAACATAAAAGTAAGGATGTTATGCTTCAGTTATACAGCGCATTGGTGAGACTGCACCTCAAATACTGTGTGCAGTTTTGGTCTCCTTATTTAAGGAAAGATGTAAATGCATTGGAGGCCGTTCAAAAAAGGCTTACTGGATTGATACCTGGAATGAGCGGGTTGCCTTATGAGGAAAGGTTGGGCAGACTGGGCTTGGAGTCTAGAAGAGTGAGGGGTGATTTGATTGAAATGTCAAGGCCGTTTAGGATCTTGTATAAGGTGGACATTGAAAGGATGTTTCCTCATGTGGGTAAGTCCAGAACTAGGGGAGCAGGGGACACTGTTCTAAAAGAACAATTCCTAATTTTAAGACAGAGGTGAGAAGAAATATTTTCACTGAAGCTTGTGTGACTTTGGAACTCTCTGCCTCAGAAGGTGGTGGAAGCAGGGTAATTGAATATTTTAAGGCAAAGGTAGGTCCTTGTTTGGCAAGGAATCAAAGGTTATCAGGGGTAGATGGGAATGTGGAAATCAAAACACACAATGATCAGCCATGATCTTATTGAATGGTGGAGCAGGCTCGAGGGGTCAAATGGTCTACTCCTGTTCCTATTTCTTATGTTGTTATGGTAAATACTACTTCGCTTCAAGGAGAGCTTCAGAGTGTCTTTGAAGTATTTTCTTTGTCCTCTACTGGAATTTGAGAGTTGAGAAAACAGGACCTGACACAGGATGCAGTTTCCACCCAACAGTGTGTTCAATCCATTGAAGTTTATTGCGCAGGAGTTTTTCCCAAATGCTTGTGGAGCTGGCTTCAAGAAGGACACTAGTGTTTATTCGTCAGCCCTCCTATTGAATCAGAGGATGTGGTGGAGGCAACAATGGTGAAATATCTCTAGTGCCCTGCTCATACATAATCCAGGTCTCACTGCAGAACAGGAGCATGGTAATAATTGCTCAGTGTACACAAACTTTAGAGGTCTTTGTTGTCACTCACACACTGATGTAGATTGCAGAAGGCTGAGCTAGCACGACCAATCCGGTATTGGATCTCATCACTCCTGGTCTTTTGAGAGAGGTGACTGCTAGGATGTGGGAAACACTCTTTCCAGAGTGTCTCCTTCAACATATATGGACGGTGAAATATTCGGCTAACCGTGTGTGGGTTGAGATGAATTTTTGTTTTGGTAACATTCAAGGAGAGGCTGAATTTATTGTATGCAGAGTGGGCAACGACACTGCAGCCATCCACAAACTGTAGGTCATGAATACAGAATGGAGTAGGTGCATGGTAAGCTGATTGAAAAGATCAGGAGAGAGGTTTAACCAGTTCACAAGGAGTTGAAAGAATTTTTAACTAGTGTAAGAAATGAATCTAAACAACATAGTCTTTTGGCTGACGCAATGATACCAACAAAATCAATGTGATACAAATTTACAAATACTGATTTTTAAAAAAAATTTGTTCATGAGATGTGGGTGTCGCTGGCTAGGCCAGCATTTATTGCCCTTGGTCAGACAGCATTTAAGAGTCAACCACATTGCTATATGGCCTGGAGTCACATGTAGGCCAGACCAGATAAGGACAGCAGTGTAAAGGAACATTAGTGAACCAGATGAGTTCTTGCAACAATCAGCAATAGTTTCATGGTCAGACTTTTAATCCCAGATTTTTTTTATTGAATTCCAATTTCACCATCTGTCTGGTGGGATTTGAACCCTGGTCCCCAGAGTATTATCCAGGGTCTCTGGAATACCAGTGAGTGACAATACCACTACACCACTGATTGCTTCACAAAAAGTAGTTAAAACAACAACATAAAAAGTAGCAGCACGCACTGTATATCATCGGGATTGGTTTTGAGGTCATTGTTACTTTCATAGAACATAGAAGCAGAGAAACTAGGAGGAGGAGTAGGCCCTTCGAGCCTGCTCCGTCATTCAATATGATCAAGGCTGATCCTCTATCTCAACGCCATATTCCTGCTTTCTCTCCATACTCCTTGATTTCCCCCAATATCCAAAAAATTATCAATTTCTTTCTTGAATGTACTCAAGTGACCTGGCTTTCACAGCCTTCAGTGGTAGAGAATTCCACAGGTTGACCACCCTCTGAGTGAAGAAATTTTTCTTCATCTCAGTCCTAAATGGCCTGTCCCGTACACTGAGACTGTGGCCCCTGGTTCTAGACTCCCCAACCAGGGGAAACATCCTCCCTACATCCAGTCTGTCTAGCCCTGTTAGAATTTTATACATTTCAATCAGATGCTGTCTCATTCTTCTAAACTCCAGTGAACACAGGCCCAGTCAAACCAATCTTCCCTCATATGACAGTCCTGCCATCCCCTGTGTCAGCCTAGTGAACCTTCGCTGCTCTCCCTCTATGGCAAGTATATCCTTTTTTATGTAGAGAGACCAAAACTGCACGCAATACTCCAGGTGTGGTCTCACCAAGGCCCTGTATAACTGCAGTAAGACATCTCCACTTCTGAACTCAAATCCTCTTGCAATGAAGGCCAACATACAATTTGCCTTCCTAATTGCTTGCTGCACCTACCTATTTACTGTCACTGACTGGTGTACAAGAACACCCAGGTCCCTTTGTAATCTTTAAAATGATCGACCTAAATGGAGCTGGTGTATTTGGTGACTGCTTTGGTGCCTTCAGAGATAGCCTGTTTGGCCAGTTCCCTGGCCGAGATCGTATGGCTCTTGTTGTAGTGAATGAGGTGCGAAGCCTCAGGCGATGCGCTCAAATGTCGATAACGAAGGAATTCATAACACTCATAGCCTTGGATGAGATCCTGGTGGAAGAGTGGACCTGAGTCAGCACCCTGTACACGTAAGTGGAATAGCTCTGCTTACGAGATCTCCGCTTCATAGGCAGCTTTTTGGTGACTTTAGTCAGTGACTGTTTCAACGCACATTTCCCAATATATCACCATTTAATTAATACTCTGCCTTTCTGTTTTTCACACCGAAGTGTATAACTTCACATTTATCCATGTTATGCTTGCTGCTTATGTCAGAGCGGTTACAGCACAGGAAGCCATTCAGCTCTCTGAGAGCAACTCAGCTGATTCCACCTGCCTACCTTTTCACCAAATTTCATCAATTTTCAGAAAATTTCTCTTCAGGTAATCATCCAATTCCCTCTTGAGGCATTATTGAACCTGCCTATACCACACTTAGGCAATGCATCCCACATCCTAACCACTTGCTGCATGAAAATATTTGCCCTCATGTCCCTTTGGTTCTTTTGCTAATCACTTTAAATCAATGTCCTCTGCCTCTTGACCTTTTTGCCAGTGGGAACAGTTTCTCCCTATCTATTCTGTCCAGACTTCCCTCATTATTTTGAACATCTTGATCAAATCTCCTGTTAACCTCTTCTCAAAGAGAACAATCCAGCTTCTCTAATCTATCCACAACTGTAGTCGCTCATCCCTGGAACCATTCTTGTACATCTTTTCTGTACCTTCTCCAATGCCTTCATGTCCTTCCAAAGTGTGGTGCCCAGAATTACGCACACTATTCCAATGAAGGCTAAACCAGTGTTTTACAAAAGGTTCACCATAGCTTCCTTGCTTTTTTTACTCCATGTCTCTATTTAGAAAGTCCAGGATCTTGTATTTTGGCCTCTTACTCAACCTGCCTTGCTACCTTTAACCATTTGTGCACATGTACCCCCAGATCCCTGTGCTCCCATACCCTCTTTAGGATTGAACCCTTTATTTTATATTGCCTCTCTACATTTTGGTAGGAAGAATGAATTACTTCACACTTCTGTGCATTAAATTTCATTTGCCAGGTTTCCACCCACCTATGTCCTCTTGAAGTTCATCTGGGGGTGGGGTGAGGGGATAAGGGGAGACACTGGCAGTTAATAATTATTAATGGCGTTTAATTTTTTTTAACCAGTCTGCCATGTGAGACCTTGTCAAAAACCATGCTTAAATCCAAATGTTCAGTCTGAAAAACAATCATTTAACACTACTGCTTCCTGTCGCTCAGCCAACCTTGTATCTTTGCTGCTGCTCCTATGCTGACAAGCCAGTTATGTGACATTTTATCAAATGCTTTCTGGAAGTCCATATATATCACGTCATTCGCATCACTCTCATCAATTCTCTCTCGTTGCCTCAAAAGACTATCAAGTTAGTTAAATACAATTTCCCTTTAACAAATCCATGCTTACTTTCCTTAATTAATCCACATTTGTCCAAGTGACTGCCTATTTTGTCTTCGATTATTGTTTCTAAAAATTTTTCTACCAAAATTAAACAAACTGACCTGTAGTTGCTAAGCTTATACGTACACCCTTTTTTTGAACTAGGGTGTAACATTTGCAATTCTCCAGTCCTTTGACACCATCCCTGTATCTGAGGAGAATTGGAAAATTATGGCCCATGCCTCTGAAAATGCCACATTTACTTCTTTCAACAATCACTCTTTCCTGACAGCCAATTTTGCACTCAGCTTCCTTCATTCCCCTAGACACCCCGGGCTTTTAATTTTTTAACCAGTCTGCTGTGTGGGACCTTGTCAAAAACTTAGCTTAAATCCGTGTAGACCACATCAACTACACTACCCCCAATCCTCCTTGTAACTTTCTCAAAAAAAAATTCACTTAGACGCAACCTTCCCTTAAAAAATCCATACTGACTGTCCTTGATTAATCGATGCCTTTCTAAGTGACAGTTTATCCTGTCCCTCAGAATTGATGGTATACACTACCACCACTGTGCGTCAGTGGTAGAGGGAGTGAATGTTTGAGGTGGTGGATACGTTGGCAGTCAAGTGGATTGCTTTGTCCTGGATGGTGTCACGCTCCTTCTGTTGTGTGAGATACACTGATACAGGAAAGTGGAGAGTATTCTGTTACTCCTGACTTGTGCCTTGTGGATGCTGGGCAAGTGTTGGGAGTCAGCAAGTGAGTTACTTGTTGCAGGATTCCTTGCCTCTGACCTGCTCTTGTATATTGCTAGTCCAGTTTAGTTTCTGGTCAGTGGTAACCCCCAGGATGTTGATTGATTCAGCAATGGTAATGCTATTGAATGTGAAGGGACGGTAGTTAGATTCTCTCGTTGGAGATGGCCATTGCCTGGCACTTGTGTGGCATGAATGTTACTTGCCTCTTGTCAGCCCAAGCCTAGATATTGTCCTGGTTTTGTGCATTTGGACATGGACTGCTTCAGTAACTGAGGAGTTGCAAATGTTCCAAATATTGTGCAATCATCTGCAGACATCCTCACTTCTGACCTTACGATGGAAGTAAGGTCATTGATGAAGCAGCTAAGAAGCTTAGGCCTCGGAGCCTAGCCTGAGGAACTGCTGCAGTGATGTCCTGGAGCTGAGATGATTAACCTCCAACAACGACAACCATCTTCCTTGATGCTAAGTATGATTCTAACCAGTGGAGAGTTTTCCCCCTGATTCCCATTGACTCCAATGTTGCTCGGGCTCCTTGATGACATCACAGCAGCATTTGTATGGCAAGGGCAGCCACACTCACCTCACTTCTGGAGTTCAGCTCTTTTGTCCATGTCTAAACCAAGGCTGTAATGAGGTCAGAAGCTGAGTGGCCCTGGAGGAGCCCAAACTGAGTGTCTGAGCAGGTTATTTCTAAGCAGGTGTTGCTTGATAGCCCTATTGATGACCCCTTCCATTGCTTTACTGATTGAGTGTAGACTGATGGGGCAGTAATTGGCCAGGCTGGATTTGCCCTGTGTATTTTGTACAGGACAAACCTGAGCAATTTTCGACACAGCTGGGTAGGTGCCCTAGTATTGTAATTGGATCAGCTTGGCTAAAGGGCACAATAGGTTCTGGAGCACAAGTCTTCAGTACTATTAATATTATTAGGAATATTGTCAGGGTCCAAAGCCTTTTCAGTATCCAGTGCCTTCAGCCATTTTTTGATATCATGTGGAGTGAACCGAATTGGCTAGAGACTTGAATCTGTGATGCTGGGGGTCTCTGGAGGAGGCTGAGATGGATCATCTGCTCGGCACTTCTGGCTGGAGGTTGTTGTGAATGTCTCAGCCTTGTCTTTTGCACTGATGTGCTGAGCACCTCCATCGTTGAGGATGGGGATGTTTGTGGAGCCACCTCCAGTGAGTCATTCAATTGTCCTCCACCATTCACGACTGGATGTGGCAGGACTGCAGGGCTTAGATCTGATCCATTGGTTGTGGGATCACTAAGCTCTTCTATTACTTGCTGCTTATGCTGTTTGGCATGCAAGTAGTCCTGTGTTGTAGCTTCACCTGGTTGACACCTCACTTTTAGGTATGCCTGGGTGCTACTCCCTAGCATGCCCTCCTGCACTCTTCATTAAACCAGGGCTGATCTCCTGGCTGGGTGGTAATGGTAGAGTGGGGGATATGCCAGGCCATGAGGCTACAGATTGTGGTTGAGTACCATTCTGCTGCTGCTCATGGCCCATAGTGCCTCATGGTGCTCAGTCTTGAGTTGCTAGACCTGTTTGAAATCTATCCCCTTTAGCATGGTGGTAGTGGCAGACAAAACAATGGAGTGTATCCTCAATATGAAGGCAGGACTTTGTCTCCACAAGGACTCTGCGGCAGGCAGGTTGGAGAGGATGAATAGAAGATGGTCAAGTATGTTGCTTCCCTCTTGTTGGTTCTTTCACCACCTGTCGCAGACCCACCAAGCAGCTTTTGTCCTTAAGGGCTCGGTCTGTAGTGGTGCTACTAAGCCACTCTTGGTGGTGGACATTGAAGTCCCCCACCCATATTGACTTTTTAGCTGTTTGATACAACTGTGTGGTTTGCTTGGCCATTTCAGAGGGCATTTAAGAGACAACCATGCTACTGTGGACCTGGAGTTGCATGTAGGCCTGACCAGATGAAGACGGCAGATTTCCTTCCCTAAAGGACCAGATGGATTTTTATGACAATCAACAATGGTTTCAATGTCATTTTTAATTCCAGATTATTATTCAATTCAAATTTCACCATCTGGTGTGGTAGCCCCAAAACATTACCCTGGGTCCCAGGATTACCAGTCAGTGACAGTATCACCATGCCACTGCCTATACTCCCATTGACTTGGAACTATATCACCATTCCTTCACTGTCGCTGGGTTGACAACCTGGAACTCCCATCCTAACAGCACTATGGGGATACCTTCACCAGATGATCTGCAGCGGTTCAGGAAAGCAGCTCATCACCACTTTCTCAGACAATCAGGGATGGGCAACAAATGTTGTTCCTTCCATGAAAGAATTGAAGAAAAAAAGTTGACTTCCTGCCACTACCTGTCTCGCAGGTAGTGACTCATTCTCACCCATTAAAATTTACCTGCCAGGCTGCACATTTCATTACCCACACAACAGTGCAGGTGTGGCTGCCCACACATTTGTGTAATAGATAAATTACTGGGCTAATCATGCAACCACTCAGTTGTCAACAGTCCATGATCACATTCAGGGCAGCAAGGAATGGGCAATAAATGCTGGCCTTTCCAGTGACACCATAACCTGAAAATGAATAACATTTCTGACTTCCAATTCTACCTTAACCTCAACTTTTACGTTGCTCCCACCCACACTTATATCACCTCAAAATTGCCATCTCCTGTGACCTCGCCACCTTCAAAGCTTGATCACTATCCTTGATGACTACATTGACTGCCTTACCATCCACATGTCCTTGCCTAGTTCTCTCTTCCCTCTACCCCTCACCACCAAAAAAAAGGTGCTCCTGCAAGCTCACCAATTCCAACTACCTCAGCCTTTGGCCCTTCACCATCATTGTCACTGTTGACCTGCTTACCAGCTTCATTACTTCTGCCTTCAACAGCTGCACCAGTGTTACTGATGCCATTGTTTCCCTGGGCAGCTATGTCCTGATCCTCAACATTATTCCCACTAAGACTGCCTTACTTCCTTTCCTGGCCCCATGCAGCTGATACCATTAGCAGTTCTGTCTCTTCAGGGACTGTCTCCCTCCTCTAGATATGTGCTTTATATTAAAATAAAGAGGGTGACAACCACAAGTGTTGACCCAACCATTCTCAATTTTCTTATTCATTTTTTTCTCCATGTGACTCAAAGTTTCATTGTTTATGGTAAAAGTTTTTAAAATGGTTTTCAGCTCGGTAGCTTGGCAAAAGCCATCACCTGGAGCTCTCGAGTACATTTTTAAAATTTTACATATGCAAATTAAAGCCAAGATTGACTGGCTGTATTTATAGCCAGATACGTACTGTGCAGTCGGTATATTTTTGAGTTTGGCTGTCAAAAGCAATTCCATATGAATGTATATTTGTATCATTTTTTTTAAAGGTTTATTTGTGACATTCTGTGGGTGTGCCAGCAAAATAGTACCATGGGCCATAAGCAGCTTTTTAGAGGATTTTGCACTCTTTATTTCATTATGGGGTATTAAGGACCAATTCAGACAAAATGAATACAGTGATACTATTTCCTTCATAGGAACAATACCAGACCAGGTTTCTTTCTTTCTGCAGAAGATTAAACATGACTCCCCATCTTGCTGCTCGTCCTCTTCCTTTATACCTTTCACTGTCCCTGCTGCATGACAGCAGCGATTTACTTGTTGCAATTGCTCTTTATTTCCCAGATTTTGAATGTACTTTACAATTTGTGTAGGTAAATGTAATCATACTCTTCTGGTGAAGTAAATGGCACTCCACTGATGAAATGACATTGGCGTCCTTGCACTTAGCCCAGTAAATGTTAGCTACCTTAGCCCCCATCACATTTTTTCTATTTCTGATCACTCTTCATCCTTGGAAATCTGTTGATTTCCAGAACCTCAGAACTGCACCCCCCCCCCCCCCCCCCCCCCCCCGTCAATTTTAGCACCTACATCAAGGGCATTTTGTATATCTCATTAACTCTTTCCATTCCAAGTTGCTCAGCTTATGTTGTTCAGTTGTTATTGTCATGTCCTTCTAATTTGATTGAGTAGCTCTCATACTGTCTTGAAATTAGTTTATTGCTGTGAATCCATTATCCTGTTCAGCATCCATGGAAAATGATTTCACTGGATGTTGTGTAATTTCTGGATATTTAGGGCCTGATCTACATTGTGGCTACATTGATGAGCTCTGCATGTGAATGCAGTGCAAAATGTACTGTTTTATACAAATCAGTATTTAGCATTTTACTAGCACAGACAGACTGCAGGTAGCGTGGAATAAGGATGGAAAAGTAGCCTAGATTCTTGCTTCTGATGGCTGTACAGTGATTTCTAGAAAATATTCACTTCTGACTCGCATGAGAATAGGTTAAAATCAGCTGTCATGTCCCTCCAAGGCTGAATAGCCTTCCAGGACTTGCTGTCTTTCAGTTTAAGTAAAGAATAGCCTCCTGATAGGCATGAGACGGCTGCTGTCTGTGGAACAGTAACTCATTGTGATCATCAGTTTGAGAGGAAATATGTATTGGGAGAAGAGTAACAAACTCATCATTTAATTTGACTGAGATCTTGTAGGGACTTTTGTGTTCCATTCAGCTCATGGAAAAATCTGATGTTGATTCAGATTACTGTACTGAGAATGGAATGTTGGTTTGGCTCCAAAACAGTGAAGCCCTGTCCTGAAAGTTGTATTTTCTTTTTTTTTAGAAAGTCACTCTAGAAATACTATAGATTGGATACACTTGAATATATCTGAAAGTAGATGCAACAGAGCAAACCACACCACCTTTCATATAACAAGTTTATAATGTTTATGCTTTTAATGTTGAAAAATTCCCAAGGTGCATTCAGTGTAGAAAGGATGTCAAATCTTTGTAGAAGAATTCAAAGGTGACCTGAGACTTGATTGAAGAAATAGGGTTTCAGCAGAAACAGCAGTCAAGGCGCATAGGTTAAAGGGACTTTAATATATTTTGAAGTACATTGTAAGTTTGTCAGCTTCTGAAAAAGGGAAAGTTAAAGGATGTTTACCCAAAACCTTGTCTCTTCATGGGTGCTGATTGACCTGTATATTTCTTGTGTTTCCTGATTTCATTTTACTATGTTTTTAATCTCTACCTGTGTCTACAATGTGTATTCTACCAAGCCCCATCTCAGGATGGTGCAGAGATTATCCAACAGCCCTAAGTTTTATTATGGGTTGGTCTTGCCAACTATGGCCATACATGCGTTTGTTGTATTTGATGCAAGACTGTTTGAGATTGTGGTTGCTAAAGTTATTGTATGTTATTTATAATGTACACCATAATTCATCTCTTCTACAAATGGTCAAAAGAATCTGTGATTAAAGCTCATACCACAGAATTAATGAAAAATACTTTCTACTGGTTGACACATTAATAACGAGGGGGAATGGATTTTAGGTCATTGGAAGAAAAGGGAATTCAGAAAAATATTTTCAACTAGAATGTGAAATCCATTATTACAAGTGCTTATTACGTAGATATTATAAATGTTTAATTCCTTTTTGAATAAAGAATAATATAAAATGACAGGGAAAAGGCAGAGGGAGTGGAATTAAGATAGCTCTAGTTGCAATCTAATTACAATACAGTCATGAATGTGCATAAGTCTCCTTTTGTGCTACAACTTTTGAACATCTTCATTCTTGTTGAAATCATGCATATAAAAACGAGACACAATTCTCCTGAATTAAGTCACTTTAAATATTAGGATACCTTGGGATTCCTGGAATCTCTGTTCAAAGTTCTATGCTATCCACAATTTTAACTAAGACTTTGACATTAAATAGTGGGAGATGGGTTGTGTAAATGTCTTTTGTTTTTGTACTTGGAACATTGGATGAGAGAGTACAATGCCATAGTAAAAGCAAAAAACTGCGGACGCTGGAAATCCAAAACAAAAATACCTGGAAAAACTCAACAGGTCTGGCAGCATCTGCGGAAAGGAACACAGTTAACGTTTCGAGCCCGAATGACTCTTCAACAGAACTAAGTAAAAATAGAAGAGAGGTGAAATATAAGCTGGTTTGGGGGGTGTGGTGGGGGGGTATCCTGACAGAAGAGCAATACTACTTCAAGGTAGGCATTCCTTGAAGAGAAGTAGCAGTCAATTAAACACAAAGATAAAAGCAAAAAACTGCGGATGCTGGAAATCCAAAATAAAAACAAAAATACCTGGAAAAACTCAGGTCTGGCAGCATCTGCGGAGAGGAACACAGTACAATGCTGTCCATTTGGCAGATTCCAGAAACAAATGCCTCTCGATTACACTCTCTCTCCCTATCTCTCTTTTCCTCTCTTCATCTAGTATCTTTGTAGACTGAGTGTTGCTCATTGCTATGGTGCAAGGCAAGGAGGCAGAACCCAGGAACTACCTCAGCCAGTATAGGGATCGAACCTGTGCTGTTGGTGTTATTCTGCACTGCACTCTAGCTATCCTACTAACTGAGCTAACCTGCAATCCCTCAATCGCTTGTTTCCTCAAGTCTAATTTTCCCTTATTTCCACGCTGCCTTCTCTCTGAGGAGTCCATTTCACATATTCACCATCCCTAACATGGGCAAATCTAAATTCATTTCCTTCCCTCTTAAATTTAAGCCTTTATCATCCAGTTGTAGAGTTTGGTGATATCTTGAATGTATTGCAGTATTGCTTTTTTGTTATCCTTCAATTAACTTGCTCGTTTGCTAAGCTATCATAATCAGGAGAGAAAGGAGGAGGAGACTGGGATGTTCTCTTGTGCAGATTAGCTATTCAGGTAATACATTGATTATGTGGTGTATATGGCCTTGTTCAAGCAATGTACTGCATTCAGTTCATTTTCTTCCCAGTGGCAAATCTATTCTTCAAACTGTGTGTCTCCACACATTTTATAATTGTTTTTTAATCTTTAGGCTTCATACATTTTTCCTTGGAAGCCAGAAGTTTCTATTTTTTAGTGGATCTGTTTTTTTTTTAATTTCTAGTTTTGCGCACTGTAGTGTTTGTTTCAGTACCATGCTGTTCAAAACAGCTGCAGCCAGTTGGGGTTGAATTTCCACCCATACAATTATGAATACTTAATTCAAAACAATTAATTTTTATACAGTGTATTACTGTTAGGAGTAAATATAAATTATTTCAAAGTTCTGTGCAAAATATTTTCCAAATTTACAGTATCAATTTAATTTTTTTTCAGGGCAAGTCTTATGTGTATGACTATGTTTTTCCATCAAATGCAACACAAGAACAAGTGTACAATGCCTGTGCAAAAAATATTGTCAAAGGTGAGTCACGTTGACGAAAAGTAGATGTTTGAATTTGTTTTATAAATTTTCCATTGTAAAGTATGAACAATTTTGAGTTGCATAGTATATTGTAATGCATTAAAATTAACATTGGCGACTTGGCAAAAATAATAATATGCATACAATTGATGAAATTGTTTGATTTCACTAACCACAAATATTTTGCATGTAAATGCTTTGTTCCATATGCATAAAATCTTTGCACGAAGGATCTTGCAATCCATAAACTTTGTCCAAGTATTTATTCTTGTGTGAGGCCATCAGTAATGCCAACCCCACAATTTCAGAAATCGCGACAAACTCTTGATTTGGTATAAAATTCATGAGTTGCTATTTTTTTTTTTTTCAAACAAAAACCAATATAGATTGCTAGTTGATCTATGAGTGTATATGATTTTACTAGTGGCTTATTTAATCGCAGCCATATTAGAGCTGTTTACAAAAATTACATTTTACATCTTGAAATACTTTACTGAGTCCCATACATGGAGATCCCAGGTCCCATACTCGGCCTGTCCTGACCCAGTGTCTGTGCTTCTGCAGTTAGTAATCAGGACTAGGAACCACGGCAATTTTTAATCTGCTTTGCTTTCAAAAAGCTCCGAGAATTCGGAACTTAGAACCCAGTTGCTAGTGACGCTCAATTTTACTTCACAATCATGTCTCTCTCAAATTTACAAAGGTGGCATGTCTGGCCAAAGCCAATTTTAACAAGCAGGTCAAGTACAGATGAGCAAACCCTTTCAGGCCATTATAGCTCAATCATCCAGAAATGCTATGATTTTTTTTTATAGTATCCAGCTTTTTTTAATGGTTTTTGCTCTCATTAATCCATATGAAGCCCACTGCATGTGTTTATAACATTGTCCAAAGAAGTCTGGAATTCACTCCCTAATCCTCTGCTTCACTTAAAGGTCCTTCTTAAAATCTACTGCTTGACTAAGCTTTTTGTCACCCAGTATCACATTTGGCTCTCAGTTTTTGTCTTGGGTGCCTGTGAAGCCGACGTTTCCCCTACATTTTTTTTACTTCATTCATGGGATGTGGACATCCCAGCATTTATTGCCCTTGTTCAGAGAGCATTTAAGAGTCAACTATGGGTCACATGTAGGCCAGACCAGGTAAGGATGAGGCTAAAGGATTTTACAACATGGACAATGATTTCATGGTCATCATTAGACTTTTATTTCCAGATTTTTACTGAATTCAAATTCCACCATCTACCATGGTGGGATTCGAACCCGGGCCCCCAGAACATTACCCTGGGTCTCTGGATTACTAGTCCAGTGACAATTCCAGTATGTTATCGCGTCCCCCCAATATATAAATGGAAGTTGCTATAATTGAACTTCCTGATAATAGCCCAAAATTTCTCTCTTTGAATTTGCACCCCTCTCCCTCATTCTACTGCCAGGATAGCTTGAAGTACTTTTGGAGATTTACCCTCTATAACATGCCATGTATCATTTTGTATACTTCAAACCCCATTCCCTAACTACCATCTCCATCCTTCTCCCTGGCAACAGCTTTTAAAAAGCCTCAGAGTTTGTTTGCAACCATGGTGTCACATTTTATCCTCATCCTCATATTTGCACCATTACTAAGACTGCCTATTTATATCTGTCATTGCCGGAATTCTCCTGTCTCCGCTTATCTCTGAAATATTTATTCATGTCTTTGTTACCTCTAGACTTGACAATTCTAAAGCACTACTAGCTGGTCTCCTACATTTTACTCTCCGTAAACCTGAGGTCATCCAAAACTTTGCTGCCTGTAGCTTAACTTGCAGCAAGTCCCATTTCTATCACTTGCTGACCCATACTGGCTCCTTATCAAGCAACGTCTTGATTTTAAAATTCTCATCCCTTGTTTTCAAATCCCTTCGGCCCTGTCCCTCCCAATTTCTGTCATTCCCCTAGTCCCACAAGCCTCTGAGATATATGCATACCTCCTAAATTTGGTCTCTTAAACATCTCCAGTATTAATCGCTCCACTGTTGGTGACTGTGTTTTCAGTTGCTTTGGACCTAAGTTCAAGAATACCCTCTCCATACCTCTCTACCTCACTTTCCTTCTTTTGATGTACATCTTAAAAACTGCCTCTTTGACCAAATCTTTGACTGTCTGCCCCAATATCTCATTATGTGGCTTGGTGTTGTATTTTGTTTTAAAGTGCTCCTGTTAAGCATCTTAGGACATTATTCTCATGTTAAATATGCTATATAAATATAGTTTGTTGTAAACTAAGTTACCTTTTGAAGTTGCTTCCTATCAAGACTCAAGACCAAGTTTCTCCAGTCAGTGTCAGCCAGCTCTTAGTAGCAATTTCACCTGAATCAGAAGGTTGAGGGCCTAAGTCCCACCCCAGGACTTGAGCATGTAGACCTGAGGGAGTGCTGCGCTGTCGGAGTTGCCAACTTTTGAATGAGATGTTAAACCGAGGCCCCATCTGCCCCATTGGGTGGATATAACAGATCCCGTGAAACTATTTTAAACAACAATAGGTGTCCTGGCCAATGTTTATGCCTCAATCAACATCTCAAAATAGATAATCTGGTCATTATCGTATTGCAAACTGGCTGCCGCATTTCCTACATTACAACAGTGACTATACCTCAGAATATTTAATTGGCTGTAAAGCACTTTGGGACGTCCTGATGTCATGAAACATGCTATATAAATGCAAGTTTTTTTTTCTTTTTCTCTTCCAATGTAATTCAATCATCTAATGCAAGCCATTAACCCCTTAGCTCTTCTCTGCACCATCTCTAGGATTTGAAGGAGCTCCTTGTCTCTTGGTAACAAGATGCACCACTTTAAGGTGTAGTCTTACCTGAGCACTTCATAGTTTAAATACACTTTTCATCACTTGTACCCCATTGTCTTTTCTGTATAGTTCATTCTGTTTCTTTAATTTAATAAATATTATTCAATATTTGGACATGATGAATGTTCAGCCTACTAAAATTCCTATCACCTTCGACTTTATCCTTAGCTGTGTGAATTTAAGTTATGAAGTACTTGTCGACAGGATCCAGAAACGGGAGTTCAAATCCACCATGCAAGCTGCAGACTTTAAGTTCGGTTAATTAAATCTGCAGTAAGATCTTAGTCTTTGTAATGCAGATCATGAAACTACCAGATTGCCATAAAAATCCAGCTAGTTTACTATTATCCTTTTTGGGAAAGGAAATCTGCTACCATTATCCAGTCTGGCTGATAAGTGACTCCAGACCCACAGCAATATGGTTGTCTCTTACCTGCCCAGAAATGGCCTAGCAAGTTGTTCAGTTGTATCATACCACTATGAAAAGGTGAGATAAAAGAGACAGGATGGATTACCCAGCATCGACTTTAACACCAGACATTACCAAGACAGATCCAATCCATTCAGCCTGCAGTCTTCCTCACTAACTCCTGGGGATTTGTGCCAAAATTGAGTGTGTTGTCCCATGGACTAGTCAAGTAACAGCCTAATGTAGTCATAGAATCACACCTTTCAATCAACGTCCCAGACTCCTCCATTATCATCCTAGGATAGGTCCTAACCCCTGGTAGGACAGACCCTGTGCAGTTTTGACCCAGGGAGTTTTGAACATCGACTCGACCCCATGACTGTTATCAGGTTAAACATGGACAAGGAAGCCTCCTATTGATCGCTACCTATTCTCCTCAGCTGATAAAATCAGTGCTCCTCCATGTTGAACACCACTCAGAGGAAGCACTGAGGCTATAAAATGTACTTTGGATTGAGGACTTGATTATCCATCACCAAGAATGGCTTGATAGCACCACTATTGATTTGAGCTGGCAGAAGCCTGAAGGCTGCAACTGCTAGACTTGGGCTTGTAGCAAGTGGTGAGAGTACCAGCACAAGGGAAATACCTACTTCATGCCCTGAAATCTATCTGTTGCAGGTGCATCGATCCATGGCGGTATTGGTAGGACTGATCACCACACGGTCCTTTTGGAGATAAAGTCCTGTTTTCAGACTCAACACCATCCATTGTGTTTGTGGCCATTTCACCAAACTAAATGGGATAGGTTTAGAACAGCTTTAGCAGCTCAAGACTGGATATCCATCAGGTGCTGAGAGCCATCAGTAGCAGCATTGGTATTCTACCACAATCCATAATCTCATGGCTTGAAATACCTGTCAGTCTACCACTTACCATTAAGCCAGGCAGGGGATCAACCTTGGTTCAATGAGGAGTGTAGAAGAGCATGCTAAGAGCAGCAACAGGTACAGCTAAAATGAGATGACAACCTGGTGAAGTTATAACACCTAGTTACAAGCATGATAAACAATGTACCGAGCTAAACAGTCCCACATCCAGCTGATCAAATCAACACTTTGCAGTCCTGCCACATGAATGGTGGTAGGCAGTTGAGCAACTAACAGGAGAAGGGGGTGGCTCCTGAATGATGGTTACAAGCATTTCACTCATCATCTGTACTCAGCTTTGCCCTCTGCAGCCAGAAATGTTGAATGGATGATCCATTTTGGCCTCCTTCTGAGGTCCCCACCATAACAGATGCCAGTCGTCAGCCAATTCAATTCACTCCACGTGATATCAAGAAATTGCTGAGCTTGCTGAATACAAAGTCTGTGGGCCCCAACAGCATCTCAGCTGACGTGCTGAAGATTTGTGCTCCAGAACTACTCATGCCTTTAACCAAACTATTCCCATACAGTTGCAACACTGGCATCTGCCTAAGTATGGCGTATCCACCAAAGGCAGGACAATCCATCCAACTAACATCCTCTCCATCTATTCATCAGCAAAGTGATGGGAAAGATCGTAGATAGTACTATCAAACATCTACGTACTCACCACTAAACAGTTTTTAAATCACTTACTTGCCAATAACCCGTTTACAGATACTCAAGTCTGGTTTCATCAGGACCATTGGTTCCAGATCTCATTAAAACCTTGGTCCAAACATGTCAAATTGGCTGAATTCCAGAGGTGAAGTGGGAATGATAGCCTTTGATTTCAAGGCAGCATTTGACAGAATGACATCAAGCAACCTTAGTATAATTGAAGGTAATGTGAATCGGGACAGTTACATTATATTGCCTGGAGCCATACCCAGCACAAACAAAAATGATTGTTGGAGGCCCATCATCTCAGCCCAAGAACGTTGCTGCAGGAGTCAATGTAGTGTTCTAGGCTGAATCACCTTCAGCTGCTTCATCAATGGCCATCAGTTAAGATATTTGCTGCAGGTTGTGCAATATTCAATTTCATTTGCAACTGTAGCAAGATATGGGCAATGTTCAGGCTTGGGCTGATAATTGGCAAATAACATTTGCACAATGCAACTACCAGGCAGAGTCTGACCACCACTACTGAAAGGCATCCAATGACCAGAAACCTAACTGGATAAACTGGCTGCAAACACAGTCTAGAGCCATGACATTTTGTGGCGGGTAACTCTTGATTCTGACTCCCTAAAGCCTTTCCATCATCTACAAAGCACAAGCTCTACACCATCCCAGACAAAGCAGCCCACTTGATTGGCACTCCATCCTCCACCTTTACTGTGGTTGCATTGTGTACCATCTACAAGATGCATTGCAGCATTTTGCCAATGCTTCTTTGGCAGAAACTTACAAACTCGTGACTTCTACTGCCTAGATGAACAATAGCAATGAGTGGGAGCACCACCAACTGCAAGTTCTCCCCCAAGTCGCTCATGATCCTGACTAGGAAATATATAGCCATCCCTACATCTTAATGGGTCAAAATCCTGAAACTTTCTGCCTAACATTTCTGTGGGAGCACCTATACTACAACTCAAGAAGGTGACCTTCCACCACCGCCTCAAGGAGAATTGGGGGTGGCCAATAAATGCTGGTCTTGGCAGGGATGCCCACATCCCATGAATAAATGAAAAAACTCATGACATTTCTGGTGTGCTTCCATGGATTCAACTGCTATTCCTGGTTTGCAAATTTAATGATTCACAAATGTAAGAAATTTGCATTGAGCTGCTGAATCCAAATCTTCAGTAAAGATTAGAAGCAGTCAGAATTCCAAATATCATTCCTGTGATCCTCAACTTGGTATGCCTGTACCCCACCCGTGCCATAATTCAGTTAACAAATACCCCTTGTGTTCAGCCAATTTCTTATCTCAGGTTTTTGACTTGAATTCCCACTGCTTTAAACTTTAGCTCTGCAAGAAGAATCTATAACTTTGTCAAACATGTTTTGGAATTCAAAGTGCATCACATCAAAGTCCATTTTGCATATTACTTCAACAAATTGCATTTGAATAGAGCCTTTGTAGAAAAACATCCCAAGGATCTTTTAGAACCATGTGGGGGAAAATAGATATGAAGTCGGGGGAGTAAACTAAAATTTAGATTAAGTAAGTTTTTTAAGGAGACTGTTAAAGGAACAGTTGGAGTTAGAGGTACAAGGAGATTTAGGGAGGGAATTTTAGAGTGGGACTACGTAACTGAAGGCACAGGTAGCAATGATGGAAAGCAAGGAGTGAGGATGCACAAGACCAGAGTCAGCTGACCTTTCATGCAGAATTTGAGGCCCATTGGAACAGCGTATTTTATATGTACATACAAATTAGGAGCAGGACCCTTGATCCTACTTCGCCATTCAATAAGATCATGGTTGATCTGATTCTGACCTCAACTCCTCACATTCCTGCCTACCCCGATAACCTTTCATTCCCTTTTCTTATCTAAAATCTCTCTACTCCTGCCTTAAATATTCAAAGGATCTATTTCCACCACCTTTTGAAGAAGAGTTCCAAAGACAGTCAACTCTCAGAAAAAGTCTCCCCACCTCCTTTAATTGGGCGACCCCTTATTTTTAAACAGTGACCCCCTAGTTCTAGATTCCTCCACAAGAGGAAACTTCCTTTCCATATCGACCCTGTCAAGACCCCTCAGGATCTTATGTTTCAATCAAATAACCTCTCACCTAGCCTATCCAGCCTTTACTCAAGACAACTTGCCAACTCCAGGTATTAGTCTAGTAAACTTTCTCTGAACTGCTTCCAATGCATTTACATCCTTCCTTAAATACGGAGACTAATACCTTACACAGTACTCCAGATGTGGTCTCACAATGTCCTGTATAACTGAAGCATAACCTCCCTACTTTTGCATTCAATTCCCCTGACAAGCAATTTTGTTCTATTAGCTTTGCTTATTACTTGCTGTACCTGCATACTAACTTTTGCATTTCACGCACTAAAACACCCGGATCCCTCTGTATCTCAGAGCTCTGCAACTCTTTGCCCACTCACTTACCCTACCGCTTATGTCCTCTTCACAACTTACTTTCCTACATATCTGTGCTATCAGCAAATTTAGCAACCATACCTTCGGTCCCTTCATCCAAATCATTTACATAAATTGTAAAGAGTTGAGGCCCCAGCACTGATCCTTGTTGCGTGCTACCTGTTGCACCTTGCCAACCAGAAAATGGTTAATTTATGCCTACTGTTCCCTGTTGGCCAACCAATCTTCTGACCATGCCAATATGTTAGCACCTCCAACATGAGCTTTTATTTTCCACAATAACTTTTGTGGCACCTTTTCAGATGCCTTCTGGAAGTCGAAATATAGTACATGCACCAGTTCCCTTTATCCACAGGACATGCTACTACTTCAGGACTCCAATAAATTGGTTAAATATAATTAATTCCTTTTCACAAAACCATGTTGACTATGCCTGATTATTTTGGATTTATCCAAGTCCCCTGCTATAACGTCTTTAATAATAGCTTCTAATGTTTGCCCTGTGACAGATGTTAAGCTGAATGCTTAGGCGAACACATCTACAGGAAGTACCACCGGCTGCAGAAGCTTGAGCTCCAGGTTTGGGAACTCAAGCAGCGGCTCAGGTTACTATGGTGCATCTACAGGGCAGAGAACTACATGGATAGCATGTTTAGGGAGGTGGGTCACACAGCAGGTTAGGTGGTTACGAGAGTAGACAGGGGTGAGTGGCAGGTGACCGCCAGGCAGGCAGTACAGGAGTCGCCTGAGTCTACTTTGCTTGTTAATGGGTTTTCCATTTTGGATACTGGTGAGGGTAATGGTTCCTCAGGGGAGTTCAGCCAGAACCAACTCCATGGCACCATGGGTGGCTCAACTTCCTCAGAAGGGAAGGAGGAAGAGTGGAAAAGTGAGTGTGATATGGGATTTGCTAGACAGGCATTTCTGTGGCAGTAAACATTACTCTAGGGTGATGAGTTGCCTCCCTGGTACCAGGATCAAGTCTGTCATGGAATGGCTGCAGGACATCCTTCTGTGGGAGGGTGAACGGTCAGGCCGTGATCCACATTGTTACCAATGACATAGGTAGGAAGAGGAATGAAGCCCTGAAAACTGATTTTAGTGAGCTTGGAAGGAAATTTAAAAAGCAGGGCCTCGAGCGGTAATCTCGGGAATACTCCCAGTCCAATGTGCTAGTGAGCATAGGAAGAGGAGGATTGATCAATTGAACACGTAGCTGGAGAATTGGTTTAGGAGGGAGGGCATTGGGAACAGTTCTGGGGCAGATGAGACCTGTACAAGATAGATGGGTTGCACCTTAACAGGACTGGGACTAATATCTTTGCAGGGAGATTTGCTAGTGCTGTTGGGAAGGGGTTAAACCAGTTTGTCAGGGGGATGGGAACATGAGGGGTGGCTCAAATTGGAAGGAAGTAAAGCTGGTAATGACAAGTAGAAAAGTAGCAAGTGAAGTTAGAAGGCAGGCATAACAAAGGCAAGAATCAACTAAGCTTAAAATGCGGAATAAAAAGACAAAGTTAAGGGCATTCTATCTGAATGCACGCAGAATTCACAAGATAAATTATTTAAAGACACAAATAGAGGTATGTGGATATGATCGAATTGCCATTATGAAAATGTGGCAACAGGGTGACCAAGGCTGGAAACTGGATATTCAACATTCTAGGAAAGACGGGCAGAAAGGAAAAGGTGGGTTGCACTGATAACGTATTTGGGATCAGTACATTAGCAAGGAAGGATCTCAGATTGGAAGAACAGTGTGAAATCTTTGGGTGAAACTAAGCAACAACAAAGGGCACCAAATATTGGTAGAAGTTGTTTGTAGGCCACCAAACAGTAGTGGTAGTGTGGGGCATAGTATAAATCAGGAGATTAGGGAAGTGCGTAGCAAGGGTAATACAGTAATCGTGGGTAACTTCAATCTGCATGTAGACTGGGTAAACCTAAAGAGCACTAATGCTGTGGAGGACTAGTTTCTGAAGTGAGTTAGGGATGAATTTCTAGAGTAGTGTTGAGGAACTGATTAGAGAACAGACTATTTTAGATCTAGTATAATGCAATGAGGGAGAGCTAATTAATAATCTTGTAAAAGAACATTTAGGGGTGAGTGATAATAAATATGATGGAATTTTACATTCTGTTTGAAAGTGAGGTAGTTTAATCTGAAGCCAGGGTGTTAAATTTGAACAAAGGAAATTATAAAGGGCAAATTGGCTGAAACGGATTGGGAAAATACATTAAAAGGTGTGATGGTACATCGCAATGGATAGTCTTTAAATAATTGTTACATAGTTTACAGCAACTATACGTTCCATCAAGGCACAAAAAACCCAAAAAGGAAAGTCAGTCGACCATGACCAGCAAAGGAAGTTGAGGATTGTATAAGATTAAAAGAAAAGGCCGATAAAGTTGCCAGAAATAATAGTAAACCTGTGGATTGGGAGCATTTTAGAATACAACAAAAGACGACCAAGAAACTGATAAAGAAAAGGAGAATGGACCATATGACATAGGAGCAGAAATTAGGCCATTTGGCACATTGAGTCTGCTCTGCCATTCAATCATGGCTGATAAGTTTCTCAACCCCATTCTCCCACCTTCTCCCTGTAACCTTTGATCCCCTTTCCAATCAAGAACCTATCTATCTCGGTCTTAAATACGCTCAATGATCTGGCCTCCACAGCCTTCTGTGGCAATGAATTCCATAGATTCACCACTCTGTAGCTAAAGAAGTTTCTCCTCATCCCTGTTCTAAAAGGACTTCCCTTTACTCTGAGGCTGTGCCCTCGGGTCCTAGTCTCTCCTACTAGTGGAAACATCTTCCCCACGTCCACTCTATCCAGGCCTTTCAGTATTCTGTAAGTTTCAATCAGATCCCCCCTCATCCTTCTAAAGAGTCTATAGACCCAGAGTCCTCAAACATTCCTCATATGTTAAACCTTTCATTCCTGGTATCGTTCTCATGAACCTCCTCTGGACCCTCTCCAAGGCCAGAACATCCTTCCTGAGACACGGGGCCCAAAATTGCTCATAATATTCTTAATGTGGTCTGACATTGTAAAGCCTCAGCAGCATATCCCTGCTTTTATATTCTAGTCCCCTCGAAATAAATGCCAACATTGCATTTGCCTTCCTAACTACCGACTCAACCTGCAAGTTAACCTTAAGAGAATCCTGGACTAGGACTCCCAAGTCCCTTTGCACTCCAGATTTCTGAATTCTCTCCCCATTTAGAAAAGAGTCTATGCCTCTATTCTTCCTACCAAAGTACATGACCTCACACTTGCCCACGTTGTATTCCATCTGCAACTTCTTTGTCCATTCTCCTAACCTGTCCAAAGCCTTCTGCAGCCTCCCTGCCTCCTCAATACTACCTGTCCCTCCACCTATCTTTGTATCATCTGCAAACTTAGCCAGGATGCCCTCAGTTCCTTCATCTAGATCATTAATGTATAAAGTGAAAAGCTGTGGTCCCAACACTGACCCCTGCGGAACTCCACTAGTCACCAGCCACCATCCTGAGAAGGACCCCCTTATCCCCACTCTCTGCCTCCTACCAGACAGCCAATCTTTTATCCATGCTAGTACCTTGCCTCTAACATCATGGGCTCTTGTCTTACTGAACAGCCTCCTGTGCGGCACCTTGTCAAAGGCCTTCTGGAAGTCCAAGTAGATAACATCCATTGGCTCTCCTTTGTCTAACTTACTCGTTACCTCCTCAAAGAATTCTAACAGATTTGTCAGGCATGACCTCCCTGTGATGAAACCATGCTGACTTTGCCCTATTTTACCATGCGCTTCCAAGTATTCTGAAATCTCTTCCTTAATAATGGATTCTAAAATCTTATCAATGACCGAGGTCAGGCTAATCAGCCTATAATTTCCCGTCTTTTGCCTCACTCCCTTCTTAAATAGGGGTGTTTCATTAGCAATTTTCCAGTCCTCTGAGACCCTCCCTGACTCGAGTGATTCCTGAAAGATCACCACTAACGCCTCCACTATCTCCTTCAGAACTCTGGGGTGTAATCCATCTGGTCCAGGTGATTTATTCACCTTCAGACCTATCAGTTTTCCTAGCACCTTCTCTTTGGTAATGGCCACCATACTCACCTCTGCCCCCCGACTCTCTTGAACTTTGGAGATGTTACTCGTGTCTTCCACTGTGAAGACTGACGCAAAGTACCTATTCAGTTGCTCTGCCATTTCTTTGTTCCCCACTACTATTTCTCCAGCGTCATTTTCCAACGGCCCAATGTCCAATTTTGCCTCTCTCTTACCCTTTATATATCTCCTACAATCTTCTTTTATATTACTGGCTAGTTTACCCTCATATTTAATCTTCTCCCTCCTTATTTCTTTTTTAGTTGTCTTCTGTTGGTCTTTGTAGGCTTCTCAATCTCCTAGTTTCCCACTGCTCCTCGCCGCATTGTATGCTTTCTCTTTAGCTTTTATGCTGTCCCTGACTTCCCTTGTCAGCCATGGCTGCCTCATCCTCCCTTTAGTATGCTTCTTCCTAGGAATGAATTTTTGCTGTGTCTCCCAAATTACTCCCAGAAACTCCTGCCATTGCTGTTCCACTGTCTTTCCTGCTAGGCTCATCTCCCAGTCAATTCTGGCCAGCTCCTCCCTCATCCCTCTGTAGTTGCCTTTATTCAACTGTAATACCGTTACATCTGATTCCAGCTTTTTCCCCTCAAATTGCGGGGTAAATTCTATCATATTATGGTCACTAAATCTAGAATTGCCTGTTCCCTAGTGGGCTCCACCACAAGCTGCTCCAAAAAGCCATCTCGTAGACATTCCATAAATGTCTTAGGATCCACTACCAACCTGATTTTCCCAGTCTACCTGCATATTGAAATCCCGTATGATCACTGTAACCTTGCCTTTCTTACACGCCTTTTCTATCTCCTGGTGTATCTTGTGCCCCACATCCTGACTACTGTTTGGAGGCCTGTACCTAACTCCCATTATGGTTTTTTTTTACCTTTGCAGTTCCTCACCCCTACCCACACAGATTCTACATCATCTGACCCTACGTCATTTCTTGCTATCAATTTAATTTAATTTCTTACTAACAAAGCAACCCCAACCCCTCTGCCAACCTGCCTATCTTTTCGATAGGATGTATATCTTTGGATATTTAGCTCCCAGTCCTGATCCCATTGCAGCCATGTCTCCGTGAAGCCCACCACATCATACCTGCCAATTTCAATCTGTGCCACAAGCTCATTTACCTTATTTCATGTACTGCATGCATTCAGATACAAATGGAATATGAATGTAAACTAGCAAAAAAAATAAGGGATTGTAAAAGCTTCTCAGTATTTAAAAAGGAAGTGTTTGGCTAAGACAAATGTGGGCCTATTACAGGCAGAATCAGGAGAATTTATAATGAGAAATAGAGAAATGGCAGAGGCTAAATAATTTCTTTTGTGTCTGTCTTCACTGAGGAAAATGCAAGAAGTCTCCCAGAATTAGAGATCTAAGGGACTAGGGAGAATGAGGAATTGAAGGATATTAGTAAGAAGGTTGCAGTGGAGAAATTAATGGGACTGAAAGTTCGTAAGTCCCCAGGACCTGATATACTACATCCCAGAGTGTTGAAAGAGGTAGTTATGGAGATAGTGGATGCACTGGTGAACATCTTCCAAATTTTATAGGTGCTGGAATGATTCCTCAGCTTGTAAGGTAGCAAATGCCACCCCACTATTTAAGAAAGGAGGGAGAGAGAAAAAAATCTCACATCAGTAGGAGGGAAAATGCTCTTTTATAAACGATGGGATAAATGGACACTTGGATAATAATGATCTGGTGGGGCACAGTCAACATGGATTTATGAATGGGAAATCATGGTTGATGGACTTGTTGGATTTGTTTTGAGAATGTTACTAACAGAATTGATAAAGGGGAGTTGGTGGGCACAGTGTACTTGGATTTTCAGAAGGCTTTTGATAAAGTCCCCCACGGGAAGTTGGTTAGCAAAATTAAAGCACGTGGAATAGGAGTAATGTATTGGCATGGATTAAGGATTGTTTTCTGCATGTTAGCCAGAGTAAGAATAAATGGGTCATTCTCACATTAGCAGACTGTGACTAGTGGGGTACTGCAAAGAATCAGTACTTGGGGGCCCTAGCTGTTCATCAATGATTTGGATGTGGGGACCAAATGTAATATTTCCAAGTTTGTAGATGAGACAAAGCTAGGTGGAAATGTGTGTTGTGAAGATGATGCAAAGCGGCTTCGAGAGGATTTGGCAGACTTGGCCGCTGGGATTTTCCGGCCCATCCAGAAGTCTATTGATTTGCAGCAGGACCAGAAGATCCCAGTGGCAGGCGGGTGCAGAAAATCCCACCCAGTGACTGAGCAAGGACATGGCAGATGGAATATAATGTGGAAAAATGAGGTTATCCACTTTGGTAGGAGGAACAGGTGTGCAGAGTATTAAATGGTAAGAGATTAGAAAGCATAGATGTACACGGGGACCTGGGTTGTCCTCATCATAAGTCACTGAAAGCTAACATGCAGGTGCTTCAAGCAATTAGGAAGGCTAATGGTATGTTAGCCTTTATCGCAAGGGGATTTGAGTACAGGAGTAGCGAAGCCTATTTCAATTGTATAGAACCTTGGTTAGACCGCACCTGGAGTACTGTGTGCAGTTTTGGTCCCCTTACCTCAGAAAGGATATTATTGCCATAGAGGGAATGCAACGAAGGTTCACTAGACTTGTTCCAGGGGTGGCGGGACTGTTTTATGAAGAGAGGATTTTTCCCTTAGCTGGACAGTCTAGAACAAGAGGACACATTTTCAAAATAAGGGGGAAGCCACTTAGGGCTGAGATGAGGAGAATTTTTTTACTGAGGGTTGTGAATCTTTGGAATTCTCTGCCCCAGAGGGCTGTAGAAGCCCAGCCATTGAGTACGTTTAAAGCAGAGATTGGTATTGAGGAATCTGTTGATGACGAAGGGATATGGGGATTATGTGGGGGAAAAGGCATTGAAGTGGATGATCAGCCATGATTGTATTGAATGGCAGAGCAGGCTTAATGGGCCATATGGTCTAATACCTCCTTCTATTTCTTGTGTTCTTATGTGCTAAAGTACTTGCAGCAAATCGGCATGGAGATCTGTTATGGTCAGCTTGTGCTAACTTTGTATTATTGATCCCCCCCCCCACCGACCTGTTTCTAGATGTTCTTGATGGATATAATGGTACAATATTCGCATATGGGCAGACGTCTTCTGGTAAAACTCACACTATGGAGGTAAGTGTTTTCCCCACCCATCTGTGAGATCAGCAAAAGGTGTTTGCCTGGTCAAAAACAGAATTACCTGGAAAAACTCAGCAGGTCTGGAGTTCTGTTGAAGGGTCACGAGGACTCGAAACGTCAACTCTTCTTCTCCGCCGATGCTGCCAGACCTGCTGAGTTTTTCCAGGTAATTCTGTTTTTGTTTTGGATTTCCAGCATCCGCAATTTTTTGTTTTTATCTCGGTGTTTGCCTGGTATTCGACCATTATTTGCTCACCCCTCACCATCATTGATCTGTGTCTGCCAATTCCTGACCAATTTATTAGTAAAAGTAACAAGTGTTTTTTAAAAAAAACTTAATTTTGAACAAACAAATGATATTGCTGGTACAGGCACTGGGCTTTGGCTTCTGAAAACTATTTCTAAAGATACAAAAAGATTTAAGAGCTCTGCTTACATTACTTGGATTTTTATCCCTAAAGTTGCCTTTAAGTCTTAAACACAAATATTGCCTTAAGAGATTGAATCAAGAAAGGTTGCTGCTGATTTATTTGCAGTGTATTAGAAATGCTGGTTGGGAAAACTGAGCTTACGCTCTACTGGTATCAACTAAACTGTTAACTTATCAACTACAGTTAACTTCTTTGGTTTAAAGAAAGTCATGTCTTTGGGTGTCATTTATAATACCATAATTGTGTTTCTAATTACAGGGAACACTTCATGATCCTGATTGTATGGGAATAATTCCCAGGATAGCCCAAGATATTTTTAATTACATTTACTCCATGGATGAAAATTTGGAATTCCACATCAAGGTAAAAGTGCCTTTGAAACAAACTTGGTAGATGTGGTTGACTCTGGCAAGGCTGCTATTTATTGCTCATCCTTAGTTGCTCTTGTTGAGAAGATCATTCGGAGTCTTTTTCTTAGACTGCTATAATGTAGTGTTTTGACACACATGAGAAATTTGCTTAGGTCACTTTAGAAAGCAGTTGAGTCATGTATTAGCTAGACCAGATAGGAATGGAAGGTTTCTATGCCTGAAGGGCAATAGTGAACCAGTTGCTTTTTTTTTTGCACCTTGGCAACAACGATCATTTTTACTGGTTTCATTTATTTGAGACTTTTTGGAAAAAAAATGTCAAATTCTCAAACTGTTGCTGTGGGTTGTGCTTGTGTTTGCTAGAATATTTGTCTAGTCCATAGCTGATTAAAAATAATTTCTGCAACCACCTATTAAAATCAATTTTAATTAACATCAGTTCCTTTGCAAGTAACTGGTGTCATTTCAATTATATATTCCAGGTTTCATATTTTGAAATTTACTTGGACAAGATTAGGGATCTTTTGGATGGTAAGATTCTTCATTTTTCTGATCTAGATAGTGTTTGTACGTGACATTACTTAGTGTTATGATAGCTCAAAATACTAACTGGGGTTTCTTTTTATGCATGAATTATATATTTGGAAGTGGTATTGCCAAAAAAATTCATTTGAAGTCTTGAAGAATTGTAGAAGTTGCCGATTTTAAAAGTAGAGTGGTCAATATTCTTAAATAATTTGTTAAAACACATCTCCATTTGTGGATGTCGCTTGCTAGGTTAGCTCAGAGAGCATTTAAGAGTCAACCACATTGCTGTGGTCATGGAGTCAAATGCAGGCCAGTCCAGGTAAAGACAGCAGATCTCATCCTCTAAAGGGCATTAGTGAACTTGATGGGTCTTTACGACAATCAGCAATGATTTTGTGGTCATCATCAGACTTTTAATTCTAGATTTTCATTGATTTCAAATTTTACTATCTGCCGTGGTGGGATTCGAACCCTGGTCCCCAGACCATTACCCTGGTCTCTGGAATACTAGTCCAGTGATAATACCACATGCCACTGCCTCTCCCTCTCAGGTACATAGTGAAATGACACCAGTGCGTTCTGGCAGGAAGATATATTTAAACCATATTCTGTAATTTTTTTTCTTCCCCGAACTGCACTAGATCCAAATGCTTTCCTATCACAATTTCTTTCCTATGTGGTCAGAATGATTAAAACAGACTTTCTTCCTGAGCAGCTTTCTGTAATCATTTGATGTGAGGTTTTACACTATTACTCCACACAGTTCCAACTTTCCTCAGAACTGGGTCACTGTCAATGCAATTCCTTTTTAGAGATTTTCTTTTTCTGCCATTGAGATTTTTTAAGAACATATATATTTTATAATTTCTTTGCATGGCTGCAGATTGCTAACATACAAAATTGTGTTATTGTGGGAAAAGAAATATTTTATGAAAATTGAAATGTTACGATCATAGGCCCAACCAAGTTTTTGGTAAGATTCGGTTAGGGACCAATAAAGTTTTGTTTAAAGTAGACAATGTTTGAGATTCAAGACACTTAAAGAAGAAGAACATAAGAAATAGGAACAGGAGTAGACCATTCGGCCCCTCAAGCATGCCCCGCCTTTCGAAAAGGTCCTGGCTGGTCATCGTGTGTTTCAATTTCCAAGTTCCCATTTAACCCCGATAACCTTAGATTCTTGTTAGGCAAGGGAAGCGATCTATCTCTACCTCAAAAATATTCAATGACCCCACTTCCACCATCTTCTGAGGCAGAGAATTCCAAAGTCACACAACCCTCAGAGAAAAAAATTCTCCTCATCTCTGTCCTAAAAGGGCATCCCCTAATTTTAACAATGCCCCCTAGTTCTGGACTCGCCCACAAGAAGAAAACATCCTTTCGTCATCCCCCTTGTCAAGGCCGTTCAATATCTTGTACACTTCAATCAAATCACCCCTCACACTTCTAAGCTCCAGTGGAAACAAACCCAGCCTGTTTAACCTTTCCTCATAAGACAACTCACTCATTCCAGGTCTCAATCTAGTAAACTACCTTTGAACCGCCTCCAGTGCATTTACATCAACACACTATTCGAGGTGCGGTTTCACCAATGCCCAGTTTAACTGAAGCATAACACCCTTATTTTTATGTTCAACCTCCCTCGTAATAAAGGATAGCATTCCATTAGCCGCCTTAATTGCTTGCTGTACCTGCATACTAATCTTTTGTGACTCACGTACTAGAACATCTAGATCCCTCTGCACCTCAGAATTATCCAGCCGTTCTCCATTTAAGTAATACTCTGCATTTTTATTCTTCCTGCCAAAGTAAACAAATTCACATTTTCCCACATTTAACTCAATTTGCCAGATCTTTGCCCACTGAACCTATCTACATCCATCTGCAACCTCCTCATAACCTCTCCATAACATACTTTCCTACCTATCTTTGTGTCATTTGCAAATATAGCTACCATGTCTTCACTCCCCTCACCTAAATCATTGATGTAAACTGTAAAAAATTGATGCCCTAGTACAGATCCCTTTGGGACTCAACTCGTCACATCCTCTACCAAACAGAAAAAGACCCATTTATGCATTATTTCTGCCAGCCAGCCAATCTTCTATCCATGCTAATATGTTATCCCCTACACATGTGCTTTTATTTTCTGTAATAACCTTTGATGTGGCATCTTTTCAAATGCCTTCTGGAAATCCAAGTACAGTAAATCTACACGCTCTACTTTATCCACTGCACATGTTACTCCTTCAAAAATTCCAATAAATTGGTTAAACATGATTTTCCTTTTATAAAACCATGCTGACTCTTCACTATTGCCTTGAGCTCTTCTATGTGCCCAGCTATAACCTCCTTAATGATAGATTCTAATAACTTCCCCATGACAGATGTTAAGCATACTGGCCTATAGTTCCCTGTTTTCTGCCTCCCCCTCTTCTTGAATACTTTCTACTTTTCCAATCTGATGGAACCTTTCCAGAATTTAGCAAACTTTGGAAAATTAACACCAGTGCATCAACTACCTCAGCCACCTCTTTTAAGACCCTAGGATGTAGTCCGTCGGGACCCGGAGATTTGCCAGCCTGCAGCTCCATTGATTTGCTCAGTACAGTTACACTAGTGATTTCAATTTCACCAAGTTCCTTTCTCCTAGACAACACCTGATTTGCAGCTATTACTGGAATATTTTTTATATCCTCTATAGTGAACACAGAAGTTAAATATTTGTTAATTTCTTCCGCCATTTCCTTATTATCTACTATTAACTCCACACTGTCACTCTCTAGAGGACCAGCACTTACTTAACTTGCTCATTTCCTTTTTAAGAAACTCTTGCCATCCATTTTTACGTTTCTAGCTAACTTCCTCTCGTACTCTAATTTCTTTCTCCTGATTAACCTTTGTTATTCTCTGCCATTCTTTATATTCTGTCCAATCACCTGTCCTGCCACTCATCTTTGCTGCGTTGTATGCTTTTTCCTTAAGTTTGATGCTTTCCTTAATATCTTTAGTTAACCATGGATGGTGGGTTCTCCCCTTAGAGTTTTTCTTTATAGTAAGAATGTACTTATTCTGAATACTCTGAAATATCCCCTTAAATGACTGCCACTGCTTCTTTATTGATCTCTCCTTTAGCATAGTTTTCTACTTCACTTCAGCTAGTTCAGCTTTCAACCACACATTGTTGCCCTTAAGTTTAAGATACTAGTGTTAGACCTGCTCTTCTCCCTTTCAAATTGGATGTAAAATTCAATCATGTAGTGGTTGCTGTTATCTAGGGGTGCCTTTCTCTGATGTCATTAATTAACCCTGCCACGTTACACAATATCAAGTCTAATATAACCTGCTCTCTGGTTGGTTCCAGAACATGCTGATCTAAGAAACTATCTTGAAAGCATTCTAAGAACTCCTCATCCAGGCTACTACTGCCAATCTGATTTTTCTAATTTGTGTAGATTTAAATCACCCATGATTACTGCTGTCCCTTGTGTCCCAAGCACACAACATTTTCTCATAAATACTTGCTCCTACACTGGCTACTGTAGGGGGCCTGTAGACCACTCCCACTAATGATTTATTTCCTTGACTTTTCCTTATCTCCTCCCAAACCAATTCTACACCCTGATCTCTGAACCAAGGTAATCTCTAACTGCTGCACCAATGCCCTCTTTGCTTAACTGTGATACCCTTCCACCTTTACCTAGCTTCCTATTCTTCTTGAATATCACGTACCCTTCAGTATGAAGGACCCTATCTTTGTCGTCCTGCAGCCACATCTCCCTAATTGCTATCAGATCATATTTATTTACTTCAATGTGAGCCATCAATTCATTTACTTTATGAATGCTATGCGCATTCAGATAGAGAGCTTTCAGTTTTGTCTTTTTGTTACCTTTGTAACATCTAGTCTTGACTGTTGATGTATTCTTAGGCTTTTACTCTCTGTCCCTTCCTGCCATTCTCTGAACCTCTCCTGTCTTGACTCTACACCTTGAATTGCTACTCTACCCAAGCTTGATCCTTCACCCCTCTTGTTTAGTTTAAAGCCCTCTCTACTTCCCTAGTTACGCGATTTGCGAGGATACTCATCCCACCACGGTTCAGGTGTAAACCGTCCCAATGGTACAGCCCCACTTTCCCCAGTACTGATGCCAGTGCGCCATAAACCGGAACCCATTCTCCCACATCAGTCTTTAAGCCACGCGTTCGTGACTCTAATGTTATTTGCCCTATGCCAATTTGCATGTGGTTCAAGTAATAATCCAGAGATTATAACCTTTGAGGCTCTGCTTCTTAATTTTTTGTACCTAGCTCCTCATGCTGACTTTGCAGAACCTCTTTTCTAGTTCTACCCATGTTATTGGTACCAACATGGGCCACGACAACTGGATCCTCCCCCTCCCATTGCAAGTTCCTCTCCAGCCCTGACCAAATGTCCCTAGCCCTGGCACTGGGCAGGCAACATAGCCATCTGGACTCTTGCTGTTTGCTGCAGAGAACAATATCAATCCCCCTCACTATACTATCCCCTAATACCTCTACATTTGTTTTTGTAACCCCCACTTAAATGGCTCCCTGTATCCCTGTGCCACAGTGCCATGGCCAGCCAGCTCATCCACCTTGCAGACTTCACTTTCATCCACACAGGTTGTGAGCACCTCAGACCTGTTTGACAAGTACAAAGCCTGAGGTTCCTCCCCTGCTGTCTGCTCGTTCCCATTACCTGCCTCGCTGACAATCACATCCTGCTGACCAAAACAGATGTCCCTCTTCTTAGAGATGTGACTGTCTTCAGGAACAAAGTATTCAGGTATTTCTCCCCCTCCCTTATGTTGCGCAGTGTCTGCATTTCGGCTTTCAGATCAATAATCCTGATCCAGAATTCCTCAAGCTGCTTATACTTCCGGCAGACATGCTTGTCATGGATCGCCTAGGCATCCAAAAGCTTCTACAGCTGCAACATAACTCCATTCTAACTTATATTTAGTTAATTTACTTGAATTACTTTCTTCCTATGAATGTTACAATTTACTGTGTTTATTGAATGCTAATACCACTGACAACTAAAGGTTATATGCTTCTTAACTACCAGGTATGTGTTTTAGATGTTTGTTTAAATTACTTTATTGCTTTTTTACCTTTATCGTTTGATTTTAATTTTAAAGTTTTCAAATTTTGGTTTATTATTTTAAAGCTTTAGTCCTTTTTATTTATAGATCTACCTTAACTCGCCTGTCCTAAGCTGGTTTCTCGCACACTGTCCCTTAGACTGAGCATTTACCGGCTAATCAACTTATAAATAAAGCCACAAGATTCCATGGGTGTGTGGAACAAACAAAAATAAACTTAACTTTACAAGGTCATAAAGATTAAACAATTTCACTATTTATCTTGTACTCTAATATTCAGGGTTAGTATGAGATACATGCGAATTAACAGGAAAACTGTGGTCGAACACGGCACACTGCACAATAAATGCCAGATGTGACCAAAACAGAGCACACAGATTTCTCAACAACCCACCCAGATGCACTTGCCCAGTAACATTGAGTTAACCCATTACACTGAAACTGGAATCGCTCGCAAGAGAGAGAGAGAGCACAATCATCACTTTTGAAGATCTATCCAAGGAATTCTCTCCTCCAGTCACACCAACTCAGAAGGCATTGATGACAGCCCACGTCGCAGGGTTTCCCAATCGTCTCGCATGATTCTAGTCCCCTGGATTCCTGAGTATACATTCAAGCACAAGCTCACAAGCACAACTTCAGCTCTCTGGCATATATTTGTCTGCAGCACAGAGTCACTAACCTGTGGATGCCTTATTCACTTAAAGTCTGCTCCCCACAACCCTTTTTCTGTTCAGAGCCTGTTTCTCTCTTTTTAGCTGAAATTGGAACTTTTCCTGTCCCTGTCCCCTCTCTAGGACTCTTCTTTAGGGATCTCTCCCTGTCCCCTGCCTGGGACACTTCTCAGTGGTGTCGTGCCCCCCCCCCCCCCCGCCCCAACCGGTCACATGACTTAGGTTTTTGTGCCATGTTGTCTCCCTGCACAGGTGTGCTGGGCCCAAAGAACTTAAAAATATATATATTATATGCAGAACTGCGCATGTGCAGCCCGCTCCCAAACTGTGCATGTGCAAAAGCTCAGGTCCATCGGGAGCTGAAGTTCCTGACCTCTGCTTTCGATGAGAGAAACATAGATTTCATAACAATATAAACTTTAAATTTGAGCAACAGGATCAACAGGGGGGAGGTAGGGGATTGAAGGTCTTTGAGTAAGTTTGGAGAGAAATGGCATGATAATTGTTGATACTAGCATTTGTCATAAAGCACTTGTATCTTTCCCTGTTCTACTTTTCTGCTTTTGTTTCCTTTTCATTTTTCCTCATGCTATCACTACAGGCTGAGTGAAAGTTTTTTGCGACAGGAGAATGAGTTTACCCCCACTGCTCAGTGAGTTCTCTACTTATTCTAGACAATATTGCCATCACAGATTGGTGTGGGTAAGCTCAATCTCCATTATTTTGAGTTGTTTCCTTGTGAATGAAGGTGGACTTTACCCATACTCATTGAGTGTGAAACCACTGTGTAAAATATATTTCACTCTTGCTAGTTCTATTGAGTTAGCTTACGTTATTTTGAGAAACATTCCATTGACATGATAATCATGCCATCCTGGCCCACTTTGGTCATTGTTGTCATAAAATAGTCCACTCAGTATCATCTGACTTTTATTGTAGTATCGGTGCGGAAAATTTAAATATCGAATAGTTTGTTACCTTGTACAGGTATGCAGGTATTTTGCATTACATGACAAAATAGTGGTTGATACCCAATAATCTCTTGCCTTCTGCTCTTGTCTGTTTTCTAGAAAAAGTTGATACTGAACGTTGGCTGACAGTGTAATTAAAAACTGATTTCTATGCAAGCAGTTTGTTTTATTAACTAGCGCAATTTTATTTTTGTTTCATAATAATTTAATGACCTGGTTGGTTCAAAACTTTTTACAGAAAGACCAGCCTTTAGTCTACAGATCTGAGAATACCAAAAAGTTAATTTCCTGCACAGAGTGCTATGTTCTATAGATAACCAGACTGTATTTATAGGGCCACACCTAACCATCAGATTTTGTAGCTGCACTTTGGTTTTGCTTTTACTCATGATTTTTACCTGAACTCTTCAAATTATTTTATTTCAGTGTACCTCATCTGCAGGCTATATAAACAGGAAGATTTTAACAGCAAAGGAAAGGCCTTGTCATCAGTGCTCAATTTTAAGAATAAACTGGTTATAAAAAATTATTATAAGACTTTAGGATTATGTTATCTCTGTTCATCTGAATATTTTTGTATAAACAATTAATGATGTAGTTAACATTGGTAAAAATTGACAATACGTGAAGTCTTCAGCTGCCTTGATATTTTGCCCTGACCTCTGCTCTCAATGAGAGAAATATAGATTTCACAACAATATGAACTTTAAATTTGAGCAACATTTTGTCAAACAATCTGTCCATGTATGTTAATTAACCTCCACATGGTTTTAACATTGCTTGGATGGACTGCTGACCAAACATCAAATCAAAAATCTTTTGTACAAAAACCTGTCTTACTCATTTTTCTTAATATATATTAAAGGAATATGGATGGTGAAACTAAATTCTAGTAAGAAAATTATTTTAACCCACTTTTCCACTTGTTAAAAATTTTCTTGGTTAAGTCACGATAAAGCAAGATGGAGTAAGATAGTACCAGAGTCCACAACTACATTGTTAGGGATCAGTGTATCATTAATTCTTAGTTTTAAGAAATGCTTATTTCCTACTGGCGTCTGTCCAATAAGAAATTGGCTAATCGTTTTGAGAGGTATTGATTAAGGAAGACATTTATAAAGTACATATCTTTGTGGGTCTTGAGTTTACTATATTTTGAGCATCCCTGAATTATGTGCAGATATAAACAACACTGTCTTAAATTACTTTTAGTTTGCATGTAGTAGAAAATGCTCCTGTTTCCACAAAAATGGATTGTTGCGATGGCAATGGAACAACCTTGTCAAACTAATAAGTTACAAGTCAATTGTGTGGATGTTGGTATGTTCAAAACATAATTGTATTTGGTATCCAAGTCAATGATTTCTTCCCATCATGAGATTTGCTTGAGGTAAATGGTTATCATTGTTATCATGTTTTTGGGCAGTCTTGCAGTAGTTGTGTGTGGTAACTGTTACAGTTTACTGGGGCAAGCTATATAAGCTAAATGCCCATTGAATATGGAATATCTTACTGTTGCTGCTTGTGGGTAGTGCTACCGATTGGATTGATAGCTTATTTCCTGTTTGGCACAAATTGTAAAAGGAAATTGGGTAGTAATTTAAAGGATTAAAGCTAATTCTTCAACATCATCACAAATCAGCAAAACCTTGTGAAAACTTTTTTCAAATGAAGTCAATTTAAGCACATCACCCTTTCGTTAGTCATTCTTGGTTAATAGCACAATTGCCTCGAGTCAAAAGATTGTGGGTTCAAATAAGATTCTGGGATTTGAACACAAATTAAGGTTTACACTCCAGTGCAGTAATGCAGGAGTGCTGCACTGTTGGAGGTGCCATCTTTTGGATGAGAAATTAAACCAAGACCCTGTTTGCCCCCTTGGTGGATGTAAAAGATTCCATGGCCCTATCTCCAGAGTCCTAGCAAATAGTTATCCCTCAATTAACATCAGTAAAAAACATTGTCGGGTCATTGCTGCTTGAGAGCTTGTGTGCAAATTGGCTGCTGCCTTTCCTGCAGTGAACAGTGACTATACTTCAAAAGCACTTCATTGGCTGTAAAGCACTTGGGGGTGTCCTTTGGCTGTGAAAGGCGCTATATAAACACAAGTCTTTTTCTTTTGATTGAAGTTCTGTTCTACTTTAACAACTTTCTCTATAACTTCTCAGTAAGATTGCAAGTAGAACATATTTCTTATTTTTGTAAAGCACTAATTTCCTGTTCCTCGTATGGCCATCCTAAATCAACAATTTCCAAGCATTTTTAACCAGTATTTGTTCATTCAACATTTGAATATAAGAGCTATTCAAGAAACCAAGAAATCTGGAGGATATTTACTTTTTTGACTTTTACATTGTTGATGTAGCAGTGTGACCTGTCACCATGCATTACAATATATAATTTCATTTTGATATCTTTCCTCTGGCCAAGAGTGGTAGAAGACCTAATAGAGGATTGGCAGGGCACTCCCCTGGAGTGCACATCTTGTTCCATGTGGGTTCTCCTGTGCCCTGGTTAACCATATATGCAGGAAGTGCAATCAGCAGTAGTAGTTTGAGTTCCAGTTTTCGGAGCTTGAGGAGCAGCTGCCATCACTGCCACAGATCTGTGGAGTTGAAAGCTTTGTAGATATAGTCACCCCACAGCTTGGTTATGCAAAAAGAGGGGGAAATGGGTGCCAACCAGGCAGTCAAGAAGAAGCAGGCAAGTGGTGCATCTCTCTCTCTGGCATGCAGCCAGAGCCAAGTCCATTGCACCCACAGCTACCTCAGCTGTACAGGGAGGTGTAATAGTGATAGGAAATTCAATAGTTAGGGGAGCAGACAGGTGTTTCTGCGGCCAAGGATGGGATATTGCCTCAGGGACAAGGATGTCACTGAAGAGCTGCAGAGCTCCCTGAGGTGAGCAAGAGGGTGATCAGCCAACAGTTGTGGTCCATGTTGGTGCTAACGACATAGGTAGCAAGGGGGATATGATCCTACAGTTGGAATTTAGGGAGCTAGATAGGAAGTTGAGAAACAGGACCTCAAAAGTAGTAGTCTCCAGATTACACTTGTATAACCTACCAGGAATATAGAAATAGGAGGATAGAGCAGATGAATGCATGGCTGTAGAGATGTGTAGGAGGGAGGGCTTTACATTCTTGGGACATCGGGATCAGTTCAGGGGCGATGGAACCAGTATAGGCTGGAAGGGTTGCACCTAAACAGAGCCAGGACCAATCCCCTTGCAGGGTTATTTGCTACTACTATTGGGGAGGGTTTAAACTAACTGGCAAATAATATTAGTGAGGAATACCAAGGTACAAAGAGTATATTTTTTATTCCTTCACGGGAGTTCAAAGATTTTGACCCAGTGACAGTGAAGGAACAGCGATATGCTTCCAAGTCAGGAAAGTGAGTGGCTTGGAGGGCAACTACCAGGTGGTGGTGTTCCCATCTGTCTGCTGCCCTTGTTCCTCTAGAAGGTAGTGGTCATGAGTTTGGAAAGTACTGTCTAAGGAACCTTGGTGAATTCTTGCAGTGCATCTTGTGGATGATGCACACTGCTGCTACTGTGCGTCAGTGGTGGAGGGACTGAGGTGTTTGTGAATACTGGGGGAGACTGATGGTACTAGAATAGGAACTAGTAAGGTATTAGGTGGGCTCAGTGTAAGAGGGAAAGAAATAGTCTAGGGTTACAATGCACACATGTGAATGCGTGGTGTGTAGGAAATAAAATTGGTCAGTTTCGGATGCAGATAAACACGTAAAAATATTTATGTTGTGGCAATAACGGAGACCTGGCCTAAAGAAAGGCAGGATTGGGTATTAAGTACTCCCTGGGTATCCAGTGTTTAGGAAAGGAGGGGTGGCAGTATTGATTAAAGAGAACAATACAGTGCTGGCGAGAGATGTCCCAGATGTGTTAAGGGCAAATTCTATTTGGCTAGAGCTAAGGGAAGAAAAAAGGTACAATTATGTTGCTGGGTATAGTCTATAGGCCACCAACTTGTAAGAAAGGTGTAGAACAAATTTACAAGGAAATTGGAGAGATGCAGGAATTAGAGTAGTTGTAATGTGGGACTAATTAACCAAAAGAGCTTGAATAGGAAGGACAGAGAGGGGCAAGAGTTCCTAGAGTGTGTTCAGGAGAATTTTCTACAGTATGTTTCCAGTATAACAAAACCTGGTTCTTGGGAATGAGGTGGGCGAAGTGGATCAAGTGTTAGTAGGGGAACATTTAGGGGACAGTGATCATTGCATCACAAAGTTTAGATTGGCTATCGAGTTGGACATCTAAAGATTAGCAGGCAAAACTAAGTGAGCATGCGTTGCCTTTAATGAAGAGAGTTTGAATACAGTCAAAGTAGATTCCCATGAAGAGGAAATATAGGGCAAACAAATTCAGAGCTCCCTGGATGATGAAAGAGGTAGAGATTAAGATGAAGTAGGAAAAGTGTACCTGGGGCAAATGTCAAGTGGATATTTCAGTTGATAACCAGGCCAAATAGAGAAGGTTCAGACGAGAATTGATAAAGCAAATAAAAGCAACAAAGCGTGAGAGAGACTGGCAGCTAACATAAAAGAAAATCCAAAAGTCGTCTTTAGGCATACAAATGGTAAAACGGTGGTAAGAAAAGCAGATTACGGACCAAAAAAGGGGCTTACATATGGAGGCAGGGAGCATAGTAGAGATACTAGATGAATACTTTGCATCTGTCTTTATCAAGAAAAATGCTGCTGCCCAGTTCATGGTGAAAACAGAGGTAGTTCAGATACTTGAAGGGCTTAAAATTGATGAGCAGTGGTATTGGATATTGTCTATACTTATTATTTGATAAGGCACCAGGACCAGAAAAATTAAGTGCAAATATACTGAGGGAAGTGAGTGTGGTCATTGCGGAGGCACTGGCCATAATTTTCCAGTCTTCCTTAGACTCAGGGTGATGTTAGAGAACTGGAGAATTGTAAATGTTACACCTTTGTTCAAAAGAGGGTGTAAAGATAAACCCAGCATTTACAGGCGAGTCAGTTTAACCTTGGTGGTGGAGAAGCTTAAAGAAAGGATAGTTTTGGACAAAATTAATAGTAACTTATTAAAATTTATTTGTTTGCAGGATGTGGGTGTCGCTGGAAGGGCCAGTATTTATTGTCAACCTGTAATTACCTTTGAAGGTGCAAATGAGCTACTTTGAATCATTGCAATCCATGTGGTATAGGTACACCCACAGTGCTTTTAGGAAGGGAGTTCCAGGGTTTTGACCTAGCGACAGTGAAGGTGATATAGTTCCAAGTCAGGATGCTGTGTGACTTGGAGGGGGATCTTGCAGATGGTGTTGTTGCCCTGAATATGTAGACCTTGCCATTCTAGTTAGTAGAGGTCGCAGTTTTGGAGGATGCTGTCAGAGGAGCTTTGTTGAGTTACTGCATTGCATCTTGGAAATGGTACACACTTCTGCCACCGTGCATTGGTGGCGGAAGGAGTGAATGTTGAAGGTGGTGGATGGGATGCTAATCAAGTTAGCTGCTGGGTGCTGGATGGTGTTGAACTTCTCGAGTGTTGTTGGTGCTGCATTCATCTGGGCAAGTGGAGAGTATTCCATCACACTCCTGACTTGTGCTTTCTTGATGGTGAACAAGCTTTGAGGAGTCTGGAGGTGAGTTACTCACTGCAGAATCCCCAGCTTCTGACCTGCTCTTGTATCCACAGTATTTATATGGCTGGTCTAGTTTAGTCTCTGGTTAGTGGTAGCCCCCAGGATGTTGATGATGGGGGATTTAACGATGGTAATGTCATTGAATGTCGTGGGGAGATTATTAGATTCTCTCTTGTTGGAGTTGCCTAGCACTTGTGTGGTGTGAATGTTTCTTGGGCAAATTGTGTTTAACTAACTTGCATAAGGGTAATGCTGTTGATGTGGTGTACATGGACTTCCAAAAGGCATTTGATAAAGTTCCACACAACAGACTTGACAGCAAAGTGAGAATTAAAGGGACAGTAGCAACATGGATACAAATTGGCTGGGTGATAGGAAACAAAGAGTAGTGGTGAATGCTTGTTTTTTGGACTGACAGGTTTATAGTGGAATTCCTCAGATGTCATTTAGGACCTCTGCTCTTCCTGGTGTCCATTAATGACCTAGACCTTGGTGTACAGGACACAATTTCATAATATGTGGATGATATAAAACTTGGAAGTATACTGAACCATGAGGAGGATAATGTAGAATTTTGAAAGGACAGCCAGGTGGAATGGGTGGACAAGTGACAGATGAAATTTAATGCAGAGAAGCGGGAAGTGATTAATTTTGATAGGAAGAATGTAGAGAGGCAATAGAAAATAAAGGGTATACAGACTTAAGGAGGTGCAGAAGCAGAGAGACCTCTGTATATATGCAAAAATCATTGAAGATGGCAGGAAAAGTTGAGCAATTAATAAAGCATATAGCATCCTAGGCTTTATCAATGGGGGAATAGAGCCCAAAAGCAGGGAGTTATGTTAAGCTTATATAAAACATTGGTTCAGCCTCAGCTGGAGAATTGCATCCCGTTCTGAGCATCACACTTAAGGAAGGATGTGAAGGCATTGGAAAGTGTGTACAAAAGATTCATGAGAATGGTTCCAGGAATGAGGAACTGCAGTTATATAGAAAGGTTGGCGCTGTTGTCCTTGGGGAAGAGAGGTGGACATGGGATTTGATAGAGGTATTCAAAGTCATCAGGGGCTTGGACAGAATAGATTAGGAGAAATTGCTCCCATTGGTGGAAGGATTGAGAACAAGAAGGCACAAATTTAAGGTAATTGGTAAAACAGTGACGTGAAAAATATTCATGGAGCATGTGCTTCGGGTCTAGAATGCAGTACTTGATACTGTCGGACAAAGTCACAAAAAAGGAATGAAACCGGACGGACCACCCGGCATTGACCTAGGCACTGGAAATGACAATGGCAGTCTGTCCTGTCGACCCTGCAAAGTTCTACTTACTAGCACCTGGGGGCTAGTGCCAAAATTGGAAGAGCTGTCTCACAGACGAGTCAAGCAACAGCCTGACATAGAATCATATCTTACAGATAATGTCCCAGGCACACCATCACCATCCCTGAGTACGTCCTGTCTCACCGGCAGGATAAGCCCAGCAGAGGTAGCGGCACAGTGGTATACAGTCGGGAGGGTGTTGCCTTGGGAGTCCTCAACATCGACTTCGTACCCCATGAAGTCTTATGGCATCAGGTCAAACATGGACAAGGTAACCTCCTGATTACTATGTACTGCCCTCCCTCAGCTGATGAATCAGTGCTCCTCCATGTTGACAGAAGCAGTGAGGGTGGCAAGAGTGCAGAACGTACTCTGGGTGGGGGACTTCAGTGTCTATCACCAAGAGTGGCTCAGTAGCACCGCTACTGACCGAGCTGGCTGAGTCCTAAATGACACAGCTGCTAGATTGAGTCTGCAGCAGGTGGTGAGGGAACCAGCAAGAGGGAAAAACATACTTGATCTCACCCTCACCAAGCTGCCTGCCGCAGACGCATCTTTTCATGACAGTATAGGTAGGAATGACCACGCACAGTCCTTGAGGAGACAAAGTCCTGCCTACACATTGAGGATACCCTCCATCATGTTGCATGGTACTACCAACATGCTAAATGGAATCGATTTTGAACAGTTCTGGCAACTCGACTAGGCCAACCATGAGGTGCTGTTGGCCATCAGCGGCAGCAGAATTGTATTCGAACGAAATCTGTAACTTCATGGCCACACATATTCCCCACTCTGCCATTACCATTAAGCCAGGGGATCAACCCTGGCTCAATGAACAGTGCAGGAGGGCATGCCCGGAACAGCACCAGGCATACCTAAAAATGAGGTGTCAACCTGGTGAAGCTATAATACTACTTGCATGCCAAACAGCATAAGCAGCAAGTGAGAGATGGCTAAGCAATCCCACAACCAACAGATCAGATCTAAGCTCTGCAGTCCTGCCACATCCAGCCGTGAATGATGGTGGACAACTGAACAACTCACTGGAGGAGGAAGCTCCACAAATATCCCCATCCTCAATGATGGAGGAGCCCAGCACCTCAGTGCAAAAGATAAGGCTGAAGCATTTGCAACAATCTTCAGCCAGAAGTGCCGAGTGGATGATCCATCTCTGCCTCCTCCAGGGGTCCCCAGCATCACACATGCCAGTCTTTGGCCAATTTGATTCACTCCAAGTGATATCAAGAAACGGCTGAAGGCACTGGATATTGCAAAGGCTGTGGGTCCTGGACAATATTCCGGCAATAGTACTGAAGACGTGCTCCAGAATTTTCCGCGCCCCTAGCCAAGCTGTTCCAGTACAGCTACAATACTGGTATCTACCCAGCTATATGGAAAATTGCCCGGTTATGTCCTGTACAGAAAAATCAGGACAAATTCAACCCAGCCAATTACTGCCCCATCAGTCTACACTCGATCATCAGTAAAGTAATGGAAGGGGTCATCAACAGTGCCATCAAGTGGCACATGCTTAGCAATAACTTGCTCACTGATGCCCATTTTGGGTTCTGCGAGGGCCACTCAGCTCCTGACCTCATCGCAGCCTTTGTTCAAACGTGGACAAAAGAGCTGAACTCCTGAGGTGAGGTGAGAGTGAATGCCCTTGACATCAAGGCAGCATTTGACTGGTGTGGCATCAAGGAACCCTAACAAAAAGTGGAGTCGATGGGAATCGGGGGGAAAAACTCTCTGCTGGTTGGAGTCATACCTAGCACAAAGGAAGATGGCTGTGGTTGTTGGAGGTCAGTCATCTCAGCTCTAGGACCTCACTGCAGAAGTTCCTCAGGATAATGTCCTCAGCCCAACCATCTTCAGCTGCTTCATCAATGACCTTCCTTCCATCATAAGGTCAGAAGCGGAGATGTTCGCTGATTATACAATGTTCACTATTCACAACTCCTCAGACACTGAAGTAGCCCATGTCCAAATGTAGCAAGACCTGGACCATCTCCAGGCTTGGGCTGACAAGTGGCAAGTAATATTCGCGTCACACAAGTGTCAGGCAATGACCATCCCCAACAAGAGAGAATTCAACCATTACACCTTTATGTTCAATGGCATTGCTATCACTGAATTCCCCCAGTATTAACATCCTGGGGGTTATCATTGACCAGGAACTGAACTGGACCAGCCATATAAATACTGTGGCTACAAGAGCAGGTTAATCCTGTGGCGAGTAACTCACCTCCTGACTCCCCAAAGCCTGTCCACCAGCTACAAGGTACAAGTCAGGAGTGTGATGGAATACTCCCCACTTGGCCAGAAGCTTGACACTGTCCAGGACAAAGCAGCCTGCTTGATTGGCACCACACCCACAAACATTCACTCCCTCTGCCACTGATGCACAGTAGCAGCTGTGTGCACTATCTGCAAGATGCACTGCAGGAATTCACCAAGGCTCCTTCAACAGCACCTTCCAAACCCACGACCACTACTGTCGAGAAGGGCAAGGGCAGCAGATAGATGGGAACACCACCACCTGGAAGTTCCCCTCCAAGTCACTCACCACCCTGACTTGGAAACGTATCGCCGTTCCTTCACTGTTGCTGGATCAAAATCTTGGAACTCCCTTCCTAACAGCTCTCTGGGTGTACCTACACCATTCAGTGATTCAAGAAGGAAGCTCACCACCACCACCTCAAGGGCAACTAGGGATGGGCAATAAATGCTGGCCCAGCCAGTGAAGCCCGCATCCCATGAATGAATTTTTTTTAAAAAAGTGTAGCAGAGATAGGGTCAATTGAGACTTTCAAGAGGGAATTGGATTATTAACTGAAAAGGAAATATTTGCAGGGCTATGGTGAAAAGGCAGTGAAGTGGTGAGAGGCTCCTTTTGAGAGCTTATTAGTCATGTCGGGCCAAATATCCATCTGTGCTATAACCATTCTATCAAGATACAAAGCAGAATGTTCAATCATAATCTAAAATGGATTGTAGTTACATTTTTAGATGTTTAATGGCTGGTACAAATTTTGAAATTTGAGCATAAGTAATAAATGTCTGCCAGGGAAGTGAAACTTTGTTAAAACTATATGATTGATTTTCTGATGATGATACCATGTATCTCATGAGATTAAATCTAAATCTACCAGAGGATATGGGGATAAATTCTGGGATAAAGTTTATTTCCATACTGCTTGACCAATGAAGGGTGTAGAAGAACTAGCGCAGACACGATGGGCCAAAGGATTTCCTTCAATGTCATAAATTTCTATGTTCTATAAGTTAAAGATTCCACCTAATTTTGTCTTGATTTGCTAACTTTATATTTGTCCACTAAGTCTGTGCACAACCCAAATTTAAATATCTGATTGCATCTACGTTATCAATTTCTCTCATGATTTAAAAAACACTGTTATATGCCTTATCTTAATTTTTCACCAAGGAATGCAAAACATGGCAAAATAGTATTGAAAACGGTTTAATTTGCATTAATGTGGCTAAATATTATATTTGTATGTAGACCTTAATTACAGGAACTATTAGGTTTTGAGAAAACATTGTTCCTTTCTGTTTGCAGTGTCGAAGACTAATCTCTCTGTCCATGAAGATAAAAATAGAGTTCCTTATGTTAAGGTGAGTGAAATGTACCAAAGATGCATTTAGCATCACACACTGTGATACCATTTTGTTTACAAGACTTGTCTTTTTTTTTTGTTCTCCTGGTATAGGGCTGCACCGAACGTTTTGTTTGCAGTCCTGATGAGGTCATGGATACAATTGATGAAGGAAAGTCCAACAGGCATGTAGCAGTTACAAGTAAGTATAGCTACCATTGTGTTAAGCTGTGCACCAAACAGTTTTAAACTAGACACAATCACATGCAACATTGTAGTGTTGAAAGGATGTGATGTGATTGAATATGGTGTTTTTTTTTAATTATTTAAATCTGCAATTTTATGGAACTAGTTTAGGCAAATTACACAATTTTAAACATGCACTTGCAGAGCTCATGTGGTGTTCCGTATTCATTGTTTTGATCAAGACTTCTGTCAGTCGTGTAGGAATAATTTAGGTGAGGGGTCTCCTTGAGCCATTGCTTCTCATTTCTCGTAGTTGACTTAATTGGATAAAAAGTAATGGGAACCTTTCTCCCCTCCAGCCTCTGTCTTTCATTTATTGTGAAATACCAATTGTAAGAAGAGTTGACCTGTGGCTAGCATTGTTAAGGAGCAGTTGTGCTCCAAGGAGATTATCATGCTCTATATATCTTCGTCAGTCTTCAATAAAATTGAATAACTAATTCAACTGACAAGCCCTCTGAGCTCGAAAGTATCTTGAAGTGTAATTCGGGTTAATTTACCTTTAACTGTTTTCTTTTGAGGTGAAAGGATTATTACCATGGTTGGTGAATTACAAAGGAGAGACGTTAAATCACATTAGTGCTAGAAGTATAAGGAAGAGGTTAGACAATTTATTTTTCATGCAAAAGATTTTTAGAATATGGAACATCAAACCGCGTAGTTGTTGAAAATGTCAACTAAAATACTTAAGATGAATACTTAGACAAATAGTACAAGGGATAGACAAATAGTACAAGGGACAGACAAAAATGCTGGGAAATGGTGTTAGTGCATAGCTCCAACGTGAAGCTCATACCAGCACAGTTCAAATCAATCAAATGGCCTCCTCTGTTCTGTCATTCCTATGTTAATGCATACTTCTTAGTGACTTGTTGGATTGAAGTGCAGTATCAATATTTAGGTTTGTAATTTAAAATAATTATTTAGAACCAACTGCATCACATTTTCTGTCTTGGATTATGTGTAGGTATCATTACAAATAGGTCTAGGAAGTAAGTATTAAAGTATGGAGGTGCACACACTCAGGGTAAATGGAACAGCTGGTAATGAATTAAGAAGGCCTGGCTCACTAAATGGGTTTGGTTTAACAAAACTTTCAGTGTAGATAATGGGAGCCAGTAGATGTAGCATATTTAGATTTTCAGAAGAAGGCGTTACACACGATTGGAGCTCATAAGGTTGGCAATGATGTAGATGGAATGCAGATTGGTTGGTTCAGGGGCAAAAAGCAGAGTAGGAATAAATGGGTCACATTTGGATCAGCAAGGTGTAACTAGTTGGGTTATGCAAGGATCAGTGTTTGAGCCTCCACTATTTACAGTCTATATCAGCGATTTAAATGAAGGGACTGAGCATGTTAATCCAATTTTACTGACAATGCAAAGGATGATGGACAAGTAAGCTGCAAGGATGCAAAGAGGCTGTAAAGGGATTTAGACAGATTAAATGGACAAAAAGGGGCAGATATTTTTATTATTTCGTGGGATATGGGCATTGCTGGCTAGACCAGCATTTGTTGCCCATCCCTAATTGCCCTTGAAGAGCTATTAAGGTACCTTCTTGAACTGCTGAAGTGCATGTGGTGTCGGCACACTTGCAGTGCTGTTAGGAAGGGAGTACCAGGATTTTGACCCAGCAACAGTAAAAGAACGGTAATGTAGTAATGTAGTAAGTCAAAATAGTTTGTGACTTGGAGGGAAATTTGCATGTAGTCCTGTTCCAATGTGTCTGCTGCCCTTGTCCTTCTAGGTGGTATAAGTCCTACGCTTGGAAGGTGCTGTTGAAGGAACCTTGTTGAGTTACTGCTGCGCATCTTGTAGATGGGGTACACAGCTGCCACTGTTTGGTGAAGGAGGGAGGGTGCATGCTAACCTTTTGTGATTCATATACGAGGACACCCAGATCCTTCTGTACTACAGCATTCTGTCGTCTCTCCATTTAAGTAATATTCTGCTTTTCTATTTTTCCCACCAAAGTGGACAACCTCACACTTCTCTGCTTTATATTCCATCTGCCAAATTTTCTCCCACTCTCTTAAATCACTATGCAAACCAATAGATAGATTGAGTGTCTTTGTACATGAATCATAAAGTTAACATACAGCAAGCAATTAGAACAGAAAATGGTATGTAAACCTTTATTGCAAGGGACTTGGAGTAGAAGAGTAAGGAAGTTTTGCTGCAGTTACATCGGGATTTGGTGAGATCACACCTGAGTACTGTATATAGTTTTGACCTGCTTCCCTAAGGAAGGATATGCTTGCCTTAGAAGGAATGCAACAAAGGTTCACTGGACTGATTCCTGAGATGAAAGTGTTGACATATAGATCCATTTTACTCAATTTCTTCTTATTATCTGGAGCTTAGAAGAATGAGAGGCAAACTGAAACATAATTCTTAAGAGGGTTTGGCAGGCTAGTTTGCTGAGAGGCTATTTTCCCTGATTGGAGAGCCTCAAACTAGGGGTCAGTCTCAGGGTAAGGGGCTGTCCATTTAGGACTGATGAGAAAGTTATTCACCTGACTGTGAATCTTTGGAATCCTCTACTTGGGGTATGTATACTCAGTCATTTGAGTATATGCAAGACTGAGATCAATAGGTATTTGGGCACTAAGGAAATAGAGGGATATTGGGATTGGACAGGAAAGTGGTGTTGAGGTAGAAGATTCAATGTGATCTTACTGCCTGGTGGAGCAGGGTTGAGGCACTTTATGACCTACTGCTATTCCTTGTGCTATAACAAAATTCAAGCTTTGAGAAAGTTATAGGATGTGAATTTGAGCTCAGATCAATGCACCTAGAAATATTTTTTGTATTGTCATTTGACAACTAATGAAACATTTTATTAAATTTTCACTAAGCTTGATATTCTCCCCTTAACATAATTTGTGTATATTTTAGTTCTTCTAATTTCGCTATCTTGCAGATTGTTTAACCATTTTCTATTAAAGTTCGCAGGTAATTTAAATCACCCCCTCTCTGATGTATCTGTGACTGCATGAAAGTTTTGCAAATTTGTAAATAGAAGTTGCATATTTTACAAAATCACATCTGCAATGCCTGGAGAAGAATACCCTGTTCTCTCTCCCTCCCAATCCACTTTCTAATGATCTCTGTATCATGCATCGTCTGAAGTCAATAAATTTAACTGATGACACCGTGCCAAAAGAAAATCAACCTTTGGTTGTACTTTAACTGTTCACTTACTGGGTTTGCAACAGCTTTGAAAAATAGGAGACCAAGGAAGGAAATGGGACTAGGCTACCCTGTAATTTTTGCATTAGAGGCGAGATGAAATACACATTTTTAATCAGTAGCCTCTGTCTGTTTCAGATATGAATGAACACAGCTCACGTAGCCACAGTATCTTCCTTATTAATGTCAAACAAGAAAACACTGCAACAGAGCAGAAGCTAAGTGGCAAACTTTATCTGGTTGACTTGGCAGGTAGCGAGAAGGTATGATTTTTTTTTTTATAATTCTATACCTTAAAAAGAAAAGTGTTTGTGAACCAACCACTTTGAGATTGTTGTGATTTCCAGACCAATTGAATGAGAAAAATGCTTGATCTAAGCTTAATTGTTTTCTTAAAAATCCTAGCTACGTCACGCTAATATTATCACCCAAGGTGTGGCAAGCCTTTTTGTTATGTAAATTAAAGGAGGGTTGCACAATACAGTTTTGGTCAAAAATTTAAATACATTTCTGCAATATTTTTCTAAATTTGCTAAATACTTCAGCTCTTATTTTGCATAATACCCCAGCCCATCAAAACTCCATCAGATTGGAAAATAGCGAATGTGACTCCCCTATTCAAGAAAGAAGGGAGGTAGAAAGTAGGAAACTACAAGCCAGTTAAGTTAACGTCTGTCATAAGGAAGATGCTCAAATTTGGTCTTACGGAGGTTATAGTGTGGCGCTTAGAAAATCTCAGTACAATCTTGTAGAATGGTTTTGTGAAATAGAAATAATGTTTGACTAACTATTGGAATTCTTTGAGGAAGTAACAACCAATCTGTGGATGTGGTGTACTTAGATTTCCAGAAGGCATTTGACAAGGTGCCACATCAAAGATTACTATGCAAAATAAAAGTTCATGGTGTAGGAGTAACATATTAGCATGGATAGAAGATTGGTTAGTAATAGAAAACAGTAGGTATATATGGTTATTTTCAAGTAGGCAAAATGTGATGAGTGGAGTGCCACAGGGATCAGCGTTGGGGCCTCAGCAATTTACAATTTGTGTAAATAATTTGAATGAAGGGACCAAATGTATGGTTGCTGATGACACAAAGATAGGTAGGAAAGTAAGTTGTGAAGAGAACATAGGAGTCTGCAAAGGGACATAGGTGAAGTGAATGGACAAAAATTTGGCAGATGGCATATAATGTGAGGAAAATGTGAACTTCTCGGCTTTGGCAGGAAGAATAGAAAAGCAACTTATTATTTAAATGGAGAGAGATTGCATAACTTTAAGGTATAAAGGGATTTGGGTGTCTTGGTAGATGAATCACAAAATGTTAATATGCAGGGACAGCAAGTGATTAGGAAGACACATGCAATGTTGTCATTCATTGCAAGGGGAATGGAATATAAAAGGGATGTTTTTCTACAGTTGTACAGGGCTTTGAGACCAAATTTTGAGTACTGTATACAGTTTTGGTCTCCTTTAAGAAAGGATATAAATGCATTAGAAGCAGTTCAGAGAAGGCTCACTAGACTGAATTGGGGGTGGGGAGGTTATCTTATGAGGAAAGGATGGACAAGCTGGGCCTGTATCCATTAGAGTTCAGAAGAATGAGGGGTGATCTTGTTGAAACATACAAAATCCTGAGGGAACTTGATGGGTGGAGGCTGAGAGGATGTTTTACCCTCGTGGGAGAGACTAGGGCTCGTCTAGTTTGTCTTAAATGAGAGACACAGTTTTAGAAACGAGGAGACCTTTTCTTTTCTTACAGGGGGCTGTAAGCCTGGGGGCTAGATGGGAATGTGGAGTTGGCGTTGCAATCAGATCAGCAATGATCTTATTGAATGGTGGAGCAGGCTCAAGGGGCCAAATGGCCTCCTACTCATTCATATGTTTGTACGGTTTTAAAGAATATTTTGGCAGCAAAGCTAATTAGTGTTAAGTCATGTTCAATACCACATGGATGCTTGGGGCTCCCAACACCAAAAGGTAATGAAGTAGTAGCAATCAAGTAAAAGATGTTTAAATACCAAATAGAAAAGTAGACTTTGGCAAGTTAATAAAAGCAAAATACTACAGATGCTGGAAATCTGAAATAAAAACAGAAAATGCTGGAAAAACTTAGCAGGTCTGACAGCATCTGTGAAGAGAGAAACTGAGTTAAAGTTTCGAGTCCATATGACTCTTCAGAGTCTGAAGAAGAGTCATGTGGACTCTAAACGTTGACTTTGTTTCTCTTTCCACAGATGCTGCCAGATCTGAGTTTTTACAGCATTTTTTTAATCTGGCAAATTGATTTAGTTTTGAGAGGATATTGAGATGTAGGCAAGAGTTTTACAGTAGGTCTTAATGTAAACCTAGATTTGCACTTATTCACTAATGTCCTTTAGGGAAAGAAATCTTTAGTCCTTTCCTGGTCGGGCCTATAAGTGACTCCAGACTGACCAGAAATGTGGTTGACTCTTAACTGCCCTTTGAAATGGCCTAGCTACCCACTCAGTTATATATGAAAAAAGTGGTTCACCACCAACCCTCAAGGGCAGTTAGGGATGAGCAATAAATGTTGGCCTGCCAGCGATGCCCACATCCCAAGAATAATTTCTTTTAAAAAAAAAGTTAGCATACATTTGAAAAAGAGAGAATTCAGTTTGGACCCCTAAAATCAGATTGGTAAGCACCATAAGAGAACTATCTAACACAAAGCTAGGACAAGACAGCAAGTTAGTTAATTCATTTATTGTTGTCCCTAAATAAAAATTGAACAAAATTAGTCAGCACAATGGCCTTTCCTGTATCCGAAAGCTTGTAACTGAAGTGAGTTTCCATCAGGTAACAGTTCCTGGCACTGTTCCACAAATGTATTAGAGTGCTGTTGTCCTTTTGGAAACTTGATTCATAAATGTATTGATTGCCATTCAGAAGGAAATGCTGGCATGCTTAAAGCCACATTTCTTATAATAGATATATGACTTTCACAATGTTCCTGTATTTCAATGGCCTGGACTGAATTCAGAGAATGAGAGTTTAAATCCCACCATGGCAGCTTGAGAATTTGAATTCAGTTAAAATCTGGAAATTAAAAGCAATTAGCAGCAGAAATGACCACAAAGTCATCAGATTGGGGTTTTTAAAACAACAACCCTTTTCATTAAATGTCCTTTAGGGAAGAAACTTTGCTGTCCTTACTTGGCCAGGCCCATTTACGATTCCAATCCCACACTGTAATTGACCCTTTGCTGTCCTCTGAAGTGGCCTAACGAGCTGTTTACTTATATCAAATAGCTACAGCAAAATGGAAGCACCATTACTACATTGAACTGCAGGGTTCAAGAATGTTCACTTTCAACTTCTCAGGCAGTTAGGGATGGGTAATAAAGGGTGGCCTGCCAGCAATGCTTAGATCCCAAAAATGGGAAAAAAGTTGACCCCTGAGCATGAAGTCAAGTATTCAAATCCTCTGTCTTTCAAACACTTTTCACTTAAACTAATTCGCCTGAGGAAGGGGGTGTGCATGTGATTTGCTCTACTTCAAATTTTATGCTCCCTCATTAGCATTATTTATCAAATCATTTGGTCTGTAATGTGACAGAAAGGGAAAACTATATTTTTTAAATCTGGAAATTATTGTAGTAACACTGCGTTTGTTTCTTTTGTTGAAAATCCATTAAGGTCAGTAAAACTGGAGCAGAAGGGGCTGTGCTCGATGAGGCCAAGAATATCAACAAGTCTTTGTCAGCACTGGGGAATGTCATTGCTTCTCTAGCAGAGTCAAGCGTGAGTATTCAACATGTACTATTTGTGTAAATCTTAACAGATATAGGATTTTTCACTTACATGCCTTTGAAACTTAACCAAAGACAACATAGAATAAATTCACCAACCTGAGACTTGTCAGTTGTATTGCCATTTATTTTTATTAGGAGTAAATTTAAATGCAAAAGAATTCCGTAGAGAACACAGCATATGCAGGAGAATTTAAAAAGCATATTAAACAATAACCTGTATCCTATAAAATGTCTTTTGTTGCATGTTTTTCATTTTTTAAATCTCTCTGCCAATTGTCTTGTGTTATTAGCAATTTGAAATCATTAAGCTAATAGATTGTTCATAATCTTTGTTCTGAAATTTACACTCCATCCTATTGTGTGTATTATGACACAACAGTTGGTAAAGCTGAGTTATTTAGAAATCCCAGAGGGAAATTTTAAACAACTGTCATAACCTGTATTTTCATTTGGTATGTTTGGGATGCAACTCTGAATTCAGGCATAAAACCACCAGCTCTCGAGAGGTTTTTACATCAAAATACATGAGATATTTATTAATTTACACAAGTTAAACATATACACATGGCTACAAATTACGACTATCATAACTTTTAACAAATTCCCAGATTAATCTCCACTAAAGCAACAACAACCCATAGACTTTAAGCAGACACCAGGCAAAGCACTTTCATCTTACAAATTCAAAATGAGGTTCCTTTCACTTTGGTTCCTTTGCAGACAGTGGTAGGCTTACAGGCTTTGATTTTACATGCCTCTGTATTGCACACACAAAACTGCTGTCTGTTATACTCAGCACATCTCTTTGAATGTAAATTCTCATTGTATCACCAGCACTTTTGAACTCCACCTCTTCTAACAATAAAACCCCTTTCATATTTTATTAGTAATATAAACATTGCTTGGTCTCTGCTAGCTAGGCGCCAGATTTCACTCCCCTTCTTGATTGCTCTATTCAACAAAATACAAATGCACTCTACCTCTCTTACATCTCAAAGCTAGGATACATCAAAGCACCCAGACCAGCTGGCTTTAGTCCACTTAAGACACACCGACAGATTAAACTTTTTTTAAAAATAATTTCCAACAATATTATATACATTAATAGCTTCATGACCATGTGTATGCCTTGAAATGCATTAAATTCCACTCTCTCATCACTCCTGTCTGTACCAGCCTGTGCTAGTTCCCAGCTACCACGTTTGCATCAAATTTCAGATCCTTTTTTATAAATCCCTCCATAGCTTTCCCTGCCATGCCCATGCAACCTCCTGCAGCCTTGCATCCCTGCACTGCCACCATCTCTTTCTACTGTTCCTTCCACTATAGGTGCTACTCCATCTCAAATCCCTCTGCCTTTCTACTTCCTTTCACATCTTAACAGGTGTCCAGAAAACCCATATCTTCAACTGAGTCACCTTGCTGACTGCCCCTCGTTAATTTTTTTGCTTCTCACCTGCAAAGTGCCATAGGATGTTTTCAATGTCATGTGCTGTATGAATGCAAGTTGCAATTGCACAGTAGGCTGATAAGCATATAAAAGTTAAGATAGATTTGTACATGTATGTCTTTAAAACCTTGGTTGTTCTTTTAGACATACGTACCATACCGTGACAGCAAAATGACCAGAATTTTACAGGATTCACTGGGTGGTAACTGCAGAACTACTATAGTTATTTGCTGCTCTCCATCATCCTACAATGAGACAGAGACTAAAACTACATTGATGTTTGGTCAGAGGTAAGTAAACTATTTTTAGGAACAATTACAAATGTTTTTTGTGCTGTGTAGACTCCGGGAGGAGTCCTATGCTACATACAAACATATGAACAAGGAGCAGGAGTAGGCCATTCAGCCCCTTGAGTCTGCTCCTCCATTTAATAAGATCTACCTCTACCTTCAAAATATTCAAAGACTCTGCTTTCACTGCCTTTTCAGGAAAAGAGTTCCAAGGACTCTCAACCCTCAGAAAAAATTTCGCTTCCTCTCTGTTTTAAATGGGCGAACCCTTATTTTTAAACAGTGACCCCCTAGTTGTAGATCCTCCCACAAGAGGAAACATCCTCTCCACATCCGCCCTGTCAAGACCCCTCAGGATCTTGTATGTTTCAATCTTCTCACTCTTACTCTTCTAAATTCCAGCAGATAATGCCTAGCCTGTCCAACCTTTCCTCATAAGGCAACCTGCCCATTCCAGGTATCAGTATGGTAAACCTTCTCTGAACTGCTTTCAACGCATTTACATCCTTCCTTAAATAAGATGACCAATACTGCACAACACCAGATGTAATCTCATTCGTGCTCTGTATAACTGAAGCATAACCTCCCTACTTCAGCATTCAATTCCCCTTGCAATAAATGATAACATTCTATTAACTTTCCTAATTACTTGCTGTACCTGCATACTAGCCTTTTACGATTCGTGCACTAGGACACCCAGAACCCTCCACATCTAGAACTCTGTAATCTCTTGCCATTTAAATAATATACTTCTCTTCTATTCTTCCTGCCAAAATGGACAATTTCACATTTTACTGCATTATACTCCATTTGCCAGATCTTTGCCCACTCACTTAACCTGTCTATATCTTTTTGAACTTCCTTATGTCGTCTTTACAACTTACTTTCCTACCTATCTTTGTGTCATCAGCAAATTTGGCAATTATCCCAACCATCACTTCATTAGACCATAAGATGCAGGAGCAGAAGTAGGCCATTTGGCCCATCAAGTCTGCTCCACCATTCAATGAGATTATGGCTGATCTAATAACCCTCAACTTGACTTCCCTCCGTTTTCCCCATAACCCTTGATTCCCTTACTGACTTAAAATCTGTCTACCTCAGCCTTGAATATACTTAACGGCCCAGCCCCTACAGCCCTCTGTGGTAAAGAATTCCACAGATTCACTACCCTCTGAGAGAAGAAATTCCTCCTCATCTCTGTCTTAAATGGACGACCTCTTACAATTAGATTATACCCCCTGGTACTAGACTCTCCCACAAGGGAAAATAACCTCTCAGCATCTACCCTGTCAAGCCTCCTAAGAATCTTAAGTTTCAGTAAGGTCGCCTCTCATTCTTGTAAACTCCAGCAAGTACAGGCCCAACCTATTCAACCTCTCCTCATAAGAAAATCCCTCCATACCAGGGATCAACCTCATGAACCTTCTCTGGACTGCCTCCAATGCCAGTGTAGTTTTCCTTCGGTAAGAGGTTGTTCACAGTAGTCTAGGTGTGGTATAACTAGTGCCTTATATAATTTTAGCAAGACTTCCATATTTTTATACTTAATTTCCTTTGAAATAAAGGTCAACATTCCATTTGCCTTCCCTATTGTATGCTAGCTTTTTGTGATTCATGCATGAGGACCCCCCAAATCCCTCTCTGCTGCACCTTCTGAAGTCTTTCTCCACTTAAATAATATTCAGCTCTTCTATTCTATCCGCCAAAGTGCATAATCTCACATTTTCCCACATTATATTCCACCTGCCAAGCTTTTGCCCACTCATTTAGCCTTTCTATATCCCTCTGTAGACTTTGTGTCATCCTCGCCGCTTGCCTTCCCATCTATTTTTGTATCATCTGCAAACCTGGCGATAATACATTCACTTCCTTCACCCAAGTCATTAATATCCATGTAAATTTATTTATGTAAATTGTAAACAGTTGAGGTCCCAGAACTGATCCCTGTGGCACATCACACATTACGTCTTGCCAACCTGAAAAAGACCCATTTATGCCTACTCTCTGCTTCTTGTTAGCCAGCCAATCTCCTGTACAGTCCATCCATGAGTTCCCTTTTATCCACGCCACATGATACTTCTTCCAAGAACTCTAATAAGTTGGTTAAATATGACTTCCCTTTCACAAAACCATGTGCTGGAGAGGGAGGTATCCTGTATTCATGCTAGATTATTTCCTTGTGACATTTACTTAATCCCTGTGGTTTTAAAAATCATATTAATGTTTGCTTTACTAAACATATTCTACTACGTCATTCATCTTTAACAATCCTACTTTTTAAAACAAATATAACAGGTTATGAAGAGCTTTTCTGAATTTTTTTGCAAAACTGGAAATAAACATGATTTATATATAGAGATAAAAACAAAAAACTGCGGATGCTGGAAATCCAAAACAAAAACAGAATTACCTGGAAAAACTCAGCAGGTCTGGCAGCATCGGCGGAGAAGAAAAGAGTTGACGTTTCGAGTCCTCATGACCCTTCCACAGAACTCTAATTGTACTCAAAAGGGTTTTAATCTGAAACTCACTTTTTCTTGTTTTTCTATATTTCTATCTTATCCTTTTCTGAAAGTGGCTGATTGCTGGTTGTGTTTTCTGAGAATAACTGTCACCCACTGTTACTTCCAACACATATCAGTATTTCAAGTGCATGAGCCTTTCTAGCTAGTTGGTTGACTGTGGTAACCATCATTATAGCTGAGTGAAATCTTATACAATATCCAGGGGCTGTACATGCACACTTCCACCAGGGATTGTAGGTAAATGTGAGGAATTGGAACCTGGACCAGCTCCATCATAACCTCCCTACTCCTGTATTGAGTGCCTTGACTAATAAAGGCAAGTACACCATATGCTTTCTTAACCACCTTATCTACCTGTTTTGCTGCCTTCAAGGATCAATGAACATGCACACCAAGGTGCCTCTGATCCTCTGTACTTCCTAGGATCCTATCATTCATCATGTTCTCCCTTGTCTTATTCGTCCTCCCAAAATGCATCACCTCACACTTTTTCATGATTAAATTCCATTTGCCACTGTTCTGCCCATCTGACCAGCCCTTCCATATCATCCTGTAGCCTGAAGCTTACCTCCTTACTATTTACAACCAACAATTTTCGTGTCATCTGCGAACTTGTTGACCATATGTCCTACATTCGTATCTAGATCATTAATGTACAGCGAACCCTGCAATGTGCCACTAGACACAGGCTTCCTGTTCCAAAAACAACCTTCGACCATCATGAACACTCTCCTCCATCCCCACCCCCTTTCCAATCCACCTTTTTTTACCAATAATTTATATAGATTTTTCTTTTCCCACCTATTTCCATTATTTTAAAATGTATTTCCATCCATTGTTTTATCTCTACCTTTTAGCCTTTTTCGATTCCTTCACCCCACCCCACCCCCACTAGGGCTATCTGTACCTTGCTTGTCCTGCTTTCTATCCTTAGCACATTCCTTAGATAATATCACCACCTTTTGTATGTGACATCTTTTGGTTATCTCCACCTATCACTGGCCCTTTATCCAGCTCTACTTGTCCCAACCCTGCCGATGCTGCCAGACCTGCTGAGTTTTTCCAGGTAATTCTGTTTTTGTTTTTGTTTTGGATTTCCAGCATCCGCAGTTTTTTTGTTTTATCTACTTGTCCCACCCTCCCTCATTCTTAATCCAGCTTATATTTCACCTCTCTTCTATTTTTACTTAGTTCTGTTGAAGAGTCATTCGGACTTGAAACGTTAACTGTGTTCCTCTCCGCAGATGCTGCCAGACCTGCTGAGTTTTTCCAGGTTTTTTTTTTTGTCTTCAACCATCACCCTCTGCCTCCTGCCACTAAGCCAATTTGGCATCCAATTTGTCAAATTGCTCTGGATCCCATGGGCTTTTACCACCTTGATCAGTCTCCCATGCAAGACTTTGTCAAAAGCCTTGCTGAAGTCCATGTAGACTACATCAACTGCGCTACCCTCACCTACACAGCTAGTTGTCACCTTGAAAAATTCAATCAAATTTGTTAGACATGACCTCCTCCTGACAAAGCTATGCTGACTATCGTTGATTAACCCTTGCCTCTCCCAAGTGGAGATCAATTCTGTGTCTCGGGTTTTTTTCCAAAAGTTGATGTTAGACTCACTGGCCTCCAGTTCCCAGGTTTATCCCTATCGCCCTTCTTGAATAATAGTACCACATTAGCTGTCCTCCAGTCCTCTGGCACCTCTCTCGTGGCCAGAGAGGATTTGAAAATTTATGTCAGGGTCCCTGCAATCTCCTCTCTTGCCTCCCACAGCAGCCTGGGATACATCTCATCTGGGTCTGGGGATTTATCCACTTTTAAGCCTGTTGATTAGTTCAAGTATATCTCAATCCCCCTCCCTGATTTCTATACCTACATCATGCTTCTCTATAATGAATACAGGTGCAAAGTATTCACTTAAAACCTCACCTACATCTTCTGGTTCCTCACACAGATTGCCACTTTGGTCCCTAATGGGCCCTATTCTTTCCCTGGTTATCCTCTTGCTCCTAATAATAACTCCTTATAAAACGCCTTTGGATTTTCCTTTATTTTACCTGCCAGTGTTTTTTCATACCCCCTCTTCGCTCTCCTAATTTTTTTCAAGTACTTTCTCTACTCCTCTAGGGCTTCTGCTGTTTTGAGCGCTCAGTATCTACTATTTGCATCCCTTATTTTTCCCTGATCCAACCCTGTACGTTCCTCGACACCCAGGGTTCTCTGGACTTGTTAGTCCCACCCTTCACCTTTACGGGAACATATTGGCCCTGCACTCTCACTATTTTCTTTTTCAACAACTCCCACTGCTCTAATGTTGATTTTCCTACAAGTAACTGCTCCCAGTCCACTTTGGTCAGATCCTGTCTTATCATACTAAAATTGGCCTTCCCCCTATTCAGAACCTTTATTTCCAGTCTATCTTTGTCCTTTTCCATAACTACCTTAAATCTTACAGAGTTATGGTCACTATCCCTGAAATGCTCCCCCACTGACACTTCTACCACTTGCCCGGCTTTAGTCCCTAAGATTAGGTCCGGCACCACCACCTCTCTTGTGGGACTTTCTACGTACTTAAAAAGCTCTACTGGACACATTTTAAGAAATCTGCCCCTCTAAGCCTTTCACACTAAAATTATCCCAGTTAATGTTAGGGAAGTTGAAATCCGCTACTATTAGTACCCTGTTATTTTTACACTTCTGAGATTTGCCCACATATCTGCATTTCTATCTCTCCCTGACTGTTTATGGGTCTAAAGTATAGTCCCAGCAATGTGATTGCCCCCTTTTTTGTTTTTAAGTTCTATCCACATGGCCTCAGTTGAGAAGCCTTCTAAGATATCACCCCTCCTAATTACAGTAATTGATTCCTTGATCAATATTGCTACATCTGTTTTACGTCCTCCCCCTCAATCTCGGTGTCTCCTGCAGATTCTATACCCTGGAATATCGAGCTGCTAGTCCTGTCTCTCCCTCAACCATGTCTCCATGATAGCAATGATGTCATATCCCTCAACTCATCTGCCTTACTCACAAGACTCCATGCATTAAAACAAATGCAACCCAGCCTTAATGCTCCCTTGTACCTTAACTTGACTGTATACAATATGTGGGCTGTTGTAGATCCACAGTGTATCTAGAGGCTGCATATTTGCACGGTGTGGGGAAAATTTGACTCTGGAACAGAGGCTTTCTGCTCCAAGAACAGTTGGCCATGCAGCATCAGAGAGGGTGGAAAGTTTTATTGATCAGACTTTTCACAATGTGGCTACCAAAGGTGCAGTGCCAGACATTTCAGAACATAGGAATGGTATAGAAAGGAAGAATCATGTGACTATCCATAGGGACAGCAGAGGGCAAGGATGCTCGAGCGTAAGGAGCTACTGAAACTCTTCAACTGATGCAGAGTTGAACAAGTATGAAGTTGACAGTGATTCTAGATGATGGTGGCCTTGGAACAACACTGCCTCTATGAAGCAGGGCAGCATTCAGCAGAGTGATTAAACAGGTAGATTTATAAGACTGTCAGGGTGCCAGTAGTGGTCAATTTGGGCTGCTTTTTTTGTTTCGCAAGTGTGACGGGGAATGCTGAATGGTATGTTGCCTCTCTGATTCATGGACGAAGGATATCACTGAACAGGCAAAAAGCATCTTGGAAGGGAAAGAAAAGCAGTCAGTGATAAAATAAAAAAATACTGGAAGTACTCAGGAGGATAGATTGTATCTGTGTAGAGGGAAACAGAGTTGATAATGTAGGTTGGTGACCTTTCATCATCGATTTGAAACTTTAATTCTGCTTCTCTCCAGATGCTGAGTATATCCAGTGTTTTCTGTTTTTTATTTGATTTCTAGTACCTGTTATACTTTAGTCAAAAGTTGCAGTTTGCAATGGAACTAATGACAGCATGGTTGGGAAGTCAGTGACCAGGGTTCAGCAATTTTAAATTGTCACTAAGGTGATATAATGACATGAGAGCGGTTAGAAATTTAGTTGGTGAGCATGGAATCCTTTGACAACTCCAAAGGAGTAGCAGCAGAGATCATTTGAAGGAAAATTCAGTTAAATATTTAAAGCAAAAAAAAAATGCCAGTCCATGAAAAGAGAGAAAAAAGGCACAGTGCAGTTGTTTTGGATTGTGCTAGCAAGAACCTTTTCTCCGATATAAATTTCAGTACTTCTCATTTATTTAAGTTTTTCTGGGTTCCCCCGGATAAGGTTTGAGAAACACCTGTTTTATTTGACCTCTTTACAGTTGCATGTGAATTTATAATATGGTGTATCATTTAATGTAGACAAAGGAGAACTTACTCTGATGTGCCATGCCAAAATAGTGCAGTACGCGTATGGATGGACCCACGTTATTCCAAGAGCAAAAAGCTTGGGTTTTTGGGGAGGCATTTATATGTATGAAATTCGGATGACAGGCCAGGCAAGATACTGTTTTTGTTTCTTTAACCAAGTAATTTACTAGTTTAATCATTATTTTTCTGTTCCCTACAGAGCCAAGACCATTAAGAATACTGTAACTGTTAATGTTGAGCTCACGGCAGAACAGTGGAAGAAGAAATATGAAAAAGAGAAGGAGAAAAACAAGACTTTAAGAAATACTATACAGTGGCTTGAAAATGAACTCAATAGATGGCGGAAAGGCATGTAAACTTTCATCAGTAAAGTTGCACCATACTTAAGTTACAACTTCAAAAATTGTGGACTTGGAAAGTGACCTATCTTTCCAGCCAATTGCTTTATTAGATTACCCATGTTATTTAGAATTCTTGACTAGAGAGAAGCTATGCATAGTTCCATTAACATTTGCAGCATTAGTCTATTCTAATTCAGGAGTTAACACGCTTATATAATACAAAAATTGTCTTCAAAATTAAAATTTTTGGGTTTACTTTGAAGTGCATACTTTTTGAGTTAGACCATATTTTGAGAATTTTGATCTTCAGCTAATTATAAAGACAGTGACTATTCAGAATTAATACAGTTTTCTCACCCTGCATTTTGTATCAGCTGTCAAGTTTGCCCCATTCAGTAGACTTCTATAACTCCATACATGATCTTCCTGCCTCCTGGCAGAGGCAAAAAATATTGTGCCCAATTCAGGAAAAAGAAATTCTCTGATTCCCTGAGACAGTCGAGCAAGCTCTTGATGAATTTGGTTGCCTATCACAATCTGAGCAAATTAGCGCTTACCTCCTATCACTGGCAAAGGTCCTCCTCTCTGAAACTTGCCAAGTGCTCCTTTAAATGACTGCAGTGACCTCATGTTTTCAAAATGTTCCAGAAATTTGTTCAGAAGTCATTGACTGCAAAAAGAAATACTTCCTAATTGTCTACCATGCCTCCAGTGCTAATATTCATATCCATTTGAAATTGGTTATATTTGTATTCTACATGGTTAAGTTTGTAAACCAGTCGTTTTGTTTCATGACATTTTAGATAAATTAAAAGCACTTAACCAGGATTATTTGTTTTGTCTTACTTCAATGAATTCTTTCCTATAGGTGAGTCTGTACCTGTAGAAGAACAGTATGACAAAGAGAAACACAAGGAAGCACTTGAGATTGTTCTCACCAATGACAAAATAGAGGAAACACCTACTGTTAAACTCACCGATGCAGAGAAACTAAAGATGGATTCAGAAATTTCAAAACTGTATAAGCAGCTTGATGATAAGGTATGCTAATTATCTGCCCCTAATTATACTACAGCGCATTTAAATGAACATTAGAAATGCTCTTTTCTAGTGTCTTTTTTGCTGTTGTAAACATGTTTGTTTTGCTGAAATAGATCATTTCCTTTTGATTCTCACTCCCCAGAAATATTTCTCAGGGCAACAAATTTCTTTAACATTTGTGATGTAGTTGACCTATTGCAGTTGAATTGGTCTCCTGATAGTTATCCTACAAATATTATAAATCTGCCATTTTAAACTGAAGGAACTAACCCAAAAACTAGACAACCCACAATGTTTTTCAATCCATTCCAATGGTAACCAGTTTAAGAAAAGAAATATTCTGAGCAGCGTTAAAGATGAATAATTTTGAAATAAAACTGGGTGTTACATCTTGATGATATTGGCTGAAAGAAAGAAAGCATAATTTTAATTGGATACGGAGCCAGTTGTAGGAGAGGAAATATCACTGTTTAGTAAAACTCTCAACAATGAAGATATACGAACATAATTGAACTTATTATTTTTCAGAGAAGGTAAAATTGAGAACTGGCATGATTCATGTATTTAAAATACTGTGAAAGGCTTGCTTAATGTGGATGTAATCAGGTTAACTTGGGCAATTACAACTATGTGAAATCAAAATGTATCCACTGTATACATTTTCCTCAAGATACCAAATTCAAATTATAGCTAGTTCATTATGTTGTTTAGTTTCTATAAACAGAGAAGCCAGGCTATTACCTAGAAAGGACATTGACAAATAAAAGGATGAGCACGAATGACTCAAAGCTTTGCCGTTGTCCTATTTGAACCATAGAATTGTCATCTGTGGAATTTGATAGGCCAAAATAAATAATTCCCAATTATTTTTCAAAACTTGCACGTTGGTCATTGCAAGAAATGGATTTGTAGCCCTAAGTTTATCATTTAGGATTTTGTTAATGTAAATACACAATTGTGTTTTGTATCTTAAATACAATTTAAGGAGTCACTTTTCCATTTCATAGATCATACATAACAAAGAAATTGTTTTTCACTGGCAGAGGGAAAAACAAAGTCCTTCCAAATTATTCTGCACCAGTGTGGCCTTGCACAAGGATTTTTTTAATGTAATATTAGTATTGTTGATGAATCACTAATTGCAGAATGCTTGAACTGGTTGCAGGATGAGGAGATCAATCAGCAGAGCCAACTGGTGGAAAAACTTAAGCAGCAGATGTTGGACCAGGAAGAAGTAAGCTTGATCAAACTTGTCGACATAATTGTGTTCATATAGTTGTATAAGATAGACATTGACCTGCGTCAGGCAATGGCTCCCTGGATGTTGACAGCCATCGAGAGCCCACTCAATTAGCTTTTTTCATAAATCAGCTGCCTTGTGTACTTTTAGAAGCAGAAATTATTGAATGCAAACAGTGATCCTGACTGACTTTTCATTTGTTCTGCTTTCTAGCTCAGAGTATTAAGACCATTTATGCTGCTGGTGCTATAATTGTTACACTGTCTAATTCTGAATAGATCAGAGATCCTACCTGAGGACTTTTTCCATTTCTATAGCATTAATCCAACATTGGCTGATGATCTTACACATTAAAACATTAGGAGATTTTAAACTTCTTCACTGATTATCTTGAGAAACAGTATTAAGTGCATCATTGAAGGCATTTCTTAATCTTTAGGAATAAAATGATGAAATAATTGTGCCTTTTTTAATATAACATTAAGAAATTGTAACTTCTTTATAAAGTGCAGGCAACATGAAAATGAAAAACGTATGTGCGTTCATCTATGTAGTGCTGATTTACATCTTTATATAGCTTCTGGCATCCACCAGACGAGACCAAGACAATATGCAGTCGGAACTAAATCGCCTACAGGCTGAGAATGATGCCTCCAAAGAGGAAGTGAAAGAGGTGTTGCAAGCCTTGGAGGAACTTGCAGTTAACTATGACCAGAAATCACAAGAAGTGGAGGACAAGACAAGAGAATTTGAGCTACTAAGCGATGAACTGGGTCAAAAGTCGGTAAGAAATCGTTCCAGAAGCAAGGCTCCCAAAATTGTATACAGTGTTCAAACATCTTAGCTGGTAATTTCCTTGAAGATTTTGGTACTGTTTATGGTTTAAAAGTGAAAGTTCTGTGCTAAATAATTTTAATAAAACTGGTAGGCTATCGGAAGGGTGTTTCTAAGTAGCCTCCACGCAAATTAACGTGAGCTTTGTATCCTTTTCACATGTCAAAGCAACATTTGATAGTCCCTGGTTTGAACCTCTGATTCTAATTTATGGTTTAAGTGGTTATCTTATTTCTTTAAACTTTAAATCATCATTGTTTTAAAACTATTGCTTTTAATTCTGGTATTGCAGGCTACATTAACGTCCATTGATGCAGAGCTGCAAAAACTGAAGGAAATGACCAATCATCAGAAGAAACGAGTGACTGAGATGATGACGTCATTATTAAAAGATCTTGCAGAAATTGGAATTGCAGTTGGCAACAATGATGTTAAGGTAAGCATACAATCTTGAATAGTTCTAAATTGTGGCTGTCTACCAACAAGCTTCTGCAAAAATAATGTGCTTCTGGAACAGATTATTTTTTAATCATCTTGTCCAGTCCTGCTTCTAAGAATTTGAGACATTATCTTGCTGCTGTTTTGACGTTCAGTCTCAAAAGTCCTAAAATGGTTTGTTATATTACTTCAGTCACTCTCGAATATGAAATTGAATGTTGCTACATAGTACGATGGCAACATTGTTTTTATCAAAGCCCATGTAGTCATATATGTGATATCAACCACCTCCTTCACCTTTTCTAAGTAAGGATGTATATTTCCCAGGTAGCATTACCAACTGTGATAATTCCAAAATCCTCATGTTGAAATCAAGTGAAATTGCCTCCCATGGCTGCTACTAGATCTATGTAGCCTGTTGACCACCTAGAGGAGAAAAAACTCTATCTAATCAGGTTAATGTCAAAGTACGTTTTGTACCAGATTTGGGCATTTTTGAGATTCTTGTAAAACTGGAGCTCCGTCAATGTTGACAAAAGATACAATCTGCAGTTATTTTCTTGGAAGTGTAGATTTTCTAATTGGGACATTTGCACCTGTTGTCTAGGTCACATGAGAGTTAATTAACATGCTATTGATCTTCAGTTGAACTGCTGTATTGAGCAAAAACTGTTGGCTTGAAAGTTCAAAGCTGTCACTGGTTCCTCCTGTTAAGATTCCTCTGTCTGCAGGAAAATTTTGTCTTAATTTGTTACTGGAAAAGGCACCAAGGTTATCTAAAAGATTATAGACATTTGATTTATTACTGTGAACAAGCAGTTTTAGGCTCAATTCTTTCTATTATCAAAAGTATCTTACAATACATTTAGAATATTTTAAAAAAATGTTTGTGTAGACAGAGGTCATGATGATCAAGATTGAGTGGTATGAATGAGCCTTGAAAATATGCACTCAAGCGGTGCATAATTGGGTTCTGAAAGAAGAACCATCTGTTGGGTTAAAAAATACAATCCATCTGCAAATTTTAGATGACTTCAATCTTCTTGAATATAATCTAGCCCCCTTTTTCTGGATAGCTAATTTTTCAAAAGCAATGATGGGTTTATTTTCTGGCAAGAAAAGAGCAGGGCCATCAGCATATTTACGTGAATCACTGAGTTGTTTACCATGAAGCCCTGCGGTCTGTATTTTATAAACAAGCCACCTTGATCTTGGTGTGTTTGTAAGATTAGAGGAAAATAAACACATGAGATTCAGCCACAGGGTGTTGCAGCATTATAATTTAGAAAGACATCATCTTACTGCAATAAGCCAAGATGAACTTAATTACTAAACTATTGTTTGGGGTGCTTTGCTGCTAAAACACCAGGAATGTTAGCATCAGAAAGGACTGGCTTTAGTAAGCAGGAGTTGCTGCAGAATGTAATATCCTCATGTATAGCCCTTTAAACAATTATATCTCCAACCTCATACAGTCATACAATCCTTAGATCTCTGCACTCCTCCAATTCTGGTCTGTTAACCCTGATTTTCATTTCTCCAACACTGGCAACCAGGAAAGCCCTAAATCTGTCCACCTCTCTACTTCTGTACTCCCCCCTTGTCCTTTAAGATGTTCTTTAAAAACCTACAGTTTTGACCAAACATTTGATCACATTTCTTGACTTGGTGTAAAACTTTGTGTGACACTGTTCTGGCGAAAGTGCTTTGGGTTGCTTTACTACAGTCAAGTGCTGTAGTACTGCAAGTTGCTATAAGTAGCAAATCGGCCTGAGATTTAACTAATGAAACTATCTCTTGCTGAACTTAGCTTTTCTTTAACATTGTAAACTGTTGAAACATAAGCTAACTTGGAAATGTATTCACTACAAAAACAGAATTACCTGGAAAAACTCAGCAGGTCTGGCAGCATCGGCGGAGAAGAAAAGAGTTGACGTTTCGAGTCCTCATGACCCTTCGACAGAACTTGAGTTTGAGTCCAAGAAAGAGTTGAAATATAAGCTGGTTTAAGGTGTGTGTGTGGGGGGGAGCGGAGAGATAGACAGAGAGAGAGGTGGGGGTGTGGTTGTAGGGACAAACAAGCAGTGATAGAAGCAGATCATCAAAAGATGTCAACGACAATAGTACAATAGAACACATAGGTGTTAAAGTTGGTGATATTATCTAAACGAATGTGCTAATTAAGAATGGATGGTAGGGCACTCAAGGTATAGCTCTAGTGGGGTTTTTTTTATATATAATGGAAATAGGTGGGAAAAGGAAAATCTTTATAATTTATTGGAAAAAAAAAGGAAGGGGGAAACAGAAAGGGGGTGGGGATGGGGGAGGGAGCTCACGACCTAAAGTTGTTGAATTCAATATTCAGTCCAGAAGGCTGTAAAGTCCCTAGTCGGAAGATGCTGCCAGACCTGCTGAGTTTTTCCAGGTAATTCTGTTTTTGTTTTGGATTTCCAGCATCCGCAGTTTTTTTGTTTTTATCAATGTATTCACTAACCTGTTTGCCTGACATTGTGACAAAGTACGTGAATGTAAGTTTACTACTTTGCAGCCTGAGGGAAGTGGTCTGCTAGATGAGGAATTTACAGTGGCACGGCTGTACATTAGCAAAATGAAATCTGAAGTGAAGACCATGGTGAAACGCTGCAAGCAGTTGGAAAGCACGCAAGTCGAGAGTAACCAGAAGTTAGAAGAGAATGAAAAGGAACTGGCAGCTTGTCAACTTCGCATTTCCCAGGTAACTGATGGAATAATCTAAGGTTGGCTGGCTAATTTCATTATTCAGCTAGCTGCAGTTTCAATCCGAAGAGGTGTCAAGGAAGAGCATCAACAAATCCTACAGTTTTAATCTGTTTGATCTATTATTTGAGCAATGAACCTTTTCATTGTGTTTATATTGAGGCCATAAATTACCTCTATAAGACCAGTCAGTGTCAGCACTTTCAAATTGGAAAGAACTACAAAAACATGTGTTGTCATGATTCACAGGGCACATCAGGGACCAAGTGCTTGAACAAACTGACAATTGGTGTATTACATCTCTGCCATGCCACATTTCTCGGCTTTTGCTTTTAAAATAAAAGCTGGAAACTGAGTTCTACCATCTGTTGGGCTCATGTAACTTCTGACAAGTTACAATCAGTCATAAAGCAGCATTGGCCCGAATCTTCCACTTTACTGTGACACGTCGGAGTGCCACGTTTCTGGCCGACCTTCTGACCTGGCTCCTTCAGAAATGTGAAGCGTACCTTCAATCCAGCTGCTTCCTTATAGCACTGGATCATTGGGGGGAAGTCAAGCCACACCCCTTTTTATGGCACTAGCTGCTGTATTCTGTTAAATGTTCACTAATGTACTGAAAAGCTGGTGCATTTAAAAAGCTTGTTAGTGTGTAAGTGTCTGAGTGAATAGATATTGTGGGTGTAGGTAGAGTGGCGAGGTCAGGTTGCGGGTGGGGGAGAAAGAGTGGGCGGTTGGGGTGGAGTTGGGGAGGCAGTCAGGTCCGGGGGAGCGGTGTGGTGAGGCTTCAGGGAATCGAGTGGTGAGATTGGGTCAGGGGTAAGTAGGAGGGGGATGTCAGGTGGTAGGCGCTAGTCAGGTCGGTTGTTGGGTGGGGTGGGGTCAGTGACCATGACTGGGATGGTCAGTTGTATAGTTACCCAGGAGCTAGAATAAGATTTTTCTGTCCTAACGTTTCCTGGGTAACTATCCAGTAAGTAAGTTGGAACTGTCCGAAGTCTCCGATTCTAACTCCCTTCCTGGGGAGCAGGGGAATTTCCCATCGGAGGTTCAAACTCCCGAGGCAATTCCCACAAAGTCGTTGCTTTGGAACTTCTGAGGGGTCCTGACATGCATTGTGGTGGGGGAGGAGGAATGGATGTGGCCTCCATCTGGTCTCCAGTGATCTGAAGATCTGGGCCACTGTTGCGTAACCACCAGCCATAATCAGATATCAAAAGTTTAGAACCTAAAAATCATCTCTAATCACTCAAACAGCCAGGAGAAACTAAATGATAAAAGTTAAATATATTACTTGTTACGATCCCCATAGGACCAATAACATTTTGGGGAAAAAAAGAAATTTGAACTTCCAGTGAATTGTTGAAAGGATGCCACAGCAAGATTTGATGTTCCAAGACTTTTACTGTAACCACCAAATCAAAAGCAACGTTGACTAAAAGCTACTTTTCTAGGCAACTTATACTTTAAACTATAAAACAAAACTTTCCTCTTTACATTTAACACAACTGAAAATCCTACTTTACACTGTTTAAGTAGACATGCAATTCTCCCGGAACCATTCCAAAGTGATTTTTCACTCCCAAGGGCTTATTTCCATTCTTTTCCTTTCCTAGCCTGGTAACCTTTAACCCCAGAACACTCCTTTATGGTTATAGTTTTCCTGGAAATTCTCTCTCTAGCTCAAGCTAAGCATATCTTCCAGGCTTGTTTTAACCCCTCACAAATTTGATCTTTTTATCTGAGCAACAGCTCCCACTCATAATCCTGTGTGGTGAACCATAGAGAATGGCTGCCTCTGGTTGTTCTCCCTGTCTCTCGGATCCCTGTAGACTAACTCTAAGAGTTAAAGGGATACCTCAGAAACCCTTCCCCTCTCAAAGCCCATCTCCACAACAATGAATCGTATGAGCCTCATATCCAGGTTGCATTGCTGAGTAACTATCCTTTAGACCCCCAACTCTCGTCTATCTTGGAATCAAGTGACCAGTTTCAAATATAACAGTTTACAACCTGACATTCTCAACACCTCCCTGTTACTTGGAGAACAACAGTCTATCCATTGTTAGCACAGATGCTTTTGCGATTGTCCACAAGCTTGAACATCTTGCACCAACTTCCAGTAAAACAACCTGGGTCCCTCTTTAATCTTAAAACCTGGGTGGTTTGATTGTTGCTGTCAGGTCACGTGGTCACTTCATTTTACCCTAAATTAAAGAGAGTCCCAAACGTAGCAATCCTATAAACCTCATACTTGTAACAATCTATGAAATCTTGCTGGCCGTACAAAGCTCTTCAGTGGGCTGCCAGTTAGACAGTGCTGGTTTAGATGCTTGGTTCAAATAAACTTAAGTTGGTTTGTGTAACTTTTCTCTTTTTCCTCCCTTGCCATAACCCCAGTAGACAAGATTCCCATTTGATCCACTGAAGCTCAGTGAAAATCAAATCAGTGAAATCAAGGAAAAAGAAAGCTCCTATCCAAGATTTTCAAATAGCATTATTTTAACATCTGGTGTGGTTATCACCAGATCTTCTGACCCTTCTACTTTCTTTCAATTCAATCTGTTCATCTGAGTGCCTGTTACTCAAAGGAATATTTGAGAAAAGCTCACATTTTTGAGTGTTTTTGAGTAAAATGCCATTGGGATATTATTTAACACTAATATCCAACACTACTCCAACACTCATTCATTCACTTAAAAAATTGAATAGAAAACTTAACTGGAATATTTTCTCTATTTACACCAATTTCCCATATCAGGTTATTTGTACCTATTGCTATGTTCTGCAGTCATTTTAGGTGTAAGGTGGTGATCAAATTATATAGGAAGATGAATCCATGTTCCCAGAAAAAGCTGAACAAGGACCTGAAAATAAAATTTCATCAGATATACTGAACCTGTGGCAAGATGTCACTGTACATTACCTGATCTGATGAAAGCTGGAAATAGGCTGCCCACTGAGTGGACCAATATGTCAAACCAAGTGGGAGAAGGTTAATGGGTGCGGCATTCCGATGATGAGGTTAGTTGCCCTCATTGAACATGACTTTCTCCTGTGCTCGGCAGGCAGGAGCTTCATAAATTTAGAAAAATTAGTATTGCCTTTGCAGCAATAATATCCTATAGGCATTTTAGGAAGGGCCTGGGTGTGGAAGCTACTGTGGCTTTGCTGCCAGCATAAAGCAGGTTGGCAGTTTGTGGGAAGTTCAAAGAGGTATGTTGAGTAAGTCAGAAACTTTTTGTGGGGGCACAAAGAACAGGAGTCTTTCTACAAGCTCCACAATGGAAGTCTCAACTTCCCTCCCACCAGGAGACCTGAGGAAGAATGTTTTTATGCAATGAGTGGTAATGACCTTGAACTCGCTGCCTGTGAGGTTGGTGGAAGTGCAGAGGATCAGTGATTTCAGAAGGAAAGTAGAACAGCACCAAGGAGGGAAATAATGCAGGGCTTTGGGGGTGGTGCTGGGTGGTGGTAGAATGAGACTGACTGGATTGCTCAAGAAAGAGCAGGCATGGATTTGATGGGTTGAATGGCTTCCTCCTGCCCACAATGACTCTGATTCTGAGCTCCTTTTCACCTCCTGGAAATCCTCTCCAGTTACCTGAATGCCAAGGGTAACTTGGTACCCTGCTGAAAACTGTTCTGTGCTCTCTTCCCATCTGGAAGGTTGACAGTTAAAATACCCCAGGTCTGAAATTTAGGCCATCAAATGGGTTTTTCAGCGGACCCCTTGGTAAAATTGCAATGACTTTATTTTCCAACATGATTCAAAAGACAGAATGAACATCTCAAACTCAGCATTTTTAGCCCAGAGCCAATTTGGTACATTTGACTGACAAATGAACAACCTAGGTATTGATTAAGGTTTGCATCTCTAGAATTATTTGTGCAATTTTTCCATCTCTGTTCAGTCAGGTCATTTGTTCCACGGTTATGTCAATCTATGTGATGCCACTATGACTGGATTGGATCTGAGCTAGTAAACCATATTGTAGTAATGTTGACTCGCAATGGAGTCCACTGCGGCATTTGGAGGGGGGGGCGGGTAAAAGTGATAAATGCTGTTCAAGGATATAAAACATCAAACTGGCAGCAATTCCATCACATCGAGATTAAAAATCTGTTGCTTGTGTACAAAACAATTAATACACAGTTGTATTTAAAATTGTTTCAGTAAAGCTGTTCGCAGTTTTGCTATTTCTATTTAGCTTGATGCTCCCCATTAACTGCCCTCATTTCTAAGTAGGTTTCTTTTCTGCCTCCTCTGCCTATATAGTAACTTATTTTTGGCTCATTGTAATTTTAACTCTTAGACATTCGACTGCAAAAGGGCAAAAGCCTGTAAGTTTAAAATAATAACCTAGATTGCCTCCTTAATCTGTCTATCATTTAATAGAAATATCCTAATACAGAGACCCACCCAAATTTGTGGTGTGGGGGATGGGGGGGAGCGGGAGGAAGAGATTCTGAATCATTCTAGTCAAACCATAGCTTTATTTTTTTTAAATCAATTACCCTAGCATGAGGCAAAGATCAAGTCGCTCACAGAGTACCTGCAGAACGTAGAACACAAAAAGAGACATCTGGAAGAGTCTGTTGATTCACTCAACGAAGACTTGGTCAAGCTTCAGACACAAGGTATGTTTAAGATTCATAGCTCTCTTGGCAAGAGTATGTTTTTGTGGGCTGCGTAGTATTTTTACAGAATACTGAATGCAATTTTTTAATAAGAATTATAGTTTATAGAAATGTTTTGATGCAGTATTTAGTTGCATCTATTATATATTTTTTTGTTCACCGCTTACCTTTGCAATTCTCTACATTTCACCAAGAAAAGATGTTTATAATTATATAAATTGGGAGTAGTTTGTCTAAATTGTAGGAGGCAGAAATTTGAGTGGAAGGAGATGAGTAAAATGAGGCAGGATTTTCACCTCTTTGGGGTGAGAACTGAGGCGAGTGGGCGTGTTTGAGGGCATAATTTCATGCAGCCAATCGGCATGCCGGTTTACTGGCACCATCCGGCCTTCGAGCCATTTTGCTGCAGACTGAATTAAGGGGGTAGAGTAGCTACCTGCTTGCAAGCGGCAGGTGGCCCATTATGCTAGTTAAAAGACCAATTAAGGCCATGAATGAGAGGCCAACTGGAATTTTCCATTTGGCCTGCGGGCCCCACTGTGGCATCAGCAGTAGATCTGCCTGGAGGTAACCTCCAAGTGACAGACTACAGGGTTGGGTGGGGGGGCAGCGCTCGAGGTAGACTTTGGCTTTCATCTTCTCAATGGTGGCCCAACAGCTGTGGCCATTTTTTGCAGTAAAAGTTTTAAGTTTGAGATGGTGCCCTGATAGAGGCATCCTCTCTCTCACCCTTACCTGCTGTAGCTCCTTCTGTGCTGGAGTGCCTCCTGTGCCTCCAGCTTCAAGAGCCTGTTCACCATCCAACTTAGGTAAAATTGAGGTCGGATAGCTGCTCTCGACACAGAGGGTATGGAATCGGGATCCCCATTTGACCCCGATGTTGGGATCAGGACCCAAAACGCAAAATCCTGCCCTTGGTTTTTGTTTCCATCTTGAGTGAAATTAAGAGTCTTCTATTTTCTGTATCTTCAAAAAAAAATAGACATTTTATGTTAGCTGGTTGATCTCCCATGCCATTGCGCCTGGATTGAGTGTAGTATTTGGATTAAGTAGGATTTTAGGGTTGGGTGGAGGGGTGTGATTACATTAAGAAGGGGAAAGGAGAAGCTGGAGAGAAGGTGATAAACTCCATAGATAATCTCAACAGTGGGGTTGGCCAGGGACTTCAGTCATTCTCAGTTTGGGCAGTGGGGTGGGCTGACAGGCATGGCCAGTAAAATTTAACAGGAGAGATGGGGGAGAACATGGCAAGAAAATGTTCTCAGCTGGGTGGAGTCGTGGTTTGGACTTCACCTAGCCAAAGAATTCTCTCTGAGGTGGGGACCAAGGTTAAAAAACTATCTTGGCGAGATGGTAGTAAACTATTGCAAGTAACAACAGAAAATGCTGGAAAAGTAGGTCTGGCAGCATTTGTGGAAAGAGAAACAGAGTTAATGTTTCAAGTCTAATATGACTCTTGGGAGCTAAGTCCAATTTGACTGTTCTTCAGAATTAGTCCTGAAGAAGTGTCATGTTGTACTCTATGTTACCTCTGTTTCTCTTTCCTCAGGTGCAGCCAGACCTGGGTTTTTCCAGCATTTTATGTTCCTATTTGACATTTCCAGCATCTGCAGTATTTTACTTTTATTTTAGTAAACTATTGCAGTTTGCCAGGGGGTCAAGGCTAGGAATCTCGCACGGGAAAGGGAAACCGAGGTCAAAAACGTCTAAAATCTCAGCTCTAGTAGTAAATTTATCTTCAGATTTGACAGAATGGAGAAAATAGACCTGAAAGTAAATGTTTAATTATGGTCTTTGAATAGCTTGTTTTGAATTTATTAAGCTCTAAGTAATTCAGGTTTTGTTAGTTTGAGATTTTACAGAATGAGTGATGATCTTTTACAATTTTACAGAAAAAGTACATGAAATGGAAAAAGAGCACTTGAACAAAGTGCAGACTGCAAATGAAGTAAAGGTAACTCCATCCATTGTTACTGTCAGAATGAATTCTGTGTATGATATTTTGTCCAGATGCCTTAAATGATGTACAGGCCTGTATTTTCATTTATGACAGTGATAAATATTGTGAAACAATATGTATGTTTTATAGATTGTTCAGACTTTAAACTGATGTATAATATTTCTCATTCATTTCTGACTATAGCAAGCTGTAGAGCAACAAATGCAGAGCCACCGTGAGGCCCATCAGAAACAGATCAGCAGTTTGAGGGATGAAATTGAAAAGAAGGAAAAGCTCATCACTGACCTTCAAGAGTATGTTTCAATACTTTTTAAGCACAATACTTGAATTTATTAACAAATATTTGGTCTAATTGTTTCTTTTGTAAGTTTTATGCAGTACATCAGTTTCCTTTGATTTTTTTTCTGATCTATAACATCAGTTAGCACTTTGATTAAAAGAATCTTTAATGTTTTAGACAAGTGTGGGATGCAGTTTGAAACCTTTAACGAAGTATTTGGCTCCCAACAACTGCTCAAACTTTACAAGCCTCTTTAAATAAGGCTTATTATTTTCTGGGTGCACCTTTATTTTTTTAAAGAATTGCATTGGCATTGTAAGTTGATCAGTTCTTGTATCAGACCCTTACTGCCCTAGAACCTGTACCATATGTTGGCTGAGAATTGAGTAAAGACTCAAGTTTACAATGTTCTGGCCTCCCCTGCTGAACTATTGTGAGAGATCTTTGATTTCCCTGCCTATTTGGAGTTCAAAGGAGGGTATAATTTTTTCAGACATGAGTGTTGTTACTACTTTATTAGGTGTGGCTTGTTTACAGCTGAAAACAAAATATACTATATTCATGTTCTTTTCCCATTTGATAACAGCCAAAATCAGAAAATGATGCTAGAGCAGGAGCGTCTACATGTAGAACATGAAAAGCTAAAAACTGTAGATCAGGAAAAAAGCCGCAAATTACATGAACTGACGTAAGTAATGTGTGGGTTTATGTGCACCTATATTAAGACTTTTTCAAAATGTATTAAAACTTTACTGTTACTTGAAGGTTAAAACTCAATGCTGTACTATTGAAACAAAATTAATTTAGGACAAGCTAATTCAATACATTATTAGTAACATAAATTTCAAACACTTTCCTGTTTATAGGAGCAGGAATTAGATTTTGTATTTGTTCCAAAATCATTGGTAGTGTATGTAATTTGTTGTCGTTTGTGTAAATATATCTCATTATTCTAAATAATACAATATACTGCCATTTAGCATTATGCAGGATCGACGAGAACAAGCAAGGCAGGACCTCAAAGGACTGGAAGAAACAGTGGTAAGTGAAAGTTGAAGATGTTAGGTTTGGGTTTTGGAGAATTTTTTTAAGGAATTCCTTCATAAAATTACTGTGTAAGAGTTAATCAGTGTTCTCATTTTGATTTCTGTAGGCAAAAGAACTCCAGACACTCCATAACCTTCGGAAGTTATTTGTTCAAGACTTAGCGACCAGAGTTAAAAAGGTATGTAAATAGTGATTTTACTTCTGGGTAATGTCACACATTACCCAGAACATTGGAACATGATGGAAATGAATTCGCAGCTTTCAAAATAATTATATTTTGGTTGGCTCCTTTCAATACAAAAAGCAAGTACATATATGTATATTTGTTTGGAGATTTGAATTTGGACCAGTGAATTTACACTACTGAAGCATGTCTACGAGAATTAGCTTCTGTTATAGACTTGATAAAACACACATACAAGATCTTTTTCTTATGTCTTCAGGACATCCACAATGCTTTACCTACAGTTAATTATTTTTGAATTACAGTTAATGTTATGTAGGGTAATGCAACGGCCAGTTTTAATACAAGTACAGATATGGTTTATTTTATATATCAATACCTTCTCAAAACCTACTGTAAGTGTGAAACCAGTAATTTTGTCTGTGGACTACAAGAGTCTTGCTGTTGGTTTTACATCCTTAATTTTGAGTGCTCTGTCGGGATTTTCTCTTTTGACAGTTTGTAAACTTTGATAGTCAAAGTCTTGATCATGTGAATGGGAAATTCCTATTTCAAGAACCCAATTTCAGCATTAATAATAAAATCAAAATACTGTGGAAGCTGAAGATCTTAAATAAAAACAAAGTGCTGGAAAAACTCAGCAGGTCTGACCGTGTCTGCGGAGAGGGAAAAAATTAACGTTTCAAGCCCAATATGACTCTTCATCAAGAAACCCAGCTGGCCAGGTTTAACATGCAAAGCCAGTCTGTTCTTCCCCAATCCCAGAAGAGCATCTTTTTATTACGGCACTGCAATATTTTCCTTTCATGGCCATGATCCTGTGACCACTGATCTACGGTGCTAGTTTATTGGTGTACATTAGTCCAAAGGGCAATTTGCAATGTTGGACCCAAGCCCATTAAGAACTGTTTTGAGACTCTCCAAACTTTTCTGAATGTTGACCTTTTTTGCCGGCAAATGAAGAAAGTGTTAGCCCATCATTCTAGGCTTGAACCTGTGCTCCAGAACTGAGAGTCCAGTCTCTAACCCATTATCATCGAGTTCCCCCAAGAAGTTTTTTTAATCAATGTAATAAGCCTGCATGGCATTGTTTATTGCATGCAGTCAATTGATTTAAAATGACTTATCTAAGTTTTGCACAATCTTGATTGACAGCAGCTCCAACAGCACAACTGCCTTTAACTTCTTAAAACATTGAAAAGGATGTATGATATGCAGACTATTGGCTGGTTCCAAGCTTAAGATATCTTGGTATAATTAGGAATTCTTATTTGAATTTACTGTTGCTTTTATACTTGGAAATTATTAAATATAAAGCAACTCATATAATTGCCCTAAGATAATTTACTATGTGCTCTCTTGCATGAAACACAGCCAGTTTTTAAATGTTTTGTGTCAGATGACTGCTACAGTAATCATGTTGTACCACTAGAGGTCCTATGTCAGTTGTTATTCAGAATTACAAAGGATTAGTAGCATAGGTTTCTCAACTTTCTTTTTCAATGCAAAGTGGTACTATTTGTGATTTAACTGGTACTTTAAGTCCAGAACATTGCCTCTTTGGATTCTGGTTACTATTGTTCTGGTTACCTCCCTGAGGAGAAATTTGAGTGGAAACACTGATGTAGTTTGGGCTTTTGATCTGGGATGGATTTTGGTTATCAGGATTTAGGATTCCACTACTGGTGAATGAAATAGTTGCACAAAGTTTGCTACTCAGTGCTAGGATTCAGCAATTCCAGTTTTGGGATTGCCATTGCTGACATTTTTGGAATGTTGTTGTGCATTTATTGCCCATCTCTAGTGGCCCTTAAAGGTGGCTGTATGTCACCTTCTTGATATGTTAACTGTTTGATATAACTGAGTGGCTTGCTAGGGCATGTCAGAGGTGAAGGAAGTGTTGGTATGCAGTTGAAGACCAACACCAGGTAAGGACAGACACCAGATTTCCTTCCCAAAAGGACCTTGGTGAACCAGTTAGATTTTTAATCAGCGGCTTCATGGTCACATAGCGAACCATCTGGTTCACTAATGTCCTTTAGGGAAGGAAATCTATGGCCCTTGACTGGTCTAGCCTACATGTGACTCCAGACCCACAGCAATGTGGTTGACTCTGAAATGGTCTAGCAAACCACTCAGTTGTATTAAACTGCTAAAAAGTCTGAAAGAAATGAAATGAGACGGACCACCGAGCATTAACGTAGCCACTGAAAATGACAACGGCAAACTCAGCCCTTTCAACCCTGCAAAGCTGCCCTCCATCTGGAGGTTGGTTCCAAAATTGGGCCTCCTGCTGATTATCACATACCACCTCAGCTAATGAATCAGTACATCTCTATGTTGAACATCACTTGGAGGAAGCAGTGAGTGTAGCAAGGGCGCAGAATGTACTCTGGGTAGAGGACTTCAATGTCCATCACCAAGGGTGGCTCGGTAGCACCACTCCAGACTGAGCTGGCTGAGTCCTAAAGGACATAGCTGCTAGACTGGGTATGCAGCAGATGGTGAGGGAACCAAAGAGAGGAAAAAACCACATCCTTACCAACCTGCCAGCCACAGATGCATCTGTCCATGATGTGACCACCCCACAGTCCTTGTGGAAATGAAGTCCCATGTTCACATTGAGGATACCTGCCATCATGTGGTGTGGCACTACCACCTTGCTAAATGGGATAGATTTTGAACAGATCTAGCAACTCCAGACTGGGCATCCATCAGGTGCTGTGGGCCATCAGCAGCAGCAGAATTGTACTCAACCACAATCTGTAGCCTCATGGCCTGGCCACTCTATCATTACCACCAAGCCAGGGAATCAACCCTGGTTCAATGAAGAGTACAGGAAGGCATGCTAAGAGCAGCACTAGGCAAACCCAAAAGTGAGGTGTCACCCTGGTGAACCTACAGCTCAGGGACTATTTGAATGCCAAACAACATAAGCAGCAAATGATAGACAGAGTTAAGTGATTCTACAATCAATGGATCAGATCCAAGCCTTGCACTTCTGCCATATTCAGTTGCGAATGGTGGTGGACGATTACACAACTCACTGGAGGAGGAGGCTTCACAAATATTCCCATCCTCAATGATGGAGGAGCCCAGGACATCAGTGCAAAAGATAAGACTGAGGCTTTTTTAATTTGTTCATGGGATGTGGGTGTCGCTGGCAAGGGCAGCATTTGTTGCCCATCGTCCCCCCATTTTCCCTTCTTGAACTAGTGCTATAAAGCAGCATTTGCTTAGCAATAACCTGCTCCCTGATGCTCAGTTTAGATTCTGACAGGGCCACTCAGCATCTCACCTCATTGTAACCTTGGTCCAAACATGGAAAAAAGAGCTGAACTCTAGAGGTGACATGAGAGTGACTGCCCTTGACATCAAGGCGCTCCAGCTGAAGTCAATGGGAATCGGGGGGAAGACTCTCCGCTGGTTGGAGTCATACCTAGCGCAAAGGAAGATGGTTGTGGTTGTTGGAGGTTAAACATCTCAGTTCCAGGACATCACTGCAGGAGTTCCTCAGGGTAGTGTCCTCGGCCCAACCATCTTCAGCTGCTTCATTGACCTCCCAGCACCATTGATGACTCCTCAGATACTGAAGCAGTCCATGTCCGAATGCATCAAGATCTGGACAATATCCAGGCTTGGGCTGACAAGCGGCAAAAAACTGTGTTTTGTGCCAGGCAATTACCATTGCTGAATCCCCCACTATCAACATCCTGGCTCTTACCATTGACTAGAAACTGAACTGCACTAGCCATATAAATACTGTGGCTACAAGAGTAGGTCAGATGCTAGGAATTCTGTGGCAAGTAACTCAGCTCCTGACACCTCAAAGCCTGTCCACCACCTACAAGGCAAGTCAGGAGTGTGATGGAATACTCTCCACTTGCCTGGATGAGTGCAGTTCCAACAACACTCATGAAGCTTGACACCATCCAGGACAAAGCAGCTCTCTTGATTGGCACCCCATCCATAAACATTCACTCGCTCCACCACTGATGCACAGTGGCTGCAGTGTGTACCATCTACAAGATGCACTGCAGAAACTTACTAAGGCTCCTTAGACAGCACCTTCCAAATCCACGATCACTACCATCTAGAAGGACAAGGACAGCAGACGTATGGGAACATCACCAGCTAGAAGTTCCCCTCTAAGCCAGTTGCCATCCTGACTTGAAAATATATTGTCGTTCCTTCACTGTCGCTGAGTCAAAATCCTGGAACTCCCTTCCTAACAGCACTGTGGGTGTACCCACACCACATGGACTGCAGCAGTTCAAGAAGGCACCTTCTCAAGGACAATTAGGGATAGACAATAGATGCTGAACTAACCAGCAATATCCCATGAATGAATAAAAAAAATACATTGAACAGTACTATAGTACACATGACAATCTATCATCTTCATTCAGCTACGAATATGATAAGCCTCTGTTAATCCAGGTATTATACTTGTTTGGCTTATTATTGCTAAAAAAAATTAAACTCTACTTCAGTCACTTGAGAAAAATTAATTCTGGGCTGGTGAGTTTGTTGACATTTACTTGTACTGTAATTCATTAAAGATGTGTCTTACAATAATAAAGTTCCAACTCAATGTTTGAATGCCTTGCAGCTGTTAATCTTTATCATGGCTCAATATAATGTATTTTATCCCAGAGTGCAGAAATGGATTCTGATGATACTGGTGGTAGTGCTGCACAGAAGCAAAAAATCTCCTTTCTCGAGAACAACCTTGAACAGCTCACAAAGGTTCATAAACAGGTAAGCCAATGAACTTTAGCTTTAGACGTCAGACCTTATGCTTGATTGACACAGATTTCATATTCAGAAAACAGCAACAAATAACAGCTGAAAAAGTAGGAAACATACTAATGAGGAATGGAAACTACCAATCACAGTTTCAAAAGCTACAAATCAAAAGTGGCCAATCATGATTAAGCTGCCATTTTATAAAAATCATTTTAGCTGCCATTCTGGACTCTTCACTAAATAGATTACTTACTGCTTAAATTAAAATCTGTAACAAGGTATAAAATTACAAAATTTGCAGACGACCTGTGCCTCTTTGAGAAGCCTAAGCACTGATGCCAGATCCACCACAATTAGCGTAAGAGATTTTTGTTACAGCCTACATTTGCCAGGATCCAGCTACACACCTACAGCTTCTATAATTTATTTTGATTGGCACAAGGCCAAGCCATTCAGAATGCCAGGACTTGCATTTAACACTAACCATTCTAATGGTAAATTACTGAACAAAACCCCAAGGAAAACAATTTTAGGAATAATCAGAATGTTTTTGTTTAAATCTTTAGAACAACATCAATTATGAACTCCAGCTTTTTTCTGAGGTAACCTTGAAAGCAAAAAATATGCATAATGTATATTAGCTGATGTCCTGTAATTATAGCAAGACAGTAAAAGAGAAATGCACAAAAGAAAAGATTAAACTAAAGTGTTTGAGTATTTATTATTTAAAGCTAAGTTCTAAATAGATGGACAATAAAGATTAAAAAGTTGCTTCCCTCTATTATGTTGAGATTTACTCGGTTGTATTATTATACTAAGTAGTATGTCATAAATGATCAGTTGTCCTTTTTTTACTGAGGCAGCTTGATGTTCATTCTTGATCATGCACAACTTAGAATTATCAGAAAGCAAAGCATGATCTTTTAAAAAAATTTAAAAAATTTCAGAATTAAGATCATCCGTTTTTAAGTTACAGCCCAAAAGGAACATGAGGGAAGCAGATTTGTTGCTGACATACAACAGGTAAATCAGTCATAAACAAGTACCTCGGTTGGTACTTGTTTATGAACCACGCAATTGGTGAGAAATATACTGTTGTCTTTTGATTGCTGTTTGGAAAACATTTTGTTGCCTAGGGGGCGATCTCACCAATGTTGTCATTGAAGATGTGCATCCAACCCCCCCACCCAACAACCTCCACACAAAAACACCAAATTGTGTGTCACTCACTGAGCATTATCATGATAGATCTGCTGGTATAAATAAACAGTTTTGACGGGTTTGTGCCTATCACACTCAAGTTGATGCAGTGCAGATTTAAAACAAAACATCTTTCTTTTAAAACCAAAGGGAGCCTTTGATTTGAAGGCTAGAATTTATAAGCATTTGATCTTAGTTTATAAGCAGCTACAATTATTTTGATTTTCCTATTTCAATTAGGGTTTCCATTCTGTAACCCTAGGTGGTGCCTGAGCTATGGCATTCTGGCCCTTAAAACCAAGGTACTATAGTCCAACTTATATTTGTAATTCTTGTTTCTGGCATGTCCTGTTTGAATTTTTTGGTCTGGAGGCTTATAAAGGGATGCCTTCTAGCAATCTTGCTTCCTTGTTCGATAAACCGTGAATCAGAACACTCAAGATCTGTAACTAACTTAAAGTATACAAATCAATGAGTCTATATTTAAACTTCTTGGTACCCAAGGCTCTACGGTGCTATAGTTCAATAGCTTGAACTGTCCCAATTTAAACCATCTACCCGCAAAGGCAGACCAGGTTAGTAGCTGGGCCATTGAAGCAATTAAATCTATCAGGTTACATGCACAGTTTTTTGTCTCTTCAGGCCTTAAGCTATTCAAAGTATCACTGCTAGTTACATTGTCTCTGCTTTGATTAAAAGCAATACACTTAAAATATTGCGATTATTCAGCAATCAGAAACTTATAGCTGAATCTTGCTTTAATGCTCGGTTCTTAGCAACAAAAATCAAAGTTTTCAATTAATTCATGACTACCAATAAAATCAATCCCCACAAATTAAAAGCAGCTTCACTTCATTTCCTCTTGTTTGTGATGAATTTTTTTAAAACTTGATCAGTATTTATGATACTGATTTCAATAACATATAAAATACTATAATTCCATTTGAAACATTTAGTTTCTTTGAAACATTCTAAAAATATAGAAACATAATCATTGATGGGCTCATATAGGTCAAGGACTGGGAAATAAATTGGGTATCTTCTATGTATATTAAATAAACCAGTTTAAATTCTGTCACTGCATTCAACTTTATCTTATCTTTGCTGAAGTTTGTTACTGTCCAATTCTTTGCTTTTAAATTGTAATTTTGTTAAGCCCTGATACAATCTGATCAGGTTTTCACATTTACTAATGTTAAGTTGTTATAATTGCCTTTAGTTGGTACGAGATAATGCAGATCTCCGTTGTGAGCTTCCAAAACTGGAGAAACGACTTAGAGCTACAGCTGAGAGAGTCAAGGCTTTGGAATCTGCATTAAAGGAAGCCAAAGAGAATGCAGCCCGAGATCGCAAACGCTACCAGCAGGAAGTAGATCGCATCAAGGATGCTGTGCGAGCAAAGAACATGGCGAAGAGAGTGCACTCTGCACAGATCGGTACGTTAGGTACATTATAGCAGTGTAGAATCCAACAATTTACCTAGTCATGAATTGATCATTTTTAAAGTTTTCTAAATAATTTGATGTAATACTTTTCCTGTGGTTTAATTTATGGTTTAAAAACCAGTTATTTTGTTAATTATTGAAATAAGTTGCTGCTCAAGCAGGGAGACAACATGGACATGGCAGGCTAATGGTCTCCTTTTATGCTGTAACCATTCTATGATATTGAAATGAAATCATGTTTTCTCTATCTATCTCAAATGTAGCAACTAAATTTTTATAACAAATTATGGACTCTTATCGTGTTAACCACATAACTGAAAATATAATCAGAATTAATTGTTTGAAAACTGGGTGAAAGATTAAAGATTCCTTTGGAAAAGAGGAGACCTGATGGAGGTCTTTTAAAAGTATGAATGGATTGATGAAGGGATTTGGGGAAACAGTTTCCACTTGAGTAATTCAGAACAAGGGGGCAAAAATATAAGATTATTGCAGAATTTCAGTATTGGTAAGAATGTGGAACTTGCTTCCACATGGGGTGGGTGAAGCAGGTAGCATTGATACATTTAAGAGAAAGGCATGAGTGAGAAAGGAATAGAGGAATAGACAATTAGAATTGGTGGAGGTAATTAGCATGTAAGGAGGCTTGTGGAATGTAAGCACCAACATAGACCAGTTGGCATAACTGTCTGTTTCTCTGTATATAATGTAATTCAATGCACCGTTCATAAATTGTACAAAATTGACTGACCTTTTTTTTACCTATGCAAATAGCAAGTTCTTAAAATGCAAAGCTATAACTTGGTCTCTAAGCAAGATTTAAGCAGTTAATGTTTTCACAAATGCATTCTTATTTTGTCTAGCTAAACCCATCCGCCCTGGTCAACCCCCTATGGCTTCCCCAACTCACCCAAGTGCAATTCGTGGGGGAGGTGGATTCTTCCAAAACAGCCAAGCAGTTGCCGTACGTGGAGGTGGAGGCGGCGTGAAATCAGATAAGTTGTACGTACCTTGTGTGTCAAAAATTATTTGAAAAGGTTCCAAAAACAAATGTTTTGACTAAACCTGCATTTTTTTAATGCTCTTATTGTGGGACAATGAGTTTCAAGCCCCTGCAAGCTAATAATTTATACATCTTATTTTTTTTAATAACTTCCAGATTTTTCAAATCTACTGAATTCTGCTCATCCTCTGTCAAACGTTTTCCTGTTGGAAAGTTTGCATGTACCATTTATTAGTGGACAGAATAGTAGAACTATCATGTTCTACCATAATAAAGGCAATCCCCTACCCCAGTGAATAATTGCCTTAAGTGGCAAATTAAAAATCTCCAAATTTTGGCCACGTTCAAAGTTTATCCTGGACATGGAATGAAGATGAGAACTAAACAAATAATATAGATTGAATTTAATCTTCAATTGTAAAGTTGATATCAGATTGGGGAATTTCATGTCCTAATGCTGTGAAGTGAGAGGGATGTAGAGAAACAAATTTGTAAAGAAACTAGAGTTGCAAGGATTATAGAACAATTATAATGGGGGACATCAATTAACCAAATATAGACTGGGATCGGAATAGTGCAAAGGAACAAGAAGGGCGTGAGTTTCTGAAGAGTGTTCAACGTTATTTTCTGCAGCAGTATGTTTCGGTCCAACGAGAGGGCAGGCACTGTTGGACCTGGTTCTGAGGAATGAGTTGGCCCAAGCTGATCAAGTAACAGTGGGAGGGCATGTAGGGCACAGTGACCATTGAATCATAAGGTTTAGATTGGGTAAGGAAAAGGAGCAATCCAGAGCAGGGATAATTAATTGGGGGAAGCCAACTACGATGGGATGAAAATGCATCTGAGTCGAGTGAGTTGGAATCATGTTGGCAAAAAAGATGGTGGCTGCCTTCAAAGAGAGTATTGCAAGCAATATCAAGGTATATTCCCTTGAAGGGGAAAGGTAGGACAAATAAACCTAGAACACCCTGGATGATGAGAGAAATAGAGGTGAAAATGAAAAGGTAGAAGTAAACGTATGACAGATATCAGGTAGAAAGTACAATGGTTGTTCAGGCTGATTATAGAAGGACCAGAGAGGAAGTGAAAAGAAAAATCAGAAAAGCAAGGAGGTAACATGAAAGTAGACCAGCGGCTAACATAAAAGGGAATCCCAAGGTCGTCTTTAAGCATGTAAATAATAAAAAGGTGGTTAAAGAAAGAGTAGGACCAATTAAGGATAAAAGAGACTTGCATGTGGAGGCAGGAGAAGGAGCAGCGGTATTAAATGAGTACTTTTCATCTGTCTTTACAAAGGAAGAGGATGCTACCCAGGCAGAGGTGAGAGAGGAGGTAACTGGTACACTCGAGGAATTTACAATTGAGGAGGAGGAGGTATTAGGCTATCTTTAATTAAAATTGATAAGGTACCAGGACCGGATGAGATGCATCCGAGGATACTGAGGGAGGTGAGTGTGGAAATTTCAAAGGCAGTGATAATCTTCCAGTCTTCCTTAGATACAAGGGTGGCACCGGAGGACTGGAGAATTGCAAATGTTACACCCTTGTTCAAAAAGGGGGTGCAAGGATAATGCCAGCAACCACAGACCAGTCATTTTGACTGCAGTATTAGGGAAACTTCTGGAAACTGTAGTTCAGGACAAAATCAATAGTCACTTTGACAGGTGCAGGATAATTAAGGAAACTGTGGATTCATTAAGGGAAAATCATGTTTAATTAACTTGCTGGAATTTTTTGAGGAGCTAACAGAGAAGGTTGATAAGGACAATGCTGTTGATGTGTATATGGATTTTCAAAAGGCATTTGATATAGTGCCACACAATAGACTTGTGAGCAAAATTCAAGCTCATGGAATAAAAGGGAAAGTATGCACTTGGATAAGAAATTGGCTGAGTAACAGGAAACAGAATAGTGATAAATGGTCATTTTTCAGATTGGAGGAAGGTCTATAGTGGAGTTCCCCAGTGGTCAATGTTGGGACCCTTGCTCCTCTTGATGTGTATTAATAACCTAGACTGTGGTGTGCAGGGCATGATTTCAAAATTTGCAGATGATATGAAGATTGGAAACATTGTGATGAAGGTAGCCTTGAACTTCAAAAGTACATAGACATATTGGTGGATTGGGCAAACAAATGCCAGATGAAGTTCAATGCAGAGAAGTGTGAGGTGATTCATTTTGGCAGGAAGAATGTGGAGGCACAGTATAAAATAAAGGGAGAAATGCTAAAGGAAGTGTAGGAACAAAGGGACCTCCAGTGTGTGTATATGTACATGAGTCATAGAAGGTGGCAGGGTATGTTGATAGAGCAGTAAATAAAGCCCATGTATCCGAGGTTTTATTAATAGGGGCATTGAGTACAAGAGTAAGGAAGTCATGTTGAACTTGTAAAAGACACTAATTAGGCTTCATGTGGAGCCCTTTGTCCAGTTCTGGGCACCATTCTTGAGGAAGGGTGTGAAGGCATTGGAGAAAGTATGAATGATTCCAGGGATAACCAACTAAACATAAGGATAGATTGGAGAGGTTGGGTTTGTTTTCCTTGGCGAAAAGAAGGCTGAGAGGACACTTGATAGATCAAGATCCTGAGGGGTATGGACAGTGTAAATAGTGAGAAACTGTTCCCACTCACGTGTACATCAAGAACTAGAGGGCAGAGATTCAAAATAATGGGCAAAAAGAGTAGAAGTTATGTGAGGATTTTTTTTTTCACCCAGAGGGTGGTTGGAGACTGGAACAAACTTTCTGCAAATGTGGTGGAGGCAGGTTCGATGGAGGTATTCAAAAGGGAATTGGATTGTTACCTGAAAAGAATGTGCAAGATTACAAGGATAAGGCAAGGTAGTGGGATTAGTTAGAATGCATTTTCAGCGAGCCAGTGCAGACTCGATGGGCCAAATGGCCACCTCCTGCACTGTAAAGATTGTGATTCTGTGAAGTGAGGCAATGTTTCATGAGGTTTAATGCTGTCAATATTTTGGAGACTATTGTGGATAATTGAAGTGTGTATAATAGAAGTATAATTAAGTTATTGACTGATATTTAATTTCTGGACCATATGAATGGCAGACATAACTTAAGGATCAATTTGAGCTTGATCAAGGTAAGTGCTGTAATTAATTGCACAGGTCATTCTGCCTTTATTGTTCTAAACACTGAAATGCTGTTTCTGTCGATTTGTTTGAAATGTATGTGTTTGTTCATTCTGGTTAAGCTAAAATCTTGTACACTGTTTGAAGTTCAGTTGATAACATTCCAAAGGCAGGATGTCATCTTGGTAAAGCTACCTCGTTTTAAGCAGTAGCTTCACCAACAGGATGAAGGAAAATGATACCCATTGCTACCTGCTGGCTACCTGCTTTTGAGAAGGTTGCCCTAAGGAAATTTCTGAGAGTAACATACCTTGTACGTTGCTGCTCTAAGTAATTCTCAAAACACTAAAGAAAAGTGAGTAAAGATCAACTTCAAAGTATTCTACATATGTGCAGGATTTTTCCCTGTTTTCTTCAATCACCAGAAAGAATGAACTACAAGGTAGGTCCCATTGAAAGAGCTTGAAGGATTGAAGCAGAAAATAGATGACACTGATTGCAATGTTAATTCAGTGCCTCTGATTGGCTTCTGAAGCTGGTTGAGTTTTATGCTGGCTGGAATTATGCAATTAAAATGTATCAACATAATTTACAAAATATTCCAGTGTGGAGTTATTTGGTTTCTTTGATTTGTCACTCTAAATCAGATAGCAATGTTTACAGATATTGATGGTGGTTTTCAGGGAGAGAAGAGCTTTAAATCCCCATGCTTTGTTCCTTTTATAATTAAATACATATAGCAGTTTTTTTTAGTCTTTAATTATGGCTACGTAAGCTTCTGTTTATATGTTCTTTTAATGATGTATAATAATTTTCTACTCAGTTAAAGAATATCCCTTTTAGGCAAGGTCCAGTTTCTTTTCTGGGGAAGGAAATGTTCCTATTAGGAACACAAATGGAATCTGCCTGCTAAGCTGAATGATTACTGACCAGTTGCTCTTGCATTGATAGTCATGAAGTGTTTCGAGCGCATTGTGTTAAATCATCTTTTAAATCCTCTTGTTCCACATGTTAATTGGTTATAGCTTGCCTATCAACCTTGTAAGTTGGTGGACACCCTGTTCTGACGTTGGTCCATCTGATCCAACAGCACATGGATAGATCGGGCAACCATGCTCGTGCTACCTTTGTTGAATTTTCAGCTTTTAATACTTATGCAACCATTTGAACTTATTGAAAAAATTAAAAACTTTGATGTCAATCTTACTCGGCTACTTTGGATCAGTGATTTCCTTTACAACAGAAACCAACAGGTAGAAGTTTCCATGATTTTCTGAGCGCATGCTAATGAATATTGGATCTCCTCAGGGCTGTGTGCTTTTACTTTGATTGTCAATCAGCATACAATGACATAATCCTGAAGTATCCTGATGATGTAGCACTTATGGATCTCCAGGAATAACGAAGGAAACCAAAGAAACTCGGTGGAAAAGTTTGTAAAATGGTGTGATAACAGTTCACTTGAACGAAAACAAGATGAAAGTACTAGTTATAGACTTAGGAAAAATCCAGTTAATGATGATGTTCCTGTGAATATTCATGATGTGGATATTGAAATTGTTACTAACAAATCCGTAGATTTCACAGTAAATGATAAATTGATTTAGAGGGAACAGTGTACAGATGTGGTGGCCAAGAGACATGCACAATTATACTACCTCAAAATTAAAATCCTTTTGAGTAGATCCTACAATCATGAAACCTTTCTTTATGGCTGTAGTTGAGAGTGTTATCCTTTTTGTGTGCCTTGCATGGTACAGTTTTTTTTAAGAGAGCAGACTCTAAGGGTACAGAGATTATTGAAACAGGCAAGAAGGGTGTTTGATAGACATATCTTTCTCGATGAAATCTGCTCTTGAAGAAGTTTGACGAAAATAGTGTTGTTAATAATTAGAATCACCCCTTGTCTCAGTATTACTGTTGCTTGCGTTCAGGGAAAAAGCTACAATCCCTCAGATGCATGAACTCCTTTGTACTCTTCTGTGTAAGAACTTTTAACAGGAGTTTGATGGATTGAGAATCACATTTTAATGCATTGTGATAGTTTTTAATACATTTTAATTAAAGGCAGATCTCTGTGATAGGGTAACTTTTTTTATTATAATTCATTCATACAAGTTTGGTAGTATAGAACTGAAGTATTGCTGAAAAAAGAAACATGCTGTCGAAGCTTTTCATCTTGCACTCATCAGGACAAGACTACCAATTGTAAAGGGAACAACAATTTATGCTATGAGAAGAGTGCTGATTGGTTGGCATTTGGACTTGGTAGAGGTGTTGCTTTGGAGAACAGTTGCCAGGGAACAGTTAACTGCCAAGCTTTTGTTTAATTGCAAACCAGGCAGGTCGACTCTTGTGAAGGCATTGCCTTGGGAAACGAACCAGGAAATGGCTGGCCCCAAAACTTTTTAGTTGAAAAAGACGCAATGTGTGGACCTGCTCTTCCTGTCTGAAAAGGACAGGGCCCTGTTTGTCAACATATGTAGCTTCTAGCACGTGTAAATGAGCTATACTGCGAGCCCGACTGACAATCTTAAATTGGTTGTTAGTGTCGTTTTGAGCACAATCAGGATTGTATGGCAAGTGCTGTCCAATTGCGGCATCACATTTCGAATGCTGGGCACTGTGTTTTGAGTTTTGCAAACATGGGCTGGTTGGGTCTGGTCAGTGCTTTGCATGTTGTGAACAGCTGAAGGGACATGCTGTTTGATATGATCATACGTAGAAAGTGGGATGAGGTCCTGCAACAAAAGAATTTATGGAGCTAGGTAGCAGATTAAGAAGGAGGACCTCAAAGGTTGTAATCCCTGGTTTACTCCCTGTGCCACGCGCTAGTGAATATCGGAATAGGAGGATAGAGAGGATGAATGCATGGCTGGAGAGATGGTGCGGGGGGGCGGGGGGGGGTTAGTTTCCTGGATCACTGGGTCTATTTCTGGCGAAGGTATGGCCTATACAAGTCGGACAGATTGCACCTGAATCGGAATGGGACCAACATCCTTGCCTGAAGGTTTTCTAGTGCTGTTTGTGGTTGGTTAAACCAATTTGGCGGGGGGTGGGATACAGAGTGGAGGTACAGTAAGGGGTGATGCACAGCCAATTATAGAAGAGAAATTAAGTCAGTCTGGAAGGCAAAGCATATGTTAAGGCACAAGGGAATAATGCAAGGCTGGATTGCATCTATTTTAATGCAAGGAGTCTTACAAGTAAGGCAGATGAATTGAGGGCATTGATTAACACATGGGAATATAATATTGCAATCTCACACATGGTTGAGGGAAGGGCAGGACTGACAGCTCAATCTTCCAGGTTATAGAATCTTCAGGTGTGACAGGGAGGTGGTGCAAAAGAGGATATGGCATGCACTATTGATCAAGGAGTCAATTATGCAGTAAGGAGGGATGGTGTCTTAGAAGGTTCCTGAGATGAGGTCATATGGGTAGAACATAAAAACAAAAAGGGGGCAATCACTTTGCTGGGAGTGTACTATAGGCCTCCAAACAGTCAGGGGGAGATAGAGGAGCAGATATGTAGGGAAATCTCCGCAAAGTGTAAAAATAATAAGGCAATAATAGTAAGGGATTTCAACATTCCCAATATTAACTGGGATAGTCTTGGTGTGAAAGGCTTGGTGGGGAGGGGGCGGAATTCTTAAGGGTGCATCCAGGGGAGCTTTTTGACCCAGCATGTAGAAAATCCTACAAGAGAACAGGTGGTATTGGACCTAATCTTAGGAATTGAAGCCAGGCAAGTGGTAGAAGTGTCAGTGGGGGAGCATTTCAGGGATAGTGACCATAACTCTGTAAGATTTAAGGTAGTTATGGAAAAGGACAAAGGTGTACCAGAAATAAAGGCCCTGAATTGGAGGAAGGCCGATTTTCAATATGATAAGACAGGATCTAGCCAAAGTGGACTGGGAGCAGCTACTTGTAGACCAGTGGGAATGATTCAAAAAAAATAGTGAGAATTCAAGGATGTCAAGGGATGTAGAGGATTTGATAAGGGAAAAAAAAGAGGCTTATGGCAGAAACAGAGGGTTGAAAACAGCAGAAGCCCTGGAGAAATATAGAAAGTATAGGGAGGTACTTAAAAGTAATTAGGAGAGCGAAGAGGGGGCATGGAAAAACGCTGGCAGGCAATTTAAAGGAAAACCCCCAAGTCATTTTATAAATATGTTAAGGGCAAGAGTAGGGCCCATTAGGGACCAAAGTGGCAATCTGTGCATGGAGCCAGAGGACGTAGGTGAGGTTTTGAATAATTACTTTTCATCCCTGTTCAATATGGAGAAGGACTGTGTAGGTGTAGAAATCAGGGAGGGGGACTGACATACTTGAACAAATTAGCATCGAAAGGGAGAGGAGGTATTTGCAGTTTTAGCGGGCTTAGAAGTTGTTAAATCCCCAGGTGCAGGTGAGATGTATCTCAGGCTCCGATGTGAGGCAAGGGAAGAGATTGCATGGGCTCTGTCAGTAATTTTTAAATCCTCTCTGGCCACAGGAGAGGTGCCAGAGGACTGGAGGACAGCAAATGTGGTACCATTATTCAAGAAGTGTAGTGAGGATAAACCAGATAATTACAGGCCAGTGAGTCTAACACCAGTGATAGGGGAACTATTGAAAAAAAGTGAGGGACAGGATTAATCTCTGCTTGGAGAGGCAGGGATTAATCAGGGATAGTCAGCATGGCTTTGTCAGGGGGAGATCATGTCTAACAAACTTGATTTGAATTTTTCAAGGAGATGACTGGTTGTGTAGATGAGGGTAGTGCAGTTGATGTAATCTACATGGACTTCAGTAAAGCTTTTTACAAGTTCTTGCATGGGAGACTGATCAAGGTGGTAAAAACCCATGGCATCCAGAGCAATTTGGCAAATTGGATCCAAAATTGGCTTAGTGGCAGGAGGCAGAGGGTGATGGTCGAAGTTTGTTTTTGCGATTGGAAGCCTGTGATGAGTCATGTACCGCAGGGATCAGTGCTGGGACCCTTGCTGTTTGTCGTGTACATTAATGATTTAGACATGAATAAAGGAGGTATGATCAGTAAGTTTGCAGATCACATGAAAATTGGTGGTGTCGTAAATAGTGAGGAGGAAAGCCTTAGATTATAGGACAATATAGATGGGCTGTTAAGGTGGGCAGAGCAGTGACAAATGGAATTTAATCCTGAGAAGTGAGAGGTGATGCATTTTGGGAGGACTAACACAACAAGGTAATACACAATGAATGGTAGGACCCTAGGAAGTACAGAAGATCAGAGGAACCTTGGTGTGCATGTCCATAGATCCCTGAAGGCAGCAGCACAGGTAGATAATGTGGTTAAGAAGGCATATGGGATACTTGCCTTTATTAGCCGAGGCACAATATAAGCGCAGGGAGGTTATGTTGGAGCTGTATAAAACGCTAGTTAGGTCACAGCTGGAGTACTGTGTGCAGTTCTGGTCACTGCACTGTGGGAAGGATGTGATTGCACTGGATAAGGTGCAGAGGAGATTCACCAGGATGTTGCTTGGGCTGGAGCATTTTCACTATGAAGAGAGACTGGATAACTAGGGTTGTTTTCCTTAGAGCAGGGAAAGTGGAGGGGGGACCTGATCGATGTATACAAAATTGAGGAGCATAAATAGGGTAGATAAGAAGAAACTTTTCCCCTTAGCAGAGGTTTCAATAACCAGGGGGCATCGATTTAAGGTAAGGGGCAGGAGGTTTAAAGGAGATTTGAGGCAAGATTTTTTCACCGAGAAGGTAGTTGGAATCTGGAACTAACTGCCTGAGGGGTTGGTAGAGGCAGGAACCCTCAACATTTAAGAAGTATTTAGACGAGCACTTGAAGCACCATAGCATACAGGGCTATGGGCCAAGTGCTGGAAAATGGAATTAGAATAGATAGGTGCTTGATGGCTGACATGGACGCAATGGGCCGAAGGGCCTGTTTCTGTGCTATATAATTCTATATTCAGTGATTTGGCCTCCACAGCCCTCTGTGGTAGAGAATTCCACAGGTTCACCACCCTCTTGAGTGAAGAAATTTCTCCACATCCCAGTCCTTGTATCCTGAGACTGTGACCCCTTGTTCTAGATCCCTCCCAGCCTACATTCAGTCTGTCCATCCCTGTCAGAATTTTATGTTTCAATGAGATCTCCTCTCACTCTTCTAAACTCCAGTAAATACAGGTCTAGTCAGCCCAATCTCCTCTCGTATGACAATCCTGCCATCGCAGGAATCAGTCTGGTGAACCTTCGCTGCACTGCCTCTATAGCAACTATATCCTTTCTTAGGTAAGGAGACCAAAACTGCATGCAGTATTCCAGGTGTGGTCTCACCAAGGCCCTGTACAGCTGCAACAAGACATCCTTGCTCCTGTACTCAAGTCTTCACAATGAAGGCCAACATACCATTTGCCTTCTTAACTGCTTGCTGCACCTGCATGCTTGCTTTTAGTGATTATGTACAAGGACACCCAGTTCCCAACCTATCATTATTTAAATAATACTTTGCCATTCTGTTATTCCTCCCGAAATGAACAACTTCACACTTACCCACATTATACTGCATCTGCCATGTGTATTTGCCCACTCACTCAACCTGTCTAAATCACCTTGAAGCCTCTTAAAACCCTCCTCACTGCTCACGCTCCCACCAAGTTTCATGTCGTCAGCAAACTTGGAAATATTACATTTGGATCCTTCATCCAAATCATGATACATATTGCAAATAGCTGGGGCCCAAGCACTGATCCCTGCGGTACCCCACAAGTCAGCATCTGCCACTCTGAAAAAGACCCATTTATTCCTACTCGGTTTCCTGTCTGCTAATCAATTCTCAATCCATGCCAATATATTACCTCCAATCCCATGTGCCTGAATTTGACGTACTAATCTCTTATGTGGGACTTTATCCAAAGCTTTCTGAAAATTCAAATACACCACATCCACTGGTTCTCCCTTATCTATTCTGCTAGTTGTGTCCTCAAAAAAAACTCCAGGTTTGTCAAACATGATTTCCCTTTCATAAACCCATGTTGACTTTGCCTAATCCTGTTGATATTTTCTAAGTGTCCTGTTATCACACCCTTTATAATTGACTCTAGTATTTTCTCTACTTATTTAGGTTAGGCTAACCCATCTGTAATTCACTGTTATCTCCCTCCCTCCTTTTTTAAATAGTGCGGTTACATTTGCCACCCACCAATCTGCTGGGAATGTTCCAGAATTTACAAAATTTTGAAAGATGACAACCATTGCACCCGCTATTTCCATTGCCACCTCCTTTAGTACCCTGGGATGAAGATTACCGGGCACTGGGGATGTATTGGCTCTTAGCCCCATTAATTTCTCCAGCATTATTGTTTTAGTAATACTAATTTCCTTCAATTCCTCCTCCTCCTCATTAGACCCTTGGTTCCTAGTATTTTTGGAAAGTTATTTGTGTCCTCCATAAAGACAGAACTGAAATAGTTGTTTAATTGCTATGACGTTTCCTTGTTCCCTATTATAAATTCTACCGTTTCGGACTGTAAGTTACCTACATTTGTCTTCACTAATCTTTTTCTTTTTACATACTTAGAAGCTTTTACAGTCCACTTTTATGTTCCTTGCAAGTTTACTGTCATACTCTCTTTTTCCCCTCTTAATCAATCTCTTGATGCTCCTTTGCTGAATTCTAAACTGCTTCCAATCGTCAAGCTTGCTACTATTTCTAGCAACTTTATATGACTCCTCTTTGGATCTAATATTATCTTTTGTCAGCCATGGTTGGGCCACTTTTCCTGCTGTGTTTTTACACCAGAAAGGAACGTCTAACTGTTGCAATGCATAGATTAGTTCCTTAAATATTTGCCATTGCCTATCCACCATCATGCCTTGTAATGAAGTTCCCCAATCTATCTTCCCAACTCAAGCCTCATACATTTGTAGTTTCCTTTAAGATTTAGGAACCTAGTTTCAGATCAAACTACTTGTACTTTCCAAAACAAAAACAGAATTACCTGGAAAAACTCAGCAGGTCTGGCAGCATCGGCGGAGAAGAAAAGAGTTGACGTTGCCGATGCTGCCAGACCTGCTGAGTTTTTCCAGGTAATTCTGTTTTTGTTTTGGATTTCCAGCATCCGCAGTTTTTTTGTTTTTTTACTTTACTTTCCATCCTAATGAAGGATTCTACATTGTTTGATCAAGGTGGTGCAACAGATGTATATATAAGCTTTTAGACAAAGACATTAAACAAAGTTCCTCACAGGCTTGTTAAGAAGATGGAAGCCCATGGAATTGAAGGGAAAGTGGCGGTATGAATATGGTTTAGCTCAGTGACAGGAAGTAGAGAGTAGTGGTGGATGGATGTTTATCAGACTAGGAGGTGTTTTCATTGGTGTTTCTCGATGGTCAGTTTTGGGTTTGTTACTTTTATCAGATTTTAGATTCAAAATCTAATTTGAATGTCACTTGAAGTTGAGATTGAATCTGACCTCTGGGAGTGAATTTTCATTATATTCTTCATGAGGTGTGGGCATTGCTGGCAAAGCCAGCATTTACCCATTCCTGTTGTATCTACCACTTAAATTATTTAGCCCTGCACTTTAGTTGGGTTCTTGATTTGAAGTTTGACATCAGATTTTGGTTCTTTTGAGATGTGTGTAGACCATGGCTAGTTTGGATGAAGCAAGTGGAGACAGTTCTCACTAACAGTTTCAAGTGCAATCTTGTTCCCATTATATCTGTCTAAAATATATTTCCTAAGGTATAATGTGCCACAATACTTCAAGGGAGGAAGCTTAACATTTAAATTTCATTACAAACCCTTATTGAAAATGTTCAAGGAACAGAAAATATTGAGTATCAAGACTACAGTGGTAGCATCTGTTTTCAGAGGATTAATATACATTTTTATTATGAAATGATAACCATATTGTGGAGGGATGTGGTAGCTTCAGGAAGGACATTATAGTAATCAAAGGGGAAGTGGTGTAGTGTCGTGGGTAGCAGTAGCCGCAGTGAGCAGCGATGTGGAATCAGGCTCTGGGTGTGAAAGAATTTGTCAGTGGATACTGTGATTAGAATTTTGTGCTTTTTTTTAGCTGGTGTGTTTTGCTCCAGATGATATGTGCTGTTTGTGTACAGCTATTTCTGATTACAAACCATTGTCAGGATAAATTTGTTGAGTCAGCTATACAGAAATTTGCTAATATTGTGCTCAGTCACTTGCTGTCCAAAAATAAAAATCAAGATTTGTTTGGAAGCCTGGTATTGTACTAAATAAAAACTTTTTTTTTGTAGTGTCAGTGGAGGGATGGCTAATAATGCTGAAATTGGAGACATTGGCTTCTTGCCTTCTTCTGTAAAAGGTAGGTCATCTGCTAAATATAAAAGTAACATCAAGCTTGTTACTCAGTGTAAGCTAGAGGTTAAGGGGATATTTTGAATGTATTTTCAGATTATTAGGTATGTTCAGAATGATGCAACAAATTGTCTGTATTTAGGAATGGCTGAGTGTGCAGTGCATGTAGTTTTGCACATTTTGCTGTGTATGTGTTCTTGAACACCTGTAATTGTCCCCTAACCATCTTTGCTTACGTTGCCTATGGAACTAAAATAAGTTGTGAATTAATGGTTTGCAGTGAAGAATGGATGATTGATATCTGAGATAATGGTCTGGATTTTGCAGTAGTTATGACAATGAAACAGTCAGCTTTCACTGGCGTTACTCTTAATTAAATAACTTGCTGTTAGTTTCTTGTGTAGTTAAAAACAGAAATCCAGAAGCTGTTGTCTTGAAACATTCAAAAGTTGTCCCTTATTGAATGAAGTGTAACTAGGGTTTTAATAGCATACAAAGTTTATAACAACCACTCTAGCCCTAAAAAAAAACTAATTTTTGTTTGAGGAATGTCAAATTTCTCCATTGTGGTAAAATACACATTTAATTTTTAAAAAATTTTCAAATGCCAGTTTCTACCTTAATCCAATTTGCATGTCCCAATCCCAATTTGTTTAGCCTTCACTTTTTAATACCATTTTACAGTGCATTTTATTTCCTGGTTTACTGCCAATGTGATTTGGTTGTTTATCCTGTTTGATGGCATCCCTGGATGTCTGGAGATCCCCTTGACTTTGCTTCAGATCGAAACTAATATCGAGAAGGGGAAAATCCATGCTACAAAGATAACTAGATCTTTGTGGACAGCTTTCTTTGAGGTCACATGGGGGCAGTGTCGCTTTGCTGTTGACCACAAAATATATTGAAAATTTCCACATGCAGTTTGAGTAAACCATCTTGTTTATAATGTCATTTGGTAAACACTGCCTTGTGACAAGTTAACTTGGTGCCTTTATGTTTGCAAGATCAAATCGGTGATTGTTTTTTAGCTCTTTCAATTGACATGCAAATCTGAATTATTTGACTTTGATCAACATGAACGAATGTGGTTATTACAGTGAATTATTTAAATTGAAGAGGTTTGTCAGTTTGTATAATCATAAATGTGCATTATTAGAACACTGTTCCCAACCTGTTTCTAGAGGATGGTGTGATTTGCAAAAGGGATCCAGCTAATGGGTGATCAGTGGTGAAAATTTGGATTAATCGAATGTTGTTTGCTAGAGTGAATCACTTGAAATAACTGATATACCTGTTGTACTGGCAGGTATAGATTCGTTTACTCCACTACATCAGTGGAATGTAAGAATTGTTCTTTTGAAGTACTGTTCCTGCAACATATGCATTATTTTCAAGAAGAGCTGTCTTCAAGCTTTTCTCTCTCCCACACACACACCTGTTCAATAAAATAAATTTTCAACATTCCATTAACTTTACTGTTACGCTTTTTCTTTCTCTCTCTCTCTCTCTCCCCCCCCCTCCCCTGGATATTCTTTGATCATGCAGGTGACCCGAGAGATGTAAATGATAATAGGTGAATACATAATCTCTATTCTCACACTTGTAGTGATAGTTTATTCCCTCCCCCAAACTTTTCCTAATCCTGTAGATCCCCTTTGAACTTTGTATGTTTGAAATAATTTAAATTAAAATAATCCCTTAGAATTTACCTGTGACATTTTATACATTTAGTCACCCAATGAAAACACATAATAAATAACTTATCCACCCCATTTGTACTGTGACCCTTCCCAAGTTATTCTTTTAAGACTGGGCTTTATTGTTTTATGTACAGAGATCACTAGTTATGATTTTTCTTGCTGTGTATGATTCCAGCGCATAATGATGTTACCTTGTACTTTTAGTGCCAGTTTGACACACATACCTACTTTTAGGATGCAAGGAAATAGCACCAGCATACTGCCCATTTACACTGCCTTCAAAAAAAACAATGCAGTTACACACCTCAAGCCTCCAACTAGCTTGTTATATTTCTGTTAGAAACATAGGCAAGGTAATTGGTATTTTCTTAAAATTATAAGCTTTGAAAATTGAGTGGACTGTGTTCAAGCTTTAACTTGTAAAGTTTCAAAAGTTGGCTTTGTTCTTTTAGTTATGAGTTTGAAGCAGAGTTGAGATTAACTCCAGAGCTCCTCACATCTGATACCTCCTCACATCCGATACCATCTCAAACTGCCGGTTTGGCTGCAGTTTTACTGCACTATTTGATACCCTATTAACAATACACTGAAGAAACACTAAGATAAAAGCAAAAGACTACGGATGCTGGAAATCCAAAACAAAAACAAAAATACCTGGAAAAACTCAGCAGGTCTGGCAGCATCTGTGGAGAGGAGCACAGTTAACATTTTGAGTCCGCATGACTTTTCAACAGAACTAAGAAAGATAGAAAAGGGGTGAAATATAAACTGGTTTAAGGGGAGGGGGGCGTGGGGAAAAGAAGAGCTGGATAGAGGGCCAGTGATAGGTGGAGATAACCAAAAGATGTCACAGACAAAAGGACAAAGAGGTGTTGAAGGTGGTGATATTATCTAAAGGAATGTGCTAATTAAGGGTAGAAAGCAGGACGAGCAAGGTACAGATAGCCCTAGTGGGGGTAGGGTTGGGTGAAGGAATCAAAAAATGGTTAAAAGTTGAGATAAAACAATGGATGGAAATACATTTAAGAAACACTGAAGAAACACTACTGTTTGCCTTCTACAGTGAGCAGATTTCATTTTTCTATGTGGAAAGCACTTAGATTAAGAATGATAATCTTAGTCATTCTAATTAGCCAGTAACCATTCTAATGCATTGTGTTAGTCAAAATTTTGGTGATCTGACATATTGTGTATTTCTGGTGAAACTATATCTTCCGAATATGATCCATAACCTTGTCTCAAAGTGGTGAGCAAAAATTTTAATTTCCATGTGTAGAGGGAAGTCCACTTTTAACAGTTTGTTCAGTTTGTCAGTATCTTTCTTTCAATTCAAATATTATTGAACTTTCAGAATTTTAGTATAAAAATTTATTACAGTTTTGCTATACATTTCATTCCATGATGGTCAACATCCGAAAGGAAAAAGTAAATTAGTTTCATTTGCTTGCTTCATTCAGCAAATGCTAGGAACAGGATTAGGTCATTCAGCCCCCATCAGAGCGGTTTCACCATTCAGTGAGATCATGGTTGGTCTGTGTCCTAGCTTCATCCATCTTCCTTGGCGTCATATCCCTTTAAATTGGAGATGCATAGATTTTTGCTAGGCCAGAGTATAAAGATCTGACATTGAGCTGGCATTTACCGATTGTGGGAGGGAGTTCCACACTTCTACAACCCTTTGTGTGAAGAAATATTACTAAGTTCTCTTGTGAAAGAGCTTTCTCTGATTTTAAACACTAAAACATTAATGTAGTTGAATTTAAATATAATGTGCCTATTTTAAAATCAGGATTCCAAGTTATAGCTCCTCAATTCTTAATCCTCATCGTCTTTACCTTCTTTTCTCTTGTCCCTCCTACAATTCCATTAAGGGGAAGATTTGTTCCAGCTTTGTTTTTACTAGAATAAAAATGTTGTTTAGGTTTTGCAATACTGTTCAGATATTTGTATCATTAAGTGACTTTCTACAAACCAGTGTGAATTGGTTAGCACTTAGTTTTCCTTGAATGCTGATTTCTTTTTTCTTTACAGCTGCTAAAGCAACAACATAATCAAAGAGAAGCAGACATCATCCAAACAACCCATCATTCCAAAGCAGTGTGAACTCTCCAACTAAGACTTTTCACAGGATTATTTTTGAAAAATTTAAAAAAAAACTGGCCTGTACAGCTCCACCCTTGGCAAAATCTCCTTACTGATCTCCTTGCAAAACAAGAGTGCAATGTAGGCGTCTTGCAAATAACTACATCTAATTTACCGTGTAGCTCCATTGCACAGTACATTGTCATTCATGTCTTAAATTTAGTCTGCACTGTGCCAAGTTGAATGTACGTTGTTGCAGGAAAACTTTAGCAGAAGCGTTGAAGCCTAATTTGTGTACATTTCATTGTTTTAGGACTTGTGAAACAATGTCGCCAAGTAGATTTGATAAGCTTGTTTTACAGTGAAAAATGATTTGGCGGAATGCAGCTATCATTCTCGTGTAAATTAAGATAGTACTTGAAGTTTTTCTTGAAATGGATTTTTTTTGGCTCGAGATGAAGAGGAGTAGTACAATTTGAATACTGAAGGTACATTCATGACAGTATGGGGTTAGAGCAGAGTGTTAGGGTAGTACTGAATAAAATGCTGCTAACAATGAAATACAGGAATGTTCAATGAGACTGTTTAACATGAATATGTTGTGACGTTGTCCGACTAAGTTTATGGGAGAACGCTAAAACACTTTGGCTGACCATAAATGTATGAGGGAAAAATTAAAAGGCATTATATTTTAAGATGGAGCACACAACAACATATTCTGTCCAGATTCTTGCCATCGCTTTTTGTGGTAAATTAAAGATCAATATTTCACCCTTGGGCTCATTATATAGCAAGATAGCATTATTTTAAAAATATTTGAGTTAAGACATTGCACTGTTACTGGTTTTATAATGGATTTCAGGTGAAGTGCAAACACTCAAAAAAAAAATTTAAGTTTTAATTGATAAAATCATTAACAACTGGCCATTGAACATTTTGCTGTCATCTCTAGTGTGCTAAGTACTTAGTACATGCTATTAATCACTATTCAGTGATAACCAATAAAATTCAAGATGGCTTAAAAAAGGCACAAATGGAAAGCAGGTAAAATTTGTAAAGTACTATTTTACCACAATTGGGTTTTTCTAGAAAAGCAAAATACTGATGTTGAATCTAACTTATCTTTAAAAACAAATCTTATCCACAAGAGGTAAAACTGATTCTATTCTGGCACTTATCCAGAAAACATATTTACAGTATAAAAGGCTGGTTATTAACATAAACAGGAAAAGGTGAGGAACAGAATAAATGATGCAAAAGATTAGATAACTGGGTAAGACTTATTTTTTGGAGGAAAAAAATGAGAAAGCAATATGTGATGAATAAAACTTCAATGAAGTATCTCCAAGGACCCAATGGTCTAAATCTAGTCCTGATGTAAACACTGTTGAGGAATATCTTGAAGTGGCGCAGCCCCTAATATATATCAATCTTGCATGTGTCATTTATAGTTACAAAAATACAGGTCTCTGCTTGTCAAATCAATTAGGATTACTTGTGGAGTGTTATTACGTGTGACTATAGGCAGAAAGTTGTTCTGCTCCGTTTCTCCTAAACTTAATGGATCAAGCCTTGTGACAAGGTTTTGGCTAAGAAGACTATTGGATGTGTGAATAAGTGAATTCATTCTTGTGCAAAAGAAAATGCACTTTACAAGTTAGTAAATAGCCAAATTGGCAGGTCGAACAAATGTTTTTTGTGTGGTCTGAATAAATGACTCATTGTTATACCATTTTAAACATGAGGTGATTATTTTTGGCATTGTATCCTTCAGCCTCTGAATTTTCGAATTCTATGATTTACTTCTGACTTGGTGGAGGCTGACCAACAAATCAGCCAATAAAGCAACTCTTTTAAACACAGTGCCGAACATACATAACCGCTACTGTTTCTGATGCCTTGTCGTTGCAAGGTTGATCACTCTTGGATTTGTTGCTCTTGATACTGATAAACAGTCAGTGTATCAGGACATCTGACAAAAAGGCCTTACAGATGCTATATTAATAGGATTGATATAAAAATCTTTTAAGTTTGATTATCTTTCCTTCAAAAAAAACAATGCCATACTCCAATTGGTTTTGAAAAAAGGAATATTTGGACCATAAGACACTATTTATTGTCTAAGATGAAACTTAATTGCTTTTGTACATTTATTGTCTTTACAATAGTACAAACAACCTAATTTTGCATATTTACTTGTTAGTTTTCCTGTTTGACATATTGGGTCATGTATGTGCCTAAAACTCAATATTGGCCAAAAGGTGCAGCCACTGCACTGAAGACATGACTGGTTTAAGGACCTGTTTCCTGTATTCCAATTTTCTTTGATGCACATCACATTTTGAAATTGCACAAAGTTGCCATGGCAAATCATCTGGACAGGACTGCACACTGGATGTTGAATACAAATTTATTCTCATTTGCCGAATAGTAAATGCCTTGCTATCCTGATTGCATTGCAGTGTACTCTTCAAGTGCTTATTGTGAGCTCATTCCTCAGATCTTGTAGAAATGAATGGTTTTAAAACATAAACGCAATTGAATAAAAACCTAGTATTTATTCATGGTGATCAACTAAATTATTTGCATAATTTAAACAATGCTAAGGAAATTACTGTAATAGTTCTAAATTTGACATGAGATGACACTATGGTTTCCGCCTGTGGAATATGGTGCAGAATAAGTCGGACAGCAGAAGGCACATAACATTCTGTTTTCGTTAAGCCATCATTTAGTTTTGACTGACTGCATGCTGTAAATGTATTTGTGTTTAAATAAATGACTTTTGTCTGGGAATTCTGTGAGCTTTCGAGTAGAAACATTTTTTGTATTTTTTAAAAAAAGCTTCAGTCCAACACACCCCTAATGACTGCTTAATTATAAAGTACAAAAAACAAATCTTGGTGTTTCCATGCAAACTAGTACAGTGTTCAGCTGGCCACTTGCACCAGTTTGTCCAGTGAAAGGTTCACATGGAAAATATTCAGTCCAGTTCATGAAAATTCTAGTCAGTTTAGTTCATCTGTTTGCAAATTAAAATACCAAAGCTGGCTATTACTTTATGGTATCAGTTTTAACAAACTTTCAAGTCGTAATGAAAACGAGTTATTTCAGGCGTGAACTATTCTTCCTTCATAACACTACATTCAAGCTATAACCTATGATCATTGGAATAAATTAATCATTAGTGGAACATTTTTGACAGAAATGGGTATAGAATATTCCAAATGGTCAAATTTTTCAGCATTGGTAACTGTCACTAGATTGTGTCCTTTTCCACTCGGAAAATGAATAGCATATCACAGATAACTCAAGTGACAGTGAGATGCCATATCCTATTTGTAGGGTATTCGAAATTTAATTTTAAAGTGTTTCAAGTTTACTGTTAGGTAGAATTTAATTTTGTTTTTCCTACTTCCCCTTCTGAAGAAAAAAAAGTTCCCCGTCATATCTTGTACCTTTTGTTTGGCTGCAGTTGAGAGCTCTTGGTTTATCTGATGAGTGGGATGATACAAGCAGCATGTACGAAAGATTATTCTACCATTGATTAGCTTGATTCCTGTTGTCACTAAATCTTAGGCAAGATTTTTTTTAAATCAATTAGAACAAAGTAAGATTGCAGTCAGTCCTGCAAGTAAAATTGTACAAGAATGTGGCATCCATTGTGACTTGTGCACAATAACTAGGCATTGTTGCAGGAAGACATGGTATAAGCGTATTAACCAAAGGCAAACTTTGCTGCTAATTACCCCAAAGAAAAATTAAATGTAAATGAGGTCTTCAGCTGAGTGTTTTAAGTTATTGTATTTTTATCAATATTTGGAACTGCAGTATTAATTTGTGTATGTTGATTGAGTACCATTGTCTGAAAAGTGCCTTTATGGTAAAACGTCCCAAGTTACTGCATAGGAACGCCATCAAACAAAATTTGACATCGAGCATGTAAAGCAACATTAGGTCAGATGACCAAAAGCTTGGTCAAAGAGGTTTTTAAGCAGTGTCATAAAGGAGGAATGCAAGGCAGGAAGGTTTAGGGACGGATTTCTAGAGTTTGGGGCCTTAGCAGCTGAAGGCTGAGCTTCCAATGGGTAAAGTGATTAAAATCGGGCATGTTCAACAAGCCAGGATTGGAGGAACGCATATCTTTGAGGGTTGCAAGCGATAGGGAGGGACGAGGCCGTGGAGGAATTTGAAAGTGAGGGTGGAGGCATTGCTTAATTGGGATCGTAGGTCAGCAAGCACAGGGTGATGGGTGAACAGAATTTTGTGCAAGTGGGACATGTGCAGCAGTGTTTTAGATAACATGTTTACAGAGGTTAGATTGGTAGATAGAAGAGGCTGAGCAGGGCTGCATTTGAATAGTCAAGTCTCGAGGCATGATTGATGAGCTGAGGCAGGGTGGATGCGGCTAATGTTATGGAGGTGAAAACAAGTCTTAGATATATGGTCAGAAGCTCATCTTGGAGTCATATATAACATCAAAGTTTCGAACAGTCTGATTCAACTTCAGTTGCCAGGGAGATGAATGAAGTCTGAGACAAGGGAACAGGGTATGTGGTGTGGACTAAAGTCAATGACATCAGTCTTCCCAGTAATTAATTGGAGGAAATTTCTGTTCATCCAGTACTAGATGTCTGACAAACTGACAACTTAAAGATAACGAAGGGGTCAAGAAAGGTGGTAGTGATGTGGAGCTAAGTGTCATCCGCATACATGTGGAAATGGGTGCTGTTTTGTCACCAAAGAGTAGCCTATAGATGAGAATTAGGAGGGGGACATTCAAAGTATAGTTGAAGTGAGAAGAGAAGCTATTGCAAGCGATTGTCAGGCTACGACTGGATAGATAAGAATGGAACCAAGTGAGCACAGTCCCGCCAAGCTAGACATCGGCGGGATAGGTGATGAAGGAGGGAGGATATTGTGATCAACCTTGTCAAAGATTGCAAACAAATCAACAAGGGCCAAGGGGGATAATTTACCTTTCGCACTGAATGTCATTTATTTCATGTGGGAGGAGAGGAAACCTGATTGGAGTAATTCGATATTTAGCTCTAAAAGACCACAATATTTCATGCACAATGTAGGGTTATTTTGTCATGCAGGGTAAATTTCACATACACTTTGCAAAATAAATAAATGGTTGCTTGAATAGAGGTCATATATTGTGCACTGAAATACACCAATTGAGGACTGCAGTTTCCCCACACTTTCTGGGTTAGATCTGTCCACAAACAGCAGCATGTGAAGTATCTGATGCTATTGTGATCAACTGTCTCACGTATGAAGTAGGCAGAGGAGTGAGTTATGCTTTTCAATACGATGATAGCTGAACATCTACATCAACTTCACATTACTTCCCATCCCCAATCTCAGCCTTGAATTAGCTCCCCAACTGAGCACCTACCACCATCTGGAATGGAGAACTCTAAAGATTGACAACTGAGTGAAGAAATTTCCCCTCATCTGTCCTAAATTGACCCTTATTCTTAGACTGACTCAATTTTCTAGACTCCCCATCCAGGGGAAATAGCATGCTTGACAGAGTAGATGCTGAGAGGCTAAGAATTTTATATATTTCAATGAGCTCACTGCTCGTTCTTCTAATCTCTAGAGAATATACTCTCACCTCCGGAATCAATCAAGTGAATCATTGCATCCTCTCCAAAGCAAGTATATTCCTGGGTTTTTAAAAAAGCATAACTCCACTCAGAAGGTATGGCCTTGTTAAAGCCCACTGTAGTTGCAACAAAACTTCCTTACTCTTCTATTCCAACCGCTTTGCAGTAAAGATGAACATACCATTTGCCTTCCTAATTGCTTGGTGTACCTGCATGTTAACTTTGTGATTTTATATACAAGGACCACCAAATCGCTCTACATACCAACATTTATTTAAAAAAAAAAATCATTTTCCATTCTTCCTACCAAAATGGATAATTTGACACTTCCCCACATTATACTCCATCTGCCATCCTCTTGCCCAATCACTTAGCCTCTCCCTAGCCCTTTGTAGTATATTTGTATTTTCCTCTCAGTTTACTTTCCTACTTGGTTTTGCATCATCACGAAACTTGGATACATTACACAGTCTACTCATCTAAGACATCAATATGGATTGAAAATAGCTGAGGCTCAAGCACTGGTCATTTTGGCACTCCACTAATTATACCTTGCCATTTCCTGTTTTCTCTCTCCCTTCTTTCTTAAACAGTAGCATTTATATTTGCCACTTTTCTAGAATCTAGAATTCTGGAAGATCAAAACTGATGCACTATTATTTCTGCAGCTACTTTTTAAAACCTAGGATGTAGGCCATCAGGTCCAGGGGATTTGTTGATATTTAGTCCCATTAATATCCCCAGTACATTTTCTTTACCAATATTAATTACTTTTGGGTTTCTCACCCTTCCTTTGACCCTTGGTTCCCATTATTTCTTGTGTGTTTGTATCTCTTACGGTGAAGAGAAATACAAAATATTTGTTTAATGTTGGTCATTGCAAATAGTCATTTGGTGGTACAGAACTTGAGTATTGCTGAAAAAGGAGACATCAATGCTTTTTGTTTTGCACTCATCAGGACACTTCAAGAATACCAATATAAGAGGAAAACAACAATTTACACTGTGAAGAGTACTGATTGGTTGAGGCATTGCCATGGAGAATGCGCCAGTGATGGTGACTGACAAGTACAGCACGTCTAAAGGCTCCCCTTTATCCACAGTGCATGTTACTCCTTCAAAAAAACTCCAATAAATTGGTTAAACATGATTTCCCTTTCACAAAATCATGCTGACTCTTCCCTTAAGCTTTTCCAAGTACCCAAATATAACCACCTTACTTATAACACATTGCCCATGCCAGACATCAAGCTAACTAGTCTATAGTTTTCTGCCTCCCTTGCTTCTTGAATAGAGGGGTTATATTTGCTACTTTTCAGTCTGATGGAACCTTTTAAGAAACTAAAGATTTGGAAAATTAACACCAACACACCTGCCTCATTAGCCACTTATTTTAAGATCCTAGCATGAAGTCCATCAGGACCCAGAGACTTGGCATCAGTTGCTCAGTACCGCTTCCCTAGTGATGGTGTAATTGCACCAAATCCCTTCTCCCTTCCACCTCTTGATTTATGGTTATTAATGGAATGTTTTTTGTATCCTCTGTGGTGAAGACAGAAGCACAATATTTGTTCAAGTCATCTACTATTTCCTTATTACCTACTATTAACTCCCCACTATCACTCTCTAGAAGACTAACATTCACTTTATTCTTTTCTAATTTAAATACCGACAGAAACTCTTGCTATCCGTTTTTACATTTCTAGCTAGCTTCCTCTCATGCTGTAATTTCTTTCTCCTGATTAGCCTTTTAGTCATTCTCTGCTGTTCTTTAAATGCTGATCAATCATCTGACCACTCATCTTTGCACAGTTATATGGTTTTCCATTAACTTTGATGCTTTCCATAACTTCTTTAGTTAACCATGGATGGTGGGTCCTCCCTTTCGAATTTTTCTTTATAGTAGGAACATATCTATTCTGAGTATTCTGAAATATCTCCTTAAATGTCTGCCACTACTTCTCCATTGTCTTTTGTCTGCACTGGAGTGCTGCTTTGGGCTGTAGTAGAGTGCTTAAGTTGGAGTTTGGTGACTGAGGGAATTCGGTGAGGAGGGAACGAAGTGATCCTTTGAGTACCGTGAGTACGGTCGGGTAAGTATTTACTACTTTTACCATTTATAGTTTTAAAGGTCTTATTTTGTGGTTCAGCCTTGTGTAAAGGCTATATTCTGTAACAACGAGGAGCAGGGAAGAAGGGCCCTAGAGTAATTGATATTACTTGATATAAGTATCTTCCAAAAGGTTTAATTTAATTTAAAGGGGTAAGTCATGGCAGGAGAGCTCAAAGGCATGGTGTGCTTCTCCTGATCTATGTGGGAAGCCAGGAACACTTCCAGTGCCCGGGACCAGCATGTGTGTGGGAAGCGTCTCCAGCTGCAGCTCCTGGAAGCCCGGGTTTCAGAGCGGAGCTGGAGCGGCGGCTGGGGACACTTCGTGGAGCATTCGCGAAGTGGATATCATGTCGTGGATAGCATGTATAGAGAGATGGTCACACCGCAGGCTAAGAGCCCACAGGCAGGACATGAATGTGTGACCACCAGGCAGAGCAAAAGGACTAGGCAGGCAGTGCAGGAATCTCCTATGGCTATTCCCCTGCAAAATAGATATACTGCTTTGTTTACTGTTGAGGGGAATGGCCTCTCAGGGAAAAGCAGCAACAGCCAAATTCGTTGCACCGCGGTTGGCTCTGCGGCACAGGGAAGGAGTAAAAAGTGTGGGAATGCAATAGTTATAGGGGATTCAACTGTAAGAGAAATAGATAGGCGTTTCTGTGGCCTCAAATGAGACTCCAGGATGGTATAAAAGCAAAAAACTGTGGATGCTGGAAATCAAAAACAAAAACAATGGATGGTATGTTGCCTCCCTGGTGCTAGGCCCAAGAATGTCTCAGAGCAGCTACAGGACATTCTGAAGAGGGAGGGTGAACAGCCAGTGGTCGTGGTACACATTGGTACAACACATAGTTACATACACATAGGTAAGAAAAAGGGTTGAGGTCGTAAAAGGAGAATATAGGGAGCTAGGAGTAAGTTGAAAAGTAGGACTTCAAAGTTAGTGATCTCAGGATTACTACCAGTGCCATGTGCAAGTCAAAGTAGAAATAGTAGAGTATATCGGATGAATATGTGGCTGAAGAAATGGTGTGACGGGGGTAGTTTCAGAGTCCTGGGACATTGGGACCGGTTCTGGGGGAGGTGGAACCAGTACAAACTGGACGGGTTTCACCTGGGCAGGTCCGGGACTGACGTCCTCGAAGGAATATCTGCTAAAGTGGTTGGGGAGAGTTTAACCTAAAATGGCAGGGGTTTGGGAACCTATGCAAGGAGTCAGAGGAGGGGGAATCAAGGACAAGAACAAAAGAAAGAAAGGGGAAGAAGAAAAGTGATCAGAGAAATCGAGGGCAAGAACATAGGGTTTAGTGAGAGGGAGGAACTGAAAGAAAACAGTATTAGTTAGGAAATGGTGTTGCGAAAATTGTTGGGATTGAAGGCCGATAAATCCCCAGGGCCTGATCATCTACATCCCAGAGTACTTAAGGAAGTGGTCCCAAGAAATAGTGGATGCATTGGCGGTCATCTTCCAAGATTCTATAGACTCTGGAACAGTTCCTATAGATCGGAGGGTAGCTAATGTAACCCCACTATTTAAAAAGGGAGGTAGAGAGGAAACAGGGAATTATAGACCGGTCAGCCTGACATCGGTAGTGGGGAAAATTCTAGAGACCATTATAAAAGATTTAATAGCTGAACACTTGGAAAACAGTGGCAGAATCGGACAGAGTCAGCATGGATTTACGAAAGGGAAATCATGCTTGACAAATCTACTGGAATTTTTGAGGATGTAACTAGTGGAGTTGATGAGGGGGAGCCAGTGGATGTGGTTTATTTGGACTTTCAGAAGGCTTTCGACAAAGTCCCACATAAGAGATTAGCGTGTAAAATTAAAGCTCATGGGATTGGGGGTAGTGTATTGAGATGGATAGAAAACTGGTTGGCAGACAGGAAACAAAGAGGAGGAATAAACGGGTCTTTTCCGAATGGCAGACAGTGACGAGTGGGGTACCGCAGGGATCGGTGCTGGGACCCCAGCTGTTCATAATATATATTAATCATTTAGATAAGGGAACTAAATGTAATGTCTTCAGAGATGCTTCAGTGTGATTTGGACAAGCTGAGTAAGTAGGCAAATGCATGGCAGCTGCAGTATAATGTGGATAAATGTGAGGTTATCCACTTTGGTGGCAAAAACAGGAAGGCAGATTATTATCTGAATGGTTATAAATTGAGAGAGGGAATGTGCAACGAGACCTGGGTGTCCTTGTACACCAGTCGCTGAAGGTAAGCATGCAGGTGCAGCAGGCAGTAAAGGTGGCAAATGGTATGTTGGCCTTCATAGCGAGAGGATTCAAGTACAGGAGCAGGGATGTCTTGCTGCAAATATACAGGGTCTTAGTGAGACCACACCTGGAATATTGTGTGCAGTTTTGGTCTCCTTATCTGAGGAAGGATGTTCTTGCTATAGAGGAAGTGCAGCAAAAGTTTATCAGACTGATTCCTTGTGATGGCGGGACAGACATGAGGAGAGATTGAGTCTGTTAGGATTATATTCACTGGAGTTCAGAAGAATGAGGGGGGATCTCATAGAAACCTATAAAATTCTAACAGGACTAGTCAGGGTAGATGCAGGAAGGATATTCCCAATGGTGGGGGAGTCCAGAACTAAGGGTCACAGTCTGAGGATACGAGGTAGACCATTTAGGACTGAGATGAGAAATTTTTTCACCCAGAGAGTGGTGAGCCTGTGGAATTCACTACCACAGAAAGTAGTTGAGGCCAAAACATTGTATGTTTTCAAGAAGGAGTTAGATATAGCTCTTGGGGCGAAAGGGATCAATGGATATGGGGAGAAAGCGGAAGCAGGCTATTGAGTTGGATGATCAGCCATGATCATTTTGAATGGCGGAGCAGGCTCAAAGGGCCAAATGGCCTACTCCTGCTCCTATTTTCTATGTTTCTATTTATCTATCCCATAGCCTGGTATCCTAGTTCATTCAGCTAACTCAACTTTCATGTCCACATAGTTGCCCTTATTTAAGTTTAAAATACTAATCTTAGATCCACTCTTCTCCCTTTCAAAGTGGATGTAAAATTTAATCATATTGTGGTTATTGCTAACTAGGGGTGCCTTCACTCTGAGGTTATTAATTAATCCTGTCACATTGCACAGTACCAAGTCTAACATAACCTGCTCTCTGGCTGGTTCCAGAATGTGCTGCTCTTAAAAAAACTCTCTCAAAAGCATTCTATGAACTCTTCATCCAGGCTACTACTTCCAATCTGATTTTTCCAGTTTATATGTCAATCAAAATCACCCATGATTATTGCTGTCCCTTTATCACACGCTCCCAATTTTTCTTCTTGTATATTTTGTCCTACATTGTGGTCATTGTTAGGGGGCCTGTAGACCACTCCCACAAGCGACTTCTTCTACTATTCCTCATCTCCACCCAAACCAATTCTACATCCTGATGTCCTGAACCAAGGTCATCTCTAACTATTGTACCAATGCCATCCATGATTAACAGTGCTACCCCTCCACCTTTACCTAGTTTCCTGTTCTTCTTGAATATCATATACCCCTCAATATTCAGGGCCCAATGCTTGTCATCCTGCAGCCACATCTCCGTAATGGCTACCAGATCATATTTATTTACTTCAATGTGCGCTATCAATTCCTTTACTTCGTTATGAATGCTACGTGCATTCAGATACAGAGCCTTTAGTTTCGTCTTTTTGTCATCTTTATAACATCTAGTCTTGACTATTGGTGTATTCCTAGGTTTTATTTCTCTGTCCCTTCCTGCTATTCTACGACTGTCATTTCCAATATTACTATTATGGTCTCCTGCCTTGAAACTACCCCTTGATTTGCCACATCCACCCAAGCTTGATCCTTCACCCAACCTACTCCACCACCCCCCCCCACCACCACCACCACCACCCACTTGTTTAGTTTAAAGCCCTCTCTACTTCCTTAGTTATGCGATTCACAAGAACACAGTCCCAGACAGTTCAGGTGTAGACCATCCCAACAGTCTTTGAGCCACACATTCATCTCCTTAATCTTATTTTCCCTATGCCAATTTGCGCATAGCCCAGGTAATAATTCAGAGATTATTATCTTTTGAGGTTCTGCTTCTTAATTTGGTGCCTAGCTTCTCATACTGACTATGCAGAATCTCCTTCCTCATCCTTTCTATGTCGTGGTATCAAAACAGGGATAACATTCTAGGCTATGGGCCAAGTGCTGGTAAATGGGTTAAAAACAAAAAACTGCGGATGTGAAAATCCAAAACAAAAACAGAAACAGAAATACCTGGAAAAGCTCAGCAGGTCTGGCAGCATCGGCGGAGAAGAGTACAGTTGACGTTTCGAGTCCTCATGACCCTTCAACAGAACTGAGGACTCGAAACATCAACTGTACTCTTCTCCGCTGATGCTGCCAGACCTGCTGAGTTTTACCAGGTATTTCTTTTTCTGTTTTTGTGCTGGTAAATGGGATTAGGTAGGTCAGGTGTTTCTCATGTGTTGGTGCAAACTTGATAAGCCGAAGGGCCTGTTTTGCAGTGTGAGATTCTGTGATTCTATGACTGGATCCTCCCCCTCCCACTGCGCAGATGTCCTGAGCCCTGGCATCGGGCAGACAACAAAGCCGTCTGGACTCTGTCTTTGCTGCACTCCCCCTCCCTACGCTGTACCCTACTGCCACTACATTCCTGTTTGTTCCCCCCACTTGAATGGCTTCCTGTACCGTGCTGTCATGGCCAGCCTGCTCAACCAACTTGCAGACCTCGCTTTCGTCCACTAGGTTGTAAGCACCTCAAACCTGTTTGACAATTGCAAAGTCTGAGGTTCTTCCACTACTGCCTGCTTGGTCCCATTACCTGCCTCGCTCACGGTCACATCCTGCTGTCCCTCACTGACCAAAACAGATGACCCTATTCTAAGTGGCGTGACTGTCCTCTGGAACAAAGTGTCCAGGTATTTCTCCCCCTCCCTTTTGTTGCGCAGTGTCTTAAGTTCGGCTTCCAGGTCAATAATCCTGATCCAGGATTCCTCTAGCTGCTTACACTTTCTTGCAGATATGTTTGTCATGTCTCGCCTTGGCATGCAAAAGCATCCATTTTCCACAGCTGCAACATAACAGCTGTACTGCCATTGTTACTTATGTTATTTAGTTAATTTAATTAACTTAGAATAATTCCTAACCTGTGCACCGAATTCCCACTTGAAGCTAATTTGCTACTCACTCGGTCTCCACCTCACTCCAGCACAGTCACCTGCCTTCTCATGCACCTCTTACTGATCATATTATAATCACTTCCCCATAGGATCCTTTATGATAATCACAATACACAACACGAGATCTAAAATAGCTTGTTCTCTCATTGGTTGCTGGACATTTTGTTCTGCAAAACTGTCTCAAATGTGATCCACGAACTTGTTGTCCATGTTATTTTTGCTAACGTAGGCAATATAAGATTTCAAATTTCAGTTGGACGTGGGGTTTTGCAGCAAAATGCTTGGTTCAAAATTTTGGAGAAGTAACTTTTTGGAGAGTAGGTAAAGGCACCATACTCCAGCAGAGCATGAAGTACCTCTGACATTGCTAAGATGATTATGACCTGCATCTTTTGTCAGTGACCCACTTCTTTTTAAAAGTATCTTTTTTCAATAGAGAAAGCTCTACCTCTCAGCTTAAAAAGCTGAACATGGAGTTAATGACCCAGAACAAAACTTGACTAACTTTAAGTGCCCGATTTTAATTTGAATAAGATTGCCCATTATCCCAATACTTCTAAAGAATCTTGCCAGTTTTGAAAGCAACAGAACATCACCTCAGACCTTGTTTTACATTTAAAATATAATGTACATGTATACAAGATTAAATAAATCATCTAGCAGCAATATATAAAATTGTTTAGTCAGACATTTAAGTCAAAAGAAACATGAGTCAAATCTAATACTGAGCTTTTGAGAGTTAACTTTCATATACCTAGACATAGTAATACAGATTTGAGTTTGTGTAAACAAAGGGGAAGAAAGATAGACTGTTAGTTTGAGGATATTTGACAAAGTTGTAATTTTATATCGTATCTTACCATATTCCCATGATGTTCCAAAGTGCTTCACAGCCAATTAATTACTTGACGTATAGTCACAGTTTATGGAAGCAAAGGTGGCAGCTGATCTGTGTACACCAAGATCTCGTAAAGAGCAGTGTGATAAATGACCACTTAATCAATTTTCAGTTGTTTGGTCGAAGGGTAGACATTAGCCAGGACAATGGGAAAACTCCCCTGTTTGTCTTTGAATACAACCGTGGGATATTTTACATCCACTTGAAGAGGCTGATGGATTTCGATTTAACATCCCATCAGAAAGATGATACCTCCATTGTTGCAGCATTCCCTCAGTATTGCAGTGAAGTGTCAGCCTAGATTAAGTGCTCAAGCTTTAAATCCTTGATGTTCTGAATCAAGCTGACACAGTAAAGGGATATAAATTATTTAAGTGGGCAGCACAATGGCATGTGCAATTTAATATAATGAAGTGTCATCACAACATTGCCCACTTCCACCTCTATCTCAGAACTCCAAGCAATTTAAAAACAAATCCTTTTCCAGTTTAGCTGAAGTTACTGCCGAGGTTAAGCATGTAGGGGAGTGGAATATGGCAGACAGGACCATTATAGAAGAGAATAGCAGGGAGGAAAGATCGTTTAAGTCATAATCAGCATTTGCGAACAATAAAACAAAATGGAACACAGGAACAGGCCATTCAGCCTCTGGAACCTGTTTCACCATTTAATTAGGTCATAGCTGAACTGTTTAACTCCACTTACCCACTTTAATACTGTAATCCTTAATACCCTTACCCAGTAAAAAAAACTTATCAACCTCAGTTTTGACATTTTCAAGTGACCGCGTCTCAACAGTTTTCTGTGGGAAGAGGTTTCCAGACTTCAATACACTTTGTGAAAAAATGCTTCCTGACTTCACCCCGAACAGCCTAGCTCTAATTTTAAGGCAATGTCTTTTTGCTTGGGACTCACCCACCAGAGTAAATTGTTTCCTTCTACCAATCTAACCCTTTAATCATCTTAAACACCTTAGTTAGATCACCCCTTGACTTTCTAGTCTTAAGGGAGTAGTCTGTGCAACATGTCTTTATAATTTAACTGTTTTAGTTCATGTATTATTTGGGTACATCTGTTCTGCACACCCCAACCAGAAGCAATACATCCTCTGAGATGCAGTGCCCAGAACTGAACACAGTACCACATGTAGAAGTCTAATCAGAGCTTTACATTACTGCATACTTCCACTACTTTGTATTCCAGTCCCATTACGATGAGTGCCAACATTACGTTAGCCTTTTAAACTTTTTTTCTTTTATTTATCCACTAGTCTTCAGCAATTTCAGCACTTGGACCTCTAAATCTTTCTGTTGCTTCAGAGTTCAAAGCTTCCCATCCATTAGAAAATAATTTGATCTATTTTTCTTAGACTCACATTGGTGACCTCGTCAATTCACATACTGAACTCTACTGCTGCAAAATGTGGGAGTATACACTGGTTTGAGAAAGTGAGACAAGCAGAGATGGAAGTCAGCAAAGCAGATAGCGTAAGGCAAGGGGAGGATGACCACAGATAGTGGGTTCCTACCTACCTCCTCGGGTGGTGCGAATGGAGGGTGAGCAGGAGACATGCAGAGTTGGGGAGGTGAGAACAATAGGGTTCAGCATATAGCTCAAAGGCAATGGGAATGTGGAGTTGCAGGAAGGGAAGTAGGTAGTTAGAAGGTAAAAGGGGAAGGGAATCAATCAGTAAGAAGGGATGGTATAGAGATAGAAATGACAGGGAAGGGATATGGAAAGCCATAGGAGTTGTAAATTGCATTTCCCTGGAACTGCCATCAGAAAATGTAGCTTGAAGCTACAGGTATTTTCCTTTCCTTCCCCACAATATTTAGCCTTCTACCAAAAAGATGAAAGACCAGTAAAAGGAACAATCTGTAGATGACCGACAGATAAGGAAAACACCATATTCTCTGATTTAATGTGTGCAATGCCAAGGCAAATTCTTCAGTTATAAAATAGGGCAAGTTCAATGCAATATCACTTGTCACAACAGGGAGGTAGATTGGATTTAGTGCTATAATGTTCCAGAACAAATTCCCTGCCCCTTACTAGTTTCCAGAGCAGCTCCCTGCTTGATGCATTTGGCTGCATTTGACACTGATTTACAATCTGATAAATACAAGAAGATATTTTCTGGCACAGTTTTAACTACAGTGTCCTCAACCTTACCCCTTCAAGTTTTTATGAATTGGCCAAAATGACAATCCATGGTTTCAATTTAACATTTCGATACATTACTGAGGTTATGAAAGCAGGACAAAGGTTTTCTGTATAAAAGGTATGTGGAACATTCCTTGTTCCAGTCCTACTCAGACCCCCTCCCACAACTCTTTCTCCAGTACATCATCAAAGACTGCTTCGGTGTCGCTTCATGCTCTCATCTGGACCTGGAAAAATTTATTAATTTTGCTTCCGATTTCCACCCCTCCATCATTTTCATGTGGTCCATCACTGACACTTCCCTTCCCTTCCTTGACCTTTCTGTCTCAATTTCTGGTGATAGACTGTCCACCAATATCATCACAAGCCTACCGACTCCCACAGCTACCTCGACAACAGCTCCTCACACCCCGCTTCCTGTAAGAACTCCATCCATTCTCTCCAAAACAGTTCCTCTGACATGTCTTCCTTTTTCCTTAACCGAGGTTTTCCACCCACGGTCGTTGACAGGGCCCTCAACCGTGTCCGGCCCATCTCCCAAACATCCACCCTCACACCGTCCTCTCCCTCCCAGAGCCATGATAGGGTCCCCCTTGTCCTCACTTATCACCCCACCAACCTCCGTGTTCAAAGGATCCTCCGCTATTTCTGCCAACTCCAGCATGATGCCACTACCAAACACATCTTCCTTTCACCCCCCCTTGGCGGCATTCTGCAGGGATCGTTCCTTCCGTGACACCCTGGTCCACTCCTCCATCACCTCCTACACCTCAACCCCCTCCCATGGCACCTTCCCATGCAACTGCAGAAGGTGCAACAACTGACCCTTTACTTCCCCACTCCTCAACATCCAAGGGCCCAAACACTCCCTTCAAGTGAAGCAGCACTTCACTTGCACTTCCCTCAATTTAGTCTACTGCATTCACTGCTCCCAATGTGGTCTCCTCTACATTGGAGAGACCAAACGCAGACTGGGTGACCGCTTTGTGGAACACCTTCGGTGTGTCTGCAAACATGACCCAGACCTCCCTGTCGCTTGCCATTTCAACACACCACCCTGCTCCCATGCCCACATGTCCATCCCTGGCCTGCTGCAATGTTCCAGTGAAGCTCAACCCAAACTGGAGGAACAGCACCTCATCTTCCGACTAGGCACTTTGCAGCCTTCTGGACTTAATATTGAGTTCAACAGTTTCAGATCTTGAATCTCTCCTCCATCCCCATCCCTTTTCTGATCACCCTTTTTCCAATAATTTATCATTTTTTTACACTATATTTTTCCCCTCCTATTTTTAAATTTATTTCGATCTATTGTTTTATCTCCACCTTTTAGCCCATTTTGATCCCTCCACCCCCCCCCCCCCCCCCCCCCCCCCCCCCCCACCCCACCCCCACTCGGACCATCAGCCACTAGCTTGCTTCCCTTAATGTCTCCATTAGCACATCTTTTAGATAATATCACCACCACCAACACTCCTTTGTACTTTTGTCTATGACATCTTTGGCAGTCTCTTCTTGGCCTCCATCTATCACTGGCCCTCTATCCAGCTCTACCTGTCCCACCCCCCTCTACCAGCTTATATTTCATCTCATTTCTATATGTCTTAGTTCTGATAAAGGGTCATACAGACTCAAAACGTCAACTGTATCCCTCTCCGAAAATGCTGTGAGACCTGCTAAGTTTTTCCAGGTATTTTTGTTTTTGTTCTAGATTTCCAGCAACTGCAGTATTTTGCTTTTATCTAAAGGTTTCTACTCCTGGAACGTCTTAGTTCAAATATCAAGCATTGTGTATCCAAGAGGTTTGATGGCTTAAAAGCTCTGATAAAACCCTGTGTCATTTCACTCACTGCTGCTCTGTGGTAATGGCACTGGACAAGTAATCCAGCAGTCCAGGCTAGTGCTCTGGGGACATGAGTTCCACAGTAGCTGGTGGAATTTAATTCCAATTAATAAATCTGAAATTGTAATGCTGGTTTCAGCAATGGTGACCATGAAACTATTACCAGTAAAAACCGAATTGGTTCACTAATGCCCTTTACCTGGTCTGGCCTACATGTGACTGACAGAGGGACAGGAAGAAGAAAGCAATGGTGAAATCTGAAAGCTGTGATGAGCTAATGGCAAAAACTGAGAGTGAAAGCGTGGCTGAACTTTACTGCTTTAACTCCAAGGTACTGGAGTCCCCACACCTGACCCGACCATTACCTTAACTTACCTCTTAAAAAGGTCTGATTAACGTTCCCAACTTCTCAGAGTCATGCTCTGTGCCAGGTCCATGCCCATGTCACATAAAATTTGCAAAAATTCCAGTCTCCATATTATGAAAAAGATTTGGAGGCACTGGAGAATGTGCAACTGAATGATACCAGAAATGAGAAGTTATACCCATCAGGAAAAATTGAACTGGCTTGGGACGGTTTTCTCCTGAAAAAGGAAAGCTGAGGGGTGGCTTGAAAGAGGTCTTTAAGATGGTAAAAGGTTGTGATGAAGTAGGGAAGATGTTTCTGCTTGTTGGGGAGACCAAAAGAATGTGGTGGAACAAAAATATAATAGTCACTAAATCAAATATGGAATTGAGGAGAATCTTCTTTACCTAACAGAGTGTTGAGATTCTGGAACTTGCTGCCAAAGGGAGTGATTGAAGTGAGTAGATGTATTTAAGGAGAAGCTAGATAACTACACAAGGGAGAAAGGAATGCAAGGATATTTTCATGGTGTTAGATAAAGAGGGATGGGAAGAAGCTCAGGTGGAACATAAACACTGATGTGGATCTTTTTGGCCAAGTGATCTGTTTCTGTGCTGACACATTTCAGTAGAACGCAAATGGAACAGCTTTGAACGTTTAAAACTGAGTGTGCCAGATAAATAACATTTCCAACAGGGTCCAGCTGCACAAATATCATTTTAAATGTCGGTAGTGGGGAAAATTCTAGAGTCCATTATAAAAGATTTAATAGCTGAGCATTTGGAAAACAGTGGCAGAATCAGCATGGATTTATGAAAGGGAAATCATGCTTGACAAATCCGCTGGAATTTTTCGAGGATGTAACTAGTTGAATTGATGAGGGGGAGCCAGCGGATGTGGTTTATTTGGACTTTCAGAAGGCTTTCGACAAAGTCCCACAAAAGAGATTAGCTTGTAAAATTAAAGCACATGGGATTGGGGGTAGTGTATTGAGATGGATAGAAAACTGGTTGGCAGACAGGAAAGAAAGAGTAAGAATAAATGGGTCTTTTCCGAATGGCAGACAGTGACTAGTGGGGCACCACAGGGATCGGTGCTGGGACCCCAGACATTCACAATATATATTAATCATTTGGATGAGGGAACTAAATGTAATATCTCCAAATTTGCAAAGCTGAGTGGGAGGGTGAGCTGTGAGGAGGATGCAGAGATGCTTCAGTGTGATTTGGACAAGCTGAGTGAGTGGGCAAATGCATGGCAGATGCAGTATAATGTGGATAAATGTTAGGTTATCCACTTTGGTAGCAAAAACAGGAAGGCAAGTTATCTGAATGGCTATAAATTGAGAGAGGGGAATGTGCAACGAGACCTGGGTGTTCTCATACACCAGTCGCTGAAGGTAAGCATGCAGATGCAGCAGGCAATAAAGAAGGCCTTCATAACAAGAGGATTCGAGTACAGGAGCAGGAATGTCTTGCTGCAATTATACAGGGCCTTAGTGAGACCACACTTGGAATATTGTGTGCAGTTTTGATCTCTTTATCTGAGGAAGGATATACTTGCTATAGAGGAAGTGCAGTGAAGGTTTACCAGACTGATTCCTGGGATGGTGGGACTGACATGAGGAGAGATTGAGTCAGTTAGGATTATATTCACTGGAGTTCAGAAGAATGAGGGGGGATCTCATAGAAACCTATAAAATTCTAACATGACTAGTCAGGGTAGATGCAGGAAGGATATTCCCAATGGTGGGGGAGTCCAGAACCGGGGGTCACAGTCTGAGGATACGAGGTAGACCATTTAGGACTGAGATGAGGAGAAATTTCTTCACCCAGAGAGTGGTGAGCCTGTGGAATTCACTACCACAGAAAGTAGTTGAGGCCAAAACATTGTATGTTTTCAAGAAGGAGTTAGATATAGCTCTTGGGGCGAAAGGGATCAAAGGATATGGGGAGAAAGCGGGAGCAGGCTATTGAGTTGGATGATCAGCCATAATCATTTTGAACGGTGTAGCAGGCTTGAAGGGCTGAATGGCCTACTCCTGCTCCTATTTTTCTATGTTTCTGTGACTCTGGACCCACAACAATGTGGTCTGACTCTGAATAGCCCTCTGAAATGGTTTAAAAAGCCATTCAGTTAAAGGGCAATTGCGGATGGGCAAAAATTGCTGACCTTGTCAATTATACCCACATCCCACGAAAGAATAAAGAAACAAAAAGATACAGTCAGACTGTAATTATTCTCTGCTGGCAGAGGGACAGAGACTCAGTTACTAGTCCCTGCATAGTTATATGATTTAATTGCAATGAGTATAAATGATTTAGTGTGATAAATATTAATTATTGCAGCCTGATTAAAAATGAGTCACTTACTGCATTCCTGGGATGATAAAAATAATAATTAGTTGTAATGAATGAAAAATGATTTGTGTGTAAATAAAATTAGTCATTCATGGCAGCGCCATTAAAAGAATTAACTCAAACAAAACTCACAAAGCCTTGTGTAGAACTCACTCTGTCCTCCTCTGCCACCTCAACTCTTTCCCTACCTAAAGAATAGTCTGTACAACCAGACTAGAAAAACTGCTAAAGTGGATTATTGGGTAATCTCAGATGAATGTTGGTTTTTACTCACAAAAGTAGAAGCAGACACTGGAACTGAAACCCTAACTATTTGCAATAACATGTGGGTTAAATCTCCATTGAATGAATCCCAAACCTATAACATTGTACTGCAGTCAGCTAGTTTATTTTAAGACTATCTGCAACTCATATAAATTATTTTGGCTTGAAAGGTACAATCACAATAGACTCCCAAATGCTGGGAAATACTCCCAACTGATGTATAAAAGATAAACTCTTTTTTCTGAAAAATATATTTTATGTCTTAAAACAATGGTTCTTAAAGTATGGTCCATGAACTACCAATGGTCCATGGCTTGGTCCAAATTGCGAGCCACTGACTGCACATAAAGCTGTACGAGAGAACAGATCAGGGGACGCAGCCTAATCACTGGCGTGATTTCACACAACCAGACTGGTTCCTGTTTGTGCGGTATGAGCTATCAGAAGCACCAGCAATAACATTGTCACTTTATAAGTAATATTTATGTTACTTTTACAACAAACAACTACAAGATCAGATTTCAACATTTGTGGGGCTGAAAACAAGGAAGAGGAACTGACTGAATGAATGTGCAGCTGACATGAGACTGAAGCTCTCTCGCTTTGAACCAGATATCACCTCACTGGTGTCTCATCAAAAGCAGCACCATTCTCCCTATTAATTCTGATGAGCTTTTTGCAGTGGCAAGAGAAAACAGGTGGGGTAAGACTGGTAGATGGTCCACAGGGTCTTTTGCCCTGCCTAAGTGGATCAGCAGATGTAAACATTTGCAAACCACTGCTTAAACATTTATATTTTTTCAAATTTTCTTGTGCTTATCAGGGATCATTTTGTAAGGTGCCTTGATGAACCTTGTAAGATAGGTATCAAATTTGACCCAATATTTTGTAGCCCTACTTTTGATACACTTCATCCAGCAAGCCTCCACACCAGGAGTATTGCCTCACCAATCCTTCCAATACTAATGAATGAATTCAGGCTGATTCCATGAACCAGTACTGCTTGCTAATGTCTCCCCAGTGCTGGAACTCTCAGTATAAGGCCTATATCGTTTTTAAAAATCACTCATGGGATGTGGGCATCACTGGCTAGGTCAGCATTTATTGCCCATGCCTAATTGCCCTTGAGAAGGTGGTGGTGAGCCACTTTCTTGAGTTTCTGCAGTCTATGTGGTGTTGGAACACCCACAGTGCTGTTAGGAAGGGAGTACCAAGATTTTGACCCAGTGACAGTGAAGGAACGGTGATATATTTCTAAGTCAGGATGTTGTGTGGCTTGAAGGGGAACTTGCAGGTGGGTGGTGTTCCCACGCATCTGCTGCCCTTGTCATACGAACAAGGAGCAGAAGTAGGCCATTCGGCCTCTTGGGCTTGCTCTGTCATTCAATAAAATCATGGCTGATCTGATAGTAATCTCAAATCTGCATCCTGCCTACCCCCAACAACCTCTTACCCTCTTGCTTCCAAAGAATATATCCACCTCTGTCTTAAAAATATTCAAAGACTCTGCTTCCACCACCTTTTCAGGAAGAGAGTTCCAAAGACTTTCTGTCATTCTAGGTGGTAGAGTTCATCGGTTTGGAAGGTGCTGCCGAAGGAGCCTTGGTGAGCTGCTGCAGTGCATCTTGAAGATGGAACACACTGTTGCCACTGTGTATCAGTGGTGGAGGGAGTGAATGTTTAAGGCGGTGGGATAGGATGCTAATAAAGTGGGCTGCTTTGTCCTGATGGTGTCAAGCTTCTTGAGCACTGTTAGAGCTGCAGTTATCCCGGTGAGTGAAGAGTATTTCATCACAGTCCTGACTCGGGCCTTATAGATGGCGGACAGACTTTGGGGAATCTGACCTGCTCTTGTAGCCATAGTATTTATATGGCTAGTCCAGTTTCTGGTCAATGGTAAAGCCAAGGATTTTGATAATGGGGGAGTCAGTGATGGTAATGCCATTGAATGTCAAGGGGTGATGGTTAGATTCTTTAATGTTGGAGATGGTCATTGCCTGGCTCTTGTGTAGCACAAACGTTAATTACTACCCATCAGCCCAAGCCTGGAAATTGTCCAGGTCTTGCTGCATTTGGACATGGAACCATAGAAAATTTACAGCACAGGAGGAGACCATTCGGCCCATCTTGTCCATGCCAGCCAGAGGACACCCAGGTGCTCTTTCTAATCCCTTCCTGCACCTGGCCCAAGGCCCTGCAGCTTACAGCACTTTAGGTGCAGACCCAGGTACTTTTTAAAAGAGTTTAAAGTTTCTGCCTCTACCATCAACTCGGGCAGCGAATTCCAGACATCCACTACCCTCTGCGTATAAAAGTTCTTCCTCATGTTCCCCCTACACCTTCTGCCACTTATTTTGAATCTATGTCCCATGGTTCTAGATTTCTCCAACAAGGGAAACTTGGACTGCTTCAGTATCTGAGGAGTCATGAATAGTGCAGAACATTGTGCAATCAGCAACGAATATCCCCACTTCTGACCTTATGATGGAAGGAAGGTCATTGATGAAGCAGCTGAAGACGGTTGGGCCTCGGAACTCCTGCAACAATGTCCCAGGACTGAGGCAATTGACCTCCAACAACTACAATCATCTTCCTTTGTGCTCCGTATCACTCCAAACAGCGGAGAGTTTTCACCCTGATTCCTATTGACTTCAGTTTTGCTAGGGCTCCTTAATGCCACACACGATCAACTGCTGCCTTGATGTCAAAAGGCAATCATTCTCACCTCACCTCTGGAGTTCAGTTCTTTTGTTCATGTTTGGATGAAGGCTGTAATCAGGTCAGGAGCTGACTGGTCCTCAGTGAGCAGGTTATTGCTGAGCAAGTGCATTTGAAAGTACTGTCAACCACCACCACCTGGAAGTTCCCTCCAAGCCACTCACCATCCTGACTTGGAAATATATCGCTGTCCCTTCACAGCCGCTGGGTCAAAATCCTGGAACTTCCTCCCTAACAGCACTGTGAGTGTACCTACACCACAGGGACTGCAGCAGTTCAAGAAGGCAGCTCATCATCACTTTCTCAAGGGCAATTAGGGTGGGCAATAAATGCTGGCCCAGCCAGCGACACCCACATCCCGTAAATTAATTTTTAAAAATCTTTCCACCACTTTGCTGATGAACGAGAAGAGGTGGATGGGTCAGTAATTGGCTGGGTTGGATTTATCCTGCTTTTTGTGGAGAGGACATACTTGGCCAATTTTCCATATTGCCAGGTAGATGCCAGTGTTGTAGCTGTACTGGAACAGCTTGGCTAAGGGTGTGGCTAGTTCTGGAGCACAAATCTTCAGTACTATTGCTGGAATATTGTCAGGGCCCTTTGCAGTATCTAATGCCATCAACTGTTTCTTGATTTCATGTGGAGTGAATCAAATTGGCTGAAGACTGGCATCTATGATGCTGGGGACCTAAGGGGCAAGCTGAGATGGATCATCCACTCAGCTCTTCTGGCTGAAGATAGCTGCAAATGCTTCAGCCTTATCTTTTGCACTGATGTGTTGGGCTGCTCCATCATTATCTCTGTGTCCCGTTGCTCTTTCAACCTACTAACCCATTTTTGGGTAACCTAATTTTGTGATGCTATGTCATCTTTTCGTAGTTTTCTAGGTTAACATATGTAATAATGATTAAATCTGTTGCAGGTAAGTGTAAAGCATTGCACATAGACAATGTAGATATGCCATGACTTTTTTTTTACCTAAAGACGAAATTAAAGAGATCTGGTTGACTCCATTTTCAACTTGTACAATCGCTGCAGAGCAACATTGAACAAAGCAAGTAAACTGCTGAAAGATACATTCTATGTTTTGGTTGTAAATCAGAGGAAGGTGTGCTCAAAGTGTACTGTGCTTTGATCAGACCACAGTGACTACTATGCCAAGACAACAAAACTGAGTTTCTGCATTAGGGATCTGATAAATGACTGGAGAAATGTTAGTTTTTTTGACGTTCAAATCCTAATTGAAAGGTGGCCATACAGGTGTACATAAGATAGTAACATAGGGCTGAATTTTCTGGCTGGTGGGGGGTGGAGCAGGCACGGGTGGCCACAGACCCAATCGCCGCCCACGATTGGGTCTGCACCGCCATTTTTTGCAAGCGGGCCAATTAAGGCCCACCCAGCGTACTTCACAACTCCCATGCATACCGGGTCCGATGGTGAACCAGTGACCTGTATTAAGGAAGGCCTGGCAGCCTTGGAAAGGCTGCTCACAATGGCTGGGCCAAGGGCTCTGCAGAGGGACAATGGAGATGATGCAAGTCCAGTAGGTAGGCCATCGGAGCAGGCCAGGCCGGAGGGTAGGCCCTCAGGGCAGGCCAGGCCGGAGGGTAGGCCATCAGGGCAGGCCAGGCCGGAAGGTAGGGCGGCGGCCAGTGTGCCCCTCGTTTTTCTTTTGACTGCCTTGCTGCCCTCCTCGAGGAGGTGGCAGCATGGCAGGAAGTGCTGGTTCCCCAGGACGGGAGGAGGAGGCTCCCCCACATGACGAAATGTGCCTGGGAGGAGGTGGCGGTGGTGGTAATCTCCCACGACGTGGTGCAGTGCACCTGGATCCAGTGCCGCCAGTGCTTCAATGACTTGTTGCGCTCTGGAAGGGTCAGGACAATGTTGGCATTGGTCACCTAACCCAGCAGGTCGGCTTTCCCCTCCGCTGCTCCCCACCCACCCCCCCGCCCCGCATGTCAACAAGTCTGAGTGTAGTGACTGCACTGAATCATTGACGGCATGTGTTCTTTACTGGGTGGGCCAGCAGATATTGCCTATGCTGAGGTCAGCCTGAGAGGGTGGTGAAGAGATGGGTTCTGTGCCCACAGCATTTGTTACACTGAAACCTACATGACTGTTTTGGCAGCAACCTGGAGGAGCTGCACCCAGGCGCAGTGCTGGAACTGCAGGACATGTCAAAGTCAGGGTGATGACAGGCTGGGAGGGGAGCTTCAAGGTGGTGTGACAACGAACTGTCTGCTACCCTCTGCGCCTCCTTGCTTTGGAAGGATATACCGTGTGGTGCCTAATGTGATGTAGGCAGCATGTGTCCAAGGCAGGGGTGGGGGGTGGGGAACAGGCCTAGCATCTTTGTGTGAGTGTTCAGCAGCAGCGGGGTGAGGAGGCACTGAAGCCTGATATGTCCCACTCTGGTTGGGGTGGGCCGTGTGCGAAGAGAGTCCATGTTGCACAATTTTCACAAATCAATGCTCTTCTGTCATTTTCAGGATAAGAATGCTCTTAATGCTGCAGAGCGTGGGAGGACTGGCAGCAGCCAGGCGCAGTTAGCCATTCTCAGCCGGTTTGAGCAGGAAGCCCTGGATTTGGAGAAGTGCCATGCGCCCAGGTTCACTGGTGTCAGTGAGGCTGGGGTGCCACGGCCAGGTATGTATGGCCAGCAGTGAGGTCAGCATTGTTCTCCCAACAGCCATAGCAATGTTGAATGTTCAGTGATTGAAGTTTGCAACATGGCTTGACCATTAGTAATGGAAGGATGAGTGCATAATGATCTGGGAGACAGGGATGGGTTTTGTCATTGTCTCCACATTAACTGATCCAATGTCCTTGTTCTTCCTTTCAGCATCAGTGGAGCAGGGCCGGGAGGAGGAGCAGAGGTCTCCTCTCACACCTGAGGGCCCTGAAGTCTCACCAGCGTCACACCATCTCTGCCAGGCAGGCACCAGCGCAGATATTAGCACCTCGGTGGGAATTAGAACATCGGCTAGTGTCCCAGGGCACAGCGGTCAGGGCACTTCACAGTTGCTGAGGAACTGGCAGAGACAGAGAGTGTCCATGGCGCCAGCAGTCGGAGGGTTGCAGGGGACCAGGCATATGCTCAGTCGGTGCCTGATGATGTGCCTCTGGAGTCGTCCATGATGCAGCAAGTGCAGTAAATGCGGCTGGGTGTGCGGGATCATCTGGTGGAGATACGTGAGGCAATGCTTGGCTTGGTGTCCGTGGTGGAGGAGTCTACGCGGACGATTGCCAAAGCAATGAGCCTCATGTCCGAGCACCATGCATCCTCCATGGAGAAAGTGGTGACTCTCGTTGAGAGGCTCCTCCAGGAGACCCATCAGGGCTTCCTGGGGATGTGCTCGGACCAGCAAGCCCTCAGAGCAGCATTGACCTTAGCTGGTCAGTGCCAGTGTGGGAGATGGTCTGGGCACCAACTTTCCCAGCTCGGTGCTTATCCATCCACGGTGAGCAGGGAGGTCCGAAGCGACCTCACGTCGGTGCAGCAGCTGCCTGTCGTCTCTGCGGGCTCCTCTCAGGTTGCTCCGGATGAGGGCAGCAGCTCCACCACCTCTCAGCCAGTGACCATTGCATCCAGTGAGGCTGTGACGACTGGGGAGATGCCAGCTATGGAACTGGCAGCTCCCTTCCAGGCAGGGTCAGCACAGACTCCACGCGCCAGAGGACAACCACTAAGGTCATCAAGGCCAACAGGACAGCAGAGTGAGCAGGCTGTCTCAGATGCCACTCCCAGCAAGGGGACAGCACCAAGACGTAGCACCCAGAAGCGTAAATATAAGGCACCTTGGGCACACCACGGGTTTATCACTGGTGCTTTTGTGTTGGCCCCGAGATGAGGTCTTTATGATTTGATTTGAATTGGAACACCATTGTCATTTTTTTGGCGTAAGTTTATTTGCTTGTGATATTAAATTCAGACATGTGACCATGGCTGAGGGTGCCTCTTTTCTTCTGCTTGTGCATGGTTTCCAAAAATGTCATGAGTGCTTTGTGGGACATTCACCTTTATTAACAAGGCCCTTAGTTACTGTTCCTAACCTGGCACATTTGGCACTTAGGTATCGATGATCAGGAGACGATGAGAAGGAAAAGAGAGGCTTTTAGCAGGTACAAGGGAAGCAAATCAGCGGAGGCATTAGTGGAGTACAGAAAGTGCAGGGTGGAGCTTAAAAAAGCAAGTGGAGAGCAAAGAGGGGATATGAGAAAGCTCTGGCTGATAAAAGTAGAGAAAATCCCAAGATATTCTATAAGTATCTCAATGGGAAGAGGATAACCAGGGAAAGAGTAGGGCCCATTAGGGACCAAGGGGGCAATTTATGGGTGGAGCCAAAGGACATCGGTAGAATGTTGAATGAATACTTCACATCTGTCTTCACCCAAGAGAATGAGAATGAAGGTATCGAACTCGGGGAGAGAGACTGTGAGGTTCTTGAGCAAATTGATACAGGGAGTGACAAGGTATTAGAGTTGTTGGCAGGCTTAAAAGTGGACAAATCTCCAGGTCCGGATGATTTGTGACCCAGACTGCTGAGGGAGGCAAGGGAGGAGATCGCAGGGGCTCTGACCCAAATTTATAATTCCTCTCTGGCCACGGGGGAGGTGCCAGAGGACTGGAGAACAGCTAATGTGGTTCGGCTATTTAAGAAGGGTTGTAGAGATAAGCCAGGGAACTACAGGCCAGTGAGTCTCATATCAGTGGTAGGGAAACTATTGAAGAAAATTCTGAAGGAGAGAATCTATCTCCACTTGGAGAGGCAAGGTTTGATCAGGGATATACAGCATAGCTTTGTCAGAGGGAGGTCATGCCTAACAAAGTTGATTGAATTTTTTGAGGAGGTGACCAGGTATGTAGATGAGGGTAGTGCAGTTGATGTAGTTTATATGGATTTCAGCAAAGCCTTTGACAAGGTCCCACATGGGGGACTTATAAAGAAGGCAAATGCACATGGGATACAGGGTAATTTGATAGGGTGGATTCAAAATTGTCTTAGTTGTAGGAGACAGAGGGTGATGACAGAAGGATGCTTTAGTGACTGGAAGCCAGTGTCCAGTGGCGTACCACAGAAATCTGTGCTGGATCCCCTATTATTTGTCATTTATATAAACGACATAGATGACTATGTGGGGGATAGAATTAGTAAGTTTGCGGATGACACAAAGATTGGCCAGGTGATTAACATCGAGGTTGAGTGTCTTGGGCTACAGGAAGATATAGACGGGATGGTCAAATGGGCAGATAAGTGGCAGATGGAATTTAACCCTGAAAAGTGTGAGATGATACACTAATTTGACAAGGAAGTATTCAATGAATAGCATGATACTAGTAAGTTCTGAGGAACAAAGGAACCTTGGCGTGTGTGTCCATAGATCTCTGAAGGCGGAGGGACATGTTAGTGGGGTGGCGAAAAAGGCATATAGAACACTTGCCTTTATCAATCGAGGCATAGATTACAAAAGTAGGGAGATCATGTATAGAACCTTGGTTGTATAGAACCTTGGTGAGGCCACAGCAGGAGTACTGTGTGCTGTTCTGGTCCCATATTATAGGAAGGATGTGATTGCACTGGAGGGGGTGCAGAGGAGATTCACCAGGTTGTTGCCTGAGATGAAACATTTAAGTTATGGAAAGAGGTTGGAGAGACTTGGTTCTTTTCGTTGGAGCAGAGAAGACTGAGGGGCGACCTGATCAAGGTGTACGAGATTTTGAGGGGCATGGACAGGATGGATAGGGAGCAGCTGTTCCCCTTAGTTGAAGGGTCAAGTCATGAGGTGATATAAGTTCAAGGTGAGGGACAAGAGGTTTAGGGGGGATGTGAGGAAAAACTTTTTTACCCCGAGGGTGGTGACAGACTCGAATGTGCTGCCTGGGAGGATGGTGGAGGCCTCACATCCTTTAAAAAGTATCTGGATGAGCACTTGGCACGTCATAACATTCAAGGCTATGGGCCAAGTGCTGGTAAATGGGATTAGGTAGGTAGGTCAGGTGTTTCTCATGTGTCGGTGCAGACTCGATGGGTCGAAGAGCCTCTTCTGCATTGTGTGATTCTGTGATCGAGTATGGAGCCTACTGCCCAGGCTTATCCTGGTGGTCCATCTGTGGTGTGCTTGCTGAAGGCTCATTGGATTAAAGCCTCCCTGCAGAATGCCCGGGTCAGCGTCTACCCCCTCAGCATTTCCCTGTGCATGCTCATCCTTGAACTCACTGCTGGACTCTTCCTGTGCAACCACAGCCACTGCATCGATATCTTCATCGTCCTCTGCATCCCCCTTTCCCAGTGCAAGATTGTGGAGAGCGCAGCATGCAACCACTATCACTGACACACGATCTGGGGGGGGTACTGGAGTGGTCCAGGCTTTGGAAGCGCATATTGAGAAGACTTATGGTTCTCTCCATCACAGCCCTTGTGGAGCTGTGGCTCCTATTGTACCACTGCTCAGCTTCTGTTCTTGCATAGCAGAGAGGCGTCATGAGCCACCTTCTGAGGGGATAGCCCTTGTCACCCAGCAGTCATCGAACCAGCCGGGCTGGAGCACTGAAGAGCCCCAGCACCTGGGACAGTCTGAGGATGTAGGCGTGGTGGGAGCTGCCTGGGTACCTTGCACAGACTTGTAAAATCAGCATCCTGTGATCACACACTATCTGCACATTCATGGAGTGGAAGCCCTTCCTGTTGACGAAGGCACCGGGCTCACTGCTAGCACCTTGATGGCCACCTGTGTACAGTCTATTGCACCCTGGACACAGGGGAAGCCAGTAATGTGTCTGGCTTGCCTGGTCCCAACAGAAGTAGATGAAGGTCAATGCATGGCCAACCAGAGCGTCTGTAACCTGCTTCACACAAGTGTGGACAGCTGATTAGAAGACACCACAAAGACACCCACCAACCCCTGGAATGAGCCAGAGGCATAGAAGTTGAGGGCAGCTGTGACCTTTACAGCCTCTTCCCACACAGTTCGTGAAGATCTCAGGGCCAATCATCTGACAGAAATAGTTGATTGTCTCCCATGAGAGATGGACCTTCATTCGGCACTACACCTCAGACATATTATGGTAGCTGCTTCACCGCCTGTATACTCTGGCAGTAGGATAGTGGCATCTTCTGTGGCCCGTTCCGCCTTGGACTACCTCTTGGCCCTGCACCCCTTGTGCCTGCACCTGTCCTCCCAAAGATGGCTCCCCTGGAGACTGAATGTGCATCCCTGGCCTCCTCCCCCTTCTAGCCCTCCCTTCCTCCTCAGAGGAGGTGCCTCCAGTGGAGAGTTCAGCTCCCATTCCCAGGCTAAGGGAAGGCTTCCTGAACCTGCAGGCCCAAAAAAGATTCCTTGCTGCAGCTTGCTAACCTGAGGGTTAAGAGCCCAGACAAAGCAGCTGGTATGCATTCTGAAGTACTGCAGATCACACAGGCAAGTTTCAAAAACTTTGAAAAATCAATACTTGAGAGAACACACTCGCGACCTCAGTGAACCCTCTTATCCCGCCCGTGGATGAGGTTTATACAAATGTGTCCTACCCACCTGCCCATTGTGCCCGTGCGCCGACCCGAAGATTGTACTGACGCTGAAAAATCAGCATTGATTGGTGAATCAAGGGCCTTAAGTGGCCCATTAATTAATGGCAGGTGCGCCTGCAGGAAAATTCTGCCCATAGGTTTGACAGCACTGAAACAGGCCATATGGCCCAACCAGTTCATGTCAGTGCTTATTCTCTACTCAACCCTCTTCCCACATCTAAATTTACCATTATAACCATCTATTCCCTTCCCCTCATATGCTTGTCTTGTTTCCCCTTAAATACATGTGTACTATTTTCTTCAACCACTCCCTGTGGTAGTGAATTCCACATTCTCACCACTTTTTGGTTGAAGAAATTTCTTCTGAATTCCCTATTGGATTTCCTGGTGACTATATAGTTATGCTCATCCCCCACACGAGGAGACATTCTCTCTGTATCCACTCTATCAAAACTTTTCACCATTTTAAAGACCTTTATTTGGTCACCCCTCAGCCTACTTTATTCAAGAGTAAAGAGACCCAGCTGTCAAGTCTTTCCGGGTCTGTATACCTATGTATTTCTGCTTTCATCCTTGTAAACCTTCTCTCCACTCTCTCCAGCACCTCTATATCCATTTTGTAATATGGCAGCCAGAGAAATGGAAAGCTCCGCTGGCTGAGAATAGGGCCCAGAGAAAACAGAGACCAGCGAATGCTGCACCTTCTCAGCTCAGTCTTCATCTGCAGGACTGTCATTGCCCCCTTCTTAAATAAAAACACCCGGGACTCAATATTTCTTGCAAACCACCAATCGGTTTTCAACCTCAATTTCCTCTCAGAACATTGTCATCATGTTGCATCCTAATCAATGCCAATATCTCCTATAACTCTCTGAGATTTCTCAAGTTTCTGCCCCTCCCACACCACCTTACCTGATATTCAATCTTGGATAAACAGCAGTCCTCCAGCTAAACATTGGAGCCATCATCCAACACTGCCACAAGGCAATGGCTTGATGTTCCTTCTCAGGCACTTGCGCAGGCTGAACCAAAATGGTCACAATCTTGGTGTCCCATATGGCTTTGAGTTGAGCACCAGACTCTGTATCCTCTCCAGTCCAAAAACAGATTGCTTCCACATCTGTAATATTGCTCATCTCCTCCCTTAGCTCAGCCTACCTATTATAAAAACCTCTTCCATGCCTTTATGATCTCCACACTTGACTATTCCAATGCTCTCTCTTGGCCAATGTTCCATCACCCACCTTCTGTATCTTTTGAGTTATCCAAAACCCTACTGCCCATATCCTATCCTGCACACTCTTCATTTCTCTGTTCCTTCGCACTCTGACCTTTAGTGGCTACCAGTCCTCCAGCGCCTCAAAAAAGTGTCAGCCTTAGACTTAAATTCCTTTATGGCTTTGCGCCTCCCCTCCCCCACCGCCATCTATGTAATATGCTCCAATACTATTACCCCCTCTGTTCCTTTGAACAGTTCTTTCCTCTGCCTCTGCCCTACTGAACCTTCAGTCACAGACCTCACACTTTGGAATTCCGTCCTTACATTCCTCTACCATCTTTCTCTCCTCCACCATCTTTCTCTCCTCCTTTAAGAGTCTCCTTAAAACCTACCACTTTGATTAAGCTTTTGGTCAAACCCTGCCTAATCTCTCCACCTTTGGCTCCAAGCTGAATTTAATACTATCAACACAAGGAAGAAACTATGGATTCCCATGTCACAGAATTAAAACAGCAGCAATTTAAACATAGCTTTAAGAAATAAAAAGCAGAAATTGTTGGGAATAGACAATCAGCAACAATAAAGAGAGGTGACACAACATGTCAGGCAGAATCCTTCAATTCATAATTATTTTCTCCCCTTACAGATACTGATGTTTCCAGCATTTTCATTTTTTATTTTAAATTTATAGCATTTACAGATTTTTTTCTCTTTTTGTGACTTAAACAGTTGTGCTGGGCTTGAGGATGGGGAGAGCACAGGGCTGGGGTTTCTTTTTGAATGTAGGAGTTATAATGAGCTGACTGACCTTCCTCATCTCTACCTCTCATTCTGGTAAAATTGCCTCTCTCAGTTAAGCAGATTGAGTTGCAGCATCAACACCAGGTGGCAGACTTAACAGATTTTTCTGACACCTGATAATGCCTAATTATTGAAGTGAGATTAACCCAATTGTCATGACTACTTCTAGATGCAATATTATTATATACACGCACTTACCTGTTGGTAACTATTGCTACCCATGTCCCTAAACTCAGTGAATTTTTTTTTAGAGGATAAGTTTCCAAATTTTGATCTAGGGAAGGCTGAGGTCAGTTAGAATTAGTCCAGAACAATTTTTGTGAGCGAGGAAACCCAGATGGTATTGTTAAATGCTCAGTAATTTGTGATTGGAATAAGTTGTGTGCTGAAAACAATATAAACCAATACAGCAGTCTGTGACTATCAGCAGTAGCACAGGACTAATACTGGTGTATGGTCATTGCTAGAAATTTAATACTTGCCATACACTGTTTATTTTTAAATTCTTCATCCAATTTTCTCTCCCCATCCTGAGGGAGGCTTCACTATCAATTAATTCCTAAACTGTTCCTCACACACACAGATTTACATGCTGGAAGGTTAATGATAAGGCGGAAATCTGACTGATTAATTCTCTCCGTAGCCCAGGGCATGCAGAGGTCAGTTGTTTGACCGGTGTCCTGCCTGAGACCAGCTAGCTGTAAACAAATGCAAGATTCAACCTGGGACTTCCTGGTCTGTATGGTTCAATTTCGCAATATGCAGTGCAGCTACCAGATGAGCCAACAGGAAGAGTTATATGTCCTTATTATTGGCATTGGAGAGGTTTTACTGCATTAGAGGAATGGAGATATTAGGATGCAGACACTTAGCTATTTAACGTTGAAAGAGCAGATTCTGGATTTGATATACAGTAGTATTGGGCCTAGCTGTGTGAAGAACTGCCATGGAGCTCCATGGATGGCAGATTGGGGTCAAGCAATCTGGAATATAAAATAACACAGCTGATTCTCAGTACACCAGGTTTTGGAATGAACAAGTTTGGTCAATGTGAGGAGGTTGCATTCTTGACAATGTCCTTGATCTTTTTTTAAATCTCTAAATTACATTGAATTTAATCCAACCCGCCATGGGGGAAACATGGCGGCCGGGCCCACTTAGATGTGGGAGTGCCCAGTTCCTTGGGGGCAAGTAAATCTCCCATGATCAAGTCAGATGCAGGAAGGGGCCTGTGCAGGAAAATCGCCCACTCACGACACAATGTCAATTAGGCCATTATTGAGCCAATTGACACCAATTATCACTGAGCCCACCAGAATTTAGTGGTGGCTCAGGGATTAAATAAATCCAGGGGTCCAGAAATGTTCCCTGGTAAAAGTCCTTACAGCAGTTCGGTGGTGCAGAGGGCAATGGAGAGATGCTGACCTCTGATTGGTAGAAGAGGCTGGGGGAGGGAGAACCCAAAGGGACAGACCTTCGGTGGGCCCCAATGTGGAAGGGGAGTCCTTGAGGGAGGTGGTTCCCCCTTCCCGCCTGAGGCCAGAGCAAGGGGAACCTGCTGCTTAAGTGGTCACTTAAGGGCCACAATTGGGGAAAGGACGGATGGGCCACCTAGGCAGACAGGTCGGGAATGGGTGGGAGGGCAGCAGGAAGGCCACCCGGGAATGTTATGGGCTCTCCCTTCTGTAAAGCCACCAGCAGAGAACCTCACAGTTCTGCCCTTAGTGTGTAAATTGCTCATTTTCTTACAAAACAGTAGCAACTCCACTCGTAAAGAAAGCAATTAATTCTTTAGAAGTGCTTAAGCCTGTCCTGAGGACTGAGGCAATAAGTGCAAGTCCTTTCTTTATTGTTCCTGAGTACATGAGGCTTGCCTTGTATTAAAATCATAGAATCATATAGCACAAAAGGAGGCCATTTGGTCCATTATTCCTCTGCCGGCTCTTTGAAAGAGTTATTCAATTTATCTCACTCCCTTGCTCTTTCCCCATAATCTGCAAATTTTGCCTTTACAAGTATTACTTAAATCAACTAGACGTTTGTGCTTTGTTCAAATGGGCTGCCACATTTATCTACAAAATAACAATATTATGCTTAAAAATATAATTAATTGGTTTAAAGTGCTTGGGAGGTCTGAGGAAGTGAAAGATGCTACATAAATGCAATAATAGCTTTCCTACAAGGCGTATCCAGAACTACTATCTATGCCTCCTAGGTCTCTGGCTAGATTGGAGTCATATCTAACACAAAGAAAGATGGTTGTGGTTGTTGGAGGTCAATCAGAGGCTCAGGACATCACTGCAGGAGTTCCTCTGGGTAGTGTCCTAGGCCCAACCATCTTCAGCTATTTCATCAATGGCCATCATAAGGTCAAGTTCACTGATGATTACACAATTTTCGGCACTGTTTGTGGCCCCTCAGATATTGAAGCAGTCCATGTCCATATGCAGCAAGCATGGACAGCATTCAGGCTTGAACTGGCAAGTAACGTATCTACCACAGAAGTGTCAGGCAATGACCCTCTCCAACTAGAGAGAATCTAATCATTCCCCTTTGACATTCATTGGCATTACCATTGCTAAATTCCTTACTACCAACATCCTGAGATTACCTTTGATCAGAAGCGGAACTGGGCCGGCCATATAAATACTGTGACTACAAGAACAGGTCAGAGGCTGGGAATTCTGTGGCAAGTGACTCATCTCCTGTCTCCTCAAAGCCTGTTCGCCATTTACAAGGCATAAGTCTACTTGCCTGGATGAGTGTGGTTCCAACAACGCTCAAAGAAGCTCAACACCTTCCAGGACAAAGCAGCCGCTTAATCGGCACCCCATCCACCAACATAAATATTCACTCCCTCCACCACCGATGAACAGTCACAGCACTGTGTACCATATATGAGATGCACTGCAGCAACACTCAAAGCCTCCTTCAACAGCATCTTCAAAACCGGCGAACTCTACCACCTAGAAGGACAAAAGCAGCAGATGCATGGGAACACCACCAATTACAAATTCTCCTCCGAGCCACATAACATCCTGACTTGGAACTATATCGCCATTCCTTCACTGTCGCTGGATCAAAATCCTGGATCAGCATTATGGATGTACCTACACCAGTTGGACTGCAGCTTACTACCACCTTCTCAAGGTCAATTAGGGATGGGCAACAAATGCTGGCTTTGCCAGTGATGCCCACATCTCAATAAATTTTTAAAAAGCTATAATCCAATTTAGACCAATATGCATTGATGATGTCCTCTTGCTGTAATATTTGTCATGCACAGTGAGAACCAAAACATTAATAGTGAAAGTAACAGGGGAAAAAAGTGTTCCTTGTCACAGCTCACTGCCACAGACTGCAAGATATGAAGATGAAAGCAAAATACCGCGGGTGCTGGAAATCTGAAGTAAAAGTGAAAATGCTGGAAAAACTCAGTAGGACTGGCAGCATCCGTGGAGAGAGAAATAGAGTTAACATTTCAAGTCCATATGACTCTACTTCAGAGCTAAAGAGAAGTAGAAATGTGATGGATTTTATACTGTTTAAGGAGGGGTAGAGCAGGTGGAGCAAAATGAAAGGTCAGGAATAGGTGGGAGCTCAGGAGAGATTGACAAAGATGTCAAGGACACAAGACAAAGGGAGCGTTACTGGTAGTGTTAAAGACTAAAGAAAGGGCTGATAGTGACATAAAAGTGAAATAGCACAATGTGTTAATAGCAGAACAAGGGTCAGCGGTCTGTGAAAGCACAACATAGAAACCAGTGACAGATGGCCCTGTGGGGGGAAAAGGTGGGCATTGGGGGAAAAGGATAAAAATAGGTTATTAAATAATTTAAAAATGAATAAATAAATAAAAACAAATAAAAGGAGTGAAAACAATAAATAAAAATTAAAAATTAGATTCAAAAAGGGGTAAAGATGGAGGAGAGGGTTCAAGGTCTGAAACTGTTCAACTCAATGTCTTGAAGGCTAATCAGAAGGTGAGGGAGGTACTGTTCCTCCAATTTGGGTTGGACTTCATTGGAACATTTCAGCAGGCCGAGGACGGACATGTGGGCATGAGAGCAGGATGGTGTGTTGAAATACAAGCGACAGGAAGGTCTGGGTCATGCCTGTGGACTGAGCGAAGGTGTTCCATGCAGCAGCCACCCAGTCTGTGTTTAGCCTCCTCATTGTAGAGGACGCTGCATTGGGAGCAGCAAATGCAGTAGACTTCACCTGCTTCACCTGAAAGGATTGTTTGGGGCCTTGGATTGTGAGGAGGGTGAAGGTAAAGGGGCAGGTGCTTCACCTTCTGCAATTGCATCAGAAAGTGCCATGGGAAGGGGATGAGGAGTTGGGGGTGATGAGGAGTGGACCAGGTTGTCACAGAAGGCATGATCCCTATGGAATGCTGACGTGTATGGGGGGTGGGGGTGGGGGTGGGGGTGGGTGGTGAAGGGAAGATGCGTTTGGTGGTGGCATCATGCTGGAGTTGGCAGAAAAGGTGGAGGGTGATTCTTTGAATGTGGAGATTGGTGGGGTGAAAAGTGAGGACAAAGGGGACCCTATCATGGTTCTGGGAGGGAGCGGCAGGTGTAAGGGCAGAGGTGTTGGAGATGGGTTGGACACAGTTGAGGGCCCTGTCAACCAAAGTGGGGAGAACACTCTGTTAAGGAAAAAGGAAGACATGTCAGAAACGCCATTTTAGAAGATAGCATCATTAGAACAGGCTCATTAGAGGCAGCGGAACTGGGAGAATGAAATGGAGTCCTTACAGAAGCAGGTTGTGAGGAGCTGTATCCTTTTTCCCCAACACACCCTCCCCTCACAGGGCCATCTGACATTGCTTTCTATGTTGTGCTTTCACAGAACACTGACCCTTGTCCTGCTATTAACACATTCTGCTGTCTTACCTTTTTGCCACTATCAGTGTCTCCTTTAGTCTTTAACAGTACAATTAACACTCCCTTTGTCTTGTGTCCAAGACATCTTTGTCAAGCTCTCCTGAGCTCCCACCTTTCCCTGACCTTCTATTTTGCTCCACTTGCTCCACCCACCTTTTAGACAATATAAAACCCATCACATTTCTACTTCTCTTTAGCTCTGAAGGAGTCATATGGTCTTGAAACGTTAACTCTGTTTCTTTCTCCACAGATGCTGCCAGATCTACTGAGCTTTTCCAGCATTTTCTGTTTTTACTGCAAGATATGAATTTGTCTTCATGATTCCCTATATGGAATATTCTTAATCTGGTAAATATCATCAGGGAGAAGCAACAAACAGAAGGCAAGCACTTTCACACAGGGTGGAGCGGAAACTGAAGGATTAGGATAACACAGGCCTACTGATTCCAGTAAACAGCTTGTGCCAAATATTCGCACAATTCAAACAGTAGGCCACCTGTCACTTTCAAACTAGAAAAATGCTTCCTCCTGAAATGGAAATTAACTTTAAAAAATGGAATACACTACCAACACAATCCAGTGTGACTCATTTCACACAATTTAGTGTTAGAATCCAAAAATGAAAATCAACTTGCTATCTAACACCAACAAAGGACTTCTCACCAGCTGAATCCTAATCCAGAACCCACACATTGCTGAATATGAATGATTATCAGCTTCAATGGAGGACCAAACCATGTTGTTCAACATAGCCCAATGAATTCCTTCAGTATTTAATAATGGATTTATTAGTTCAGGTTATTCTTAAAATATGGACAATAAAATATACTCAGTTAGACAGCCTAAGCAGAGATGTGATATCAATAAAAACCTAGTGAATTTCCATTGAATACATTTTAATAGAATATGCAATATTTTAAGCTTTTGGACATCAATATGGGGTTGGGTCTGCTCACCATAAATATTTTACAGTAAGCTCCTTTCATGTACTGTCTAACAAGGACTGCTTTATTTGTTTTGCGATGTGATATATAGTGCTGCCGAACAATCAAATATCCATCTGTATTTGTTCAGCCTACAAATATTTAAATGAGTTTAGCTACTATGTGCTTGAGCCTATTTGAACAGATTAACATGAACTTTATCCCAATCTTTAGTTCTGGATTAGGCAGAAGATTGTTTGTCTCTGAAATGTTCTCTTCCCCTTTCCTGAAATAAATTGACCTCAGAAAATTCACTGATGATTCACAAAGTTAAGCTTAAGTCATTGAGTTTTATTTTGAATGTTCGTTCATTTAAAAAAAAGGGAAAAAAGAGAATACCATGTATTTATTTTAATAACAACATCACCATGGTGCCGTTGAAACTATTTCAAGACAGAGGATGTGGGGCCATAAAAGTTTTTAAAAATTGCATCTTTTTCATACTCTGATCAAAGAAAACTGTAAATTCCTTTGTAAGTCCAAAAGCTTAAAATATTGTGCAGTCACATAGCCTGTCACAAACCAGCATTTTCTAACAGGGGTTCAAAGTATGTGAATGTGTTTTGTTGTTTCAAAGAAGACCATGTGCCTTTATTCTGAGAAAACTAGCTTCATTAAGTTAGGTCCTGTGTTTTCTGGATATCAACTGATTGTGACTCTATAACTTGCGTCCAGCCATTTAATTCAGCATCAGAAATTGTTTATCTAATTTTATTATTGTGTAGCTTCAGACTTGAATGTGTTTTTATTGTGATTGTGTTAAAATTGGCAAACTTGTATGCATGAAAGGAGTCAGGCACTGGACTGAAACAATGAATTATAATCCTATTGTATTTTAATTTGATAATATATTTATGACTAATTTGCTTTGCTCAAAGGAAGTAAATGGACAACGGCAGGATTTATCTGCAATCTCTTTGTATACTGAAGACTGTTCAGTTAACTTCATAGAGCTCTGTGAGTCATTGACTTACATATTTCTCAAGAAACTGGCCAGCTAAGACAACTTGAGACAACATCCTGGGGTGGATTTTACGGCGTGGCAGGGGCAAACAGATTAACTCCTCCCAAAACCTAAAAAGTCAGTCAGCACTTAGTTGATGTGAAATCCTGCTGCCTCCTGTGGTACCACATTAATTATGTAAATACATAGTCTACATCGTCAGTGATATAAGATCACACGATAGCAGAGCCTGAAGAGGGATTGTTCTATGTAGAGCACCTTGCAGACACTACCTTGTAAATAGTTAGCATAATGTTCAATAAAAGACAGAATTTGCTAACAGTATTTCCTTCAGTCTTATCTATAAATCCAGGACCGCGACTACCACAGACCGAAGACAACAGTAACAGGTGGTGGCAATGGTTAAACACAACGGAAGGAGCAACAACTAAAGAGCCCACTGGAAGGTGCAGCAAGGAAAAGGACTGAAGGACAAGGACAGCGTGGGAAAATCTTCAACTGTATACCAGAAGAAGCAACAGTAAAAGGAAGAGATGGAAAGAATCCTACTTTTGCCAGAGTGCTTCAGCCATGTGGAAGGCCCAGATCAAGCTGAGAAGAGGCAGAAGGTACAGAACAGCATCAGGGTTAGCAGAAAAGACTAGCAAGGAGCAGGTCAGTACCTCACTATATGCCATAGACAGTAGTGCAAACAATATCATGGTCAGATAGGGCAAAAAGAAGACACAGGTTCATATGAGTAAGTTATTAAAGCCTTAAATGCTTATTTTAATCTTAAGAAAATCATTATAGAGCAAACGAAATTTAATAGGTACACCCAAAGATCAGGAGAGAGCACAGATTCCTTTATTAATGAGCCATATCAATTGGCAAAAATTTGTGAATACGGAGCCCTGAAAGATGACTTCAATAGGCATCGTATTGTCATGGGAGTCTTAGAAGAGACACTCTCTGATGTTTTGCAGTCGCAGGAAGATTTGACCCAATGGAAAGCAGTACAGATGGAGGGGCAGGCAGAGAGAAAGCAAAACTAAAGTTTAATTCGAGGAGTAAGAAATCTCAGGCTGATACAGTCCAGTTTATAGCCTGAAAGAATTGCCGTGTACCTAATCCTAAATGGAGAAAAAGAGAAGAGGGCACAGTAGCCAGCATTATTCTGTGTTCTTGTTGTGGCAGGAAAAGTTTGCATCGGCGCAAAGATGCCCAGTCAAAAATGCAGAATGCCATTCCTGCAAGAAGAGAGGCCATTTTAAATCAGCTTGCTGCAGTAAACATTTTTTAACCAAACAACTAAAGGAGAAACAGCCAAGATCATGTACTATTCAGGAAACTGAACACATTCAAGAAATTGAAGAAGAAAAAGAACCAGAAACATAATTCTTGGGAGAAGTCACAGGATCAAATGGAAATTATTGGAGTGAAGGTATTATGGCCAACGGACATAAAATAAACTTCAAGTTAGACACGAGAACAATTGTTTCAACAGAGGTAGAAAAGTGGTCAAAAACAGAGATACTCTGGCATCAACCGTAAAACTCCATGGTCCAGGAGGCATTCAGCTGCCTGCTAAACTCCAGCCAAAGGAAGAGAAATCATAAGAACTTTGTATGTGATTCACAATCAAGAATGCTCACTGTTAAGCATGCTTGGACAGATTTACAACTTCTCTTTAAAGAAGATGAATTGGAAGACATAGAGGAAACCAGACGCAAGATTTCTTTGAAACAACAGTGAAGGAACCAGATGAGGGAGGCAGCAAGGCAAGCAACAAACACACCAGATGCATTGTCAGGTATTCCTGTTGGGAGGCCTGAACAGGAGGACATAAATCACTCATAATGAAATTCTTACCAGCAATCACACAGAAGCTGAACAAAAAGTACCAAGCACGGAAAACAGCTGAAGAATGTGCTAAAATTAGAGAATACTGTGAAAATGGATGACCTCAGAGTAAAGGCACGAATACAATATGACTGAATTTTACATCCAGTTTAAAAAGCTGCAGAACAGGCCTTAAGCTTAAATAAGGGCAACTATGTGGGGATGAAAGCTGAGCTAGCTGAAGTGAACTGGGAAATGGCTAGAGGACAGATCAATAGAGAAGCAGTGGCAGACATTTAAGGAGATATTTCAGAGTATTCAGAATAAGTACATTCCTACTATAAAGAAAAATTCTAAGGGGAGGACCCACCATCCGTGGTTAACTAAAGATATTAAGGAAAGCACCAAACTTAAGGAAAAAGCATACAACTCAGCAAAGATGATTAGCAGGACAGTTGATTGGACAGAATATAAAGAATGGCAGAGAATGAAAGGTTAATCAGGAGAAAGAATTTAGAGTTTGAGAGGAAGCTAGCTAGAAACGGAAAAATGGATAGCAAAGAGTTTCTACGGGTACTTAAAAGGAAAAGAGCAAGTAAAGTGAGTGTTGGTCTTCTAGAGAGTGACAGTGAGGAGTTAATAGTAGATAATAAAGGAAATGGCGGAAGAAGTGAACAAATATTTAACTTCTGTGTTCACTGTAGAGGATACAAAAAACATTCCAGTAATAGCTGCAAATCAGGAGGTGAATGGGAGAAAGGAACTTGGTGAAATTGAAATCACTAGGGAAATGGTACTGAGCAAATTGATGGAGCTGCGGGCTGGCAAGTCTCCGGGTCCCGATGTATTACATCCTAGGGTCTTAAAAGAGGTGGCTAAAGAGGTAGTTGATGCTATGGTGCTAATTTTCCAAAATTCATTAGATTCTGAAAAGGTTCCATCAGATTGGAAAGTAGCAAATATAACCCCTCTCTTCAAGAAGGGAGGGAGGCAGAAAAGAGGAAATTATGGGCAGAATTTTCCCCCCCTTTGGGAGGGGGGGAGAGTTTAAGAACGGGCATGCCTCCAATCTATGCCCCCAATTGGGGGTGTGCCGCCATTTTACATGGGTGGGCCAATTAAGGCCCGCCCAGTGTGACATGCGTCAGGAAGCACTATGTGCTCCCTGTGTTGGGGGGGATTCCCTGAGCCGACAGTGCGCACTTTTGTGCATGCGAATGAAAGAGTGCACTCATCTCCCTAAGGCTAAGTGCTGCCTCAGGGAGATCGGCTCTACAGTAAAAAATCTTAAATAGAAAAAAAATTTCCCTGACATATCCCCTCATGTGACACTGTCACATGAGTTGGGACATGTCATTCACTTCTAAGTACAGTTTAATTACATTTTTAAAAACCTACATGAAACCTCATCCCGCCTGTGGATGAGGTTTCATGCTTTTTCTAATGCCCGCCAGGGGTCCTTAACGTTGAACAGGCAGGTCCATTAATTACTTTAATGACTCTGTCAATGGCCTCAATTGGCTGATTCTGCTGAACACCTGCCTACTTGAAAATTAAAATGGGGCTGGGTGACGTTGGGAGTTCCGCCCAAAGTTATCCCACGTCGTTTTACGTGTCGGCGAGCAGGCCCTGCCACACCACCCCCCGACCCCACCCCTCTCACTGACCAGAAAATCCTGGCCTATAGGTCAGTTAGCTTGACCCCTGTCGTGGGGAAGTTATTAGAATTGATCATTAAGGAGGTTATGGCTGTGCACTGGAAGAGCTCAAAGCAATAGGGAAGAGACAGCATGGTTTTGTGAAAGGAAAATCATGTTTAACCAGTTTATTGGAGTTTTTGAAGGAGTAACATGTGCAGCGGATAAAGGGGAGACATAGATATACTGTACTTGGATTTCCAGAAGGCACTTGATAAGGTGCCACATCAAAGATTACGGAAAATAAAAGGGCATGGTACAGTGGGTAACGCATTACCATGGATAGAAGATTGGCTGACTGGCAGAAAGCAGAGATTATGCATAAATGGGTCCTTTTTTGATTGACAGGATGTGACGATTGGAGTCCACAGGGGTCTGTACTGGGGCCTCAACTATTTACGATTTACATCAATGAGTTAGATGAGGGGTGTGAAGACATGGTAGCTAACTTTGCAGATGACATAAAGATAGATAGGAAAGTATGTTGTGAAGAGGACATGAGGTTGCAGATGGGTATAGATAGGTTGAGTGAGTGGGCAAAGATCTGGCAAATGGAGTTTAATGTGGGGAAATGTGAAGTTGCTTACTTCGGTAGGAAGAACAAAAAAAAAAAGTATTACTTATATGAAGAACGACTGCATAATTCTGAGGTGTAGAGGGATCTGGGTGTACTAGTACGAGTCACAAAAAGTTAGCATGCAGGTACAGCAATTATTTGAGAAAGCTAATGGAATGCTACCCTTTATTACAAGAGGGATTGAACATAAAAGTATGCCTCACTTATACAGGGCATTGGTGAGGCTGCACCTCGAATATTGTGTGCAGTTTTGGTCTCCTTATTTAAGGAAGGATATAAATGCATTGGAGGCAGTTCAAAGGAGGTTTACTAGATTGACACCTGGAATGAGTGGATTGTCTTATGAGGAAAGGTTGGACAGCCTGGGCTTGTTTCCACTGGAGTTTAGAAGAGTGAGGGATGATTTGATTGAAGTATACAAGATCCTGAACAGCCTTGAAAAGGTGGATGTCGAAAGGATGTTTCCTCTTGTGGGTGAGTCCAGAACTAGGGGGGTACTGTTGTAAAATTAGGGGTCACCCTTTTAGGACAGAGATGAGGAGAATTTTTTTCTCTCACAGAATTGTGCAACTTTGGAATTCTCTGCCTCAGCAGGTCATGGAGGCAAGGTCATTGAATATTTTTAAGGCAGAGTTAGATTGATTCTTGTTAGGCAAGGGAATCAAAGGTTATTGGGGTTAGATGGGAATGTGGAAATTGAAACACAAGATCATCAGCCATGATCTTATTGAATGGCGGAGCAGGCTCAAGGGGCCAAATATTCTACTCCTACTCCTGTTCCTGTTTCTTATATTCTTATGTTCTTCAGAATTTGTACTTAACAATCTCATCTTAAAACAGTCCTTTGAGCAACACAGACATCTCAGTATTGTGGATGACTAATCTACAATGAGAGATTGGTTGTACCAAGAGTCTACAGACTCAAAATCCTTCAAAGAATACATCAGAGATACCTAGGCATTACAATGTGTTATGCGAGGGCACAAAATTCAGTTTGGTGGCCAGGAATTTCAAAATTACTAGGGCACATGAATTCAAGCGGCATCACCTGCGCAATCTATCACCAAGAGCAGAAGGAACCTTTGATGGTATCATCATTTCCAACCAGGCCCTGGGAACATCTTGGAATGGACATATTCGAGCTCAAGGGGAAGACATCTCTTATCGTTGTTGATTATTACTCAGATGGGTTGAGGTTAAACATCTTCATGGAACAACCTCAGAAATAGTCATCAGTTCATTAAAAGAAACTTTTGCCACACATGGCTATCCAGATCTTGTCATTTAAGACAATAGTCCATAGTTTACAAATGAAGGGTTAAAACATTTTTACCAAGGCTATGGATTTGTTCACCCAACTAGTTCACCTGGGTACCCACAAGAAAATGGTGAGGCCGAGAGAGGAGTAACAGCGGTCAAAGCTTTGTTGATAAAGAAAGATTATCTCAACTTAGCACTGTTGAGCTATCGTTCCACACCACTTCAGAAAGGGTTAGCTTCATTAGACTACTGATGGGAAGAAGATTACACAATCAACTTCCTGTTCTTTCACATATGCTCATGCCAAGTCTAAAAACCGCTGACATTGCTAGAGTAAGGGAGCAGAAGGATGAATATCGTGCAAATCAGACAAAGAATCACAATTACCGCGATGGAGTGCATGAATTACCAGAATTCCAACAGAATCAGTCTGGATTAGAGACCAGAAAACCAAGCACTGGAAAAGACACAAAGTTAGAGATTTATCTTGTTGAAACAGAGAATGGAATAGTGAGAAAAAAAATAGAAGCACATTCATCATTTTTTTGTTTACTCGTTCATGGGATGTGGGGTTTGTTTCCCATCCCTAATTGTTCTTGAACTGAACATTTCAGAGGGTAATTAAAGAGTCAACCGCATTGCTGTGGGTCTGCAGTCAGGCAAGGCCAGGGAAGGATGTCAGATATCAATAAGAAGACCATCGATTGAATGGACTAAGATAAAAGCAAAATACAGCAGATGATGGAAATCTGAAATAAAAACAAAAAATGCTGGAAAAACTCAGCAGGTCTGACAGCATCTGTGGAGAGAGAAACAAAGTTAACATCTTGAGTCCATATGACTTGCTCTGATGGTTGACGGTTTTGAAGAAGAGTCATATGGACTTGAAACATTAACTCTGTTTCTCTCTCCATAGATGCTGCCAGGCCTGCTGAGTTTTTCCAGCATTTTCTGTTTTTATTTTATATTATATATTATTTATAATTGAATTGACTAATTATCCATATGATCAGGAAGACAACCTGAACAAAAACTAATAGTCTCTGAGGATTCACAAGAGGGAACATGGAGAACCTGAATCCCACGCCACTCCAAGAGAGATGCGAACAAAGTCGGGGAGATTGGTAAAACCATCACAACACTTATCTCTGTGAACAAGAGATAAGACAAAAACTTTGCAGGGAGATGTAGAATAATGTAAATAGCATTTATTGAGTCAGAGGCTTGGGGGAGACACAGTATAAAGCGATAATATGAAATGTGTAAATGTATACTGTTCATCATTAGTGAAGTAAGATTACATGATAGAACTCTCTCTCCATGCTCTGCTCTGTAGAGCATCGTGAAGAGACTACCTTGTAAATAGTTAGCATTATGTTCAATAAAAGATAGAGTTTGCTAACAGTATCGCCTCCAGCCTTATTTATAAGTCCAGGATGACGACTACCACATACCAGAGCAAAACAACAATAACAGACCTTGCAGCACTATTACTCTGGGGGAGGCTGGAATTAGTTAAGAGTGGGACTTCAGCCCCCTTCAGGGAAGTCGTCCTAGCCTAGAGAGCTGCTGCTCTGTAATCCCAGCTGTGCCCAAAGACAGTAGTGGCCAATGCTGGGACTTCAACCAATCCTCATGAAGAAATAAAGATGGATATTGGACTTAAGGTACATCCAGGAATTTTTGGCCAGCACGGCTATGAGACCCTAGCAAGCAGGGGAGGGGGATTGGTTGGGGGTGATCATGTTAGAGAGGCAGGTGGAAGGCATAAAGGGGTTGCCTGTGTTGTCAAAGTTGCCTGGTTGCTTGCCTACCTTCAGTCTTGTCCTGCAGGCAGTGGCAGAATGAGGTCAAGTGGCAGCTGATTTCCTCCTAAGGGTTTCAATAGGCCTAAGGGCGGGCAGGCAGGTGGGCAGGCTTCCTGACACCTTACTTGTGTCCCTGTAATATGGGCGCAGGTCAGGGTAGGTGGGAAGAAGACAGTTTGGCCACCCGCCAAACCGCCCCCTCACCTTCAAATACACCAGCACGGGGCAGGGTAAATAGGCCCCTGATCTTCCACCCTTCATAAACTTGAGTTCATCCAAAAATCTGTTGCCCACATCTTACTCTCTCCAAGTCCATTCACATATCACACTCTGACCTTTGCTTCTGGTCCAACAATGCCTCAAGTTTTAAATTCTTATTGTGTTTTCAAATCCCTCCATGGCCTTGCCACCACATCCCCAATGTGTTCTGGCATCATGCTTTAGGTTTGCTGTATTAGTCTTGGCATAAGTTCACTTCAAGACACCATTCTAACTACTAGAGAACATGGAGCTTTGTGGAACTCCACCTGTGACCAGGCTCCATTCCTATTTATAACAATCTTCTGCCTATGAGAGTTCAACTAGTTTATTATCCAAAATGATATATGCCCTATACAGCTGTCCCTCATTTGGCATTCCTAAAAAAACTGAGCTAAATGAAAATGTACTAAACAGAAATTACTTTTCCATAAAAAGTCATGTAATAAAGGTTATGTTTCTGGACTGTAATTTTGATCTGATCTTAATTTTTACGTTAAAAAGCAATTTGCTGCCTTTAACCTAAATGGTTCAAAAATCCTTTTACTAACTTATTATTGTTACTAGTGTATTACTCTCACTAACATAATACTCTTTTTACTCACCTTGCTCACTGCTTCCTGCATCCTCCTCAACGCTCCCCATCACCTGCCTCTCTTCCTCAAGTTCACCACCCCTCTCCCAGCTTCCTCACTCCCTTCCACACGTCACCCCTCTTGCTGCCTATCTCACTCGTTCCTGTTCACCACTACCCTCTCCTGACATCCTTGTTTCCTCCCACTCTCCACCCCTCTCTTGAGCTCTCCACAAGGGCTTAGGAGAGGGGTGGCAAGCAGGTGGAGAGCAGGAAGCAGCGAGGGGGTCAGGGGAGGGAGGTGATGAGCAGAAAGGAGTGAGCAGCTTTGGTGGCCATGTGCAAAGCACGGCGTGTTTACTAAGCATGTGCATTTACAACGTGGTTCTTAGCACATGCTTAGTAATCACTCTAAAATGAAAATTGGGGCAACGCTATTCAGGGAAGTTCCATTGTTTTCAAAAAATGCTAAAATGAAAATGCACCATTAGAATGCACTTTATATGGGGGATACTCGTAATTCCATATGATCTAATCCTAATCAGTAGAGATTCACTAAATTGTTACAAGGGTTCCAAGGGTTAGATTATGAGATAAAATAAACTAGCCTATGGAATCAAAGCAGGTAGGTGGAGTTAGGACACTGATAAACTATAATCTCACTGAATGGCCTGCTCCTGTTCCTATTGAGGTAATCATGCACGAACTGTAGAAGACTGGGTCAAATGAACTTTTCTTATTCCATGTTTTCTTTCGTTGTTAACTTATTATTGCCTACATAGATAAATTTATATTCCAAAAGGATATTTGTGTGCACATGACTGGTGTGTTTCCCTCCCTGCCTTGGGCATCCAAAAAGCCTACCCTTTTCATCCTTGCCAACTATTGCCCAAATTTTTCCTTTTTCGGCTTAGTATCAACTCCCCGCATTATAAAGTACTCAGATATATTCTCTTACGCAAGGAGTACTTAAATTTGTAAGTAAAATCTGACAAACTATAATTGTAACTTAAAGGTTTACCACCTTTGGAACAATGCTGGGAAGCTGCCACAGGGAACCAAATTGGATTGTGCAAATTTTGTAAATCAGGAAAGTGGGCTTGGAAGACAGAAGGTCAGGGTTGAGGTTAGGAGGGGATGACACATGTAGAGACGATCTAGAATGGGGTAGAGTCAACAGGGAAGACTGGGGCATAGAGCTGCACAATGATTTACGGGAATTGCTTTGTTAGGTTACATCAGACTCATAGTACCTGGTTGTTCAGTTCAGATATAAAACCTCAGCCAAGTTCCTGAACCGTGAAGTAACAGGAATGGTAACCCCAGATTGGAGATGGTTAAGATGCAGCAGACAATTGTTGTGGGGGGAGTGATTTGTTGGGACAAATGGAAGATGGGATCGATTGGCTTATTGGTAAATTTACAATTTTCTAGTGAATGCAAAAGTAGGGATAATCCAATACTAAAGTTGACACGTCCTCAGATGTCCATGCTGCTTTCTTCCCTCTCATCCCAAAGTAGCTCCACACATCAGTTATACTTAAAGTATTCAAGTTATTTTTTATATATACGGGTTCCCTTATAAATCATTATATATGGTGGGGAAGAGTCAAATATTGAGACTTATAACACTTAATCAATGAGAAAGAAGACAATTGACCAACAGATCAACAGTCGCAATGGAGATTACAGGCTTAATTTATACATTCAGAAGAAATTTTTAGTAAAATACTATTCTTCCGGTTTTGCAAAATTTTCAGATCCTAGTAGATTAATGCCTGTATAACAAAAATGCAGAAAAACAGAAAAAAAACTGTATAATTGTTTGAATTATGTTTTTGGAAAAGAACAGTAAAAACTTAAGAATTTTGAGATCTAAAACAAACTAGTAGCAGTTGTTAGCTCTGTCAGCTTTTGAATCTCTACTTCAGTTAGTAGAGGAACAAACACACCACATCAATTATAAATACAATACAAGTGAAGAGGGCACTCACGAGAGTGCATACTTCCACCACACTGTGTTAATGTTACTAGAATAAGGCAGTTCTGCTTTAAGGGTTTTCCCTGTCTGGTTGATGCTCTGTAACTACACAGCTGAAAAAAGAATTTTTTTTATTCAGAGCTTCCATCTCACTGAGGAGGCTTCAGGCCAAATCACATTCAACAACCTGGTCTGAAAACTCTGCTCACATTTTGACAGCTGTGACAAATTCCACCACAGCAGCTGCGATAATCCACAACATTCTAAAACAATCCACAACATTCTAAATAAAACATGCCACAACATTCGAAAAAAAAGTCAATTCACCCTATTTATCAATGTTAATGGATCCTTTAAAAAAAAAACCCAGATCCGGATTTTCACCAAAAACTAATTAGCTCTTCATTGTTCAATATCGTATTTGTGCACCAAGTTTCGTTGATATCCATCCATTAGTTTTTGAGATATTATTTACTCACAAACAAACAGACTAACAAACAAGGATGAAAGCATTACCTCCACCCACCCTCAGTCATGGAGGTAACCACACAGCATAGACCCAGGCATCGGAAATGACACCGACAAACTCAGCCCTGTTGAACCTGCAAAATCCTCCTTATGGACATCTGTTAGCATGTGCCAAATTGGGAGAGTTGTCTCACAGACCTAGTCAAGCAACAGCTTGATACAGTCATACAAATGGAATCATACCTTACAGATAACCCAGACACAACCATCACCATCCCTGGGTATGCCCAGTGCTACCGGCAGGACAGACTCAGCAGACTTGGCAGCACCTGTGGTATACAATCAGGTGGGAGTTGCCCTGAGAGTCCTCAATATCAACTCCCGACCCCATGAAGTCTCATGGCATCAGGTCAAACATGGGCAAGGAAACGTCCTGCTGATTACCACCTACTGTCCCACCACAGCTGATGAATCAGTACTCCTCCATGTTGAACATCATGCGGAGGAAGCACGGGGGTAGGCAAGGGTGAACAATGTACTCTGGTTGAGGAACTTCAATGTTCTCACCAAGAGTCACTCAGTAGAACCACTTCATACCGAACTGGCCGAGCCCTAAAGGACATAGCTGCTAGACTAGGTCTGTGGCAGCTGATGAGCGAACCAACAAGGTGGAAAAACCTACTTGACCTCATCCTCACCAACCTGCCTGCTGCAGATACATCTGTCCATGACGGTATCGGTAGGAGTGACTATCCCACAGTCCTTGTGGAGATGAAGGCCCATCTTCACATTGTAGATACCCTCCATTGTGTTGTGTGGCACTACCACATGCTAACTGGGATAAATTTTGAACAGATCTAGCACATCAAGATTGGGCAACCACAAGGCATTGTGGGCCATCAGCCACAGCAGAACTGTGCTCAATCACAATCTATAACCTCATGGCCCAGCATATCCCTCACTTTATCATTACCTCCAAGCCAGGGGATCAACCATGGTTCAATGAAGAGTGCAGGAGGGTTTGAAAGAAGCTAGGTTTGAAATGCTAATATGTAAACATGGCTGAAGTTTTGTAGAAGTGAAGTGAGGAGAATTTGCATTTTTAGATAAATCAGAGTGGTTTGAATTTCAAAGAGATGGTAGGATGTTACATCTAGCTAGAGAAACTAGGCCAAGCAGTGTGTTTATTTTTCCCAAAGGTTACTCATAATATTAGCACCATGAATAGATTTGTATTATGAAAGAGTAAAGTTCTAAAGACATATGGGAACAATGCAATTTACATTAAAAGGGAGAAACATGTATAAAGGAGAATGAGTTGTGTGTCAGGGAAGGCATTGCAAGGTCTACCAGAAGTGCGAAAAGCCTCCTGTATTTGTGCATTAAGCTGCTATCTACAGAAACCAAGGGCAGAATTTTGCCCTCGGGTGGCATGCGGGCCCCACCGGCTCAGTGGTGGGCGGACAGCTGACCCCTGCCACTGAAATGGGGCCGGCCGCCATTTTGAGTGGGCAGGCCAATTAAGGCCCGCCCAGCGGCCTGCCCAACAGGAAGTGCTATGCGCTTCCTGTTCCAGGAGGGGGAGGGAATCCCCATCTGTCAAAGTGCGCTGTTTCGCGCATGTGCGTGAAAGAGCCCACTGCTCCCTGAGGCAAAGTCCTGTCTCAGGGAGATTAGTGACAGGTAAGTAAAGTCTAAAAATAGAAAAAAATTAAAATTATTAACATGTCCCCCTCATGTGACAATGTCACACGAGATGCGACATGTTAATAATAAACACTTAAAATTTATTACATTTTTAAAAAACGGACATGAAATTTCATCCCGCCAGTGGATGAAGTTTCATGAATAATCTGGAGCCCGCTGGGGCTCCTGGCCTGCCTGCCAGCCTTAAGGTTGGACGGGCAGGTATTTAATTATCTTAACTAACCTGTCAATGGCCTCAATTGGCCACTGACAGGTCAGCGGTTGGACAGCTGATTTCGCTGTCCGCCCGACTTCCTAAAAATTTAAATGGCCCGGGATGATGTCGGGGATTCCTCCTGACGTCATTCCGTGTCACTTTCCCCTCGGCGAGCGGGTTCTGTCCCCAAATTGCCAAGGGGAAATCCCTGGTCCAAAGCTGGGAAAAGCCATTTTGAATTCTACTGTCCAGGGTATTGTGCTAACTGGCCGGAATCTATTTAAAATATATTTGTTTTTACTGTTGCTTTAATGGGGGTGCAAGTGGAAGCCTGACTAATTAGGGGTTTTGGGAGTTTTTATACTAGTAATTTATAGACCTATGTATGTGTTTGAAATCTTTACTTTTGTTAATAAATGTTAATTTAGTTTTCTAAAAAAATCTCTAGAGTCTAGGGTGGTCTTATTACTACAGAATTCAGGGCATGCATCTCGAAATAAATACAAATTACAAAACTATTGTGACCACGTGATCAAGTTTCCCTCATGGATGTGATCCGCCTGGCACACATCATCTGCTGTGACATAACAATATGGCTAGTGCAGCTCAGTTTCTGGTCAATACTAACCCCCAGGATGTTGATAGTGGAGGATTCAGCAATGGTAATGTCATTGAAGGGGAGATGGTTAGATTCTCTCTTGTTGGAGATGATGATTGCCTGACATTTGTGTGGCAGGATATTTTCTTGCCAGTTGTCAGCCCAAGTCTGCATATAGTCCAGGTCTTGCTGCATTTAGATATGGGCTGTTTCAGTATCTGATGAGTCGCGAATGGTATTGAATATTGTACAGTCAACAGTGAACATCCCCACTTCTGACCTTATGAAGGAAGGTCATTGATGAAGCAGTTGAAGGTGGTTGGGCCTTGGACACTACCCTGAGGAGCTCCTGCAGTGATGTTCTAGAACTGAGACGATTGACCTCCAACAATCACAACCATCTTCCATTGCGCTAGGTAGAGCTCCAACCAGCAAAGAGTTTCCCCCCTGATTCCCATTGACTCCAGTTTTGCTAGGGCTCCTTGATGCTGCACTCGGTCAAAGGTGGCCTCACCCTGTGTGTAACATTGCAACAATATCTCACTATCTCCTATCAAGTTTGGTGTACTCTGAGTACAACCACACGCCTTCTTTGTAAACATTTCTTACTAATGTCACCCTGCAGTAGTTGAAGAATGCCAGACACGCCTTCTAGCCATTTCTGCTCTGTAAGCTGTACTTTGTCAGTCAAAATAGAGGTGGTGATTCAGCCCTAGTTAACAAATCACAGGTTAGGTGCAGTCCTAATTAAAGGAGTGTAACAACATTTGTATTATATCATTGTACAACCTTGTTGTAGAAGCAAGTTAAGAAATTCAGCAAATCTAGCTTTGTAATGGCTTTTTAATCTTTTTTCTATCAATCATAGCTCCTACTGGTTTCATTCGCAGCTTCTAAATTTCTAAATGTTTGTGTTATGTATATGTATTAATGCCCAACCAATATTATGAATGCTTTATGTTAACTTATCCTACTGAGTTTTCAATGCACCTAGAATATTTTTCAATGCATTGTTGATGTTTCGGTTTCATTTTCTGAAACTCCCTAGATTCGGGGAAGGTCCCATTAGATTGGGAGATAGTAAATGTAACTCCATTATTCAAAAAGCGACAGAGACAGAAAGCAGGAAACCACAGGCCAGTAAGCATAACCCCTGTCATAGGGAAACTGTTAGAAGCTATTATTAAAGAAGCCATTGCAAGGCACTTTGATAAACTCAAGGTCATCAGGCAGGATCATCATGGTTTTGTGAAAGGGAAATCGTATTTAACCAACTTTTTAGAATTCTTTGAGGAAGTAACGTGTGCTGTAGATAAAGGGGAACCGGTGGATATATTGTATTTTATTGAATACTTTATCAAATGCCACATCAGAGATTATTGCAGAAAATAAAAGCTCACGGTATAGGGGGTAACATATTGGCATAGACAGAAGATTGGCTGGCTAACAGGAAACAGGGATTAGGCATAAATTGGTATTTTTCAGGTAGGCAAGATGTAATGAGTAGTGTGCCACAGTGATCAGTTTTGGGACCTCAACTATTTACAATTTATATAAATGACTTGGATGAAGGGATGGTTGCCAAATTTGCTGATGACATAATATAGGTAGGAAAGTAAGTTGTAAAGAGGACAAAAGGAGGCTACAAAAAGATATAGGTAGGTTGATTGAGTGGGCAAAGATCTGGCAAATGGAGTATAATGTGGGAAAATGTGAAATTGTCCATTTTGGCAGGAAGAATAAAAGAGAAGCATATCTAAATAGTGAGAGATTGCAGAGCTCTGAGATGCAGAGAGATCTGGGTGTCTTAGTGCATGAATCACAAAAGGTTAGTATGCAGGTGCAGCAAGTAATTAGGAAAGCTAATAGAATGTTATCATTTATTGTGAGGGGAATTGAATACAAAAGTAGTGATACAAAAATTCAGTTATACAGAGCACTAGTGAGACCACATTTGGAGTTGTGCAGTATTGGTCACCTTATTTAAGGAAGGATGTAAATGTGTTGGAAGCAGTTCAGAGAAGGTTTACCATACTGATACCTGGAATGGGTAGGTTGTCTTATGAGGAAAGGTTGGACAGGCTAGGCTTGTATCCACTTGAGTTTAGAAGAGTAAGAGGTGACTTGATTGAAACATGTAAGATCCTGAAGGATCTTGATAGGGTGGATGTGAAGAGGATGTTTCCTCATGTGGCAAAATCTAGAACTAGGTGTCACTGTTTAAAAATAAGGTGTCGCCCATTTAAAATGGAGATGAGGTGAAATATTTGCTCTTGGAGGGCCATGAGTCTTTGGAACTCTCTTCCTGAAAAGGTGGTGGAAGAGTCTTTGAATATTTTTAAGGCAGAGGTGGATAGATTCTTGGTAAGCAAGGGGGTGATAGGTTATCAGGGATAGGTGGGATGCAGATTTGAGGTTACTGTCAGATCAGCAATGATCTTATTAATGGTGGAGCAGGCTCGAGGGACTGAATGGCCGACTCCTGCTCCTTGTTCGTATAATATTTTGCAGATGATAATCTCAGTACCTCATAAGTTCAAGCATTTTGCAAAACCCACCTCTGTTAATTTACTTTGTGGCACCTTCAAAGACCCAGCCTATTATTTATTGGCTTTTCAGTCAATGAATCTGCTCATGTAGACTATTGCATTGATCATTTGTCTAATCAATGAAAATTCTTTTCAAAATGTTTTGATTTATTGTTCTCCTGCACAGGTCCAATTTCAACTTGCTTGCCCTACTGACCCTGATGCTTTGCATTTCTTGTGCAATTTAATCCTGGATTACTTGCATCAATCCCAGTTATGTCTGATGGCTTTTCATGTTTTGTTATGCTTAAACATCACAACTATAATTGTTTGTCAGTATCTCTGGTATATTTTATTTGCGATTGCTCTACAATAACAGGAAAATCTTTTCAACAGAAGATATTGTGCATTTAATGTTGGAAACTGTGTTTTTGTGCATCTGAGTTCCTTTTAGCACTTCCCTGATAAATGAGACTTTCTCCTTTATCTGAATTAGTGCATTCTCTTAAACCAGATTCTATTGTTCAGGTTTATTTTAATGATTGTTTACCAGAATACAAGTATAAATTCACAATTATGCCAGTGAAAATATTAAATGATTTTTCTATTTTTATTGATTTATTTATAATAGTGGGGAGATGGTGGCATAGCAGTAATGTCACTGGACAGAGGCCCAGGCTAATACCCTGCAGACATGGGTTTTAATCCCACCACCGCAGCTGATATAATTTGATTTCAATTAATTAACAAATTCAATTGATTAATAAAAGAAAAATCTGGAATTTAAAGCTAGTCTCAGTAATGGTGACCATGAAACTATCACTGATTGTTGCAGAAACCCATCTGATTCACTTATGTCCTTCAGGGAAGGAAATCTGCTGTCCTTACCCGGTCTGGCCTACATGTGACTCCAGACGCAGCAATGTGGTTGACTTTTAACTGCCGTCTGAAATAACCAAGCAAACCACTCAGTTCAAGGGCAATTAGGGATGGGCAACAAATGCTGGCCTTGCCAGCGACACCCACATCCCATCCTACTTACCACAAACCTCCTGCAGATTACATTCCTGTAAAACATTTTACATCAACTGAATAGCAACACATGCCAATAGCAAGCCAGAGTTATTTTTTATCATTTAAAATAATCTGATTTACATATACAAACCAATGTATAAATAGGAATGCTACTAAAAATAATCTCAACCTGAAGTTCAATTAAATTCCTTCCTTGTATTTACTCTGAAAATACTATCCTTTATTTTCAATTTAATGTTTTCATTATATTTTTGTTTCCAGTTGAAGGTCATGAGCTTCGCTGACAGGTTAATGCTTAAAAAGATCATGCAAACATTACAATGCACTGTATATGTAACTAATTCTACTTATTTTACAATTTGCTATGCTGCACACTAACTGTTTTGTCGAGTGGAGTTCAGTTAATTTTCCTGTAGATAATCTGTTCCTAATCTTGTTATCTTGAATCTCATTGGTTTGCATCAATCTCAACACACGTCTCAGAGCATATCAGGAGAATTATATTACTATGATGTAAACAGCAAAGTTGAGAGTTGGCAACAATTTGCCTATTAGTCATTGTACTATTAGGACTGTACATATGTCAATTTGATTGTGGTTGAGATTTAAAACACAGATTATAAATCATCTAGCTACACATCTGTGATGCATATTATGTGAGTCTGCCTATCCCTTTGACCAGGTTTGAGGAATGGGAATGAAGTTAAATATGACAGGATATTACTCTGTTAAATGGAGATTCATTGCCCAATAACATTATCCATTTCCTGCTGCAGATCTTTTGCCTGTGTATAAGTGATGCATAAAAATTACAGGACTCAGAGCTCCCTGTTGGCTCCAGTGATCCTCAGTTTGATTCCCAATTTGCACTGGATGCATGGGTCTCAGCCAAAGTAGGAGTGTGGCCATCATAATAGCATCCTTGAGCCAGAGAGGGAAAATATTAAACTAGTGTTTTCATTTATGATCATTATCACTGCTGTGCATATGTAAATATTGGGTGAGGATAGTATTGTGCTTGACTCTGCTGTTCCTCATAGCTTAAAAGCTTGCTGTCACACACTGCCAGTGCTCATATGTTGAGAATAGTTATTGGAGTGAGAGATGGACAGCTGATATGCTTGTGGAGACATACTGCAGTTTGACTTACATCACTTGAGGGGTAGGAGGAATACCCTCCTGACCAGGTTCCTTCCCACAGATCTACCTTTTCTTGGCCTAATGCTGACTGACAACATTACCAGCACCCTTTCCACAGGCTTCAAAAAAAATGCCACTAACAAAGACACCAACAACACACTTTGTGACTATCCCTTAATAGCCCTCTTTGCCCTGCCAACGGCATTCAAAATGGACAATAATCCCATCCTTCTCCATTGTATCTCCTTTGTATTCCAGTAAAATACATAGTTATGACACTGGATTCATAAATCAGAAGTTATGAACTCCCTCTATGGCATGTTACAAAATTTAATTCAAAATAAAAACTTTACAATCACATTAGCAAACAAGTTAAAGCCTGTTCTAATTATTCTTCTTCCTCTTGGCTACACCAGGACAAATCTCCCAGAATCCTTAGAAGGCCGCAGGATGTGTCTCTTCAACCAGAGACCATCTCCCTCCCACATCCAGCTGCGGTAGTTCACAAAGCCAAACAGCCTTTTCTCTCTGATGACCACACACAACTTCTTTCTGAGATATTCTTGACTTGTAGGGAAGTCTGCAACCTGATCTCAAAAAATGACTTTCTCTGCCCTTTTCTCCATGGCAATGTGAAACACATTAACTTTGGATCCTGGTGGTAGTGCTGATTAGCTGTTCTTGACCCCAACTCTCTTTCATCTTAGAAGTAAATGGGCAGTTGAAAGCACAACTTTGCAACACGATGCCTTCAACATCTTTCTGGGATTTTGGGAGACTCAGAGTCTACCCATTATGAACTCAGAGACTGCTGCCATTGTTTCCAAGTGTTAATTCCTTGCATTTTCTTCCCAGTAAAACAATCCTTTCTTGATCTCTAACAATCAAACCAGCCAGGCTTACTGTCAGGCAGACTTCCGAACAGGTCACATGACGCCCCTTCATTTACTCTAAGCTGAAAGACACAGTCCCAAAACATAATAATCTTATAAGCCCCACAATTGTAACATAACAGATCCTTTAAAAAATCCAGGATCCAGATTTGGAACTGTATCTTCCCAAAACATGAATCAGTTCTTCCTCATGCTATTCCGTACCTGCGTAACAAGTTCTGTTGAAATCTGTCCATTATTTTTTGAGATATATTGCTTACAGACAAACAGACCAACAGGAGTGAAAACATTATCTCCACCCAACTTCATCAGCAGAGGTAAGAAGAGGGTGATCAGAAGCTATGTGAGCCCTTGGAAAACTGATAACAGTGATGCTGTTAATGAAAATAAGAAAATGGTGAACATACCGAATAACTACTTTGTATAAGTGTTTACAGTAGAGGAAGAGGCCAGCATGCCAGACTTCCAAGAAAACTAGTATCGAATCAAAGGCATAAGTAAAATAACAGTAAAGGAGAAAATAATAACGCTAAAGAGAAACAAATCCCCAAGAGTACATGGTTTCCATCCCAGGGTTTTAAAAGTAGGTAGGTGAGAACATTGAAAATGCCCCAAGTAGAATCTTTAAAAGTCTCTAGATTCAGGAACAATTCCTTTAGATTGGGAAATGGTGCATTCCACTCCTCTATTAAGAGAGGTGAGAGAGGGAAGCCAGGGAATTTGGACCAGGTAGCTGAACATCTCTTGTCTGAAAATTGCTCGAATCTATAATTAAAGATTGGGTGAGTGAACACCTTAAAAATTGTCAGCAATTCAGAGAGAGCATAGATTTGTAAAGGGTAAGTCATGCCTGATTAATTTGATTAATATTTTGAAGAGGTGACTAAAGTAGTGGTTAGGGGAACCTCTATGAATGTTATTTATATGGGCTTCCAGAAGGATTTGATAAAAATGACCTCAAAAGAGGCTGTCGGCTAAAGTTGAAGCTCACGGAATTCAAAGCAAATTATCGAGCTGATTAGCTGGGTGGGAGGACGAGCTGTGAAAGGATGCAGAGATGCTTCAGTGTGATTTGGACAAGCTGAGTGAGTGGGCAAATGCATGGCAGATGCAGTATGTGGATAAATGTGAGGTTATCCACTTTGGTAGCAAAAACAGGAAGGCAGATTATTCACTATTATCTGCTATTTAAGAAGGGTTGTAGAGATAAGCCAGGGAACTACAGGCCAGTGAGTCTCACGTCAGTGGTAGGGAAACTATTGGAGAAATTTCTGAAGGAGAGTATCTATCTCTGCTTGGAGAGGCAAGGTTTAATCAGGGATAGTCAGCATGGCTTTGTCAGAAGGAGGTCATGCCTAACAAATTTGATTGAATTTTTTGAGGAGGTGACCAGGTGTGTAGATGAGGGTAGAGTAGTTGATGTAGTTTATATGGATTTCAGCAAAGCCTTTGACAAGGTCCCACGTGGGAGACTTATAAAGAAGGCAAATGCACATTGGATACAGGGTAATTTGATAAGGTGGATTCAAAATTAGCTTAGTTGTAGGAGGCAGAGGGTGATGACAGAAGGATGCTTTAGTGACTAGAAACCAGGTGACCAGTGGCATACAACAGGAATCTGTGCTGGGTCCCCTATTATTTGTCATTTAAATAAACAACATAGAAGACTATGTGGGGGGTAGGATTAGTAAGTTTGTGGATGGCCGGGCGGTTAACAGTGAGGTTGAGTGTCTTGGGCTACAGGAAGATATAGATGGGATGGTCAACTGGGCAGATAAGTGGCAGATGGAATTTAACCCTGAAAAGTGTGAGGTGATACACTTTGGAAGGAGTAATTTGACAAGGAAGTATTCAATGAATGGCATGACACTAGGAAGTTCTGAGGAACACGGGGTCCTTGGCGTGTGTGCCCATAGATCTCTGAAGGCAGAGGGGCATGTTAGTGGGGTGGTGAAAAAGACATATGGGACACTTGCCTTTATCAATCGAGGAATAGATTACAAAAGTAGGGGGGTCATGTTGGAGTTGTATAGAACCCTAGCGAGGCCACAGCTGGAGTTTTGTGTGCTGTTCTGGTCGCCACATTATAGGAAGGATGTGATTACACTGAAGGGGGTGCAGAGGAGATTCACCAGGATGTTGCCTGGGATGAGACATTTAAGTTATGAAGAGAGGTTGGATAGACTTGGGTTGTTTTTGTTGGAGCATAGAAGACCGAGGGGCGATCTGATCGAGGTGTACAAGATTATGAGGGCCATGGACAGGGTGGATAGGGACCAGCTTTTCCCCTTAGTTGAAGGGTCAGTCACAAGGGGGCATAAGTTCAAAGTGAGGGGCAGGAGGTTTCGGGGGGATGTGAGGAAAAACTTTTTTACCCAGAGGGTGGTGACGGTCTGGAATGCACTGCCTGGGATGGTGGTGGAGGTGGGTTGCCTCACACCCTTTAAAAAGTACCTGGATGAACACTTGGAAAGTCATAACATGCAATGCTATGGGCCAAGTGCTGGTAAATGGGATTAGATAGGTAGGTCAGGTGTTTTTCACGTGCCGGTGCAGATGTGACGGGCCGAAGGGCCTCTTCTACACTGTGATTCTGTGCTTCTGTGATCTAAATGTATATAAATTGAGAGAGGGGAATGTGTAATGAGACCTGGGTGTCTTCATACACCAGTCACTGAAGGTAAGCATGCAGGTGTAGCAGGTGGTAAAGAAGGCAAATGGTATATTGGCCTTCATAGCGAAAGGATTCGAGTATAGGAGCAGGGATATCTTGCTGCAATCGTACAGGGCCTTGGTGAGACCACACCTGGAATATTGTGTGCAGTTTTGGTCTCCTTATCTGAGGAAGGATGCACTTGCTGTAGAGGGAGTGCAGCGAAGGTTTACTAGACTGATTCCTGGGATGGTGGGACTGACATATGAGGAGTGATTGAGCCGGTTAGGATTATATTCGCTGGAGTTCAGAAGAATGAGGGGGGATCTCATTGAAACCTATAAAATTCTAAAAGGACTAGACAGGGTAGATGCAGGAAGGATAGTCCCGATGGTGGCGGAGTCCAGAACCAGGGGTCACAGTCTGAGGATACAGGGTAGACCATTTAGGACTGAGATGAGGAGAAATTTCTTCACCAAGACAGCAATGAGCCTGTGGAATTCGCTATCACAGAAAGTAGTTGAGGCCAAAACATTGTATGTTTTCAAGAAGGAGTTAGATATAGATCTTGGGGCGAAAGGGATCAAAGGATATTGAGAGAAAGCGGGAGCAAGCTATCGAGTTGGATGATCAGCCATGATCATGATGAATGGTGGAGCAGGCTCGAAGGGCCAAATGGCCTACTCCTGCTCCTCTTTTCTATGTTTCTATGATTAGGAAATAGGCTGAGCGACAGGAGACAGTGAGTAGGAATAATAGGCAGGTATTCTAATTGGCACAATATGATTTGTGATATCACGTAAGGATCTGTATTGGGACCACAACTATTCATATTTATTAATGACTTAGGTAATGGGATGGAGAGCCACAGATTCAAATTTGCCAATGAAATAAAGATACATGACACTCTATAATTTCATGCTTCCATCTACACAGTTTAAAGAAATCTTGATAGATGAAGCGAATGAATGAAACTGTCGCAAATGAATTTCAATGTAGGGAACTGGTAATCCTCTTTGGACCAAAAAAAGATAGAATGGGGTACTTTCTAAATGGTGAAAAGTGGAGGTCTAAAGAGACTTGGGGCCTGAGGTACATAGATCATTAAAATGCCATGAACCAGTACAGAAAATAATCAAAAGTCTATTGGATTGCTGGCTTTTATATCTAAAAAAACTAGAATGCAATGGGGGAAAGTCATGCTTCAGGTGTACAAACCCTGGTCAGACCACACCTGGAGTGCTATGTGCCGGACCAGGCACCACAGCTTAGGAAGGGTATATTAGCCTTGGATGGAGTGCAGCATAGATTGACCAGAATAATACCTGGACTCCAAGAGTTAAATTGTGAGGAGAGATTACACAAAGGAGGCTTGTACTCCCTGGAATTTTAAAGGTTAAAAGGTGATTTGATCAAAGTTTTCAAGATATTAATGGGGATTAGATACAGTTGATAGAAATAAACTGTTCCTGCTGGTTGGGGAGTTTAGGACTAGGAAGAATGGGCTAAAAATTTGAGCCACACCGTTCAGGAGTGAAATTAGGAAAGGTTTCTTGACACAAGGGGTGGGAGAAGTTTGGACCCCCCTTCTGCAAATGGCAATTGTAGCTGGATCAATATTCATTTTAGAACTTAAATAGTTAACCAGCAGGATTAAGGCAAAATAGTAAAGGCAAAGGTGGGTATATGGAGTTAGGTTGCAGATCAGCCATGATTTCATTGAATTTTGCTCCTATTCTTATGTTCCTAGGTGTTAGTTGTTGTCAATCACAATGCGGAGGAAAAAATAATCAATCAAAAGGTACTTAAAAAATGTATTTATTGGATCTTTAATACTGGGCTACATTTCCTGAGTTACTGCTGATATCACCGAATTAATGCCTCTACTGCTGGATTTAATTTTACAAGAGGATGTTAGAAATGTTTTTGGCTGTCCCCGATGACTTAATTGGTAAGTGTACTTAGTACGAAGTTCAATAAAGTCTATGTACATAGGGAGTCAGAATAGTTTCCTTTGGTGATTGATTGTTGTGGAGCATGTCGTTATATCTTGATTATTAAAACGCTCTGGTGAATTTGCCAGTTTTTTTTGGTGTGAAAATCCGTAGGGCCATTTTCTTCAAAGCTTCAGAAACGAAACCAGCAACGCTTCGTGCAGTCTAACTCAGTTTCTGTGGACGGTCGTATGTGATTATATTCAGGTTGACCTCCTGTGGTAAAGCTGTTTACATTTCAACATCTTGATATACAATGAAAGTATTAAACTTGAATGACCCTGTTTTTTATACAAGCCCAAATATGGGCTGGTATTAAAGGTCACCCTTGCTCCAAAGAGGTTTTGATCCTGGGACCCTATCTGCATATCAGCCAGGGAAAGATAGCGAATATAAAAACAAAAAACAAAAAAAAACTGCGGATGCCAGAAATCCAAAACAAAAACAGAATTACCTGGAAAAACACAGCAGGTCTGGCAGCATCGGCAGAGAAGAAAAGAGTTGACGTTTCAAGTCCTCATGACCCTTCAACAGAACTAGGTGAATCCAAGGAAGGGGTGAAATATAAGCTGGTTTAAGGTGTGTTGGGGGGGGGGGGGGAGGGTTTGGGTGGGGGGAGAGAAGTGGAGGGGGGTGGTGTGGTTGTAGGGACAAACATGCAGTGATAGAAGCAGATCATCAAAAGATGTCACAGACAACAGAACAAAAGAACACATAGGTGTTGAAGTTGGTGATATTATCTAAACGAATGTGCTAATTAAGAATGGATGGTAGGGCACTCAAGGTATAGCTCTAGTGGGGGTGGGGGGAGCATAAAAGATTTAAAAATATTTAAAAATAATGGAAATAGGTGGGAAAAGAAAAGTCTATATAATTTATTGGAAAGAACAAAAGGAAGGGGGAAGAAACAGAAAGGGGGTGGGGATGGAGGAGGGAGCTCAAGACCTAAAGTTGTTGAATTCAATATTCAGTCCAGAAGGCTGTAAAGTGCCTAGTCGGAAGATGAGGTGCTGTTCCTCCAGTTTGCGTTGGGCTTCACTGGAACAATGCAGCAAGCCAAGGACAGACATGTGGGCAAGAGAGCAGGGTGGAGTGTTAAAATGGCAAGCGACAGGGAGGTTTGGGTCATTCTTGCGGACAGACCGCAAGTGTTCTGCAAAGCGGTCGCCCAGTTTACGTTTGGTCTCTCCAATGTAGAGGAGACCGCATTGGGAGCAACGAATGCAGTAGACTAAGTCGGGGGAAATGCAAGTAACATGCTGCTTCACTTGAAAGGAGTGTTTGGGCCCTTGGACAGTGAGGAGAGAAGAAGTGAAGGGGCAGGTGTTATATCTTTTGCTTGGGCATGGGGTGATAGCGAATACTTTGCAAGAGGCGGTGCTAAATTGCTTGTGCCACTCTTTAACAGTTTATGATGGTAATCTCTCACCTCTTCAAGTACAAATACCCTCAAATCCAACTTCAGCGACTGTGACTTTTTTTTTGGGGGGGGGGGGGAGTAGCTTTTAATCTTTCGCCATGATAACCTTCTACCCTCTATTCTAGAGAAAGCCGGTCCCACTCTGAAAACAGAAACAGAATTACCTGGAAAAACTCAGCAGGTCTGGCAGCATCAGCGGAGAAGAAAAGAGTTGACGTTTCGAGTCCTCATGACCCTTCAGCAGAACTGGCCCACTCTGCCCGTCCTTCGCAGCCTCCCCACTCACACCCTTGGCCCCCTTGTAGCCGCAAGGCGTCGCTGCCAGGCAACTGCCCCGCGCCGCGCCGCGCGCGCACGAGCAGCCTGAGCTGGAGGGAGAGAGGGAGCGGGGCAGGTTCAGAACTGAGGGAGGGGAGGGGCGCGGCGCATGCGCGCACCTCCCCCCCTCCCCCCAACCCATCCCTCCCGGGGGCCGGAGGAGGGAGGAAGGAAGGCAGGCAGGCGGATGGAGCACGCACACGGGGATGGACGGAGGTAGGCCAGCGGGAGCGCGCACGCGCGCAAGTGGAAACGAGGCGAGATGTTTGTTCGACGGCAGGAGGGATTAGAATAATGATTAAAAAAAATAAATCAAACCTGTAAGGGAGTCGTCAGTTTACAGACATTAAACCATATTTCCAGAAAATTTAACCTCCACCATTTCCTCCCCCGGCGGCTGTCGCCACTGTCCAGAGCAGGTGCGTGATGGGTTTTCTTTTATTTATTGCTCAAAGTTTCTGATGTGTGAAGTGAATTTGCAGCGAAAAGTTTCTCCTGTCTCCTTTGTGTTTTTCTCCCTCCTAATCACTTGTCGCAAATATGAGCGATCGCTTTCCTCTGCTCCCGCGGGGTGTGTGTGTGGGCGAGCGAGCGAGGAGGCCGGGACCGAAACCGAGACCGGGGCCTCGTTTAAAGCGAAGGAGGAAGCACTAACCACAAGAGAGCCTGAGATTTACTCAGTGGCCGCCGCAACACTCACCCTCCTTTTTACAGATCAGAGATATAAATCATAAAACGATATCAATAACTGCACCGAGTCAGGCTCAAGGCATTGATCAGTTCTCTTTACCCTGTTACCCCCCCCCCCCCATACAACCACCCCTCCCTCCCCCTCTGTCTCTCCACTCAGACGCCCCTACTCAGACCCTCCTTCAGCTCCTTCCCCTACAACCCGAACACATCCACTCACCCCCACCCCACCCCACCCCACCCCACCACACCACACCAAACATACCCGCGCACTTGTTTTAAATCGACTGGTATTGTGTTGAAGGCTGGGGAGAGGAATTTATAAATCTCCAAACGCTTGTGAATTGCATACTCGTTTCCCTCTCTGCCTTGTTATTATTTCATCTCCAGAGCTACAGGGTCGCTCGCTGTGTGTTACCCTGAAGCTACGTGCGTGTGTTTATTATGGAAATTACTGCTCTCCCAGAAAATGTTATTGTTAATATTGTGCAATGTTAAAATGAGTTACAAGGCGTGCGTTGCCTACGATTTTTCTATTGGTTTTTCAAAACCCTTGTTGTTATTAAAACACCTGGAAATGTTTTACTGATCAGGAATGAACTGGGTGGCAAGTTACAACATGAACCAGGCAAACATGGGGGAGGCGATGGCATAGTGATATTGTCACTGTACTGGTATTCCACTGGTAACCCAGGTTCAAATCCCACCATGGCAGATGGTGAAATTTGAATTCAATTAAAAAAAAATCTGCAATTAAATGCCTGATGATGACGATCATGAAACCATTGGTTTCAAAAACCCATCTGGTTCACTAACGTCCTTTAGGGAAGGAAATCTGCCATCCTCACCTAGTCCGGCCTACATGTGACTCCAGACCCACAGCAGTGTGGTTGACTCTTGAATGCCCTCTGAACAAGAGCAATTAGGGATGGGCAATAAATGCTAACCTAGCCAGCAATGCCAACATTCCATGAATGAATTAAAAAAAACAACAAAACATAAGATTTTTGCTTTGAAGTTTTGTCTTTTTCCCCCCAAGATGGCTCCTGGGCAGTCAGTTTACTGGGGAGCTCCTTATCATGAACTTCAGTCCCTGGCCAACTGCTGCCATTCATGGCCTTCTCTCCCTAAATTTCCCCGTTCCGTTTCAACTGCCAATGTACTTCCCCATCCATATATGCTCACTGAATTCCTCAGTGAGCTCTGGGTTTTTTTTCTTGAATTTTGGCTTCAAATTCCTGAAAACTCTGGACTTCAAGACAATGCTTCTACGCTGGATAACACAGGTTACTGTGCAAGATGCAGCTACTGTGTCTCTGATTTGCTGCTCTGTTATTTATGTTTAAAATTAATTTTGATCAGTTTCAGCCCTTCCCCCATTGCTGCTGTGATGCAGGGTCTGAGGGACTCAGTACCCTAGTGAGCTAGTATTTGGACTGGTTTTTCTGGTTTGTCAGCCTCAGCTACAGCCTGGTTCCTGCCCAGCGTTATACCATCCTGGACTGAAGCACATCTCTCTGTCACTTCTGGATTGTATGGTGACTTCTAACATTGTCGTCATCTTCTGCCCTGCAACTGATTCTGCACACTTCCTGGATCTTCATTTCAACAGGAATTCCTCCATCAGTACATCCTGTGATACTCTACTCTTCAAGCTTCATTTGCCCACCACACTTGTCAATGGTTCATCAATTTGCCATGCTGATTCCACCTACCTACATCAACTTTAATCCACTATTATGACTTTAACTCTGAACTATCCCCTATTGTTTTCTATCTTTCCAATGTAAGCTAATTAATGCCACGTAACCAGCCTATGTAACTTTCCCTTTGTCCCTTTGCATGCGCACTTTCCTGATGCTGCGGACCTGAGCTCATTGTTTTCATTTCTACTTTATTATTTCCCCTTCTTCTCTGCCCCTTCAAGACCCTTCTTTCCTGTCATTAGGTCTCCTTTCGTTTCTCCTCTTTCAGGTACTCAACCTTCCTAAATTCTTACCCCAAACCTTCAGACTCCTTGATTTTCCTACCCTCCTGCTGCTGTCCCAAACTTGACTCCCTCTTGGGTTAGCCTATATCTTTCTGTGCCTGTCTTGGCATCCCCTGAAGGTCATATTGAGGCAAATCCTGTCTCCTCACAAGCAGCAACCCCAGGCTCACTCATTGTACTCTCTCACTGACCTTCCCCTTTCATGCCAGCTGAGGGGTTGATCTAGCCAATCTCCTGTCGGTCCAACTCACCCTCCCTAGTCCTTTTTGACCTGTCTGCAACCTTTGACGCAGTTGACCACACCACCCTCCTCCAGTACCTCTGTCGTCCATCTGGGTGGGACTGCGCAAGCCTGGCTCCATGTTGAACTATCTAATCGTAGTTAGAGAATTGCCATCAATAGCTTCTTTTCCTATTCTAGCACTCTTGCCTCTGTTGTCCCCCCAGTGATTTATATTATCCCCTTACAATTTCTCATCTACGTGCTGCCCCTTGGTGACATATCTGAAAACACCTTCATTGACAACACTTAAGGTCTCCCTCACCAATACCATTCTTGACCTTTCCACTAATTCTAAACTGTCATGTTGCTTATCCCGCATCCAGTACTGGATGAGCAGAAATTTCCTCCATTTAAATATTGGGAAGACTGACCCTAATTCTTCAGTCTCCATCACAAATTCCATTTCTTTGCCACCAATTCCATCCACCTCTCCTGGCAACTGTCTGAGACTGAACCATCTGTTTGCAACTTTGGTTTTATATTTGACTCCAAGATTCAGCTTTCAACCACACACCTGTGCCTATTTCCACCTGTGTAAATCACCCATCTCTGCCCCTGCCACTGCTCTTCTGCTGAAACCATCATCATGCCTTTGTTGCCTCTAGAGTGACAATTCTAACATGTTCCTGACCTGCCTCCCACATTTCTACTGTTTGTAAATTGAGGTAATGCAAAATTCTGCTGCCTGTGTCCTAACATGTACCAATAGCTGTTCATTCGTCACCCCTGTGGATTGGCTCCTGGTTAAACATTGCCTCTATTTTAAAATTCTCACCCATATTTTCAAATCCCCCTGCCCCCCCAATTTTTGTAATTGCCTCAAACTTTATAACCCTCCCAGATGTCTGTGCTCTAATCCTGGACTCTTGTACTCCCAATTTTAAACCCTCCAGCATTGTTGGCTGTGCCTTCAGCTGCCTAGATCCTAAGCTCTGGAATTCCTTTGTTGCTCTTTCACTTCTCTCTACCTTGCTTTCCTCCTTTAAGACACCTTAAAACCTACCTATTTGGCGAAGCTCATCTGCCCTAATATCTCTTAATATGGATCAGTGTCAAATTTTGTTTTAGAATGATTCCATGAAACATGTTGGGACTTTTTCATTACATTAAAGGTGGTATATAAATATAAGTTGTTGAAACCGTCTGCTCCTGTTTTAAAACACTGGATGTTATTTTTCCAGATCAGAAATATGAACTTGTTTTTAGATGCAGCAAATTAAGGTAGGCATCCCCTAGTTCAATCAATATGAGGAAAAAATCTACTTGACTTCATCCTCATCAATTTTTAAAAAATTTGTTCATGGGATGTGGGCATCGCTGACTAGGCCAGCATTTGTTGCCCATCCCTAATTGCCCTTGTTCAGAGAGCATTTTAAGAGTCAACAACATTGCTTTGGGTCTGGAGTCACATGTCGGCCAGACCAGGTAAGAGTGACAAATTTTCTTCCCTGAAGGACATTAGTGAACCAGATGGGTTTTTACGACAATTAGCAATGGTTTTGTGGTCATCATTAGACTTTCAATTCCAGATTTTTATTGAATTCAAATTTAATCATCTGCTGTGGTGGGATTTGAACCTGGGTCCCCAGAGCATTACCCTGGGTCTCTGAAATACCAGCTTATTGAAAATGTCACTACACAACTGCTTCCCCTTGTCAACTGGTTGTAGATGCACCTTTCCATGACAGTATTGGTAGGAGTGACCACTTCAAAGTTCTGCCTTCCATGCTTCACTACGACAGTGCTAAATGGGATAGATTCAGCAAAGATCTAGCAGCTGAAAAGTGGCCATCCATGATGTGTGGTGGGCCATCAGCAGCAGCAGAATTATCTTTAACCACAAGCAGTAACTCAAGGCTGAAGCGTTTGCAACCACCTTCAACCAGAAGTGTCGAGTGAATGATCCACCTTGGCCTCCTCCTTGAGGCCTCCACCTTCACAGATGCAAGTCTTCAGCTGATTCAGTTTGCTCCAGGTGATGTCAATAAAGGTTGGGTGCACTGGATATGGCAGAGCACTGTGACAATGTCCTCGCTGTGGTGCTGAAGACCAGTGCTCCAGAAATAGATGCAATTCCAGCCAAGCTGTTCCAATACAGCGACAGTGCTGACACCGACAGCGTGTCTAGGCATAGCCTGTCCACAAGCAGGACCAATTAATTCCTGCCAATTACAGCTTATCAGTCTACACTCAATGAGCAAAGTGACGGAAGGTATAGGTGGTACTTACTCACCAATAACCTGGTTATTGGGTTCCGCCAGGATCATTTGGCCCCCAGAGCTCATTACAGGCTTGGATTGAACATGGGCAATGATTTGAATTCCAGAGGTGAGGTGAGATTGACTGCCTTTGATGTCAAGGCAGCATTGGACTGAATGTGGTATCAAGGAACCCTAGAAAAACTGAAATCAATGAAAATCGGGGAAATTTACCACTTGTTGGAGTCATACCAAGATGGTCGTGATTGTTGGAGGCCAGTCACTTCATCCTCAGGACATTGCTGCAGGAATTTCGCTGCGCAGTGTCTTAAGCCTAACCATAAGAACTAGGAGTAGGCCATATGACCTATAAAGCCTGCTCCATCATTTAAAAAAAAAATGGCTGATCTGATCTTGACCTCAATCCACTTTTCTTCTTATCCCCCATAACCTTTGACTCCCCTATAGTTTAAGAATTTGTCTCTCTTAGCCTTGAATACTATGGCTGTAGGATCAGGCTGGGTATTTTGTGGCAAGTGACTCATCTGATTTCCTAAAGCCTTTACAAAGGCACAAGTCAAATGGACTTGATGGATTACTCTCCACTTGACTGGATGGGTGCAGCTCCAGCTCACTGAAGAACCTCAACAGTCAATCCACTTGATTGACACTTTGACCACCACATTAAATTGTCACTCCTTGCAGCATGGGTACGCCATGGCTGTAGTGTTGATCATATACAAGACTCAAGTCTTTCCAAACCTATGATGTCTACATCCTAGAAGAACAAGAGCAACAGGAACATCATTACCTCCAAGTCACACACCATCTGACTTGGAAATATATTGCTGTTTCTTCATTATCGGTCAAGAACTCTCCCTAACAGCACTGTGGGAGTACCTTCACTACACTGTAGCAGTTCAAGCCGACGGCTCACTATCATCTTCTCGTGGGCAATTGGAGCTGGGCAGTATATAATGGCCCTGCCAGCGATGCCTACAAACTATGCATTATTTTATTTTAAAAAAGGAAATCGTTAAGTTGAATAAATCTTTCTTATAACCTGTGTATATGAGAGAGAATTTTTTATTATTGTTTCATGGGGTGTGGGTGTCGCTGGCTAGGCCAACATTTATTGCCCATCCTTAATTGCCCGTGAGAAAGTATTGGTAAGAATCTGCCTTGAACCAATGTAGTCCATGTGGAATGGGTACACCCACAGTGCTATTTGGGAGTTTCAGTATTTTGATCCAGCAACAATGAAGGAATAGCAATGTAGTTCCAAGTCTGGATGGTGTGTGGCTTGGAGGAGAACTTGCAGGTGGTGGCATTCCCATTCACCTGCTGCCCTTATCTTTCTTGGAGGTCAGGGATTTGGGAGGTGTTGTTGAAAGAACTTTGAATTGCTGTAGCGCACCTTGTAGATTGTTCACACTACTGCCACAGTGCGACTGTAGTGGAGGGAGTGAATGATGAAGGTAGTGGATGGGGTGCCAATCAAGTGGGCTGATTTTGTCCTAGATGGTGTCGAGCTTCTTGAGAGTTGTTGGAGGTGCGCTCGTACAGGCAGAGTATTCCATTACTCTAGTACCTTGTCAATGCTGGACAGACTTTGGGGAGTCAGGAGGTGTTTTCATTGTTGCAGAGTTCCCATCCTTACTCAGAATGACACAAAGATAGGTAGGAAAGTAATTTGTGAAAAGGACATAAGGAGGCTACAAAGAGATATAGATAGGTTAAGTGAGTGGGCAAAGATCTGGAGTGTAATGCGGGAAAATGTGAAATTGTCCATTTTGGCAGGAAGAATAAAAGAGAGGCATATTATCTAAATGGTGAGAAATTACAAGCTCTGATATGCAGAGGGTTCTGGGTGTCTTAGTGCATGCATTGCAGAAGGCTAGTATGCAGATACAGCAAGTAATTAGGAAAACTAATAGAATGTTATTTATTGTGAGAGGAATTGAATACAAAAGTAAGGACATACAACTGAAGTATGCTTCAGTTATACAGAGCACGAGTGAGACCACATCTGGAGTACTGTGTACAGTATTGGACACCTTATTTAAGGAAGGATGTAAATATGTTTAAAGCAGTTCGGAGAATGTTTACCAGACTGATAAAAATAGGGGGGGTGCTGCCCATTTAAAACATAAAAGGCAAATTTTTTTCTGAGGGTCGTGAGTCTTTGGAACTCTCTACCCAAAACGGTAATGGAAGCAGAGACTTTGAATATTTTTAAGGCAGAGGTAGATAGGTTCTTAGTAAGCAAGAGGGGTGCTAGGTTATTGGGGGTAGGCGGGATGCAGATTTGAGGTTACTATCAGATCAACCATGATCTTATTAAATGGCAGAGCAGACTTGAGGGGCCAGATGGCTTATTCCTGCTCCTTGTTTGTATGTTCGCATCTTCTGACCTGCTCCTGTAACCACAGTGTTTAGATGGCTGGTCCAGTTCAGTTTCTGGTCAATGGCAATCTCCAGGATGTTGTTAGTGGGGTATTTAGTGATGGTAATGCCATTTAATGTCAAGGGGAGATGGTTAGATTCTCTCTTGTTGGAAATGGTCATTGCTTGGCACTTGTGTAGCATGAATGTAATTTGCCACTTATCAGCCCAAGCATTTACAATATGCTTTTTAGAATCTCAGAACATCCCAAAGTGCTTTCATAGCAATTAAGTACTTTGAGTTATAGCAACTGTCGTAATGTAGGAAAACATGCTGCCAATATATACACAGCAAGTCACCACAAACTGCAATGAAATAATGACCAGGTAAATAATTAATTTTAGCAATGTGGGTTGAGGGATAAATATTGGCCAAGACACGTATCAGTAAAAGGCATGACCCGATTAATAAGGCCATTTAAAATAAAATGGAACAAAACACTGGGGTTCATTTCTAGAGTGATAGAATTAAAAATAAGAGATGTTATGTTAAACTGTTATCGAACTGCAGTAGACCAATTTGGAGTACTGTGAATGGTCTGTTCTCCATATTTTAGATGTAATATGATTGGGCATTGGGGAAGGTGCAAAATAGATTCACTAGAAAGATGCCAGAACTGAGAGGTCAGATCGATCAGGAAAAATCAAACAGGTTATTGGCTCTTTTCTCTAGAAAAAAGAAGCCTAAGGAGGTACCTCACCAAAGCATATTTGGCAGCACCTTCCAAACCCATGACCACTACCTTTGGGAACACCACCACCTGCAAGTTCCCCTCCAAGCCACACACCATCCTGATTTGTGACTGTATCACTGGCCCTTCACTCTCGCTTAGATGGACTGCAGCAGTTCAAGAAGTCAGCTCACTGCCACATTCTTGAGAGCAATTAGGGATGAACAACAAATGCTGGTCCAGCCTGCCACACCTACATCCTGTGAAAGGAAAATATACTTGCAAGAGAGACCAGAACTAGCGGTTGTAAATATAAGATACTCACTAATAAATTCAATAGAAAATTCAGGGTAAACCCCTTTAACCAGAGAGTGGTTAGAATGTGGACCTCACTGCTACAAAGAGTAGTTGAGCCAACTAACATAATTGCATTTAAGGGGATGCTGGAATGTTGGATAAATCCATGAGGGAGAAAGTAAAAGAGGAATATGTTCATGGTTTGATGAAAAAAGGTGGGAGGAGGACCGCGTGGAGCAGAAATATTGGGACAGATCTGTAGGGCTGAATGGCCTGTTCCTGTGCTGTATGTACTGTGTAAGATTATGAAAACACTGGTGCGAATTCCATTACCCCTTGAGTAATACAATCATCAGAGAGCAGATCTCAGTTTAATGTCTCATCCAAAATACATCATCTCCAACTGTGTACCGAAGTCCCACACTGAATTTTTCAGCCTGGATTATATGTTCAAATCCCTGGATTGGGGTTGAACCCACAACCTCTGACTCCAAGGTCATAGTGTTACCTAGCAATAGATGCAACTATTGTTGTTTAGCATGATAAGTTCCGTAAAACTGAGGTTTAATGCTGGTTCTCTATTTCTTTCTTACTGGAAAAAATAGTTATGCACGCAATTGTTTGTACAGACTACCCACTAACTTTTTAAATTTTACTTGACACTAGTGCGCTTATATGGTAGCATATGCAAAGCTAAAGGCAGTGTTGCATTGATTCTCTAAATTTAATTTGGACAACCTTGCATGCAAGTTACTCCACATGGCTTGTGTCAAACAAGCAGGAAACTTTTCCTGGGTTATAATTGTAACTTGTAAATATTGTAATAAATAGTCTACGTGAGACAGCACAATTTAAAAGTTCAGATGACATAAGCCATGAGTGGTTTATAATGTCATTGGAATTCTGAGATTTGTACCACCTTTATATAAACATGATAAAAGTCAATTTTTTTACAATACAATGTATTTATTTTGTACGTGAAACTTAAAAGTAGAATTACCACAGTCACTTTGGGAATAACTACACTTTATAATGTAAGCAACATGTGTTGAGATGAGAATTTCACAGGACTGATACTTAATCAGGCTTATAAAAACATTACCCACATGAAAAATGTGACTTACTGAAATCCAGTACTGTTCAATAATGAGTTATAATACACTTGTAGGTATGTAATGTCATTTTTATTTAAATACAGCCTGAACCTCCTGTGTCACATTTTATGGAACAATTTTTGGTCATGCCATATTTATCTTTTGTATACATTGAGTAACTGGCTGAGGTAGCTGCTTCTGATCTTGGTAACAACAAAACCTCTTATTTTTAAAAATAAATCTTATGCCTTCTGCCACTGACCCGATGTGGTCTTCCCTAGTTGCTGTGACTACTTTCTTTACCTGCTCATTTTCCCTGCTCCAACACCAAAGAATGTGAGAGTTTGTCTTTGTCATTGACTGGTACCTAGATACATATTTTTTTCCTACTTAAACAACTTAAAGTTAGTTCCTAGCTAAGACAATGAATACTTCTTTACTTTTCTTTACTGCAGAATGTGATTCCCAAAGGTTCATAGTACTTGAGTTGGGAAGAATCCTAAAACCTATAAACATCATATTAAGTTTATGTAAAATAAGATGCTCTTTCACTCATTACTAGGCAGTCCTTTTCCAAAACCTCCTGGGTTGTGAAGAATTAATGATTGTACAACCTTTCTTCTCTTTGAGCCCCCTCTCTCTATTCCTACCTACACCCAGTATAATCTCCTGTGCTTTTTAGCTTCTTATTGTTGTATAAATGTGTTTCTCTACAAATTGAGCAGAATATAATGTAGGTGACAGGGGTCTCGCCTGCCTGCTGGAGCCTGCAAGAATTCTGCATTGCCAATTTAAGGGAAGGCCTGATGAATTAAGAGCCAAATTGGGTAGTGTCGGGCATTCTCTGGGATGAAAGACCCTGGGGGCAGAAATCCCTCCCCCTCAAGAGCTGCTGACCAATTAGAGACTGGCAACTGTGCTTTACTCAGCAGCACCACCAGGGAAGTGATGGCTGCTGCAAGTATTGCACCTCCCTGAGGCCCAGGATTGCCAAGGGGCCAGAGACAGATGAGTGATGGCAGATGGGGTTATGGCAACAAGGACAGTAGGGTGGCTCTTAGTGGGTCACTGTTCCTGATTCCAGGCCCTTCGATCAGGCACCGAGTGCTTTTAAATGAGGGGGACCCCACCCCCCCCACACCCCGCCCTCCGAAAGTGTACAAGCAACCTTGAAATGGTTTGTTTTTCAGACTTCCTGCATGCCAATTCCCCAGCCTGCTGCTGAGTGAATATCCATGGCAGTCAGATTAGGCAGATCTCAATTGGCAGGTGGGTGGGAAGGCTATTTACAAGCCTTACCACCGCAGGCTTAATTGGGCCAGAGGCGGGCTGACCCTTCACCCTATCCCAGCGTCAAACTTGGCTTGCAGAGTTACATTCTGTCCATTAAGATTAGGATATCTCTGGTTAAATCACATACTGCACATACATTGTAATTAACATACAGTTGACAATTATATTATCACTGCAATATGCACTCTTGGTGACAACCTTTTGTAAAACATATGAGAGGGAGTTCTGATCAACACTTACAACCTTCACTTTTGTTTATTTCATTCCCACACCAAGTACCATTGCCTTTTCACTCTCAACACTCAGAAAAAGGTAGCAAGAAAATGTTCAATTTCTGCCTTCAAGGTCTTGAGGCTTTTGTTTCACTTTGTACCATTGAAGTACCCCAGCTACATTATCAAAGCATTTCTTCCTGATTGACTGGGGAACAAGTTTTAAGTTAAAATGTTTCCTTTTACCAAGATATTAAATGAATTGTAAGTGCTTTAAATAACTTCTAGCCAGTTTGCAGGTTTGGGCTTTGAATGTGGTTTTAGCTTTTCCTCCCTCCCCAACAACCATCCCCCCACTCCCCTATCAGTTCCTACTTCATTGTACTTGGTAGTCTCACACTTAAAGTGCCTGGAGATAGCTCTACCATCAATCAGACACCCAAAGATACTCTCCCCAATACTCATTACACATTACTGCTCTGCTCCAGCACGCCTGCACCACTCCTACATGCATGTCATAGGGATCCTGGAATTAAAAAAGTAAGACATAAGATTGGGTATGTAGTTAGCGCGTAATAATTGTGATTACTTATAATTTTCTGAAGTTGATTCAAAAATCTGAAGCTGAAGACATAATTTGAACTTGAATCAGTCACATAAAACAGCGGCTCATCCTGTTCACTAAGCAACATCACTGAAGATCAGCTAGCACGTATTGTATTGCATATGGAAATATTTAGCATGTTTGCCACACTTTGCTATGGATATAAAAATAACAGGTTGATAAAACAGCAACTTACTGCTGGATTCTGAGCTTAAAATTGAAACACCTTTTAATCTGCCTTGTGCGTTTTGTAAATTACAATTAAACACTGATTGTTTTAAGGTTGTATTTACTTAACCTCAGTTAGATGTTGTTTCCTTCAAGAGCTATAGCTCTCCCTTAGCTGAATAATACAAGCCCACTTCTGATAATTCAAAGTTTTTTTAATGCTAAAAAGTAGAATTGTGTAGTAATTTAAGTTTGAATGACCAGAATTGGACTAAGTGATTTTGGAGCTGGAGATGTGAATTTTATTCACAGAGATAAAAACAAAAAACTGTGGATGCTGGAAATCCAAAACAAAAACAGAATTACCTGGAAAAACTCAGCAGGTCCGGCAGCGTCTGTTCTGTTGAAGGGTCATGAGGACTCGAAACGTCATCTCTTTTTCTCTGCAGATGCTGCCAGACCTGCTAAGTTTTTCCAGGTAATTCTGTTTTTGATGTGAATTTTATTGTCCATTAGGCAGCATAATACTCCTGCATTCTTAGAATAGTGGTTTTATTTGATTCACTGAGATGTGAGATCTGCTGATTTATAGATATTACCATAGTACCTGAAAACCTAAACTAGGCTTGAGAAGCTTGTGCAAGTTTCCTAGAATTCTCCTTTAGTATCTTAAGTTTTTGCAATTCTTTTCGGAGGCTGTCTTTTGTTTACTTAATAGTTGTCATCAATTCACCCTGTAGCTTTTCTTTGTGTTGCTCTTAATGTTTTTTAGGCAGCTCAATAATGTGGCATTTAGCATTAATTATTCCTTCTCAATGTGGTTTTCTCTGCTCATATTGCATTTATTCTCATCTTTTCTAAGTCTGCCTCAATAAAATGTTTGAGTTACAGCATATATAGTACACAAGTTAATTATTATGAAGTGAAAATCTGTTGTAAAAATGAATTAGAAGATCTTGCTGTAATTCAGAGATTTGATTGAATTCTGACTAAAGCAGTAATTTTAAGATTGTCTAAGAAAACCATGATATGCAGGTCTATTGCCTTTAAGTCATCTAAAAAGTGTAAAAATGTACGGTGATCAATGTTTATTACAAGCCTTTACAATGATCTTCAGTATATTGAGGATAAACAGGTAGTACTTACTAATGTCTTTTTTTTCTACCCTCCCCCCAATTTTAGCGCAACATTGGAAACAAATCATGTGGATTACTGCCAGCTTCAAAAGGTGAACAATAGTTTATTTGAGATGGCTGAGAAAGACGGAAAACTAGATGTATCTATTGTTCCAGGACAGATCTATATTGAGGTGGAGTATGATTATGAATATGAGGCAAAAGATAGAAAGATTACAATAAGGCAAGGTGAAAGGTATATTTTGTTGAAGAAGACGAATAATGATTGGTGGCAGGTTAAGAAGGAAGATGGCTCCAAGCCTTTTTATCTTCCAGCACAGTATGTTAAAGAACTACCTCGGAAGGCATTAATGCCACCAGTGAAACATGTACCCACTTCTGTTAAAATCAAATCTGCTAGTTTAAATGCAGATGCCAAGCTATTGCAACTGTCCACTGAAAATCTTTCCAAACCACTAGACTACTCCAGCTCTTTCAAATCCTCAATGGGACAATTGCAAGCTCAGACTTCTGCACAGAACCAGACAAAAAACCAAAGCACAAGCCAAGCACTGAACCAGGACCAGGCTTGTGTTCAAGGGATAGGCCACTTGCATTCTGGAGTCCAAAGTAGTGTCAAAGCTAGCAACCATAGTCAAGGATTCGGAGAAAATACATCACACTATTTAAGAGTTACAAATCCAAACCGAATTCTAGGACAGCCACAAGAATTTGAAAACCTGGATGTAGAGAAAATTAAAAACTTGGCTCATGAACCTTCATATGAATTGGCACAAGAGAGTTTGGAAAAGCATCAGCAAGACTCTGAATCAGGAGATGAACATAGTAGCAGCTCCACAGAACAGTTGCAGGTATGAATTCCATATTACCACATTAAAGATTATAATTTTACTGTTGTTTTTAAGAGTAGAATTGCATTGCCTCAGATATTCTTATTGAAGCTTGCACCTTGTACAAACCTCCTCTGGAATTTTTAGATACTTATGCCTGTTAGATTGACCTGTTTTTCTGTGCCCGCGTCTCATTAAAAAATCTGGATTTTTGGTGGAAATTTTGGCAAAAGTGATCTTTCCACACTGACGTGATGTCTGCGAAAACCCCTGCCACATAAACCCTATACTGCAACTTCCTCATTCGCTAAGTGTTTATTCAGTTGTCAATTGATTTGTTGTGAAGTTGTTTTAAGGTTCCTGAAACAATAGAATAACATAGTATTTGCTTGATAGAATAGCGATGTTTAAAACACACAGGTTTACAAAAAACATTTTGTGTTAAGTGATCAAACCTGTTCCATCAGCAATCAGTAAATATATTCTGATGTTGGTTCATGGTCATTGGATTGCAAGAATATATCCAGAAATGTACTTTGGGATATATTTTACAATTCACGCCTGACAGGTACCAATTAGAAGGCTGAAGTGGTGTAAATTCTGTCATGTTGGTGATCCAATCATTTTTATTGTGACCTGCCATAGTGATTTTGTCAAGTACTCTTCCTGTGAAATGGTAAATACATTAGTTCATTGTGTAGATTAATTTAAGATACTAAAGGTTTACTTAAATTTTCAAAAAAAAATCATTCAGAACAGGTATGTATATCAGTATTTGAAAATCCTTGCTTTAAATTCATTATTAGGCTAGCTTGGCAATACTAAACTTTTGAGGATTGAAGAGTTGCTGAGTGGGGAATGAACACACAATTGATCCCTATGTCCCTCAGTTTTTAATTTGAGAATTTTTTGTAGCAGAGGCTGCAGTAACTCCTATAGTGAAGTAACACTAGAGGGGTAGAGCTATGTGTACGCCTGTTGTTTTGCAGTCACTGAATAAGTCAAATTCCATTTTTTTATTTTGTGGCATTCAAAAGCTTCTGCTGGTGTATATGCATCAAAGTCTGCATTTTCTGATGGTTTGCTGTGATTAGGGCAAATTCCATTTTAATTAAATGGGACATTGGGATTTTCTATATTGGTTGTTGTATTCTGAGAGTGGTACATTATTCTTTGAATGGCACACAGTTGTGTTCTTGGTGATGCGTAGCGATCTTTAATGTCTTATGGGACCAAAACTATCAAACAACCACTTAATGCATCAATATCAAATTCCTAACTGCGAATGAAGTGTTTAAGCCATTTAAAATTGAGGATTTGGATGCACAAATGGTTAGTGTTCTAATTTTTCCCTTGAAATACCTTGTAGCTTTCCTGGGCATAAAGTATAATGGTCAGCAGCAAATAAACAGCTAGCCATTCATTATACTTACACTTCCCCACAGACTTTATCAGCATTTGCACTGTTAATTAGGAAACAAAAGCGATATGGTGTTCTCTACAGGGCACCTGGAACTTGTGTGAACACGGCACGTGAACAGTGTATCGCCTTAACCAGTCAGATTGCCCAAAGTTTATTAAGCAGTGCGGAGACTAAATTAGGAAATGTAAATTAGGACAGCTAATTCAGTGCCAAATATGAGAACAAAATAGGGGAAGCAAGATGGGTGTAAGAGACAGAATTTTTTAAAAAGTTTTTTCGTTTTTTATATTTTTTAAGTCTCCAACAATAACTCAGAAGGAATGAGACTATATGCTTATAAAAGTTAGTTTTCAGTGCTAGTGAGGTTGTTTGGTAGTAATTAAGACTTATCACACCATTAAAAATTCACTTACCCTTAATGAACAAGTCCTAACCCTTGTCTGCCTTGTTTAGTGGATATCTACCTCGCAGGTACTCCAACTTTATACCATTGCATATATTTCAAAGCCAAGACTTTCGGTGAGATGGCAGTATAGCAAATTTCTGAGGGAGCATGGCAACAGCTTCGTAATATTCGCACTTAACTGCTCATCTGCGAGTGCTGGAAGTTGCTGTCCAATTAGTTCTTTATTTGCAGTAACAGCCTCACTGTAATTTCTACCTCAAAATCCTGGCCAAAATGTCAAAGTTACCACTAAATGTCCTTCTAGATGAGATGCCTCTGGGTACGCTCTAGGTGCAACTGTGTAATATCGACCAGAGTATTGTGGGTCTGTGCTGACTTAGCTAATTACAGGAAGTATGTTACATGTGGCTTCAATGTATCTGGGAAAGGGAGAGGAAAATCCTGTTTTGCTCATGTTGGAAACTATGGATGTGTTTGATGGCAAAATAGAGAGCACTTTTAATTGAGTGTATATATGGGTGTGTATGTATTTGTATATCTTTTAAAGCCTTATCTTTTTTGTAATACTCTGTCAGCCCTTCAGAATAACTGGGTATCCCCTAATTCAGTTGTAAATAGAGGTACCATTCAGTAAGTCAAAAAGTTTATGCATATCTGACTTTTGTTCTGTGAAAAGTAATATTTGAAATTAATTGCCTTGTTACTAGCTTTGGCACATTGATAAAACAGCGGGAAGTAAAATAAAATGTACATTTATTAAAGGCAGAAAACTAAAAGCTGCTTCTGCATGTACAGATGTGTATCTAAAGCTCAAGACTATCTTGTTGCTTTCACTAAAATGATAACTAGCTGGTCATTATAGTGGACTTTATCTACCTACCATTGCCTTTGAGAAAGCATTATTTTCCAAATATTAGTGCAGCTGCACAGAAACAAACATGTTAATTTTATAGTAATTGTGTTTAATTGTATGCAGGTGATGGGCATTAACTTGGGGTTCACTTGAGCCCCTGTAGACACAGCCTGAGGCTTGGCCTACATAGCCAAGTGGTTATGGTACTGGGTTTGTAACCCCAGGATCAAGAGTTCAAATCTCACAATGGCAAACTATGAAACAATGTAACTTCATCTGAAACAGATGGAAACGGGTTTGTACTCAAAAGAGTTACAGCCCTCTGCACTTTCTGTGCCTGATTTATCCCAATTTTGTTGATTTGGTTTTCATTTAAAAGATTATCAAGAGTTCAAATCTCACAATGGGAAACTATGAAACAATGTAACTTCATCTGAAACAGATAGAAATGGGTTTGACTCGAAAGAGTTAAAGAGTAGACACAGCCTGAAACTGTTGTTGTTGGAGTTAGGTGTGTACCCATAATGTATAGCTCTAAATTAATAAATAATTTAAGATTGGCTGCAGTTTTGTTCTTCATCATCAGGCTTTCTGGGCAAGAACATAGAGGGCTACTTAAATGCATAACACATCAGTTTTTTGAAATTTGAAGTTTTTCTGTTTTAACCATTGCTCAACTTAAAGAATAAATTTCAAGTCATTGGTGCAATGAATGGTGTGATGAAATATTTAATGATCACATAAATATATCCTTTTGATATTTTACAATATATTTTCCCATGAGCTGATTCTTACACAGATAAAATGAGGAAAGAAGTATCATTTGCGGCTGCTATAGCAGGTTCTAGCCATGTTGATTTTGAGTCGGCCATTAGAAGTTGCTTCCTAAGGTGACTTATCCCTAATTTCTTGTAGAGGGTTGTCTACGCTGCACTCATCTCCAATAGTCCTTACAGCTGAGGTTAAGAAGTTTGGCATATGGCTACAATTAAGGACTTGGCAAATGGGAGATCATCGGCTCAAAGCTACCTTCCGCCACTTGATTTGATTTATTGGTTGACGAACTGCCTGCAGTTCTCTGAATCTTAACTATTATATTTAAATTTCACTTTCTGTAACGTTTTCCCCTTTCAAGTACATTTAATTTCAAACAGTAGCCACACTGACAAAAGTGAAGCTAATTTGGATTTTCCTCCACTTTGAAAAATACATTTGGCACAATTTGCCTTTATGGTATCTTTTTTGACTGACAGAGACCATTTTTTAAAATTAGCTTTACAAATGCCTTTACCACCAATAGAAGGCAAGACTATAAGTTACAAATGAAATACCTTACCATAACGAGGTGCTTCATCTGGCTAAGAATTGGCAAAATAGTAAATTTAATGTTAACAAAATGAAATTCAAAGTAACTTCTCTCTAATAAAATGTAAAATTGTAATTTAGTGGTGTTTTTTTTTGTACCTTTAAAAGTTTGTGGATCCAAGAGTGTAAAACGAGAAAGTCATTGTTCTGTTCAGTATTCCATGAGTTTAGAAGTAGGATGTGCTGAGCTCAGAAAATTTTATCTCCTTGGTAGCCAAGCTGCACAGATTTTTTTCTGGTTTGTATGAAATTTATTATCTCATGACGCTACAATTAGTGTTAATGCCCCAGGTTAGGGAGGGGAACATTGGGCAGTGAATTTATGCTCTAGACTGCAGTTGCCCTTGGTGCATCTGTGTAGTAGTGTTAGTAAGAACAGGGCCATACTTGGGGCAGGAATGGCATCTATAAACAATGATGCCTGTTGCAGTTCAATAGGTTGCAAACATTTAGTATATAATAATATATTATTAAACACCAATAATGGATGAGTTTACTGGAGGAGTGTACTCTAGCAATGTTCTCAACATATTTAATCTTTACTCATGAGTTAGGGTAGCACAATTCAAATTTGAACTTACTATACTAAAATTTAAAACTCTGAAATATTTTGATTTGACTATCTTGTATGGATTCCTTTTTGATGCTTTTTAGACCAAAGTTTGTAAGATAGAAAATGGTCTAATTATTTATAGCGCATGAGAAGAAAATGGTTGTCTCCTGACTAAACGCCATGACACCATACATTAGGTATATCTATCAGAGCTGCACCAGACAAGTATCTGCTTGTAATTAAAAGGAATTTTTTTTGTTAGCTGCAGTCTAAGACCAATTCTACGAACTTTGAAAATATTTCCACTTCTGGTCTCTTGCCACTACATGCTTGAAGCTGCTTTATTCCCTGGACTGGATTCATATTATAGTTTGAGAGTTTTCTCATTTATGTCTGTACCTCCACAAATAAATATTCTTCCGACATTGCACACTTGAGGAATTACAAAATGTTTCCACCGTTCAAACAGATCATCGCAGATCATCTACTTCCTACACCATTTTTCCCTGCTATAATTTGTTTAATTTCCTGATTAAACTTAATTTTTCTACGTTTTCATAATTCAACTCAGAATCCTTCAAATGGTACTGAAATAGCTTCACTTAAAACTGCATTTTTGAATTCCCTTTAGCCCTCCATTTGTCCCAATACATTTTGATCGCTTGCTTGCTCACACACGCACGCGCCTGCTCGCTTGCTCTCCCCCTGCCACCCCCTCCCCCACTCATCCCATGCTGCTCATTCCACCTAGTACGGCCACCATCTTCACTCCAGGATGTATACTTGAGTGTAATCTGGCACAGTGTTGGTTTAACCATTTTTCTTGGATATGGCTTGACCACATCAAGCATTATTTGGCTCAACTCTTCTCTGCTAAAACAGCTCTCTATTCTAGGATCATCTTTTATTTACTGCCAAGCACCCCATCCCCTTTCAAACTCACATGAAACAAGTGTGCAGAGCTCATGGTCTCCATCATGGTGATAAAGAAATCCATCCCTTTCCTTTCCCAGGCCTAGCAAACCAAATTTCTCTCTCGCTGCAGCCCTGAGCTCACATTCTATAGCTTCTATCTCCCCTATTGACCATGAGACACAACTGTTCTTGCGACCATGTTGTCTGTAAATTGCTGACCTTCCAAGCCTGGCTTTCATGATAACAGATGTTGGAAATGATTTAATTTCCTAAGGCACTGTTCACTTCCCTTTCATAACCTCCAACCTTGATCCCTCTGTTGTTGCAGCTTCTGATCTTATATCAAATCCATCACCAAGACTGCCTACTTCCACCTCAACATTGCTTGTTTCTCCCTCTGCTTCAGCCTTTCTGTCGCTGAAAGCCTCAACCATGCTTTGGTTACTTTCAAATTTAACCATTGCAGTGCTCCCCTTGTAGGCCTCCCATTGCCCACCCTTCATAATCTTAAATTCATCTTCATAATTCATGGCAAGTCTTGTTTGCCATCATCCCTGTGCTTGTGGACCTACATGCACTCCCAGTTCAGCAACACATCAGATTTTAAAAAAAAACCTTATTCAGATCCCTCCAAGACTTTGTGCTTCTCTATCTCTGTAATCCCCCTACAACCCTCCAAGAACTCTGCATTCCTCCAGTCTATTTTCGTTGTGCATTCTTCATTTACTTTGCTGCTGCGTCACCCCCCCCCCATCTCAACCATGGGCAGTTGTGCCTTCAGTTATCCAAACCCTAAACTCTGGATTCCCTCCCTAAATCTCTTTGTATCTATCTATCTCCGCTTCTTTCAGATGCTTCTTAAAATTCACCTCTTTGAATGTTTTCTTTGCCTGTCTGAATAGTTCCATATTTGGTTTGATGCTTGATTTGTCTGATTACACTTCTGGAAAATGTCTTGGTAAATTTTAATATGTTGAACAGGTTATTCATTGCAAGTTGTTTTACTGTCAGAACAAAAGATTGAACTAGGATAATATCTTTAAGTATATTTTTCCTTTAGAACTGAATCCCATTCCTTTGTTAGCTTATGAAATGTTAAATACATTGCTTCTTTGCATTTGAGTGTATTTTGTTGGCATGGACATGATAGGCTAAATGGCCTCCTGTGTTGTGACCATTCAATGAATTCAGGCATGGTATTAAGAATCTTAACTGCAACCATCTTTTCTATTTTAAGACATCCACCATAATAGTTGCAATTTTATTTTTCTATTCGTTATCATCCTTTTATCACTTTTGAGAACCAGATGACAATATAGGCTGCTCCTTTGTGATCCCTTCAAGGTTGCATGCCATTTGTGGCAATTTTTTTTATTTGTTCATGGGAAGTGGGTATTTGTTGCCCATCCCTAATTGCCCTTGAACTGAGTGGCTTGCCACACTATTGCAGAGGGCAGTTAAGGGCTGTGAACCTAGAGACATGTCCCTGAAGAACATTAGTGAACCAGATGGGTTTTTACAACAATGGCTTCATGGTCACCATTACTGAGACTAGCTTTTCAGTACTAGATTATTGTTTGAATTCACATTCCACCAGCTGCCATGGTGGGATTTGAACCCTTGTCCCCAGAAGCCTGGGCTTCTGGATTATTAGCCTAGTGACATTACCATTATGCCGCCATCTATCATTGTATATTGAGTTCTCCTGTGGCTTAAACTGCTAGAATCTTGCTGTTGTGACTGCTGTCTCTATTTTCTCTGTATAACCAGGAAGACCTATGGAAGTGTTTAGTAAGGCATTATTATGTAAAATACTGAGAGGTATAGACTACTGCTTGGATTTTTTTTATGTAGATAAATATTGGCTAACAGTAAATTTGTTACAAGGTCACAGTGGTGAAACTGATACATTGCAAACATACATAGTTACTCTGTCATTACAAACGAACTCAGTCTAAACAAAATAGGTCTGTTGTTACTGATCCATGGATGTCAGTTGTACTGATTTGTTTTCGCTCCCAATTTAACCTCTTATCCATGCTCCAACACCCACCTAAATCCCATTTTGGTTCCTTTGGTTTATTTAATGCTTTATAAGGTGCCGAATATAAGAGCATAGGACCAAGTAAGCTATTCCCTTGAGCTTGTTCCAGAATTTAGTTAGAGCATTGCTGATTTGCACCTCAAGTCTTCCATTTACCTGTGTGCCCCATATCCCCTGATGTTCTTAACCAGATTAAGTGAAAATGGCAAGATCTTTATTAGGAAGAGCTTTGCTCTAGAGGATGGTTATGAAAGGTGATCCATTTTTCCATACATAATTTTCTAGAACTAAGCTGTATTTGTCTTTTAAAGGAAAATTGCTTTCCAAAAGTGTTTTCCTAGTTTACCATTCTTGCCTCATTGTTCCCCTAACTTAAATGCAGCAACCCTTTATCTGGGAAGGCTAGCCATTTCCCCAGTAGGAACAAGTCCCAATCTATAAATATAAACCAGAAAAAAGGTCGAAGCACTCATTGGGTCATGTCACATCTGTAAGGAAAGGAAAATAATTAATCATGCAGGATATTTGAAATGTTGCTCTCTTTCTTTACAGATGCTGCCTGCGTGTCCTGTTGAGTGTTTTCTATTTTGTCTCACTACTTTGCTCATTTGCAAGTAACGAAGTTAAATGTAACACATCAGGTCCTCCAACCTTTATTCTGGAAAACGGTTCATCGGGAATAGTAGTTAATTGTGCTTTCATAATGAGTGCAATAGATGGCCCACGTGTCTGTTGTGACTCAGTTTAAGTTCCATTCCAGCGAATTCTGCACAAAATCCAGGTCCACACTCCCTTGTGCCAGTACTAAGGAAATGCTGCACTGTCGGAGGTGTTGGCTTTCGATGGTTTTTTCTGTCTCGTAGGGATGTGGTAGCATAGTGGTTATGTAAATTAGTTAATTAAATACATTTTGAATGAAAATATGTTAGTATCAGTAATGGTGACCATGAAACTACCTGATTGTCATAAATCCTATCTGATACACTGCCTTATAGAGAAGGAAATCTGTCCTTACCTGCTGTACCCTCTCTGTGACTTCAGACCTACAGCAATGTAGTTGCCTCTCAATTTCCCTCTGAAGTGGCTCAGAAAGCCACTCAGTTTATCAAAATGTCTACAAACAACTAGAAAATGAAAAAAAAATGGTCAGAGCACCCAACATTGACCTAGGCATTAGATTCGGGCGTGTTAACAAGGACTTAGTTGGTAGCACACTCAGCACTGTGACAGAAGATTGTGGGCTCAAGCCCCATTCTAGAGACTTGATTGCACCAATGAAGGTGCTGTCTTTTGGATTAAATATTAAACTGAGTCCTTATCTGCTGTCTGAGGTGTATGTAAAAGATACCACGACACTATTTTAAAGAAGAACGGGGGAGTTATCCCCAGTGTCCTGGCCAATATTTATCCCTTAATCAGCTCTACTAAATTGAATATTTGGCCATTATCACATTATTATTGGTAGGAGCTTGAAGTACACAAACAGGCTGCCACCCTTTCTACATTACAACAGTGACTACACGTCAAAAGTACTTAATTAGCTGTAAAATGTTTTGGGATATTCTGAAGTTGTAAAAAGCACTATACAATTGCCAGTCTGTCTTGTTTACGACAAAAATGTGCACAACTAGCGAATCTGGTTATGATTTTCCAAAGTTCCCTGGATTCTAGAGCAGGCTCAGTGGATTGGAAGTTAGCAAATGTGACACTGCTATTCAAGAAAAGAGGGAGAGAGAAAACGGGGAACTACAGGCCAGTTAGCCCTATGTCAGTCATTGGGAAAATTCTGGAATCTATTATTAAGGAAGTCTTAACCATACGCTTAGAAAATCATAAGTTAACATGGTTTTATGAGGAGAAAAATGGTGCTTTTGACATTTTATTAAAGGTTTTAGAGGATGTAACTACTAGACAAAGTGAAACCAGTGGATGTAGCGTACTTGGATTTCTAAAAAGCATGGAGTTGGGGGTTATGAAGGATTGATTAATGGACGGGAAGCAGAGTAGGAATAAACATGGCATTTTCAAGTTGGTAAGCTGTAATACAGAGTGCTGCAAGAATCAGTACTGGGCCCTCAGCTATTTACCATCTATATTAATGACTTAGACAAAGAGACAGAGAGCAATGTATCTCTAAGATAAAAGCAAAAAACTGCGGATGCTGGAAATCCAAAACAAAAATAAAAATACCTGGAAAAACTCAGCAGGTCCAGCAGTGTATCTCTGTTGTTTGCTGATGGTGTAGCTTACATTCACACCTAACTTTGTAAGGAGGACACAAAGAGGCTGCCAAGAAATATAGACGGTTAAATGAGTGGGCAACAAGTGGGCAGATACAGTATAATGTGGGGAAGTCTGGGCTTGTTTACTTTGGTTGCAAGAATAAAAAAATCAATGTTTTAAAAATCGTGAGACTTCTAAGTGTTATTCAGTGGGACTTGTTTGTATTAGTAAATGGATTATATAGGCCTGTTCCTGTGCCATATATCCTTTAAGCCCAACCAGTCCATGCCTCAAGCCTCCTCCAATCTTTCCTCGTCTAAATCTACATTATAACCGTCTATTCCCTTCCTCCTCATACGCTTGTCTAGTTTCCCCTTAACTGCATCTATACTAATTGCATCAACCACTCCCTGTCAAAGTGAGCTCCACATTCTTATAACTCTGGGTGGAGAAATTCCTTCTGAAATCTCTATTGGATTTCTTAGTGACTGAGTCATACTGATGGCCCCTAGTTATATTCGTCCCCAGAAGAGGAGGCATTCTCTATCAATTCTTATCAAAACCTTCCATAATATTCAATACCTCTGTTAGGTCCCCCCTCAGCTGCTTTTCTTTTTTTGAAGAGAAAAGAGACCGAGCCTGTCCATCCTTTCCTGATATTTATATCCACACAATTCTGGTACCATCCTTGTTAAGCTTGTATGTCTCCACTCTAGGGCCTCTATATCCTTTTCATTAAAATATGGCAATTGGAGTAGCATGCAGTGCTCCTAAGTATGGTTTAACCATGGTTCGATACATGTTTAGCATAGCTTGTCTACTTTTCAATTCTGCATCTCTAGAAGTAAAAACTAGTGTATGGTTTGCTTTTTTTATGACCTTGTTAACCTGTGATTTTTAGTGATTGACTCTATGTGAACCTGAGACCTGTATGAGCATGGTAAGGAACAGCTTGGCTCTTCGGCCATTCAGATTGAAGAATCCTTAATGAGATGTGCAGAATCTAAACCAGGAGGTATAAATTAGAATGTTTAATTCATTGTAAACTTATTTTCAGAAAGTAAATAAAGCAAGGGAAAGAAAGATGAAATTGAGAGAGACAAGAGATGGAATGAAAAAGTGAAAATTTATTTTAATTTAAAAAATCTCCAATAATTAAAATCTGGCATTCACATTTGTAAAAGTAAATTTTCAGTGCCAGTGTGGTTGTTTTGGTAGTAGTAACGACATAGAATTTCCTTATGCTTAAACGCACAAGCCCTACATTTTTCTGGCATGTTTAGTGGCTAGCAAATGGGCAAGTGCCACAACTTCACGTCCTTCATGTGTTTCAATGTGGAATGTCTCCGTGTGGAGGAGTAGGGCAAATTGGACAATGTCCTGATTTCTCTGATTAACTATTAATTGGCTGGCACCAGATATTGCTGTCCAATTTACTTCATAATACTTCATTATAACTTTGAGTACTGATGTACTCACTGTTATTCCTAACGCAAAATCTGGCAAATGTCTTGTTGCAATTGTGGTAGAACTTTGACAGGGCAGGACTTCTCCCTGTGCTTCTGTCCCTGGCTAACTTCCCAGGGCTGGGGTTAATTGAATAATTTTAACGGGCTCCAATGTCTGTCATTGCAAGGTCACCTCCCTCGGGTGGTGAATGGGAGAGAATTGGCTGGAGTGCTGGCTCTAAATTTTAAGTTTCTGTAGTTATTTCCTCTCCTCTCACATTGCTTAGTAAAATTACGCTATTTAAAATAAAATTTAATTTTAATCTTGCCCCCACAATAGCCCCGGCTGTTGGAACGTGGCCGTCATTGGGACCAGCTTTATTGTGATGCAATTGCTGGGATATACAGTTTAGTAGATATTCGCGTCATTTTGAGTTTCATCGTAATATGTTTTCCTATTTTGAATGTCAGTTTAGATGGGCAGTTACTGAACTGGGGCCAGATGGTGGAAGGCCAGCAGAATAGCTCCAAGCTCATCTTTCTTCTAATAACTCAGGTACTCAAGTTTATGAATATAATCAGAGGAAATTTTGCCTCAGGGTTATAAACTATTCTTGCTTGGGACTAGTTCACTTCCAGTGTTCCCTAGATTTAAACTTGGAGATTAAAACTTGTAACAAGAATGCTTTCACCAGTAAATAGTCTTTTTGTGGAAATAAAATTCTTGCACTGCAATGAATCATGAAAAGGCTGTAAAGATGCTGAAATTTAATTAAATTTTGAACTTTATCTCTTTAGGCAGAAGGAAATAAACATTTTTAATCTGCTTAGCTAGAATGAATAATTATCTTTTTATTTTCTTTTGCGACTGCAAGGAAAATGTAGCCAGAAATACAGTACAAGTAAAGGAACCATCTTTAGCACACAATGTTTTATGTTTGTCTTAAACTGAAAATTACCTTTTAAGTTAGTGATTTCCGAGTGAAAATCCAAGTGAAGCAATGCCAATGTTAAAAATAAATATTGACTTTTGTAACACAGAAGATGTTCTATGTGGGGCATCATGGATTTCAGCATTTCTATGGTATTTTTGTTCCATCTCTGACCCCAGCAAGTACTTGTTAATGCATTTTAGGCTATAAATGTGGGGCATCATAGCTGACCTTGAACTCTGCCTTTTTTCGATGTTCAGATATATCCACTTCATTAATGGAGCACTCCATGGTGATCAGAAACAAAAAGTCTGGCTAGAATGTAAATAGTTGTTCCTTTCTTATTCTGTGCTGACCAGCAACACCTGCACATCCATGTTGAGTGAGATGGGTTACCTGAGCACAGACCAAGATACCTAGGAACTGTATAATGAGTTCATTCATACTAGTAGAATGGAGATGGTGCGATATCAAATTGTAAATTCAACACACTAAAGAAATAATAAAAGTGTTTCAGTCTATCACAGTTTATTTTTAATAGCTATATGCCTGCACACATCATTAAATCAAATTAATAGTTTAAGCAAGGTACTACTAGATCTGAAAAGAGGGAATGGAGATTTATTAGATCAGAGATGGGCAGCTGAAATCTGTGGCTTGCGATCTCTGCGCCATGTGGGAATTTCAGTACACTTCATGCATCTTTGGAGACTGTGTGTGTATGAAATACCTCCAGCTGTTTAAGTTCAAGCTTTTGGCTTCAGAGCATGAAGGACAGCTGGAGTTGCTGCGGAGCATCAGGGAGGGTGAGAATTTCCTGGATCGCATGTTCTAGGGGGTGGCCGTCCCACAGGAAGTGTGTGTTCAGGATAATGAATGATGGCTATCTGGAAGAGTAGGAAGAGGCAAGACTTATGACCGTTTTTGGAGTATGTGCCTCTCTCAAACCAGGGCACTTGGCATTGAGGACTGCTGGGAATGCAGATACCTTGAAGGAATGCAGTCCAGACCATGGCAGTAAGGGACAATGAACAGCATGGTGGGAAGCAGTAAAATGTAGTTGTTATAGAAGATTCCATAATTACCTATGACAGCTGCTGAGTCCTGCATGGTGTGTTGCCTCTCTGGCGCCAAGGGTAATGGACATTATGAAGATGCGGAATATTCTACAGGGAAAGGGAGTGAGCCACAACTTGTGGTATATATTAGTACCAACGACAGAGAGGGCAGGTATTGAGGTCCTACGGTCAGAATTTCAGGAACTGGAGAGGAAGTTTAAAAAGTAGGACCTTGAAGATAATCTTTTTTTCATTCGTACATGGGATGTGGGTGTCATTGGCTAGGACCAGTAGTTATTGCCCATCCCTAATTGCCCTGAGAAGTGGTGGTGAGCAGCCGCCTTGAACCGTTGCAATCTATGTAACGTAGGTTCTGGACATTTAAGGGTCATTGCTGTGGGTCTGGAGTCACGTGTAAGCCAGACCAGGTAAGGATGACAGATTTCATTCCCTAAAGGGCATTAGTGAACCAGATGGGTTTTTATGACAATTGATAATGGTTTCATGGTCATCATTAGACTTTTAATTCCAGATTTTTATTGAATACAAATTTCATCATTTCATCCATAGTGGAATTCGAACCTGGGACCCCAGAGTATTACTCTGGGTCTTTGGATTAGTGGTGCAGTGACAATACCACTATGTCACCGCCTCTCTTTTCTCTTCTCTCCCCCACCCCACCGTGGGCCATCAACAGCAGCAGAATTATGTTCAACCACAATATTTAACCTGATGGCCTAGCATATACCTCACCCTGTTGTCAAGCTAGGAGGATCAACCCTGATTCAATGAAGAGTGCAAGAGGGCACACCATGAACAGGATACCTAAAAATGAGGTGTCAGCCTGGTGAAGCTGCAACACAGGACTACTTGCGAGCCAAACAGTTTAAGCACAGCAAGTAATAGACAAAGCTAAGCAATTCCACAGCCAACGGATCGGATCTAAGCCCTGCAGTCTTGCCACACACTGTTGTGAATGATGGGGGATAATTAAATAATTCACTGGAGGAGGTGGCTCCACAATGATGGGGGAGCCCTGTTCATCTGTGCAGAAGATAAGACTGAAACATTTGCAACAATCTTCAGCCAGAAGTGCTGAGTGAATGATCCATCTTGGCCACCTCCAGAGGTGCCCTGCATTGCAAATGTCAGTCTTCGGCCAATTCGATTCACTCTATGAATCAAGAAATGTCTGAAGGCATTGGATACTGAAATATATATGGGCCCTGACCACATTCTGGCCGTAGCACTGAAGACAGCTACGCATCTACCCAACAATGTTGAAAATTGCCAAGGTAGGTCCTGTACACAATAAGCAGGACAAATCCAACCTGGCCAATTACTACCCCCTCAGTCTACTCTCGCTCATCAGTAAAGTGATGGAAAGGGTAATAAAAAGTGCTATCAGGTGGTACTTGCTTAGCAATAACTGCTCACTGACCCCCAGTTTGGGGTTCCGCCAGGGCCACTCAGTTCGTGACCTCATTACAGCCTTGGTTCAAACATGGACAAAAGAGCTGAACTCCAAAGGTGAGGCCAGAGTGACTGTCCTTGACATCAAGGCAACATTTGACCCGATTGTGACATCAAGGAGTACACCTAAACTGGAGTCACTGGGAATTGGGAGGAAAACACTCTGTTGTTTGGAGTCGTACTGAGCACATTGGAAGATGGTTGTGGTTGTTGGAGGTCAGTCATTTCGGTCCCAGGGTTTCACTGCAGGAGTTCCTCAGGGTAGTGTCGTAGGTCCAACTATCTTCAGCTGCTTCATCAGTGACCTTCCTCCCATCAAAAGATCAGAAGTGGTAATGTTTGCTGATGATTGCAGAATGTTCAGTATCATTCGCTACTCTTCAGATATTGAAACAACCCATGTCCAAATACATCAAGACCCTGATAATATCCAGCCTTGGGCTGATAAGTGGCAAGTAACATTGATGCCACAGAAGTGCCAGGCAATGACCAATCTCCAACAAGAGAGAACCTAACCATCGCCCCTTGGCTACAAGAGCAGGTCAGACACTAGGAATCCTGTGGCGAGTAACTCACCGCCTGACTTGCCAAAGCCTGTCCACAGTTTACAAAGCACAAGTCAGGACCGTGATGGAATATTCTCCACTTGCCTGGATGAATGTAGCCCCAACAACACTCGAAGCTTGACACCATTCAGGACAAAGCAGCCCTCTTGATTGGCACCCCATCCACAAACATTCACTCCCTCCACCACTGATGCACAGTGACAACGGTGTGTAAAATCTACAGGATACACTGCAGGAACTCAACCAAAGGTTCTTAGACATCACCTTCTGAACCCACGACCATTAAAATCTAGAAGGACAAGGACAGCAGACCTATGGGAACGCTCACCGGGAAGTTCCTCTCCAGGCCACTCACCAATTGGACTTGGAAATATATTGCCATTCCTTCACTGTTATTGGGTCAAAATCCTGGAAGCCCTTCCCTAACATCACTGTGGGTGTACCTGCATCACATGGATTGCAGGAATTCAAGAAGTAGCTTACCGTCATCTTCCTGAAGGCAAGTAGGGATGTGCAATAAATGCTGGCCTAGCCAGTGACGGTTCATCCCATGAATTAAAAAAAAACTTGCAGTGTCACGTCAGTGAAACTTTGAAATAGGATGATAGAAAGGATGAATGAGGCATGGTGCAGAAGGGAGGGCTTCAGCTTTGGGATGTTGGGACAGTTCAGGTGCTTACTGCTCCTGTTCAAAAGGGACAGGTTTCACCTCCAGAGTACTCTGACCAAAGTCCTTGAGAAGTTCACAAGTGATCGGTGAGCATTTAAACTAAATTAACAAGGGGATGGGCGCTAGCATATACCAATAGAAAAGAGGAATAGGGGCATGAAGGATTGCTTGTTGGATCGTACTAGAGTAGGAAGCAATACCATATTAGGACTAAGAAGCAGAACCTGGTGGTGAATAAGATGGGTGAGCTACAAGCCGAACTAGCATATTAAAATTTGATGTGGCAATAACAGAAATGTGATTTGGACTGGCCACTTAATATTCAAACTCGTGTGTGTGTGTGTTGTGTGTGTGTGTGTGTGTGTGTGTTGTGTGTGTGTTGTGTGTGTGTGTTGTGTGTGTGTGTTGTGTGTGTGTGTTGTGTGTGTGTGTGTGTTGTGTGTGTGTGTGTGTGTGTGCGCGTGTGTGTGTTGGGGGGGTGTTGCGGTGATGATATAGGGAAGTAGGATGGCAGCACTGATTATGGAGGACATTGTAGTGTTGGAAGTAGAGGGTATCTTTGAGGGGGCAGGGATAGAATCCATTTGATTAGAGTTAAGAAATAAGAAAGGTATGATCACTCGATATATGCTGTAGGGCTCCAAATAGTGAAAGAAAGAGGAATTTTGAGGGAAATCAGAGATGAACTAGAAATGGGGGCATTGCTAGAGGATTGGAGATTGGCACATGGCACCCTTATTCAAGAAAGGCCTCGTAACTCTTGGCTGGTCAGTTTAACATTAGTGGAGGGGGGTGGGTGGGGACAAGATTTTAGAAACAATACCCAAGAAAAACAAATTAACGAGCACTTGGAGAGATTTGTATAAATTGAGAGCCAGCATGGATTTGTAAAAGGCAGATCATGTTTGACTAATTTCTAGAATTTTTTGATGAAGTAACAGAGAAGCTTGATGAAGGGAATTCAGTGGATAGCATTTGACAAAGTACCACATAGGGCTGGTCAACAAAATTGACTGTCATGGAATAGGAGTGTCAAGTGTCAGCTTGGATAAAAGATTAGTTTAAGGACAAAACACAGCCATGGTAAATAGTTTTTCAGAGTACAGAATGGTAGACGGTGTTCCCCAAGGGCCGGTGCTAGGAATACCTATGACTTGGATATTGGAATGTTGGAGAGAGTAAAATTGCCAATAGTGGTATTGAGAATGATACGCATCGACTGCTAGCAGAATCGGCAATGTCAGATGGAATTTAATATGTGGGAGTGAGAGTTGATGCATTTTGGCAGAAAGGATAGGGACACACAATATATACTTAAAGACACAGTTCTAAAGTGTGTGCAGGGACAGAGGGGCATGTAGGTTCATGCGCTTATGCCTTTGAAGGCGGTAGGACATACTGAGAGTAGATAGCAAAGCATGTTAGGTTTCATCAATAGAGGTAAAGTACAAAAGCAGGAACCTTTCTAAAGCTCTGGTTAGGCTACAACTGGAGGATTACATCTAATTTTGGTCACCACACTTAAAGAAGGATGTGAGAGTGCTCGAGAGGGTGCAGAAGAGATTATTCAGAATTGTTTCTTAGTGGAAAAGGGTGCACGGACATTATACTATGCCTGAGTGAGACGTTGATTGAGTGAGGAGTTGAGAATTTGGTTTGGAATGGGATTCAGTGCACAGGGGAAAGAGGTGCTCTTTTTTCTACTTTTTGCAGCCTTCAGTGGTTGGTAAGTTTCCTTCCTTGTCTTTAAGCTAGGTGAGTGCAATTTTCTATTACTTTATCTGCGTAAATTATTAACTAATTGACTGAATAAGTAAGGTTGGATAGAAACAGCAGGGCTTGTGGTGTGCTGTGACTGCAGCATGTGGGAATTTTGTGGAATGCATGGCAATCCCAGGCAACCAGTTCTGCAGAAAGTGTCTGCAGCTTAGCCAACGTCAGCTCTGAGTTGCTGAACTGGAGTCTGAGTTACAGACATTGCAGGGCACCAGGGAAGGGGAGAGTTACCTGGACACTTTGTTCCAGGAAGCTGCCACTCCCCTTAGGTTAGGCAGTACTTTAGAGTTCGCCACTGGTCAAGGACAGGAGGATGTGACTGCGAGCCAGGCAGGTAAGGGGAGCCAGTATGTAATGCTAGAGGAGCTTCAGCCCCTGACTTTGTCCAACAGGTAAAGACGTTTGCTACTTGTGTGGATGAAGAGAAGGGCTGCAAGATGTATGAGCGGACTGATCATGGCACCATGTTGAAGGATGCCATTCAAGTCAGGGGAGTGAAGAGGAATGTGGTAGTGATAGGAGACAGCATAGTCAAGGGAATAGCTACTGTTCTCTGCAGTCAAGAGCATGAGTCCAGATGGCTGTGTTGCAAGTCCGGTGCCAGGGTTCGGGATAACTGGAGAGGAACTTGCAGTGGGAGAGGAAGGATCCAGTGTTCGTGGCCCATGTAGGAGCAATGACATAGGCAAGACTAGAAAGAGGCTCTGCATAGAGAGGATGAGGAGCTAGGCACTAAATTTAAAAAGTAGAACCTCAAAGGTAATAATCTCTGGATTATTACTTATGGCAGTTTGCATGTGGCTCAGGGTAAATAAAATTAGAGAGGTGAATGCATGGCTTAAAGACTGGTGTGGGAGAAGTGCGTTCCGATTTGTGGGGCACTGACACCTGTACTGAGGAAAGTGGGGACAGTACCATTGGGATGGTCTACACCTGAACCGGGCTGGGACTTGGGTTCTGGTGAGCCGCAAAATTAGGGAAGTAGAGAGGATTTAAACTAAATATTGGGGGCAAGGGATCAAATTTGGGAAGATGTGGTAAATCAAAGAGTAGAGAATAGGCAAGCGAGAAAGGTATTAATATGGGAAATGATGAACAGACCATGACAGGAAATACAAATCTAAGAGTAAATCAGCAGATAAAGCTAAAGGTTACAAAAATAATAAAAAAGACAAAACTAAAGGCTCTGTATCTGAATCACAAAGCATTTGAAACAAAGCAGAAGAACTGATAGTGAAAATAGAAATAAATAACTATGATCTGATAGCCATTATGGAGAAATGGCACGTCATGACATGACAGGATGGCAGATTGGGATCTTAATATCTGAATATTGAAGGGGACGTAACATTTAGGAAGGACAGGAAGCTAGGAAAAGGTGGAGGGGTGGCTCTATTAATTCATGATGGTATTAGCACAATAGAGAGGGATGACCTAATTTCAGAAAACCAGGATGTGGAAGCAGTTTGGGGTAGAGATGAGAAACACTAAAGGTAAGAAATCACTTGTGGGAATGGTGTGCAGGTCCTCCAACAGTAATCAAATGATAGGATGGGGTACAAAGGGGGAAATAATGGGAGCTTGTCAGAAAGGTATGATGATAATCATGAAATTTTAATCTACATATAAACTGGAAAAATCAGATGGAGAAAGATAACCTAGATAAGGAATTTATAGAATGTCTTTGGGCTAGTTTCTCAGAACAGCATGTTCTGGCGCCAACCAGAAAGCCGGCTATACTAGACCTGGTATTGTGCAATGAGAGGGAATTCATTAATGATCTCATAATGAAGGCAGCCCTAGGTGGCAGTAATCATAGGATTGAATTTAACATTCAGTTTGAGGAAGAGAAGAGTGGGCCTTAGACTAGTATTTTAACCTTAAATAAGGGCAATTATGAGGGCATGAATATAGAGCCCTAGCTAAAGTCAACTGGCAAATTAGGTTAAGGTATAGGTTAAGGGATAGGTCAAAAGAGATGAAATGGCAGACATTTAAGGGGATATTTCAGACTGCACAGAATAGATGCATTCCAACAAAAAGGAAAAATACCAAGGGGGTGGGGGGGACCCACCATCCATGTTAACTAAAGATATTATCAAACTTAAAGAAAAAACATATAATTGTGCAAAAGTGGATAGCAGGTCAGAAGATTGGACAGAGTATAAAAAACAGCAAAGAATGACTAAAAGAGTAATAAGGAGAAAAATATTAGAGCACAAGAGAAAACAAGCTAGAAATCAAGACAGATAATAAGTAAGAGTTTCTATAGGCATTTTAAAAAGGAAAGAGTTAGCAAAGTGAGCATTAGTCCTTTAAAAAGTGAGTCTGGGGAATTAATATTGTAAAATAAGGGGATGGCAGATGAATTGAACAGGTAATTTGGATTGATCTTCACTATAGAGGATACAAGTAACATTCCATAAATAACTAAATCAGGAAATGGAGGGGAGGGAGGAACTCGGAAATTTACAATCGGCAGGGAAGTGATACTGATCAAATTGTTGGAGCTGCAGGCTGACAAGTCATCCAGGATCTTAAAATACATGGCTAGGGAGATAGTTGATGAGTTGGCTATAATTTTTTTAAATTCCCTGGATTCAGGGAAGGTTTCATTAGATTGGAAAATAGCAAATATAGCTTCTTTATTCAAAAAGGGAGGGAGACAGAAAGCAGGAAACTACAGGCCAGTTAGCTTGACATCTGTCATAGGGAAAATGTTAGAAGCTATTAAAATGTAATAGCATGGCACTTAAAAAAAAATTCAAGGCAATCAGGCAGCGTCACCATGGCTTTATAAAAGGGAAATCATGTTTAACCAATATATTGCCGTTCTTTGAAGAAGTAACATGCTGTGGATAAAGGGATGTACTGTACTTAGATTTCCAGAAGGATTTTGATAAGATGCCATATCAAAGGTTGTTGCAGAAAATAAAAGCTCCTTTGTAGGGGGTAACATATTGGCATAGATAGAAGATTGGCTCGCTAGTGGAAAACAGGCATAAAAACAGGTCATTTTCTGGTTGGCAAGATGTAATGAGTGGTGTGCCACAAGGATCAGTGCTTGGGCCTCAACTTTTTATGAAGGAAGGGACCACAGGTATGGTTGCTAAGTTTGCTGATGACACAAAGATAGGAAAGTAAGTTGTGGAGAGGACATAAGGAGGGTACAAAGGGATATATATAGATTAAGTGAGTAGGCAAAATCTGACAAATGAAGTATAATGTGGGAAATGTAAAATTGTCCATTTTGGCAGGAAGAATAAAAAAGAAGCATATCTAAATGGTGAGAGATTGCAGAGCTCTGAGATGGAGAGGGACCTGGGTGTCCTAGTGCATGAATTGCAAAAGGTTAGTACAACAAGTAATTAGGAATAATTGAATGTTATTGTTTATTATGAGGGGAATTGAATACAAAAATAGGGAGGTTATGCTTCAGTTATACAGGGCATGGTGAGACTACATCTGGAGCACTTTGTACAGTATTGGTCTCCTTATTTAAGGAAGGATGTAAATCCATTGGAAGCAGTTCAGGGAAAGTTTACTAGACTAATGCCAGGAATGATTGGGTTGTCTTATGAGGAATGGTTGGTCCAGCTAGGCTAGAAGAGTAAGAGGCGACTTGATTGAAACATAAGACCCTGAGGAGTCTTGACAGGGTGGATATGGAAAGGATGTTTCCTCTTGTGGGAGAATCTCGAGTTAAGGGTCACTGTTTAAAAATAAGGGGCCACTCTTTATGACCGAGATGTTTTCTGAGGATTGAGAGTCTTTGGAACTCCTCCTGAAAAGGCAGTGAGAACAGAGTCTTTGAATATTTTTAAGGCAGAGGAGGGTAGATTTTTGATAAGCAAGGCAGTGAAAAGTTATTGGGGGTAGGTGGGAATGTGGAGTTGAGGTTACAGTCAGATCAGCCATGATCTTATTGAATGGCAAAGCAGGATTGAAGGGCCAAGTGTTCTCCTAATTCCTATGCTTGTATGTTTCAGGTTAGGTTGGAGAAGCTTGGGTGGCTCTCCTGGGAGCAAAGGTGTCTGGCAGAAGATTTGATGGTGTTTATAAGATTATGATTGGTTTAGGTACTAAAGCTGCTCCTGGTAGTTGAGGTGCAAGGACATGGGGAACACAGATTTAAAGTTTTAGATAAAATATGCAGGGTAAGCATGAGGAAGAACTTTTTATGCAGTAAGTGGCAATGACTAAGGATTAAGTGGGGGAATGCGACTGACTGGATTGCTCTACAGAGTACTAGCATAGACTCAATGGGGCCAGATGGCTTCCTTCTGTGCTATTATGACTCTTGAGTCTCTGACTAAATGGTTATATTACCGTATATAGTGTATTCATTGAATGATCAGAGAAGTTTGAATATTAAGTACAGCAAGTCCTTGCTTAAGTTTGTAGTTGCTTTAAATGAAACAACATTAAGTAAATCAGATTTTCCCATTATAACCAATGTAAAAGCTGTCGTTATGTTCTGAGGGACCTTTTTCATCAGAAAAAAAGATGAAGCATTGTATCCTGTAAGCTGAAATACATTACATTGCTAAATCCCTATATTCGAAAATGAAATAACTTTCAAAATAAAATGAATATAAAAGAAATATGCTGATTCTTCTAGTTGCCTCCAGCTTGCAGCCTCTCCTGCTCCTCGTCCTTCCAGCTTGCAGCCTCTCCCTGACCCTTCGGCTTGCCCCTCTCCTGCATCCTGACTCTATTGCTCACTGACTTCCCACTTCCCTGACCCTTCTGGTTGTTGCCAATTGTACTTGCTGGGCCTCTCTTTTACTGGGCCTCCCTCGTCCACTTGCTGTTTCCCTCTCCTGCTCACTGCTTCGCTCTCCTGAACCCTTACCTTGAACAAGGGCTTGTGAGTTGAGGGTTGACATGCAGGAAGAGCAGCTTTGGGTTGCAGAGGTAAGCCACAAGCTAGAGAGATAGTGACCAGGAGGGCTGGCGGTGACCTGGATGGCCACGGAGTGTAGAGGCCACTCCAAAATGGTGCCGATCGGGTCACCTGACCCTGCGTCAGATCCAGTGCGAAACAGTGTTAAACAAAACTGCCAATGGTAAATATGAACACGGGCCCTCTGAATTGATGGACATTAAAGCAGAGTAATTTAAAATGGGCTTACTGTGTACATTTTCCTTTGGTAACTTTTTTTATTACCAAAGTAAATATAAGTATAAAACATTCCTCCTACCTACTTTATACATTTGCTCACAAGTACAAGAAATTAGAGTTTTACCTTTCAGCCTTGAATAAACATCTTTGGCAGTAATGAACCTAATTCATCATCTAATAGATGTCTGCTGGGTTGACAAAGGAATATCTTTGTTAACGGCGCTGTTAGTGCCATTTATGATGTGTTCAGTCATGACCATTAAAAGTTATCATAGATGGTTGTAGTTTTATTAAAATTGTTTCTTTAATGGCATGTTTAATTTACAGATTGATATTTCACTTTCTCCAGTCTACTAATACTAATTAGTTCATTGTGCTCACAATTGAGAGTTGGAATTCCACTGGATTTGTCAATTGTTCTAGATCAGTCGTAGAAACATAGCATGTAGTGCGTGGGATACTTGTGCCTGCACTGTGGTTAATATCTTTTAAGGTCATGCGCTGTAAAGATTTTGGAATTTCTTAATCCTTGTTTATGCTGATTCTTAGTAGAACAAAATTTGGAGAGCAAGCATGGTGAGGAATTACACTTCAAACCACTCAACTGTTTTACTTGTGTCAGAGCTTGATTACATGTTTGCAGTGCACAGCTGCAAGAGCTCAGTTGGTGTAAGCTGCTTACTAAACTGCTGGCATAGTATGTGAAGAAACTGGAAAATCAGAATTTATGTTTTTAATAGTTGTGTATCAAATCTATAGTATTATGGTAAACTAAATATATTCAGAACAAAAAGTAGATTTAAAAAAAAATCGGACCTGGACTTAATAGTAGAAGTGTATATGCTTATGTTGAGAACCATTTTAAATTTTTTGGCAATTTACTATTGCCGGTGAATTTTACTGATATTGGCAGGTACAGCTAATCGTTGATATGGTTTTGTCTTTCTCAAATAGGGCTCTGCATTCTTCCAATTCCTGGCCTCTTTCACACCCTCCAAATCATGCCACAGTTGGTGCTCATGCCTAAAGCTGTCTAGTACCCCTGATCCTGAATTTCCTCTCTTAAACATCTCTGCCTCCAGATTGCTCTCTTCCTTTAAGACCTTGCTTAAAGCCCATGGCTTTGAACAAACTATTTGTCAACTCTGCCAACATTATCTCCTTTTCTGGATATTGATTTTTGCCTGATCATGCTTATGTTAAGCGCCTTGAGACATTTTTATACCTTAAAGGTGCTTATAAATGCAAATTATTATTGAAAATCTCACTGGGTGATGGATGAACGGGATTTGGTGCGAGATAGTACAGGGGCAGCAGAGTTTTGAAGCACATTAATTGCAATTCTTTGGAATGTGGAATAGTAGAACATGGATTCATATCCATGACTTTCCATGTGGTAAGTTATTAATTTTAGATGTGCAGTGGAAGTGTAGGAGAGTCTGGGTGATATTGCAAACAGTGGGGTGAGTCAACCTGCCTATATCTTTCCCACAGTTCCATGTTGGATATCTCCAGCTTGGCTTCTGCCCTTCTCAAAGGATCGGAATGGTTCCAGCTGAAATTGCGAATATCCACCTTTATGATTGTGGTACATTATCTTTATTCAACCTTTCACATCTCCACAATATTGAACACACTGCCACCCTGCTCAAAAGCCATCTCTATCGTCCAGATCCTTTGACTATCCTTGCATAATTCCATGTACAAATTAGCCAACATATCTTCAACAATGGCTTTTTCTCCCTCCTTGCACTATTGCCTCAGATCTATTGCCAAATTCTTGGCCCCTCTTCCTTATCCTGTTGCACTGGGTAACACCTGGAGCCACTTCTCTTGATTACCTCTTTGCAATCTGATTCCTTGTCCCACATCAAGTACTAAATGAATCACCGGCTTGTGTAGCTGAACATGAGGAATACTGAAGCCATTATAATTTACTGCACCACAAGCTTTCTTCCTCTGCCCTTCATCCACCTTCTGGCTACATCTCATGCTGAACCTGACAATATGCAGTCTTGGCATCCCGTTTGGATCTGAGATGATCTTCACATCCTATTTGTCTACACATTCCAATCTCTGGTATTGCCCACTTCTACCCCTGCCCCATTGCCCACCAAACTCTTATGTATGTCTTTGTCATCTTCAGATTTGACAGCTCTAATGATACGCTGGAGGCTTTCCATCCTCTACCCTCACCGCTTCCTAAATGTATCCTGCACTGAGATGTGATTACCCATTACTCTTGTTCTTGATGATCTACATTGATTCATAGGGCAAGAGGTCACAGATTCAAACTAATAAAAGGCAACACAGTGATGGAACTTTGGGATTTCTCTGGATAGTGGAACTATTTGGTGATCTTGTGTAGCATGTGGACTTGGGGAAGCAAAACATAGAGAAAAGAACCACATGATAAGTATTGGACATTTATTTTAAATTTAGTCGTTATAAATAAGCTGCTTAACTGAAAACTGCTGATATGGAATTGAAAATGCAATTTAAATATATTCAGAGTTTATTCAGGGCGAAAGAATATTTGGCTGTGTACTGTAATGTCTGTCAAAACAAAGTTGGAGGTCTTTTTTTGAAAGAAGTTATTTGAAGACTTCTGGAGAATGATTTAAACCCTTTACACTTTCTTTCGGCAGGGCATAAAAATATCCTGGGATACCTACCTGCGATTTTAATTTAGGCTTTTGGATGGGTGACTATATCAGGGGTCCTCATTGACAAATATAGATCGACAAGTATTTAAAGTATCAGACCCCACTGCAGTTCTAATGTTGATCTGAACAGAGAAGCCACTTCTTGAAGTCAAAGTGAGGAAAGGATTCAGGGCTATAAGAGGCCTTTTGTTTGTTTGTGGGACTGTGAGGAACACAAATGTATTTCAAGGCTCCACAAGGAAATATTAGGCCTTTGCTACACATTTGCCACAAGACCTCAGAACTTGTTCCCTTGCAGCGACCTGCATATTGGCAGGGATTCATAGGATTTTCTGCAGGCCACCAGCCATGTGTTAATGAGGTCTGGGAGTCAAAATACTCTTGCCTACTGTTTCTTCCAGTGGCTGCAATTCTAAATCATCTGCTTAGCAACCTGCTCAAAACCTTCCTGGAGTTAAAATCTGAGATCTGTTTCTTGTGGCCAGTAAAATGAAGAAATGTTATTGCTCAGGAATGAAAATCCTTTTTATTTTTCATGCTAAGCATTGGGCATCACGTGGGTGTAACATAGGCAAAATGTAGGCTATAGCTAAAATTTCCTCTAATCTTTAACAATATGTTTAAACCCTAACTTCTTGAGCTCTTCCCAGTATATCAGTATCAGTTTCTTCTTTCCTATGGCAGCAGTCGATATGTCCATTGTCTCTTCCCAACAATTCTATCTCAGTGCAGCATAGGACCCAATAAATATCTTGTGCAAAAATTATTTGAATTATAAATGTTATGTCACAGAAGCAAACCATTATCATGTCTGTTTCATAAGAGCCTTGTCATGTAGATAATCATATATATGAAGTTATTGGAAATTATTTTAAATTGGTCTTGTAGTAGGGTCTGTGCCTGTGGGTGTGAGAGTATGTGTCTTAATTGGATTAAAACCAGCTAGTGTGGGTGCTTTGATGTATAGTAGTTTTGAGATGTTAAACAGTAAGGTAAAGAGTGCATTTGCATTTTGTTGAATAAACCATTCAATGACTGGGGGTGAATTCTTGCACCCAGCTAGGAGACGCCAAGCAATGTGTTCATATTACTAATAAAATTGGTACTATGAAATGGGTTTTATTGTTAGAAGAGGTGAAGTTTCAAAGGGCCTGATGATACAATGAAAATTTGCATTCAAAGGGAAGGCTAGTTATATACAGAAAAGAGTTTTGTGTGTGGTTAAGAGGCATGAAGAAATGTTATTGCTCAGGAATGAAAAACTTTTTTATTTTTCAAGCTAAGCATTGGGCATCACGTGGGTGTAACACAGGCAAAATGTAGGCTAAATCTAAAACTTCCTCTAATCTTTAACAAAAACCCCAACTTCTTGAGTTCTTCCCAGTATATCAGTGTCAGTAAGCCTATAACTGTGCGAAGGAACCTCATTTTGAATTTGTAAGATAAAATGTGCTTTGCTTGGTGTCTATTAGGTCTGTGCGTTATTGTTGCCTTGGGGAAGATTACCTGGGAGTAATTCATTTGGGGATTTGTTTAAAAGTTATTTTGGTAGTAATTTGTAGACATGTGTATGTGCTTAAATTTGTTGTTAAATTAAGAAATGTTTAATTTAATTTATATTAAAACCCTCTTGAAGCTTAGTGGTTTCATTTCTAATTCAGAGCTGCATTTCAAACGTACCAGTTGAAAATATAGGTTATGACAGTTGTTTAAAGTTTTCCTCTGGGATTTTAAATAATTCAGCCTTTACCAACTGTTGTGTCATAACAGCCTACTTATTGCTAAATCACAATCCTGCTTAATGATCTTCATTTTCAAGCAGCAATTTCTGAATTTGGCAGAGAGTTCCAAATTCTATTCTGAAAAAAGTTATTTTTCTAATGTCCCCTGTAATTATTTTTGAAACAATCTTATATTAATGTTGAAAGCTGCAGAGAGATCTAGAAGGAGTGATAAACTGCAGTTCTAGCCACACACAATGTTAGCGATTTTGATGAGGGCAGTATTATTGCTGTTAACTCAGACTCGATTTGAAATATGTATTTTTGGGAGTGAAGGGCAGAATTGGGTGACATACATATTCCAGAAACTTGGAATGAAAGACCACACTGGGACAGTAATTAGAAGGGCAGAGGGCAAAGCAGGCAAAAGTTTGGGGAAGCAGTTGAACTACTGATAAGTATTGGAACAATGAGGGGAAAGAGAGTGGTCAGGAGTTGAGCCTAGAGGATTATTTTTGGGTTTGTAATTCTCATAGAAGTAAACCTGATGAGGGCTGTGTTTGAGATATGAGACACTTTTGTGCTGTTACTACTATGGCAGGGTGACCAACTCTTCGGTAGTAAATTAAGGGATAGTTTCGCACTAGACCAAGGTGGGAGAGGGGAGCACCCATACATGCCAGAGCGGGTGGCAAAGTGCAGTGCTGCCAGACCTGTCAGAGCAGACTGTTGGGAGCATAATTGCAAAGTGCGCACGTGCAAAATTTAAAGGTGAAAATTATGCATCCTGGATAGTGACCCAGGGACAATCTCCTCAAATCCAGGAGGGTTGGTCACCTTGGGTGTGAATTGGGAAACACAGGCAGTTGAGTAGAATATTCAAACTTGCGGCTACACAGAAATTCCATGAGCTTTTCACAACTGGAATCAGAGCTAAGGATGGAAGAAATAGAATAAAGCTTGAAGGAGGTGAATGGTAGCGGAGAAGAGTTGAGATTTTCCTTATTTTTCAGGATAATACTGGAGTAACAAGATGACTTAGGTTGCTGAGAGGAAGAAATATTTTTTTTCAGCCCGTTAACCCAGACCTGACTATGCTAACTAGCTGGTCGTGTAGCACATGCACTCTTCAGTTGCAGTGTTCTTGTGTGTATGCAGGAATTCTTGTCTTTTGAAGAATGAAACATGAGGAAATATTGTAATCTTCAGGAAATTAAAAGCAAGAAATATCCCAGCATTAGTTAAATACTGTATTGGTTACTTGAAGTCACTTGAAGCCTGGAAAAATAATCAAGACATCTAAAATGGAACAAGTGGGAGATTTATCATCTTTTTTACAATATATTTATATATTGTGTATATTAGTTTTATGGTAGAATAGCCAAACGTTTTTGAACTAATTTTGAGTGTGTCTCAGACACTTGTGGAACAGGAATTTGTGAAGCAATGAAATAAGCAAGTCTCAACCAGCTAAAACTATTATGGGAATGGTAGCATGGTGATTAAGTTACTAGATTAGTAATCCAGAGACCTGGACTAATGCTCCAGAGATGTGAGTTCAAATTCCACCATGGCAGCTGGAAAATTTAATTAAATTAAACAAATCTGAAGTACAAACTAGTCCCAGAAGTGGTGACTATAAAACTACTGATTGTTGTAGAAGTCCATCTGCTTCATCAATGACTGGGAAGTAAATCTGCTGTCCTCACCCGTTCTGACCTACAGACCCACAGCTCTGTGTGGTTGACTCCCAAATGCCCTCTGAAATGGCCTAACAAGCCACAGTTGGTATGAGAAGTGAAATTTGTATAACATTGGAGGGACACCACTTGGAAGAAACACAGAGCATAGGAATTTAGAAGCAGGAGTAGGCCATTCAGCCCATCGAGCCAATTCTGTCATTCAATATGACATGGCTGATTGACCACTTCGATTCCTTTTCCCAACACTATCTGCATTATCACTTCCAGTGGTATTTGGAAATCTTTCAATCTCTGCTTTAAACATACCCATTCTCAGGGGTGGAGAATTCCAAACCTCTGAGTAAAAAAATAACTCTCCCTAAGTAGCTTCCCCCATATTTTGAAATTGTGTATCCTGGTTCTATACACCCCAACCAGGGGAAACATCTACCCTGTCTATCCCTTTAAGTATTTTGTAGGCTTCAATGAGATCACCTGTCATTCTTTGGAACTCTAGAGAATACAGGCCCAGTTTCCCCAATCTCCTCCCATAGGACAGTCCTGCCATCCTCGTACATGTCTAGTGAACCTTCATTACACTCACAGTATGGCAATAATATCCTTTCTGAGGTAAGGTGACCAAAACTACACACGATACTCCATGTGCCAAGGTTCTATACATATAAGTAAGACTTCACTAGTCCTGTACTCAAATCCGCTTGCGATAAAGGCTAACATACTATTAGCCTTCCTAATTGCTTGCTGCATCTGCATGTTAGTTTTCACTGACTTATTGACGCAGACACCCAGGTCCCTTTGTACGTCTACATTTTCTAAACTCTTACCATTTAAGAAATATTCTGCACATCTGTTCTTCCTACCAAAATGGATATCCTCTCATTTTTCCACATTATATTCCATCTGCCATGTTCTTATCCACTCACTAAGTCTGTCTAAATCCTCTTGAAACTGCTTTGCATCATCCTCATAACACACATTCCCACCTAGCTTTGTGTCATCTGTGAACTTGGAAATATTACATTTGGTCCCCACGTCCAAATCATTAATATATATTATGAATAGCTGGGGCCCAAGTACTGATCGTTGCAGTACCCCACTAGTCACAGCCTGCCAACACGAGAAGGACCTGATCTCTTCCTACTGTTTTCTACCTGTTAACCAATTGTTTAATCCATGCCAGCATATTACCCCTTATCCCATTTGCTTTAATTTTGCCAACTGATCTGCTGTGGGGAACTTTATCAAAAGCCTTCTGTGAACCCAAGTACACTATATTCCCTTTATCAATTCTGTTAGCAACATCCCCAAAAACTGCCAACAGGTTCGTCGAACAGGATTTCCCATTCATAAATCCATGTTGACCAAGTCCAATTAGTATTTAAGTGTCCATTTATCACAGCCTTTATAATAGATTCTAGCATTTTCTCTACTACTGATGTAAGACTAATAGGCCTGTGGTCCCTTATTTTCTCTCTCTCCTCCCTTCTTAGATAGTGGGGTGACATTTGTTACCTTCCAATCTGCAGGAACCATTTCAGAATCTGTAGAATTTTGGAAGATGATCGTTAATGCATCCACTATCTCCATAGCTGCCTCTTTCAACACTCTGGGTAGAATATCAGGTCTCAGGGACTTTCAAACTTCAGTCCCATTAATTTATTCAATACAACCTTCTTACTGATACTAATTTCCCTCAATTCCTCATTCTTCCTAGCCCCTTGAATTTCGAATTCAGCATGATTTCTTGTATCTTCCTCAGTGAAGACAGATACAAAGTAATCATTTAGCTTCTCTGCCATTTCTGCAAGCCCCATTAAAAATCCTCCTAACTGCATCTGTAATGGACCCACATTTGTCTTAGCCAAACATTTGCTTTTTACGTAACAAGAAGCTTCTACAATCATTTTTGTCTTTTGCTAGTTTACATTCATATTCTATTCTCACTTTCTTCATCAGTTTCTTGGTCCCGCTTTGCTGTATTGTGAAAAAGCTCCTCAGGATTACTGCTATTGCTGGCAACTTTATAGGCCTTTTCTTTTAATCTTATTAAATCCTTAACTTCCTTTGTTAGCCACAATTGACTGTCTTTTCTCTTTGGGTTTTTGTGCCTTGAAGGAATGTATAGTTGCTGTAAACTATGCAATAATTATTTAAAGACATTCCGTTGTCTAGGTACCGTCATACCTTTTAATGTATTTTCCCAATCCACCTCAGCCAATTTTCCACTCATACCTTCATAATTTCCTTTGTTCAAATTTAACACCCTGGCTTCAGATTGAACTAACTCACTTTCAAACACAATGTAAAATGCTACCATATTATGGTCACTCATCCCTAAAGGGTTTTTTTAACAACAAGATTGTTAATTAGCTCTTTCTCATTACATAATACTAGATTTAAAATAGCCTGTTCTCTAGTTGGTTCCTCAACTGACTGCTCTAGAAAATCATCCCTAACACACTTCAGAAACTTGTCCTCTACAGCATTAGTGCTCATTAGGTTTACCCGGTCTACATGCAGATTGAAGTCACCCATGATTACTGTATTACCCATGCTATATTATTCTCTAAACTCCTGTTTAGTACTATACCCCACACTACCACTCCTCCTATAAACTATTCCTACGAATGTTTGCTGTCCCTTGTGATTTCTTAGCTTCACCCAAACACATTCTATATTTTGTCCTTCCAATCAGAGATCCTTCCTTACTGATGTACTGATCCTATCCCTATTATCAATGCAACACCATCACATTTTCCTTTTTACCTGTCCTTCCTAAATGTCAAATGACCTTGAACATTCAGTCCCCAGTCTTTATCATCTTTCCATAATGGCAATTAGATGATACCCATTTTCCTCCTATTTGTGCCTTTAAATCATCAACCTTGCGTGCATTTAGGTGAAATGCCCTTAGTTTTGTCATCTTGGCATTATTCCACATACTAAGCTTAGTTGATGTTCACCTTCATTCCGTCAGCCTTCTAATTTTGTTATTTTTCTACTTTCTGTTAACAGATTTTCTTCCTTCCAATTTGAGCTACCCCTCAGATTTCCATTCCCCGACAAACTAGGTTAAACCCTCCCCAATAGCACTGGTAAATTGCCCTGTGACGATATTAGTCCCGGTCCTGTTAACGTGTAACCAGTCCATCTTGTGAAAGTCCCACTTGCCCAGACCCAGTCCCAATGCCTCAGAAACCTGATGCCCTCCCTCTTACACCAGTTCTCCAGCCACATGTTCAATCGATCAATCCTCCTTTTCCTATGCTCATTAGCACATGGCACTGGGAGTAATCCTGATATTGCTGCACTTGAGGTCCTGCTTCTTAATTTCCTTCTGTTGTGGAGTATCTAAAAGACACTCAACAGAGTGAGTTGTAGGTAGAGACGACAGCATTTTTATTCAGTACAAGTGTGCACACATACGAAGTGCTCTTTCAGATTGCTCTAAAAGACAATTTGTTGTTGCACAGTTTCTGTCACTTGTATATACCATCTTTGGGATACCTCACCATTAGCTCAGTGTTGTTATATTATACTTCTACTTTGTTACATCCATAATTACAAATTGATTTTTAAAACAATCACGGAATGACCTGATCTTTAGCACAAATGATGTCCACAGTTTTTTCCAAAACATGAAATTTGCTTATCTGATGTTTCACTGCAGTGCCTAATCATCTGCATATCTTAGCTTGATCTTGAGGTCAAGTAATCAGTTTATTATGGTATAACTCATTCATCAACTTATTTTATCCTTACCCAAAGATCACATTCTTTTGGTTTATCTGATCCATAGGCAAGTCATCAACTTCCTGGCCTTTCCAATAGGACATATTCCCTATTATATCCATTCTAATTGTTTTTCTGCAAACTATTTTAAAACTTGTATCCGCAACTTGGCCAAGCCTGGGTGCTTCCATGATGCATCCTAATATGCCACTTCACTTTAATTTTAATTTATTTCCTAACTCCCTAACATTTGTTTTCAGAACCTCATCCCACTTCCTACCTATGCATAACAAGGGCTTAGAATGTACTGTAGGTGGGGTCTTCAATGCCATCACCAAGAATGGCTTGCTAGCACCACTGTTGACTGAGCTGGCCACGTTCAGAAGGACATAATTTCCAGAGTAGGAGTGGGGCAAGTGATGAGTGAACTAACAAAAGTGAGAAACCTATGTGACCTCAGCCTCTCAAATTTACTTGTCACCGATGCATCTGTCCATTACAGTTTTAGTAGGAGCCTTTCTGAGACAAAATCCCGTTTGACATTGAGGGTATACCCTCCGTTGTGATATGTGGCACTGCCACCATGCTAAATGAGAAAGATTCAGTAGAGAAGAGACCTAGCAGCTCAAAACTGGACTTTTGTGAGTTCCTGTGGGCTATATGCAGCTGTATTCCGCCTCAACCTGTAACCTCATGCCCAGCAAATGTCTGACTGTATCATTACCTCAAGCTAGGGGGCCAACCTCCTTCGTTAAAGAGTGCAGGAAGGCATGCCAAGAGCAACACTAGGCCTACCTAAGAATGAGGTGTCAACCCAGTGAACCTACTTACTATGCAGAGCTACTTCTATGCAAAGCAGCAGAAGTAGCATGTGATAAACGGACCTTAGTAACCAATGGATAAGATCAAAGCTCAGCCACATTCAGTCATGAACAGTGGTGGACAATTAAACAACTAACTGGAGGAGGAGGCGATGCCACAAATATCCCCATCCTCACTGATGGTGGAGCCCAGCACAGAGCAAAAAGACAAGGCTTGAAGCATTGTAGCCAGCTTCAGCCAGAAGTGCCAAGTGGATAATCTGTCTCAGCCATCGTCTCGGGTCCCCAACACCACAATTTCTAGCCAATTTGTTTTACTCCACATCATATCAAGAAATGACTGAAGGCACTACATTAACAGCAAAGGCCAAGAGTCCTGACAACATCCTGGCAGTAGTATTGAAGACTTATGCTCCAGAACTAGAATTCCCCTAGGCAAGCTGTTCCACTACAGTTACAACACTGACATCTACCCGACGATTTGGAAAATTGCCCAGGTATGTCCAGTCCACATAAAGCCAGGACAAATATCTGGCCAAATACCAGCCCATCAGTCTACTCAGTTTATGTCTGCTCGAACAACTCCGCTCCAGAGCTCATTACTGCCTTGGTCCAAACATAGATGGAAGAACTGAATGCCAGATGTGAGGTAAGAGTCCTTCTGTTATTCAGTATCTAAAAGCCACTCAACAGAGTCAGTTGTAGGTAGAGATGAGCAGCAGTTTTATTCAGTATAAGTATGCACACAGGGGAAATGTTCTTTCGGAATGCTCTAAAAGACATCTCTATCACTTATATATACCATCTTTGGGATACCTTATTAACTTGACGTCAAGGCAGTATTTGACTGACTGGCATCAAGGAACTGTAGCAAAACTGAAATCAATATGACTCGGGGAAAACTTTTCCCGAGGCAGTTGGGGTTGGGCAATGAATGCTGGCTTTTCCAGTGATACTGAAATCTCAAGAATGAATAAAAAAAAACTTTAATTTCAGTTTCAATGTGTCCTGGGTCCAGTAAGTGTACTGTCCCTACAGCAACTGTACATTCCAAAGAATTATTAAAGTTTAGATAAAAGAGCAGAGATTTCCAAAATATTTTTGGATCTCCCCTCCAGTCATGTAATCTTGGAAACAGTATTTTTGCGTTGTTTCTCTTGATTATACTTGTTTATGTATGTAAATATGCAACAAATATATGAAGGCAATCCATACAGAACCTATAAAAAGTCTTATTTGATTTGAACCTTTTTATGTTGCAGGTTTTGTAATGTGCCCCAGAATTTTTTTTCAACGCAATATTGCAGTATTTGATTTCTGCCACTAGAGGCCCTCGGTGTGTTTTGCAACAAAGGATTGCATACTCGGCTTCCATTATAAATGAGGTGTATTTCTGTTGGTTTGTCTAATTTTGTAATTTTTTTGTGCACATGTAAAGCATGGGATATGCAATTACTTTGAACTGTCTTAACTCACGGACTGGAACTTGTTGCACAAAACTAACCAGAATTTAGGATTAGCTCGGAACCTCAAACACAAGGCCTGACACCAGCAAGCAGAGATCTGTATATTTGGTACTGGGTTAGACTGTTGTTGGCTTTCCTGGGGCCAGTAAATGTACTGTCGCTACAACAGGTACGCCATCTTCAGTTATTAAAATTTAGACAAAATAACACAATCCAAACTTCTTTTTACTGAACTACTCCTACGGAGAGCCACGTCTTCTTAGAAACGATATTTTAGCTTGATTAATGTTAGTGTAGATGAGGACTAGTGTGAATAAACCAGTACTTCAGCAGTTTTGTCACTTCAGCTGTTAAAATTATGTTCCCTTGTACTTTAGAAGTTTAATATAAAATCAAATCAGATAACAGTTACTGAATTGTTGCAGCGCAGGATGTGGCCATTTGGCCCATCGCACCTGTACTAGTTCTCTGAGCATTTCACCTAGTACCATTTTCCTGCCTTCTCCCTATAACCCTGCACATTTGTTTTTCTTCAAATAATCGTCTAATTCCCTCTTGAATGCCTTGATTGAACCTGCCTCCACCACACTCTCAGATGGTGCATTCCAGACCCAAACCACTTGCTGTGTGAAAAAGTTTTTATTAAATCGCTTTTGCTTCTTTTACCGATTACTTAAATCTGTGCCCCTGGTTCTCAATCCTTCCACCAATGGGACAGTTTCTCTCTATCTACCCCGTCCAGGCCCCTATGATTTTGAATACCTCTGTCAAATCTCTTGTTGGCCGCCTTTTCTCCAAGGAAGAGTCCCAGCTTCTCCAATCTTTTTTCATGACTTAAGTTTCTCATCCCTGAAACCATTCTTGTAAACCTCTTCTGCACTCTTCAATGCCTTCATATCTTTTCTAAAATGCGGTGTCCAGAATTGTATGCAGTACTCCTGCTGGAGTCTAACTAGTGTCTTATGCAAGTTCAACAAACCTCCTTACTCTTGTACTCTACGCCCCTATTAATAAAGCCTAGGATGTTGTATGCTTTATTAACTGCTCTCAACCTGCCCTTGTACCTTTAGTGACTTAGGCACGTATCCATCCAGATCCTTCTGCATCTGCACTCCCTTAAGAGTTGTACCCTTTTTTTTTATCATGTCTCTCCATTTCTTCCTATCAAAATATATCTCCTCACATTTCTTCACATTGAACTTCATCTGCCACCTATCTGCCCATTCCACCAACTTGTCTGTGCCCTTTTGAAGTTCTGCACTGTGCTCCTCACAGCTTATATAAGAACATAATATAAGAAATAGGAGCAGGAGTAGGCAATTCAGCCCCTTGAGCCTGCCCCGCCATTCATTACGATCATAGCTGATCTCATTTCGGCCTCAACTCCAATTACCCGCCCTCTCCCCAGATCCTTTCAACCCGTTACTAATTAAAAATCTGTCTATCTCCTCCTCAAATTTATTCAGTGTCCCGGCATCCACTGCACTCTGAGGTAGTGAATTCCGCAGATTCACGACCCTTTGAGAAAAGCAATCTTCCAATGCTTCCAAGTTTCATATCCGCAGACCTTGAAATTGCTCCATGTACATCCTGGTCTAGATCATTAATATGTATCAGGAAAAGCAAGGGTCCCAATACCAACCCCTGAGGAACTCCACTACAAACCTTCTTTCAGCCCAAAAACATTCATTAATCATTGCTCTATTTCCTGTCACTCACTTTAGCCAATTTTGTATCCATGTTGCTACTGTCCCTTTTATTCCCTGAGCTATAACTTTTCTCACAAAGAACTCATTGGCTGGGCGATTCCTCGGATCTGCTAACCCTTCATTGAGGAATTTGCTGGACACTGTTTGACATCCTTCTTATGATTACCCCTGCCCCCAATACCCAACTTTGGAAACCCCAGCCCTAGAGTGATCCAAAGCTAATCTCATTTCCCTTTTCCCATAAGTATACTTCAAACATTAGTCCAAATTTCCTATGAAGTTTTGATGAAGGGCCAGATTTTGCTGTCAAAATAATGAGGCTAGTGGTGCTCATGACTGTTTGTGTATATGATATATGAGCTTCAGGTGAGAAACAGGTGTGCAGTGAAATGCCAATATTAAAAAGTTGTCACCCTGTTGTTAGCTTCACACAATTGGAATTGACATGCACTGAGTGTCATGAAGTTGCTCTAATTATGTGTGGGCGATAGGAACTAAATTTGCCACACCGAGTTAAATCTTGACATTACAAGCATAAGTAACTTTATAACAATGTGATAATTGTTAATGCCAATAAATCTCTGGTACAGAAAATTAACTATTACAAGTCTGAAGCCTCAACCCTTCAGGGATTTATTGTTGGAGATTTAAAAAATTCAAATTTAAAATGCTTGCTTACTTAAACTTCACGGAGAATTACGGTTGGTAAACCAGTTCACTCGCCTCCCAGTTCTCTCGCGCCCCAGTTCCTTCACTGCACTGTTATCAGCGCATCCTTGCAGCAAATTGTGACAAACCCTAAATGTGCATGAACAAATTTAGTTAACGGAAATCACCATTCGATGCCCTGCTACAGCAAAATAAAGGTTATTAAGTTGAAGAAGGAGAAGCTGTATTTGCTGACTGACAATTTTTTGTTTTCTTTTTATTAATATCTGATATTGTCTAATTATCTGGCTTGTTTGTATATTTAAAAATATTAGTATGTTTAACTGAATGCTGTGCTTATCTTGCAACTTCAGTTGATTACAATAAGGACTTAAAATAAATGCAGTAACCTCTTTCTTGTTTCTGATCAAGTATATAATCTAAATAATTAACATTCAGAATAGAAATATACTTTTTATCTCTCTTACCGCAGTTAGTGGTGCTCTCATTTCTCTATGTATTGGTTCCGGACTCCATACCCGAGACCATAACTTAGGTTGGGCACTTCCATGCAATATGAAGGAACTGCTGAATTTAAAGTGGTGCTGTTTTTTGGCCTGTTCTGGCAATTCCACTAATTCATGTAGATATGAGGCACAATACCCTGGACAGTGTTCCTTGTTTAATCTGTTTTATGCATTGGTTGGTTATTTGTGGGACATTGCTAGCACAGAATGGCTACTGTGTTTGTTTTTATTGCAAACACCGCACTTCTAATTTAGGGTGCAATAATACTGGACCAATAATAATCTAGAGAATGCAAGTTCAAATTCCCCATGAATTTAAAAAAAAAAAGAAATCTGGAAATTAAACTTGTATTAGCGAAGTGAAGGCCATGAAACTGTCAACTGGCTTGCTAATGTACTTTAGGGAAGGAAACCTGGCATCCTTATCTGATCTGGCCTATATGTGATACTGCCCTCTGGTTTAAAAAGCCACTGTACTGTATTGAGTAACTAGAGATGGGCAGTATTGGCCTCACCAGCAGTGTCCACATCCTGAGAGTGCATTTTTTTTAAACATTAAGAGTAATTATGTTTGAAGTGCTTAGGAGCATTTGATGTGAAAGGTGTTGTAGAAATAAATATTTTTCTATAATGTCATTAACGAGATTTCTTAGTATTAGATATTGAGGACAAAGTAGAGAGAATTGTTAAGATTTGGAGGAACTTGGCATTACATAGTGACTTTCATGACCTCGGGATACCTCAGCAATTTACATAATGAAATACTTTTGAAGCATAATCACTGTAGTAATGTAGGGAAACGCGGCAGTCAGTATGCACACAGCTAACTCAAACAGCAAAGTGGTAACGACCAGATAATTTTTTTTTTGTGATGTTGATTTGAGGGATAAGTATCAGTCAGGAAATGAGAGATAATGTCCCTGTCCTTTTTCGCAATAGCACTCAGCAAAGTTCCACAAACGGCAATAAGATCATGACCAGATCCTTTTTTGGTGTTTTTATTCATGGGCTCATGGGATACTAGCCTCTCCTAAATTATAACCTCAGGTATAGAGTTCGAAACCGATACACACAGAAATGAGAGCACCACTAACTGTGGTAAGAAGGGGGAAAAAAGTATATTTCTATTCTGAATGTTAATTAGTTAGAATATATACTTGATCAGAAACAAGAAAGAAGTTACTGCATCCGCTTTAAGTCCTTATTATAATCAACAGAAGCTGCAAGTTAAGCACAGCTTTCAGTGAAACATACTAATTTTTTAAATATACAAACGAGCCAGATAATTAGTTTTGCACATTAATAAAAAGAAAACAAAAACTATTGCTAGTCAGCAAATACAGCTTCCCAAACTTAATAACCCTTATTTTGCTGCAGCAAAGCATCGAATAGTGAATTCCGTTAATCGGACTTGTTACTCCTTATTATTCTTGAGATGATAGCGGTGAGCTGTCTTTTGAACCACTGCAGTTTGTGGTGAAGGTACACCCACTATGCTGTTAGGAAAGGATTTGCAAGATTTTTTTCAAAATATAAATATTTTCAAATCAGGATGGTGTGTGCTTTGGAGAGCAACATGCAGATGGTGATGTTCCCATGCATCTGTTGTTCTTGACCTCCTAGGTGGTAGAGAACGCAGGTTTAAAAGTTTTCTGTTAGAGAAGCTTTAGCGAGCTGCTGCATTGCATCTTGTAAGATGGCACACACTGATTCTGAAATGCACAGATGGTGGAGGGAGTTAATGTTTTAGATGGTGGATGGGGTACCAATCAAGTGGACTGCTTTGTCCTTTATGGTGTTGAACTTCTTGAGTGTTGTTGTAGCTGTATTCACCCAAGTTGATAGTTTTGATCACACTCTTGACTTGTGCCTTGTAGTTGGTGGTCAGGCTTTTGCCAGTCAGGAGTCGAATTACTTGCAACAGAATTCCCAACCTTTGACCTGCTCTTATGCAACAGTATTTGTATGGCTTGTTCAGTTCAGTTCCTGGTCAATGGTAACCCCCAGGATATTGATGGTGGAGGATTCAGCGATGCTGATGCCAATGAATGTCAAAGGGTGATGGTCAGGTTCTATATTGTTGGAGATGGTCATTGTCTGCATTTGGCATAAATGCTTGTTGCCACAGCCCAAGCCTGAATTTTGCTACATGTGGACAAACATCTCCACTTTCAACCTTACATTGGAGGGAATGAGGAACTCCTGCATTGATTTCCTGAGGCTGAGATGATTGACCCCCAAGAAGCATAATATCTTCCTTTGTGCTAGGGATGACTTAGCCAGTGGAGAGTTTTCCCCATGATTCCTACAAACATATGAATTAGGAGCACGTGAATGCTATTCGGCCCCTCGAGCCTGCTCCGCCATTCAATAAGATCATGACTGATCTGAATGTAATCTCAACCCCACATTCCTGCCTACCCCGATAACCTTTCACTCCCTTGTTAATCAAGAATCTATCTTGCTCTGCCTTAAAACTATTCAAAGACTCTGCTTCCACTGCCTTTTGAGGAAGAGAGTCCTAAAGACACTCAAACCTCTGAGAGGAAAAAGTTCTCATCTCTGTCTTAAATGAGCAATTCCTTATTTTTAAACAGTGACCCCTAGTTCTAGATTATCCCACAAGAGGAAACATCCTCTGCATCCACCCTGCAGAGACCCCTCAGGCTCTTAAAGGCTTCAATCAAGTCGCCTCTTGCTCTTCTAAATTCCAATGGATACAAGCCTAACCTGTCCAGCCTTTCCTCAAAAGACAACCTGCCCATTCCTGGTATTATTCTAGTAAACCTTTTCTTTAAATGCATTAGTAGTAGTTCAACTTTCTTTAAGGAGACCAGTACTGTGCACAATGCTCCAAATGTGGTCATACCAATGCCCTGTATAACTGAAGCCTAACCTCCATACTTTTGTAATCAATTCCCCTCACAATAAATTATAACATTCTATTAGCTTTCCTAATTATACTGTACCTGCATACTAATCTTTTGTGATCCATGTATTAGGACACCCAGACCCTTCTGAATCTGAGCTCTGCAATCACTCACAATTTAGATAATAAGCTTTTTTATTCTTCTTGCCAAAATGAACAATTTCACATTTGCCCACTTTATACTCCGTTTGCCAGATCCTTGCCCACTCACTTAACCTGTGTCACTTTGTAGCCTCCTTATGCGCTCTTCACAATTTACTTTCCTACCTATCTTTGGCTCATCAGCAAATTTAGCAACCATTCCTTCTGTCCTTTCATCCAAGTCATTTATATAAATTGTAAAATTTTCATGCCCCAGCACTGATCCCTGTGGCACACCACTTGTCACACCCTGCGAACAAGAAAAAGACCCATTTATGCCAACTCCCTGTTAGCTAGCCAATCTTCTGTCCATGTCAACGTGTTACCCCCTACATCATGAGCATTTATTTTCTGCAATAACCTTAGATGTGGCACTTTATCAAACGCCTTCTGAAAATCTAAGCACTGTACATCCACTGGCTCCCCTTTATCCACAGAACATGTGACTCCTTCAAAGAACTCAAATAAATTGGTTAAATATGATTTCATTTTTATAAAACGATGTTGACTCTGCCTGATTGCCTTGAATTTTTCTAAGTCCCCTGCTGTAACATCTTCAATAATAGTTTCTAACATTTCCCAATGACAGATGTTAGGCCAACTGGCCTGTAGTTTCCTGCTTTTTGTCTCCCCTTTTTGAATAAAGGAGTTCCAATTGCTATTTTCCAATATAATGGAACCTTCCCCAAATCGAGGGAATTTTGGAAAAATAAAACCAATACATTAGCTATTTCACTAGCCACTTCTTTCAAGACCTTAGGGTGAAGTCTGTTCGGACCTGGGGATTTGTCAGCTTGCAGCCCCAACGATTTGCTCAATACCACTTCCCTGGTGACTGTAATTTTCCTGAGTTTCTCCCTGCCTTCCGTTTCCTGATTTACAGCTATTTCTGGGATGTTACTTGTGTCTTTTATGGTGAAGACCAAAGCAAAAAACGTGTATAATTCATCTGCCATCTTCCTACTTTCTATTATCAATTCCTAGGCGCACTTTCTATAGGACCAATGCTCACTTTGTTAACTCTTTTCTTATTAAAGTATCTATAGAAACTCTTACTATTCATCTTTATATTACTAGCTAGCTTTCTCTCATACTCTAATTATTCCCTCCTTATTAACTTTTTTGTCATCCTTTGCTGTTCTTTATATTCTCTCCAATCTTCTGACCTGTCACCTGTCCTTGTGTAATTATATGCTTTTTCTTAAAATTTGATACTGTCTTTAACTTTTTGAGTTAACCACAGATGGTGGGCCCTCCTCTTGGAATTTTTCTTTCTCGCTCTCATTCCCAATGCCTTCAATTTTACTATGGCTTCTTGATACCATGCTCAGTCAAATGCTGCCTTGATGTCAGGGCAATCATTTACCTCTCTGCTGGAATTCAGCTCGATGTTTGGATCAAAGCTGTAATATGGCCTGTAGCCTAATGGCCCTGTGGAACCCAACCTGAACAGATTATTGCTGAGTAAATGTCCCTTTATAGCACTGTTGATGCACCTTCCTTCACTTTGCTGATGTTCAAGAGTAGACTGGTGGGGCGATAAGTGCCCAGATTGGATTTATCCTCTTTTTGTGGACAGGATATACCTGGCAATTTTCCACATTGTCAGGTAGGTGTCAGTGTTGTAGCTGCATTAGAATAGCTTGGCTAGTTGCACAGCTAGTTCGGGAGCAGAAATCTTTAGTACTGTGGCCAGGCTTTTATCAGAATCCATGGTCTTTGCTGTATCCAATGCCATTTTGCAATCTCACAGAGTGAATCAAAATGGCTGAAAACTGGCAGCTGTGTTGCTGGAGACCTTAGGAGGAGGTCAAGATGGATCATCTATTTGGCACTTCTCATTGAAGATGATTGCAAATGCTTATCTGTACCAATATTAGGATGTGAGTGTTTATGGAGCCTCCTCCTTTGCTTAATTACTTAATTGTCTACCACCATTCAACTGGATGTGGCAGGATTTATAGACCTGTGATTTGATCCATTGCTGAATAGGCTGGCTCTGCCAATAGGTTGAGGGATAAATATTGGCCAAGTCATGGAGAACTTTCATGTTCTTTGAGTAATGTTATGGGATCTTTTAAGTCCACCTGAGAGATAGTAATTCTGATAATGCTGCACTTGCATAGTACTGCGCTGAAGTGTCCACCTGGATTATGTGCTTCGATTTCTGCACTGGGGCCTACACTACAGCTCGTAAGAACCATTAATTTGTGTAAGGGAAATAAATAATTAGTAATTCAATTCGACTAGCAATAGCATACTTACAGATACTAAACTACAGTACTGGTTTTGTCATCTTTATAAAAAATCATGAGCTGTACTATAGTAGGTTGGAGATTTTGGTACTGGTATGACCTAACTATACTCAGCCATGTCCTGATTAAATCTTTTTCTAAAGGCCTATAGTTTAGATTGATCCCTCAAATGCTGATTAGGGTGGTATTATACAATCCTTTGAGTAGAATTTATTTGCTGCAGTGGCATGATGGTGGATTATTGACCATTGCTTCATCAGCACAATTTGTAGAGCAAATTCTTGCCATCTCAGCTGTAATATCCTGCTTACTGAGTTCATTTACATGTGCATTAGTCTCTCTAGGCACAGTATTTGGAATGGTTTTATTAAATTTATGACAAAGTAGGTCAGAACTAATTAGCTTTTTAAATCACCAGTGCTTCTTAATCTCTTGCCAAAGAACAAACAGGAGCATGTGTCTTCCATCATTATCCTAGATTTGCTTGACATGTGGTTGTTGTCTTTTCACTGTTTGTTTGTGTGTATATCTATGTACACATCCAATTTTTAGTTAACTTGCCTGTTACTTTAGTGCTAAAATTCTTTATTTGCTTAAAAAAAGATGAGAATAAATTTCATTTGCTCCTTCAGACTTGGGTAAGCAGAACATAAGAACTAGGAGCAGGAGTTGGCAATTCAGCCCCTCAAGCCTGCCCCGCCATTCATTATGACCATGGCTGATCTCATTTCGGCCTCAACTCAATTTCCCGCCCTCTCCCCATAACCTTTCAATCCATTACTAATTAAAAATCTGTCTATCTCCTCCTTAAATTTGTTCAGCGTCCCGGCATCCACTGCCCTCTGGGGCAGTGAATTCCACAGATTCACAATCCTTTGAGAAAAGTAATTCCTCCTCATCTGTGATTTAAATCTACCTCCCTTAGCCTAAAACTATGGCGCCTCGTTCTAGAATGCCCCACAAGGAGAAACATCTCCACGTCTACTTTGTCTATCCCCTTTAGCATCTTATATACCTCAATTAGATCTCCTCTCATCCTTCTAAACTCTAGCAAGTATAGGCCTAAACTGCTCAATCTTGCCTCATAAGACAAGCCCCGCATCTCTGGAATCAATCTAATGAACCTCCCCTGAACCGCCTCCAATGCAACTACATCCTCAAGTAAGGGGACCAAAACTGTGCACAGTACTCCAGGTGCAGTCTCGCCAATGCTTTGTACAGTTGCAACAACATTTTCCTATTTTTATACTCTATTCTTGTAGCAATAAATGCCAAAATTCCACTTGCTTTCCATATTACCTGCTGTACCTGCATACTAGCTTTCAGCGATTCATGCACGAGGACACTCAGATCCCTCTGCACTGAAGCATTCTGAAGTTTCTCTCCATTTAAATAAGTCGCCTTTTTATTCTTCCGACCAAAATGGGTAACCTCACACTTATCCACGTTAAACTCCATCTGCCAAATTTTGGCCCATTTACCATATCCATTTGTAACTTTCTTATATCTTCATTGCAATTTACTTTCCCACCTATTTTGGTGTTATCTGCAAATTTAGCTATAGCACCTTCTATCCCTGAATCCAAGTCATTAATATAGATTGTAAATAGTTGGAGCCCAAGGACCAAACCCTGTGGCACCCCACTAGTTACAGCTCTGCTTTCTGTTGGTTAGCCAATCCTCTATCCAAGCTAATATATTACCCCTAACTCCGTGTGATCTTATCTTGTGTATTAATCTTCTGTGTGGCACCTTATCAAAGGCCTTCTGGATATACTACATCTAAAGGATCCCCATTATCCACTTTGCTTGTCACATCTTCAAAGAACTCTAGCAAATTAGTCAAATATGATTTACTCTTCATAGAACCATGCTGACTCTGATGGATTGCATTTTGACTTTCCAAATGCCCCATTACTACTACCTTAATAATGGATTCCAACAATTTCCCAACGACAGACGCTAGACTAGCTGGCCTATAGTTTCCTACTTTCCACCTCCCCTGCCCCCCCCCCTTTTTTTTTTGTTAATTAAGGGTGTTTCTATCACCTTTTTTCCAATCCACTGGAACCTTTACAAAATCCAGGGAATTTTGGAATATTATAACCAATGCATCCACTATCTCCGCTGCCTTTCCTTTAAGACCCTGGGATGTAAAAAAGGAGACATGAGAAGTGACATGGCTCTGATGTAGGAAAGCATCCAAGAGGAACATTTAAATCAAAATTAGTTGGTGCATAGTGGAAAACTTTAATTCAAAGAATAAATATAGCTGATCATGAAATTAAAGCACTAAATGAAGTCTTATTTTCAATATTGCATTTCTAAACTAATGGTTAAATCACTGTTTGGCCTGGCGATTGAATTACCAGGCATTGTTAAAGAAAAGTTCTAGTGTGAAAAAAATAGCAGAAACAGTGTGAGGTAGAATGTTGAAGTTATAAAATATAATAATTAAAATTGTTTTATATTGCTAACTTTCAATTTTATAGGCACAAAATAGCTGCCATGAATTTAGACACTTGTCTGAAATATATGCAAATGCCTCCAAACCCAAGTTGTCAGCTATGACCTATTTATTTATAGTCTGGTCAACTACTTCTATTTCAAATTCCTGGAGTTGATGAACCAAAAAAAACCCTCCTTCCCAAATAAAATTGAGTTTACTTTTCTTCTCTTCAGACTTCCCTAGGTACAGAAACTAGGAAAATCTTTGTTACTCTATCGTTAATAGGAAGACCACAAAAGTGAATGATGTTTCCTGGTTCCTCCTTTTCCCTTTGGCCTTAACTTATGTAGCATGTTGAAATCAGGAATTTTAATTGGGAACTGAGAGATAAAACAATCTGTACCCTACCATTTCTGAAGTAGAGTATGTTGCAGTGTAAATCTATTGCACCACAGAGCTTTCATTTAAAATTAGCGCACAACAGGAGAGCAGTATGTGATGAAAAGGAATTTATTTTAAAGATTTTAAAATAGTTAAGATTAGAATGAAGACTGTCTTCCATTAAGATTTAAAATGGAAGACCAAGATCTGCAAAAAATGAGGCAAATATCTTTTAAGAAACCAATTAAGTTGAAGATGGAAACATTGGTAGCTGACACATGCAGCATGTTGTTGAGAGGAAAATCTAATTTCCTGTTACTTCCAGGTGTCAAAACAAGCAGGCGGTTCTGTATCAGGAAGCCAAAAAGCCATTCGTGTTTTGTCAGGCAAGATGTAAACATTGTTAACATTTTGTTGCCTGCTTGCTTCAAAGAGAGAGAGCTATTCTAATTATCTTAGAACTTCCTTGTTTTCTATTTTGCTAGTTTGCACAAAATACGAAGGGGAAGTCACATCAGAATATGAAATAAAATGAGTCAGAAGCAACACCCCATCTAAGCTGCCAACTCCAGTATGATGCCACGACCAAACACATAGAAACATAGAAAATAGGAGCAGGAGCAGGTCATTCGGCCCTTCAAGCCTGCTCTGCCATTCATTTTGATCATGGTGATCCTCTATCTCAAAGCCATACTCCCGCTCTCGCCCCATACCCCTTGATGCCTTTGGAGTCTAGAAATCTATTTCCTCAAATATATTCAGTGACTTGGCCTCCATCGCCTTCTGTGGTAGAGAATTCCACAGGATCAACACCCTCTGAGTGAAGAAGTTTCTCCTCTAGTCAGTCTTAAATGGCCTAACCCCGTATCCTGAGATTATGACCCCTTGTTCGAGACCCCCAGCCAGAGGAAACATCATCCCTGCATCCAGTCTGTCCAGCCCTCTCAGAATTTTGTTTCATTCTTCTAAACTCCAGTGAATACAGGCCTGGTCGGCCCAAACTCTCCTCATTCAAAAACCCTGCCATCCCAGGAATCAGCCTGGTGAACCTTCGCTGCACTCCCTCTATGGCAAGTATATCCTTTCTTAGATATCTTCCTCTCACCTCCCCTGCCAACATTCTGTAGGGATCGTTCCTTCCATGACACCCTGGTCCGCTCCTCCATCACCCCCAACACCTCATTCCTCCTCCCATGGCACCTTTCCATGCATTCGCAGGAGGTGTAACATCTGCCCCTTTACCTCCTTCCTCCTCACAATCCAAGGCCCCAAACACTGCTTTCAGATGAAGTAGTGATTTACTGCACCTCTTTCAATTTAGTCTACTGCCAATTTGCTGCTCCCAATGCGGAGTTCTCTACTTTGGGGGGACTAAATGCAGTGACCGCTTTGCCGAACACCTTCACTCTGTCTGCAAGCATGACCCTGACCTTCCTGTCTTTTGTCATTTCAGTTCACCACCTTGCTCTTCATGTTCACATTTTCATCCTTGGCTAGCTGCAATGTTCCAGTGAAGCCCAACACAAACTGGAGGAACAGCACCTTATCTTCCGATTGAACACTTTACAACCTTCTGGACTTAACATTTGAGTTCAGAACTTCAGAGCATGAGGTCTGTCCTCCATTTTGATCATTTCTTTTTAATTTATTTCCCAATCCCCCGTCCCCCCACAGGGCCAGTCTGTAACTTGTTCTTATGTTTTGCTTTCAGAGCGCTAACCCTTGTTCTATTAAAGCATTCTGCCATCTGACATTTATGCTATTATTAGCACCCTTTTTAGTCGTTAATGCTACCACTTACACTCCCTTTATCTTGTGTTCATGCCATCTTTGTCAAATCTCTCCTGAGCTCCCACCTATTCCTGACCTATTTTGCTCCACCTGTGTCATCCCCTCTCTTCAAGTGTAAAATTAATCCCATTTCTACCTCTTCAGCCTGAAGAAGAATCATATGCACTTGAAATGTTAACTCTTCCTCCCTCCACAGATGCTGCCAGATCTGCTGAGTTTTTCCCCAGCATTTTCTGTTTTTATCCCCCTCTAAGCTGCATGGGTGTGCAGCCATGCAGCAGCCCATAACACATCGAGCAGGGAACAAATAGGCCACATACTAGAACTAGCCCCTTTAAGATGGGCATATCTGCAGCCACACAGCAAAAAGGGACTGCAAAGTACAACAAGCAGGTTGCGCATAATGAAGGGAAATCAGAGGGAACATGGGTTAGAAGGACAAATTTAGCTAATAAGGCACAATGTAGCTAATAGGCTACAATCTAAGTATGATTGGGAGATCAATATTCCAAGCTATGTGATCTGTTCAAACAATAGGGTAATAGGGAAAAAAGGGAAATAGATTTAAAAAAACACAATTATCACTATATAGATAACGGACAATTACTACAGTAGAAAGGATTTTTTGAATGAGTTTGATTGGGCAGTGGTAGAGTTAAAGAACAGTAAAGTATTCAAGACTAATATCAGTTGTCTATAGGTCTCCTGATGGGCAAGGTTTTGTTTACATGCTTTCAAATTGAAAGATTTGTGATCTTATCACTGATTTGTCCAAAGGCCATGGATGCCAGAAGTCATTTCTTGATGAATAGTTTTAGTTTCACCCTTAGAAGGTTTTGGAGCTATGACATTGTCTGGTGTATAATATATTCAGAATGAGAATTGCTTAGCTGATGCAACAGGAGACTTATAGTGCAGTGCACTGCAATTTTCCCAAAACATTCAATGGCTGTAATGTTTGGGGAAAGCAGTTAATTGTCTAAATAGGTACACAGGGGAGGTCATATTATGAGTACACAGGCCTAGTGAGGCTTGTAAACAGAAACTCCGAGCATGCTTTGATGGCTAGTTTTACCATGAACCAAATATCTAGAAATTATACACACAAGCTGTTTTTAGCCGAGTCTTTTCAGCTAACAATGATGGGTTAAGAACCTGCATGAATTCATGGTTCAGACTTCTGTGGACACAGAATTCTGATGGAAAACTTGCTGCTAGCATTTTAAATGCATAAAATGACATATAGGCTTAATTATTTTACTGAAAATTTGTAATTTTTTGCTTTTTTGCAAGCCTTATTTCCAGTACCCGATGAGTTCAAAATGGGAGCTAAAGTTAATTTCAAGAAATATTTTGATTGGTTTACCTTTTTTTAGTTGGTGGCTATTTGCTGATTATTGTCTGACAAAGAATTATCAAAACTGGTTGAAATATCTAGAATCTGGTTTTCTGTTCTAGCTAAGGTCAACATCTAACTGGCTACAGTTTTGAATATTTGCAAGCATCTGTAAAATTGCAGTTATATTGGAAATCCTTCCTCGTTGATTCAACTCCCATGCTCATTTAGACTTGTTGACCTCCATGATGAATGAGCAACTCCGCATGCATTGTAATGGGATAGCAGTTGGAAGAGATGCTTCTGCATAGCTGGTACCCTACATCTGCAGTAGTTGCATTAGGGGCTGGACTTTGCAGTCAGTAGAGCTCACCGCTCACTGCTGACCTCAAAGAAAGTTACCCATAAAGAACTAGCGATCTCTGTGGCGTGGATTCCTCCTTTCCCATGTCAGTGTGAATCTGGCACCAAATTAAGGAGATCCCCAGGTGTCTAGCAGCAGAGATGTCATCAAGCAGTGTAAGCAATCAATCTGGTGGAAATATTCTCACTGACAGGAAACCAGTTTTATATTCCAGAAAGCCAGTTGAAGAATAGAACTAGAGCAAACCTTTTCACACTTTCATAAGCATTTATATACAGAGTTAGACATTCCAAGCATACACTTCCTAATCCACCAATTTGCAATTTCATTCTATTTAGTTATTGGAGAAAAAGTTCATCCCCAGTTAATGCTTGCCACTTGTATGTAATTAAACAGAGTAAACAATTAACAACCAGTAAGCAAAAACCACTGAATCCACTCACTTTCATGTGGAGTGCTTTTCCAGGACAGCAAGGACCTGTGGGACATGCACTTTACAAAATACAGCAGATCAGAAGAAACAAAAGCATGTGAGTGACCTGTGGAATATAAAAAGCGAAACAGGAAAAGAGGAATTAGTCTGAATCAGGTTTCAGATACATTACAAATAGATTCAAGATCTTGTGGATACACTGTACAAAGTTATATTTCTACTCACGCCCTCACCTTTAAATATCTTCGCAAACTACAGCTGTTAGATCAAATCTTCAAAAGGCTTGGTGCAATATCCTATTCTCCTCTGTGAAGCACTTGGGCATGCTTTTTAAAAATCTTTCATGGGATGTGGGTGTTGCTGGCAAGGCCAGCATTTGTTGCCCATCACTAATTGCCCTTGAGAAGATGGTGGTGAGCTGCTGTCTTGACTCCAAGGCAGTGAAGGAACAATGATATTGTTGCAAGTCAGGAAGGTGTGGTGTTCCCATGTATCTGCTGCTTTTGCCCCTCTAGGTGGTAGAGTTTGCAGGTTTGAAAGGTGCTGTTAAAGGAGCCTTGGTGAGTTGCTGCACTGAATCTTTTATGTTTTTTTAAAAATTAACTTACGGGATGTGGGCATCGCTGGCTAGGCTAGCATTTATTGCTTATCCCTAATTGCCCTTGAGAAGGTGGTGATGAGCTGCCTTCTTGAACCGTTGCACTCCACGTGGTGTAGTTACACCCACAGTACTGTTTGGGAGGGAGTTCCAGGATTTTGACCCAGTGACAGTGGAGGAACAGTGATATATTTCCAAGTCAGGATGCTGAAGGTCTTGGGAGGGAACTTGCAGGTGGTGGTGTTCCCATGTATCTGCTGCCCTTGTCCTCCTAGGTGGCAGTGGTCGTGGATTTGGAAGGTGCTGTCTAAGGAGCCTTGGTGAGTTTCTGCAGTGCATCTTGTAGATGGCACACACTGCCACTGTGCATCAGTGCTGGAGGGAGTGAATGTTTGTGGATGGGGTTCCAATAAAGCAGGCTGCTTTGTCTTGGATGGTGTGAATCTCTGAGGCAAGTGGAGAGTACTCCATCACACTTCTGACCTGTGCCTTGTAGATGATGGACAGGTTTTGGGAAGTTAGGAGGTGAGTTATTCTCGGCAGGATTCCTAGCTTCTGACCTACTTTTGTAGCCACAGTATTTATATGGTTAGTCCAGTTCCATTTCTGATCAATGGTAAGCCCCAGGATGTTGATATAGTACGCACTGCTGCTACTGTGCGTCAGTGGTGGAGGGAGTGAATGTTTGTGGATCGGGTGCCAGTCAAGTGGGTTGCTTTGTCCTGGATGGCATTGATCTTTGAGTGTTGTCAGAGCTACACTCAACAAGGCAGGTAGAAAGTGTTCAATCACATGTTTGACTTGTGCCTGATATATATCCTGAAGATACTCAATAAATACAAGTTGCTCTACCCTTTGCCTTAGCTATTGAGCCCCTAGAAGTAGCCACAATGGAAGTATCAGATATTTAAAGCAAAGAGATTGGAATTATCGCTGTACACTAATAATGGGGAGGTGCTTACATAGTGGTATTGTCACTGGACTACTAATCTAGAGACCCAAAGTAACGCTCTGGGAACCAGGATACGAATCCTATGATGGCAGATAGTGGAAATGGAATTCAATAAAAATCTGGAATTAAAGTCTAGTGATGACTGTGAAGCCATTGCCGATTGTTGTAAAAACCCATCTAGTTCACCGATGTCCTTTAAGGAAGGAAATTTGCTGTCCTTACCTGGTCTGGCGTACATGTTGCTCTTAAAAATGCCCTAGCAAGCCACTTGGTTGTATCAAACCACTACGAAGTCTAAAAGGAATGAAACCGCAAGGACCACCCAGCATCGACTTAGGAACCAGAAACGACAACGGCAAACTCAGCCCCGTCGATCCTGCAAAGTCTTCCTTATGAACATCTGGGGGCTTGTGCCGAAATTGAGAGAGTTGTCTCAAGATTAGTCAAGCCTGACATAGTCATGCCCATGAAATCATACCTTCCAAACAATGTCCTAGACACCACCAGCACCATGCCCTCTCCCAACGGCAGCACAGATCCAGCAGAGGTGGCGGATCCAGCACAGTGATATACAGTTGGAAGGGAGTTACCATGGGAGTCCTCAACATGGACAATGAAGCCTCGGCATCAGGTCAAACATGGGCAAGGAAACCTCCTGCTGATTACCATGAAACCACCCTGCCCCCTCTTCTCAGCTGATGAATCTGGACTCCTCCTTGTATTCTGGGTGGGAGATTTCAATGTCCATCACCATTGTGGCATGGTAACATCACTACAGACCGAGCTTGCAAAATACTAAGGGATGTAGTTGCTGGATAGGGCCTGTGGCAGGTGGTGAAGGAACTAATGAGGGAAAAACATACTTGACCTCATCCTTACCAATCTGCCTGCCACAGATTCATCTGCCCATGACAGTATCATTAGGAGTGACCTCTGCACAGTCCTTGTGGAGCCCTGTCTTCACATTGAGGATACCCTCCATCATGTTGTGTGGCATGTGCTAGGTGGGATAGATTGTGAACAGGTTTAGCAACTCAAGACTGGGCAACCATTAGGAACTGTGAGCCATCAGCAGCAGCAGAATTGTGCTCAACCACAATCTGTAACCTCATGGCCTGGCATAAACCCCACTCTACTATTACTACCAAGCCAGCGGATCAACCCTGGCTCAACAAAGAGTGCAGGAGGGCATGCCAAGCATACCTAAAAATGAGGTGTCAACCTGGTGAAGCTACAACTCAGGACTACTTGTGTACCAATCAGCATAAACTGCAAGTGATAGACAGAGCTAAGTGACTCCACAACCAATGCATCAGATCCAAGCTCTGCAGTCCACAGTTGCAAATGGTGGTGGACAATTAAATAACTCACTGGAGGGGCTGGCTCCACAAATATCCCATCCTCAATGATAGGGGTGCCCAGCACATCTGTGCAAAAGATGAGGCAACAACAATCTTCAGCCAAAAGTGCCGAGTGGATGATCCATCTTGGCCTTCTGCAGAAGACTGGCATCTGTGCTGGCATCACAGATGCCAATCTTCAGCCAATTCTATTCACTCTACGTGATACCAAGAAATGGCTGAAGGCACTGGTTACTGCAAAAGCTATGGGCCCTGCCAATATTCCAACAATAGTAGTGAAGACTTGTGCTCCAGAACTTTCAACGTCCCTAGCCCAGCTGTTCAAGTGCAGCTACAACACTGGCACCTACCCAGCAATATGGAAAGTTGCCCAGATGTGTCCTATATTTAAAAGGTAGGACAAATCCAACCTGGCCAATTACCACCCCATCAGTCTACTCTCAATCATTATTAGAGTGATAGAAGGGGTCATCAACAGTGCTGTCAAGCAGCACTTTCCTAGCAATAACCTGCACACTGACACTCAGTTTGGGTTCCACCAGGGCTACTCAGCTCCTGACCTCATTTCAGCCTTGGACAAAAGAGCTGACCTCCAGAAGTGAGATGTGTACGACTGCCCTTGGCATCAAGGCAGCATTTGATCAAATGTGGCATCAAGGATTCCTAGCAAAACTGAAGTCAATGGGAATCAGGGGGAAAACTCTCCACTGGTTGGAGTCATACCTAGCACAAAGGAAGATGGTTGTGGTTGTTGGAGGTCAATCATCTCAGTTCCAGGACATCACTGCAGGAGTTCCTCAGGGTAGTGTCCTAGGCCCAACCACCTTCAGCTGCTTCATCAATGACCTTCCTTCCATCGTAAGTTCGGAAGTGGGATGTTCGCTGGTGATTGCACAATGTTCACCATTTGTGACCTCAGATACTGAAGCAGTCCATGTCCAAATACACCGCCACTTGGAAGTTGATCTCCAAATCACTCACCATCCTGACTTGGAAATCCATTGCCATTCCTTCACTGTCGCTGGGTCAAAATCCTTCACAGCACTGTGTGTGTACTTACACCATGTGGACTGCAGCAGTTCAAGAAGGAAGCTCACCACCACCTTCTCAAGCGAAATTAGGGATGGGGAATAAATGCTGGCCTAGCCAACGAAGCCCATATCCCATGAATGAATGAAAAAAATTGCTACCTTCCTGTGAGGACTTACTGACTTAATTCAACCTGTCAAGGTGTAGGCTCCCAACACAGACACAGTTTCTTCAAAACAATGCATTCTATTCATCCATGTGGAGCTGCTTCTCTCCATGTTCCCTTGTACATTCTGGCTTTTACAAACTCCGAAGGCATCACATTTGAAACCAACTAACATTCTATAGTGACAGTAAGCCTCAACCTGGCAGGAAGTTTGTGAGTCAGTGAATATAACTAGGACTCTCTTCCCTAACAGTGAACTTTCTCTCCCTAAATTTAGGACCTGACACAAGAACAGGGATTAGAGCTTGGATAGCTACTCCAGGTGAAACACCTGCTCAGTATTCTTTTCGTGCTTGGGATTTTGATATCATTAGTGAAAGAAAGACTTGCATTTATACAGTGCTTTTCACAACCACTGGACATCCCAAAGTGATTTACAACCAAGAAGTAGCTTTGAAGTGTCGTATTTGTTGTAATGTCGGAAATGTGCCAGCCAAAATGCCCACAGCTAACTTTAACGAACAATAATGTGAGACATGCCAGATAAATTGTTTTTGTGATGTTGATTGGGGGAATAAATATTAGTCTAGACAACAGGGGTAACACTCCTACTCCTCTTCAAAATTGTGCCAAGGATTTTGTACGTCCACGTGAGCAACCAGATGGGGTCTCAGTTTAAGGTCTCATCCAAAAGACAGTAGCTCCAACAGTGCAGTACTCCCCCAGTGCAGTACTTTGTTGGAGTGTCAGCCTTTTGTGCCCAAGTCCAGGACTAGAACTTGAGCACAGAACCTTGTGACTCAGAGGGAAGAATGTTATCAAGACAAGGTCGGCATTTATTGGCCATGGTGAACAAATAGCAACTTAACCAACACAACCATTATTATCCAAGCTCATTGTAAGAACACAAAGATCCATAGTGAGAAAATGTCATGCAGCTTATGACATCTGTTCCATCTCAAGCCTTAAAATGGTCTTCTCGGAAATGAGCACTGACACTTTCTAAGCGTATTGATAATGCTAGAATGCAATTCTCCGTCCCTGAAAAAAAGGCAGTATTGTTAAGAATCTTTACACCTCAATACCACTTTTAAAAAGACACTTAGTAAACAGTTCAAAGATCCCAGAGTATGCCTCGCCCAAAGATGCCCATATTTTGTGAATGCAGCACAATTTATGTTGGTTCAGTAATTCACATTCTTAAGATACTTAAACTACTATTTGAATATAATGTTACCTGCTGTGTCAAAGATGAAAGGAATATTATACAACTGATTTGGAATTTAGTGTACTGTCCACGTAGTTACAATTATTCCCTCCCTTTGAGGCCTGTTCATAACTCATTCAGTCATTTAGGACCCGGAGGAGGCCATTCAGTCCATCAAATCCCATGCTGGATCTCTGTAATGCAATCCAGGCAGTTCCATTCCTCAGCTCTATCCCCAAGCCCTGCAAATTTATTTCTTTCAGGTCTCCATTCGATTTCCTTTCGAAATTATTGATTATCTCTGCTTCCAACACCTTCATGGGCAGCGTGTTCGAGGTCATTGCCACTTGCTGCATAAAGGTGTTCTCCCTCACATCCCCCTGCATCTCTTGCACAAAATTTTAAATCTGTGTCCTCTAGTCCTTGTACCTTCAGCTAATGGGAACGTTTTTTTCCTTGCCTACCTTATCCAAACCCGTCATAATCTTGTACACCTTTATCAAATCTCCCTTCAATCTCCTTTGCTCCAAGAAAAACAACTCCAGCTTCTCCAATCTAAACTTGTAGCTAAAATTCCCCATCCTTGGAACCAATCTGGTAAATTGGTGTACCCTTTTAAGGTCCCTCACATCCTTCCTAAACTGAAATCTTAATTCTAGAGAGACACCTATTTTAACAACTACCAGTAACAAAAATTTCATAGTAAAAGGTTTACAATATGAACAATAAATTCATACAGAATGAGAAGGAAGCCATTTTGCTCATGTTTGCACAGGCTCTTTTGGCTCCATTTCCTGACTCTTTTTTAAAAAAGCTCTCATTCAAATAAATATATGCTTTCATTTTAAAACCTATTGTGCTTTTTGTAGCTACTGCTGTTCCTGGTATCCCATGTCCCAATAGCCCTCTGTTTAAAACCTCTTTCATCATGTACCTTTAAAAAGTTTTTGCAGTTAGGACCTTTAAAAGCAACCTAATCAGGTATGAAAACTTGCCTATCCAAAATAAAAATAAAATGGTGGAAAAACACAGCGGGTCTTTGACCATCTGTGGAGAGAGAAGCATTTCAACTCGAGAGTTCCGAAGAAGAGTCCTATTGGTCTCGAAACATTGGCCAGAATTTTACGTTGACCACACGGGCATGCGCCCGACCCAAATGCATGAGAAATTGCACGAAATGATGTCGGGCATGTGTCCCGGCTTTATTGTACACACGAGCAATATTGAGGTCGTTAGGCGTGCACAGGAGTCCGAGCCGCACTCGTTGACAATTAAAGGGCCACTAAAACCCTATTGTCCGTGATTTTACGTTGCCCATGCAATTTCGTGCTCGTCGCATGGGCCAAACGGACAGGCAGGCAGCCCATTTTAAGGAAACCTCATCCAAAGGCAGGATGAAATGTCTGGGGTGAAATATAATTAAAAAAAGATATCTGGGGACTGATATTTTTTTTTTGAGTTCTGCTGTTAGGTGTTTGAATGTATTGTGTAGACGCAGGTTGGTGCAATTTTTTCTTGTCATTTAATCTGTACAGGCCTGCAGCTCCGCAGCAGCTGTTTGTCTTCAGGGAGCCAGCTAGACACGTCCATCCCCACCCCCACCCTCACTTTTGTCAGTGCCTGCCCGCTTCCTGCCCCCCTCAGCAGCGCTGAAACTTTCTGAGCATGAAATTGCGCTCAGGGGCCGATTGCAGGCGGAAGCACATTTTGTCTTCACTTCCGGCCATTAACTTTGTTTCTCTCTCCACAGGTGCTATCAGACTTGCTGAGTTTTTCCAGCATTTTCTGTTTTTATTTCAGATTTCCAACATCCAGTATTGGGTTTTATTTACCTTAATAAAACATGCCTTTCTTTTCAAGAGCCTCTCCGTTTAACTTATTGTTAATGTTTTGTTTGGAATAGTACTAATGTTGAGGGGGAAATCAATTCGAAAATCAAGAAATCCTGACTTTTATTTGCATACTCTTTGACTTTCTTGAAATCTGTAGTAAGAGATTCCAAGCAGGAACTGAGCAAGATCGCAAATACAATAGTAACATTTTCCAGATTCAGACCACTATCTTTTGCTGGTGGGAATATTCTTCTAAATTTCCTAAATCTGGTTTATTTTAAATTAATTTACCCATCTCATCAAAGTTGCTGATAATCATTACTTACATATTTTAAGATTAATTTTTATGAAAAAATTAAACGTTTCACAAATACAGTTTATAGGAATGTAATACGGTATAAGGTGATTTTTTTTTATATAGAATGAAAGAGACATAAGGGGTATTACTAACTACAAAAAACAAGCAGCTTTTGGTTGTGTGGGAAGTTAAAATGTTAACTTCAAATCTAGACTCAACCTGCCACATCCAGTTTTAACAGAGTCAGGATGAAGGGTGGTGACCAATCCACTCCCAGGAGGAAGCTTGGTCATTAAACCTTTTAAGATGTCTATGTTCTTCCATTTTCAAGAAGATTTATTCTTTTTTTTAAACTATCAGCTGTTTCCCAGGCCTTGTGAAACCCAGCAAGTAAAAAGAGATGTCAAGAGTTGGATCCATCACTTGTGTCTTTGCAACACTACTTATGATCCAGGAGAATTAGGAATGTTTCCTCTAAGTCCATCAAGGTTCCCTGTAAAGCCCCATTATCTGTTAAATCCCAATTTCCTCTTGACACCCCAGTGATTGCAGATCCCCCACCATGCGATCTCCACCACAATGCTTCTGCCCGCCAGTCTGCTGATTGTGCCTTGCTTTCCACACCCCACCGAGAGTGCCCGAAAGACTGCCTGTTCAAATTTAAACACACCCTGGATTTAAAACGTTCTAGCAAACCCTCCTCTCACCTCACCCCCCCCCGCCCCACCACTTTGAGGCCACAGACACTCCCTTTGTAACATCATCGTAATAACATTAACCTAGATATGCACTTTAAGAGAAAGCTTGAACTGTTGCAATGTGATAGCACTTTGTACATGTCAATGTGTGCAAAATCGTCAATCAAATTAGTTTCTAAGCATGTATTTCTAATACCTGAAATTAAATCTCCATCTCCTTAAATTATAAAAGCAAATTTGCAGAAGTAATTCAGTTTACTTAAATTCTAATATGCTGTACTTAAAGTCTAATCTACCATCTGTCTCATAAATCTTCTTTCAAGTTCTTGTTTTGCGTTGTTAGAGGGCGTTGAGATAAAATCATTAATTAGTCACATGATAGTATACCAAAGTAAACCACAGCTTTGTTTCGGAGAGCACATTCAAGCTTGTTGTTCATTGGCTAGGCTTTACTTAGATCTACTATTCTTGCCAAGTCATAACCTCCACACTGTTTGGGCACACACTCTACCATGTGAACCTGTCATCCACAAAGACATGAGCATGATGCAGTTTTCGACTTTTAGGAGTATCAGCAGAGAGGAGGAGGGAGAGGATGATGTTTTTATCTGTAGTTCACCTTTAAAGGTATAGTAACAAAAGATTTTCTCCAAGTTCAGCAATGTCACAGCAGGATGTATTTTTGTTTTCCTGAGAATACTATGATCCAGCTGCTTGGTACACAGTAATTATACAGCATTTAAAAAAATATATAGTTAGGCAGTGTATTTTGTAAGATGATTGCAACTAGTCTACCTGGTAGGTTTCAAAATACTCTTATTTAGTGGTATGCAAGTTGCCTTTTTTATCTTACATTAGGAAAATGAAATAGAAACAACCTGATGTAATAACTTGCGCAGTATTTTTGGATTTCAACATACAAGCACTGGAATTTTTAAAGCTGGATTTTAGAGGGACTATTTGGTAATATTCAAATGTTTTTAAATAATTATTTCATTTACTCTACATAAATTAACCAAGTTGACTTGGTTTTCAGAAAGCCTTCGAAATCTGATACTATTATTGTGATCGTTTAAGCTTATCACCTGAAAATGTTTAGTGTTAAACCTGTGGTATTTTGGTTTACAAAACAGAAAATGGCACACACCAATACATAATATATGGTAACTGCTGGTATTAATAAGTTCTGGTGTTGTTATTTTTTGACACATCTATAAATTTCTAGCTAATGTATTACTTAATGTATATGACAGGAGCAGAGATGAGCATAGCTTGAAAATAAGCAAAACCAAAAAGCACAATACCTTGCTGACAATTGCGTTTGGTTACATGAACTACGCATTGAGTTGGTTTCAATGATTAGCAGCTGAAAATTAGGAAGCGCAGGGAAAATATGATGTGATACCATGGTTTTCAGCAACAGCAAAATGTGACTGAATAAATGCTGAACAGTTTGTGAAGTAAAACTAAATTTGATTCTAAATTATTTCTGACCAAAATGTCTTGGAAATTACAGCAAGTCTACCTGGTAAAGGGACTTGGAGTAAGTGAAAATATTTGGGTAATCCATAGATCAGCAATTCCCTTCATAACTCTGCTGAATACCGTGTTGTTTTTGTTAAATGCTGCTTTTGTTTTTGCTGCGCAGTCAACTGTTTTTGTTTATTTATCCTCTTTAACCTCCATAAAAGAAAAGGAAAAAGTAATTTTTAAAAAAGAATTGAGGAACAAAAGAATTGCAACAAATACTATTTAAAGCAAAAATATGCAGATAGTTAATTATCAACATCTCCACTCAGCTTATGACCTAGAGCTTCCTGCTCAAAAATAGGGAAGCCATGGTAACTTATTTAAAATGTATTTTTAAAAAATCATTGCCTTTTCTCCATCTGATCAATTTGCTAAAGTTTATGCAGATTACTGGAATTTATAGGATGCCTGGCCCATTGTAAAAATACATGCACCAGAATGCTTAATTTCCTGCTTTATTTAAACAACAGCTTGCATTTGGTGCACAATTTAAGTTTGCTGCTATAATTTAAGAGTTTACTGCTGGCATAAAATGTTGGCATCATCTTTTACTACTTAAATTGCCTCAGTACCAAAATTGCTCTTATCAAAGTCCCAAATAAAATCATATGTGTCAGTAAAAAAGGTAAACTATCTCTCCTTACCCATCTCAATCTGTCAGCAACCTTTGACACAGTTGACCACATCATCCTCTTCCCATGCCTTTTAGTTAGATTGGACTGCTCACACTTGGTTCCATTTTTGCCTATCTAATTGTAGCTAAAGTATCACCTCCAATGGCTTCTCTTTCTGCTCCCATATCATTACTTCTGGTGTCTCCCAAAAGATTTATATTTAGTGCCCTCCTATTTCTATCTATATGCTGTTCTTTGATAACATCATCCAAAAGCACAGCATTACTTTTCACATGTACACTGGAAACACCCAACTGTACCTCACCACCACTTATTTTGACTCCTCCGCTATAGCTAAATTACCAGGCAGCTGATTCGACATTGAATACCAGAAGAGCAGAAATTTCTTCCAATTAAATATTGGTAAGATTGAAGCTATTGTTTTTGGTCCAGGCTCCAAATCTGACTCCATTCCAGTTCCTGGCCAACAGCTGAGACCAAACCACCCTGTTTATAATCTTGTTGTCATACTTGATCTGTGCTTGCTGACCCACATTGACTCCCGGTCAAGCAATGACTTGATTTTTAAAATTGTCATCCTTGTTTTCAAATCTCTCCATAGCATTGCCCTTCTCTATCTTTCTAGCCCCACAACCCTCTGAGATATCTCTATCTAACTCTAGCCTCTTGAGCATCACCAATTTTTTTAAAAATTGCTCCACCGTTGATAATGCCTAGGCCCTAAGTTCTAGAACTACCTCTCTAAGCCTCCCTGCCTCTCTTCCTCCCTTTCCCCCTTTAACACACCTCTTAAACATAACACTTTGACTAAACTCTTGGTCATCTGACCTAAAAACCTCTTATGTGGCTCAGTATCGGATTTTGTTTTATTATGCAGTGCCTTGGGACATGTTTTATTAAATGCGCTGCATAAATATAAATTATTGTTGTAAATTCTAGATTGAGTGAATAATAAGTAATTCAAATGTGCTCAGCAGAATTTTGGATCTGCCATAGGTATTTGATAAAATGCCGCCCAAAAGCTGATGACTTAAGCTCAAGGCAATTAGGAATTATGCTAAACCCTGGGAATGGAGGAAAAAAACTATATGCAGGGTAGTAAAGAATTAGTAAATTTGTTACAAGAATGCCCCAGGATTGTTTCTAGCTTACATAATTGTCCAGAATTCAGGATCTCGATACCAAGCTAGCAAAGGCAATGGAAGTAAAGGTCAAGAGTTGCAAAATGAGTTGGATAAAATATGACAATTGGTAGAAAATGACAGGTGACATTTAATGTCGAGAAATGTAAATTACTTCACATTGGAAGGAATAATGAGTGGGACATACACTCTGTGAATAGTGTTGATATAGTTCATGATGAAATTGAAAAAGAGCTAGGAGTCTTACTAGACTTAATGTTCAACATGATCAACCATTGCAGAGCACCAATCAGCAAAATTAATGTTGAACTGCATGGCTACTGGAATTTAGTCACAGTAAATCATGCCAGAACTGTGAAATGCCCTGGGCTATACCATACCTTGAGTAGTGTGTGTATTTGACAAGACACAAGAGATATTTAAGCACTGGAGACAATATCTTCAGCATCCATCTGTCTCGGGAGACAATGGACTGCGCCCGGGGTGTATGTCACTTCTGGATTGGGCATCGTCTCTTGTGGTTGTAGAGGCTGATTTGTGACAGGCAGTCCCTTCCACAGCTGGTACAGATGAATTGAGTTGGCCCAAGGTCAACTGATGTTTTTTCGTTCAGGTGGGTTCTCCTTTCCACCACCTGGACATCTCTTTTGTCCTCCACTTTTTCTACGCCCTTCCTGACTGCTTGTCTCCAGGTTCTTCAGTCAGCAGCAAGGACTTCACCCACATTGACTCTGACCTCGGTCAACTGAGTTCTCGCTTAAGACATCGTTGTGTTACAGACATGGGCAACCTGTTGGTCTCGTGCCGATAGCAAGCTCGCAGCAATCATCCATTTGGCTCACATGATCCAGTCACCGGAGTTGCTGCTGACTCAACAGCAAACATGCTGGGCATCCCTGTATGCTGGCGTACCTGCCAGGAGATGCCCAATGTTCATCTGAGGCATTGGAAGTAAAAGCTGTTCAGCTAGCTGTTTTTCTTGGCTTGCATATGTTGTCCATGCCTCACTACTGTAAAGGAGGGTGCTGAGAACACAATGCTGTTACACATGGAGCTTAGTATTTTCAGTTAGTTTGCTGTGGTTTCCTGTTTGGCTTCTCAACTTTGATGTGACAGTTGCAGCATTGGCAATCCTGGTGCTGGTTTTGGCATCAAGGGACAGGTTGCTGATAATTGTTGATCCAAGGTATGTGAAGCTGTCTATGACCTCCAGAGTAAGGTTGCCGATGTTGATGGAAGGTGGAGTCTCTATGTCCTGGCGTATACCTTTGGTTTTCTGAAACTCAGTCCAAGCTCCTTGCAGGCCTGGGAGAACCGATCTTCAAGCTGCTGCAAGTGAACTTTAGTATGAGATGCCAGTGCAGCAGCATCAGCAAACAGCAACTCATGGATTAGGACATTATGCAGTTTGGTCTTGGTGTGCTGGCTTGCCAAGTTGAAAGCTTCTGCACTTCAATAAATAGAATATGAATCAAAAGAGTAATTATTATTGTATAAGATACTGGGTTAGACCGCAGCAACACATTTGTGCAGTATTGGTCATCCTACTATGTGAAAGGATTATTGTCTTTGCAATGGATCTGAATGAACTTTGCCTCAGTTTCTTCTTTTGCAACAAGAACAATGTAACAATTTTCCAAATGATAACAGGAGATAGCTGAAGTTGATCCAGATTAATTTTTATACTGATAGAATTGAAAAATGAACAAATACAATTCAAAAATTAGAAAATTCGGAAAAAATAGGAAATTTAGGCAGAAATTTGACGCACAGAACAAGCTTTCAAAGAAAATGATAAAAGTCAATCAGCTGCAGAGGAATGGAGTACAATGAGAAGGTACAATAGTTGGGGCTAAGATCAACCAAAGAAGGGTATAGCTTGCTGGTTCCAGTGGCTTTTTGTTGCTCTTAAAATGTCTTGCAATGAAAGTTCAAAGGTAGAACAGGAGAGTGAAAAGCCAGGCTTTTATGAATTGGGCTTTGACCCTCATTAAGCTAGAATATTACCTTGAGAGGTACAATGATGGAGAGATTGGTTAGTGTTTAATTATAATAGTTTCAAGTATTTCTTGACTACAATGGCATACTGTTCTAATGTTACAAAGAAGTCTTTTTAAGATTAGTATGGATATCTAGACCGACCAAAGCCAACATTTAATCTTGGGCACATTGGATATGTTCTGCTTTGGTTTTCTGTTTATTGTTTTACAGTTCAAAAAATACAGCCACCTTCCTTGGCCAGATCCATAGCTTTACTTGGGGTGCTTTGGGAAACTTTACTAATACCTTGCCCAGCATTGGCTTCCAAGTTGCAATATGTTTCGCATCAGTCTAGACTGTTGATATATTTCTCTAGGTATTCTGTGACTGGACTTGAGTGAGTCCTGTTCATTAAGACCTTGTTTTTCCACCCTCCCCATTGCACCTCAGTCTCTGCCTGGTGTGTTGGTGTACAGACGGCTTTTGTTTGTTTTAAGATGCACTGCATATTTAATTACAGCTAGGAAATTCAAAACCCTCATTTTGTCCCTTTCACAAAATTATGATAAGGCAAGGTGATTAAATGTTTGTTTGCATGGAACTGATCAATAATTTTGTCATGGTTGATGCTTAACAGGACAGTTTAGTCTTTCAGCTTTCATTAAGTTCTCCAATGTTGAAGGGCTTTTTGATAAATAATGTAATTTTTAAAGTCTTAATGCTATTAATCATCCTGGAATATAACTTTCTATTTAAAGCAAAGTTTCAAAATGTACTCCCTGATGACTCCGTTGGTTGATGCTAGGCAGCTGGGCTGTACTGACTGGGCCTAGCATCAACCCTGGTCTGCTGATTTTTTTTCTGTGGTGGTAGTAAGGTACATTACGTTTGACCTCCACACTCTCAAGCTATGGAAGGAAGAATCATTGAAGATTTCTGCTCCTTGCATACAATGACACCTGTCAAATGTGTCCATGAATACGTATTCAGTGAGGGCAAGATTGGGGTTAACTGCATTTCTTCAGTTGTCAATAGTCTTCTGATGCTCACTGATTACATACATCTATAATGGCTCTCTAGGATGCCACTATGCTTGGAACAATATTGCAAAGAGATATGGTTGCAAAGGAAATGACTGGAGATTGGGAGGATTTGGGCGTTGCTTTGAAATGCAAATTCTTACATAACATGGTTTTTCATGTGTAATTGGTTTTCCACACTTTATGCAATGTGGTAGAAAACATCTGTCAGGATGTTTCATTGCCTCCTCTCTTACGAACATAGGAATTAGGAGCAGGAGTAAGCCACTTGGCTCCTCAAGCCTGCTCTGCCATTCAATAAGATCATGGCTGATCTAATTTTAACTTCATATTCCTACTTACCCCTGATAACATTTCACTCCCTTGCTTATTAAAAACCTGTCTCCTTCTGCCAAGGACTCTCTCCCAAAGGTGGTTGAAGCAGAACTCCAAAGTGTCTCAACCCTCAGAGAAAATTTTTTCCCTCATCTCTGTCCTAAATGAGTGACCCCTTATTTTGAAACAGTGGTCTTGAGTTCTAATTTCTCTCACAAGAGAAAATATCCTTTCTACATTCACCCTGTCAAGTCCCCTCAGGATCTTATGTTTCAGCCAAGTTGCCTCTTACTCTTCTAAACTCCAGCAGATACAAGCCTAGCCTATCCAACCTTTCCTCATAAGATAACCTGCCCATTCCAGGTATTAATTTATTAAATCTTCTCTGAACTACTAATGCATTTACATAATTCCTTAAAAAAGGGTACACAGTACCCTAGATGTAGTCTCACCAATGCCCTGTATAACTGAAGTATAACCTTCCTACTCCTGTTTTCAATCCCCCTTGCAAAAAATGATAACATTCTATTAGCTTTGCTAATTACTTGCTGCACCTGCATATTAACCTTCTGTGATTCATACACTAAGATACTCAGATCCCTCTGCATCTCGAAGCTCTGCAATCTCTCACCGTTTTAAGAAATGTGCCTCTTTTTTTATTCGTCCTGCCAAAATGGACAACCTCACATTTTCAGACATTATACTCCATTTGCCAGATCTTTGCCCACTCTTATCTATATCCTTTTGGAGCCTCTTTATGTCCTCTTCACAACTTACTTTCCTACCTACTTTTGGCACCATATCATCGGTCCCTTTAATTAAATTTATATAAATTGCAAAGAGTTAGCCCTCAGCACTGATACCTGTGGCACACCACTCGTCATGTCCTGCCAACCAGAAAATGAGCCATTTATGTCTACTTTGTTTCCTGTTAGCTAGCCAATCTTCTATCCATGCCAATATGTTACCCCCTGCACCATGAGCTTTTATTTTCTGCAATAACCTTTGATAAGGCACTTATCAATGCCATCTGAAAATATAAGTACAGTACATCCACGGGTTCGTTTCCCTTTGTCCCACAGCACCTGTTAGTATTTCAAAGAGCACTAATAAATTGGTTAAACATGACTTCCCTTTCGCAAAGCCATGTTGACCCTGTCTGATTACCTTGAATTTATCTAAGTGCCCTGTTGTAAAATCGTTAACAATAGCTTCTAACATCTTCCCTATGACTAATGTTAAGCTAACTGGCCTATAGTTTCCTGCTTTCCATCTCCCTTTTTGAATAAAGGAGTTACATTAGCTATTTTCCAATCTAATGGAATCTTCCCTGAATCTAGTGAATTTTGAAAAATTAAAACCAATGCATCAACTATTTCACTAGCCACTTCTTTTAAGACCCTAGGATGAAACCCATCAGGACCTGGTGACTTGTCAACCCACAGTTCCAACAATTTTCTAAGTACCATTTCCCTGGTGTGTAATCTTCTTGAGTTTCTTGCTTCCTTCCAGTTACTGATTTACAGCTATTTCTGGGATGTTACTTGTATCCTCTATAGTGAAAACCGATGTAGAGTACCTATTCAATTCATCTGCTGTCTCCTTTTCTATTATTAATTCCCCAGACTTACATTCTATAGGAGCTTTCAACCTTTCATTTTCAGTTCAGACTTTTCAGTTGGACTATTTTGTCTGTTTCAAAAAAAAAATCTTAAATGATCTAGTCACAAAGTTGTCCAAAAGATGGCCTGCAGGACAGATTCTGGCCTGTCAAGGGTTTCTATCCAGCCTGCCAACCTTGCATAACTTGTGCCAACTGGTAGTGAAAAACGAAGGTCAAGTTTTAGACTTTTCTTTGAACCAATCTGATGTGCTTTTCACTTGATCAACTTCAAAATTGCTGCAGACATTTTTTTTTCCCAAAAATGGAAAATGTCAAAACAAGGTTGATCACTCCTGATAGATGGACATCTTATCCAGATTACTTTGCATTGCTACATCAAGTGTGCAGACAGACATTGACTACATGTGCAAACAAAAGCAATGCCAGATATCTAACAAAATCAGTGTTCAATACATATGAGAAAGTTATTATGTTTTCTCATTTCACAGAATCACAGAATCTCAGTGCAGAAGAGGCCCTTCACCCCATCGAGTCTGCACCGTCATATGAGAAATACCTGACCTACCTACCTAATCCCTTTTACCAGCACTTGGCCCATAGCCTTGAATGTGCCAAGAGCTCATCCAGGTACTTTTTAAAGGATGTCAGGCAACCCGCCTCCACCACCCTCCCAGGCAGCGCATTCAAGACCGTCACCACCCTCTGGGTAAAAAAGTTTTTCCTCCCATCCCCCCTAAACCTCCTGCCCTTCACCTTGAACTTGTGTCCCCTTGTGACTGACCCTTCAACTAAAGGGAACAGCTGCTCCCTATCCACCCTGTCCATGCCCCTCATAATCTTGTACACCTCGATCAGGTCACCCCTTAGTCTTCTCTGCTCCAATGAAAACAACCCAAGTCTATCCAACCCCTCTTCATAACTTAAATGTTTCATCCCAGGCAACATCCTGGTGAATCTCCTCTGCACCCCCTCCAGTGCAATCACATCCTTCCTATAATGTGGCGACCAGAACTGCACACTGTACTCCAGCTGTGGCCTCACCAACGTTCTATACAACTCCAACATGATCTCCCTACTTTTGTAATCTAGGCCTCGATTGATAAAGCAAGTGCTTTTTTCACCAACCCATTAACATGCCCCTCTGCCTTCAGAGATCCATGGACACACACACCAAGGTCCCTTAGTTCCTCAGAACTTCCTAGTGTCATGCCATTCATTGAATACTTCCTTGTCAAATTACTCCTTCCAAAGTGTATCTCCTCACACTTTTCAGGGTTAAATTCCATCTGCCACTTATCTGCCCATTTGACCGTCCCATCTATTGTCCTGTAGCCCAAGACACTCAACCTCACTGTTAACCACCCGGCTAATCTTTGTGTCATCCGCAAGCTTACTAATCCTACCCCCCACATAGTCATCTATGTTGTTTATATAAATGACAAATAATAGGGGACGCAACACAGATGCCTGTGGTACGCCACTGGACACTGGGTTCCAGCCACTAAAGTATCCTTCTGTCATCACCTTCTGCCTTCTACAACTAAGCCAATTTTGAATCCACCTTATTAAATTACCCTGTATCCCATGTGCATTTGCCACCTTTATAAGTCTCCCATGTGGGACCTTGTCAAAGGCTTTGCTGACATCCGTATAAACTACATCAACTGCACTACCCTCATCTACACACCTGGTCACCTCCTCAAAAAACTCAATCAAATTTGTTAGGCATGACCTCCCTCTGACAAAGTCATACTGACTATCCCTGATCAAACCTTGCTGCTCCAAGTGGAGATAGATTCTTTCCTTCAGAATTTTCTCCAATAGTTTCCCTATCACTGACTTGAAACTCACTGGCCTGTAGTTCCCTGGCTTATCTCTATAACCCTTCTTAAATAGCAGAACCACATTAGCTTCTCTACAGTCCTCTGGCACCTCCCCTGTGGCCAGAGAAGAATTAAAAATTTGGGTCAGAGCCCCTATGATCTCCTCCCTTGCCTCCCTCAGCAGTCTGGGACACAAATAGAACCATAGAAAAGTTGCAGCACAGAAGGAGGCCATTCGGCCCATCTTGTCTATGCCAGCCCGAGGACACCCAGATGCCCTTTCTAATAGCACCTTCCTGCACCTGGCCCATAACCCTGCAGCTTACAACACTTAAGATCCAGGTACTTTTTAAGAGTTTAGAGTTTCTGCCTCTTCCACCAACTTGGGCAGTGAATTCCAGACACCCACTACCCTCTGTGTAAAAAAAGTTCTTCCTCATGTCTCCCCTACACCTTCTATCACTTATCTTGAATCTATGTCCCCTGGTTCTAGAATTCTCCACCAAGGGAAACAATTTTATCCTGTCCACTCTATCTATTTCCCTCATAATTTTGTACACCTCAATCAAGTCACCTCTCAGCCTTCTTTGTTCGAAGGAAAATAACCCCAACCTATCTAAACTCTCCTCATTGCTACACTTTCTAATCCTGGCAACATTCTTGTAAACCTCCTCTGTGCTCTCTCTCTCCAGAGCTATTACGTCTTTCCTGTAATGTGGTGACCAGAACTGCGCACACTACCCCAGTTGTGGCCTCACCAGTGTTTTATACAATTCCAACATTATATCCTTACTTTTATATTCTATACCTCTGCCAATGAAGGAGAGCATTCCATGTGCCTTCTTTACAACCTTGTCTACTTGAACTGTTGCCTTCAGGGACCTGTGTACTTGTATGCCAAGATCTCTCACTTCATCTACCCTGGAGATTTGTCCACTTTTAAGCCTGTCAACACCTCCAATACCTTGTCACTCCCTATATAGATCTGCTGAAGAACCTCGCAGTCCATCTCCCCGAGTTCCATAACTTCATCCTCATTCTCTTGCGTGAAGACGGATGTGAAGTATTCTTCAACGCTCTACAGATGTCCTCTGGCTCCACCCATAGATTGCCCCCTTGGTCCCTAATGGGCCCTACTCTTTCCCTGGTTATCCTCTTCCCATTAATTTCCTCCACTTGTACCTGCTAAAATTAGCCTCTTTTCCTTCTCATCGTATCCTGAATATCTCTGGTCATCCATGGTTCTCTGGGCTTGTTACGCCTTCCTGTGCCCCTAGAGGGAACATGTTGAGCCTGTACACATGGCACTGGGAGTAATCCAGAGATTACAACCCGAGAGGTCCTGCTTTTTAGTCTGTTGCCTAACTCCCTGAATTCTTGATGCAAGACCTCATCCCTCTTTCTACCTATGTCATTGGTACCAACATGTACCATGACCTCTGCCTTATCACCCTCCCCCTTCAGAATGCCCTGCAGCTGTTCAGTGACATCCTGGACCCTGGCACCAGGGAGGCAACACACCATCCTGGAGTCACGTTGACAGCCACAGTAGTGCCTATCTGTTCCCCTGACTATAGAATCCCCTATTACTATTACTCTTTCTCTCTTCCTCCCCTCCTGTACAGACAGGCTGCTTGTGATGCCAGAAGCTTAGCTCTGTCTGCACTCCCTGGCGGAACCAGCCTCCAAAATGGAATACCGATTTGTGAGTGGGACCCCAGGGGGCTCCTGAACTACCTGCCTGTTTCTCTTCGACTGCCTGGTGGTCACCCATTCCCTTCCTTCCTCCAGTCCCTTCAGCTGCGGTATGACCACGTCTCTAAACGTGCTATCCATGATGCTGTCAGACTCGCGGATGCTCCAGTGTCCCCAGCTGTCATTCCAGCTCTGAAACCTGCAGCTGGACACACTTCCTGCACACATGCTGGTCCCGGGCACTGGAAATGTTCCCGGCCTCCCACATGGAGCATGAGGAGCAGACCACGGCTTTGAGCTCTCTTGCCATGACTTATCCCTTTAAATTAAACCTTTAAATCAATGACTCCAGAGCCCTTCTTTCCTGATCCTCGTTACTACAGAATATACAAACTATAACGCACAAAAAGACCTTAAACTATAAGTGATAAAAGTAGTAAATACTTACCCGACCTTACCCACTACTTACCAGTCATTCCTTTCCCTTGTAGCCTCTACTGCTGCGCCCAGGGCAAGATCAATCTCTGAAGATTTAAGAAGTTGGATAGCAAAGAAAAAATGCAAAGAGCACCTCTTCCCCTCTGCACCGAATTCCCACTGTGCACCAAATTGCCAATACCCACACTCACTTTGGCTGTCTCACACTCAGGATGAGGTGTCTCCCCCGCTCGTGTGCAAGCTTGTTCATAAAAATGTATATTTTGTGTTGTTTTAATAGCAAGACAAATTTCTTATCTCTTGTTGAAATTCGTCCTCTGATCTGGTGAGTGAGAAAGAAATTGAAATGTGGCCCCTTTGTGCGAAAAGATTGGACACCCCAATCTAGAAACTGTGCCATTGATTCCTTTGGATATGTGACTGAGCATTCTTTTTATTTTATACTTGAAATTTATGACCTGACCCCTTTAAGTAGCTTTAGGGATTTACAAAAAAACGGGGCAATATTTTTGGCCATAAAGTTCACTTTTTTTTTGTTGAACCCAGCCTCAGCTGATCATTGTGTCTCTTTATTCCTTCTTTCTCCAGAAATACAACTACAGTAAATCCTCAGCTCCTCTGAGGAAGAGTCATACGGACTCGAAATGTTAACTCTGTCTTTCTCTCCAAAGATGCTGTCAGACCTGCTGAGTTTTTCCAGCATTTTTTGTTTTTGTTTCAGATTTCCAGCATCCATAGTATTTTGCCTTTACAGTAAATCTTCATTGTTCTGGTGTGTTCCTGAAAATTGCAACTTTAAGTGAATAATGGGTTCCCATAGAAATTGATGTACAAGTTGAAATACTGTACCATACATGTGCAACACTGCATTCATATCTGGAATAACTTGCAAAATAAAATAACTCATGGAATGTAACAAATACTGTAAAATTCAAATTAGATAACATTAAATAACTCAAACAAGGCCTTAGTTGTACAGCTTCGGTGTCTCACCCACCACACTCCTGACTCCAGCTCAGACTTTTGCTTGATTTCCTTTCCCTCTCCATCTACCTGTCTCTGTCCCTCGTTCACTCACTCTCTGTCCCTCACTCACTCATTTTCCCTCACTCTCCCACTCTGTCCCTTACACTCTCCCACTCTGTCCCTTACACTCTCCCACTCTGTCCCTTACACTCTCCCACTCTGTCCCTTACACTCTCCCACTCTGTCCCTTACACTCTCTCACTCTGTCCCTTACACTCTCTCACTCTGTCCCTTACACTCCCTCACTCTGTCCCTTACACTCCCTCACTCTGTCCCTTACACTCTCTCACTCTGTCCCTTACACTCTCTCACTCTGTCCCTTACACTCTCTCACTCTGTCCCTTACACTCTCTCACTCTGTCCCTTACACTCTCTCACTCTCTCCCTCTTTCTCTGTCCCTCAGTCTCTCTCTCTCTCATATTCTCCCTCTGTCCCTCAGCCTCTCTCTCTCACTCTCCCTCTGTCTGTCCCTCAGCCTCTCTCTGTCTGTCCCTCAGCCTCTCTGTCTGTCCCTCAGCCTCTCTCTCTCTGTCTGTCCCTCAGCCTCTCTCTCTCTGTCTGTCCCTCAGCCTCTCTCTCTCTGTCTGTCCCTCAGCCTCTCTCTCTGTCTGTCCCTCAGCCTCTCTCTCTCTGTCTGTCCCTCAGCCTCTCTCTCTCTGTCTGTCCCTCAGCCTCTCTCTCTCTCTGTCCCTCAGCCTCTCTCTCTCTGTCTGTCCCTCAGCCTCTCTCTCTCTGTCTGTCCCTCAGCCTCTCTCTCTCTGTCTGTCCCTCAGCCTCTCTCTCTCTGTCTGTCCCTCAGCCTCTCTCTCTCTCTCTGTCCCTCAGCCTCTCTCTCTCTCTCTGTCTCTCTCTCTCTCTCCCCCTCTATCCCTCAGCCTCTCTCTCTCTCTCTGTCCCTTTGTCCCTTACTGTCTCTCTGTCCTCAGCCTCTCTCTGTCCCTCTCTCTCTCTCTGTCCCTCACACACACTCTCCCTCTCCCCTCCCCCTCACTCTCTCTGTCCCGCGCTCTCTGTCCCTCAGCGCCCTTCTCTCTCTGCCCGTGAGCGCCCTTCTCTCTCTGTCCCTCAGTGCCTCCCCCTCTCTCTGTCCCTCAGCGCCTCCCTCTCTCTCTCTCTGTCTCCCTCTCTCTCCCTGTCTCCCTCTCTCTCTGTCTCCCTCTCTCTCTGTGTCCCCCTCTCTCTCTCTCTGTGTCCCCCTCTCTCT